>NW_020664404.1:10567776-10673244 GCF_002925995.2 Terrapene triunguis | reverse complement strand
CTAAATAGACCAGACCAGGGCCGCCCAGAGGATTAAGGGGGTCTGGGGCAAAGCAATTTTGGGGGCCCTTTACATTAAAAAAAGTTGCAATACTATAGAATACTATATTTTCGTGGGGGCCCGGGGCAAATTGCCCCACTTGCCTCCCCCTCTGGGCGGCCCTGGACCAGACTGACAAAGGTGAGAGGGGAAAATGAGGAAACAGGACTTGCCCAAGGTCACACAGCAAAGCTGGAGCAGAACCCAGGTAGCTGTTCTATTCTATAGTGGTTCTTATAGCACCCACATCATCATGGCATCTGAGCACCTTCCAGTAGCACAATAAGCAATGTGACTTAAATTCTGAGTGCCAGCCCAGCACTCTGCCCACTAAAGTACCCTGCCTGGCCCCTGTCAGTGGATAGACAGTAATATTTACTCTGCCCTTGTAAATGATTTTTTGAGGACTACGTCTCAAAACAAAAACAAACCAAAAAAACCCTATATATAGTGTGATCGGATAGATTTTGGTACATTCAAAAGACATTGTGGGGCTTGACAGGTTTCTTTATGCACATAGTTTGACACTAGAGCTGGTTGAAAAATTTGCAATGGTATAGTTTTCTGTCTGAAAATGCTGTTTTGTGAAAATCAAAATGTTTCACAGAAATGTGTCCATTTCAATGAAATTTTCAGAGGAAAAATTTTTAAATGATTCGTTTTGGCTTTTTGTTTAGTTTCATATTTTGTCTTTTCTATGACATCTTTAACAACATTCTGTATGTTATATTTAACATATTTAATGTTTCATGTTATTTTATAATGTTTCTTCATTATCAAAATGATTTTTATATACATTTTAGAATCAACAGTTTTGGAATTTCTCTTCTGAAAAAAAAATACATTTTGACTTTTCTTCCTGATTTGGGATGAAAACAAATTTCAAGATGTTGGAATTGCCCATGGGATAGAAATTCCTTTTTTTTTACTAGTTCTATTTAAAACACAAACAGAGGTGATCTTGATATTGTACCAACTTGGCCAAACAAATATTCAGTGCTGAACATGTCTGTTGGTCATATTTGCACTACACTGCAGCTAGCTTACAAGTAGCAATATCAAGAAAATAGCGATCTCTTCTGACGGAGGAAGTTCAAGGTGAGGGTTTTTTGTCCCCCCCTCCATTTTAAATGGAAGAGAAGATTGATATTTGAAATATCTCCAGCAAAGGACACATTCTGTTTGTTCGTTTAATGCATACCCAGCAAACCAGACATCCGCACTCCAGATCAAAAAGCAAGAGCATGTGATTCATTTGGAAAAGGTGGTTGTTAATCACTAAATAATTATGCATTTTTAGCTTCCAAATGCAGAATTTCCAACTCTTAGAAGGAGTGAAGTAAAACTTGCTCTTTCCCCTTTCTTTTTCTGTCTTTTCTACTTAGATTGAAAATTCTTCAGGGAAGGGATTCCTTCTTACAACATGTTTGTACAGCACCTAGCACAATTGGGCCTTGATCTCAAATGGGGCCTCACATCAGTACAACAATAAAATCAATCATAACTGGCCATAGAAATGAGATGGCAAAATGCCAGGTTAGTTTTTTCTGAACTCTGAAGCAAAAGTAAGGTGATGAGTAAAGATTTGTTCATCTAGATTGTTACACAGCAATCATCATCATGCTAGCTCAGCATTGGATTGTCTCAGGAAGAATCTGGAGATACTCCACCCTTATAGTCCAAAGGAGAAATGAGCCAAATGAGAGATGAGGAAACCAGAATTTGGTTACATTTCTGCATGCAGGTGAAACAGAGTGGGACCGCTGAAGACTGTAGATGGAGTGGAGATTAAGGATAATCTAGGCATGGCACAATATCTAAACGAATATTTTGCATCGGTCTTTAATGAGGCTAATGAAGGGCTTAGGAATAGAGGCAGCGTGACAGAGGGGAATAAAGGAGGGGGGGCTGACATCACCGTATCCGAGGTAGAAGCCAAACTCGAACAGCTTAACGGGACTAAATCGGGCGGACCGGATGATCTACATCCGAGAATATTAAAGGAACTGGCGCGAGAAATTGCAAGCCCGTTAGCGATAATTTTTAATGAATCTGTAAACTCGGGGGTGGTACCGTTGGACTGGAGAATAGCTAATGTGGTTCCTATTTTCAAGAAGGGGAGAAAAAGTGACCCGGGTAACTACAGGCCTGTTAGTTTAACATCTGTAATATGCAAGGTCTTGGAAAAAATTTTGAAGGAGAAAGTAGTTAAGGACCTTGAGGTCAATGGCAATTGTGACATATTACAACATGGCTTTACGAAAGGCAGATCATGCCAAACCAACCTGATCTCCTTCTTTGAGAAAGTAACAGATTTTTTAGATAAAGGAAATGCGGTGGATCTAATATACCTCGATTTCAGGAAAGCGTTTGATACGGTACCTCATGAGGAATTATTGGTTAAATTGGAAAAGATGGGGATTGATATGAAAATCCAGAGGTGGATAAAGAACTGGTTAAAGGGGAGACTGCAGCGGGTCGTACTAAAAGGTGAACTGTCAGGTTGGAGGGAGGTGACCAGTGGAGTTCCTCAAGGTTCGGTTTTGGGTCCGATTTTATTTAATCTATTTATTACTGACCTCGGAACCGAATGTAGAAGTGGGCTGATAAAGTTTGCGGATGACACAAAGTTGGGAGGTATTGCCAATTCGGAGAAAGATCGGGATATACTGCAGGGAGACTTGGATGACCTTGTAAACTGGAGTAATAGTAATAGGATGAAATTTAATAGTGAAAAGTGTAAGGTGATGCATTTAGGGATGACTAACAAGAATTTTAGTTATAAGCTTGAGACGCATCGGTTGGAAGTAACAGAGGAGGAGAAGGACCTCGGAGTCCTGGTTGATCGCAGGATGACTATGAATCGGCAATGTGACATGGCCGTGAAAAAAGCTAATGCGGTCTTGGGATGCATTAGGCGAGGTATTTCTAGTAGGGATAAGGAGGTGCTGCGTCCGTTATACAAGGCACTGGTGAGACCTCATTTGGAGTACTGTGTGCAGTTCTGGTCTCCCATGTTTAAAAAGGATGAACTCAAACTGGAACGGGTGCAGAGAAGGGCCACTAGGATGATCCGAGGAATGGAAAACCTGTCGTATGAAAGGAGACTCGAGGAGCTTGGTTTGTTTACCCTAACCAAAAGAAGGCTGAGAGGGGATATGATTGCTCTCTTTAAATATATCAGAGGGATAAATACCAGGGAGGGAGAGGAATTATTTCAGCTCAGTACTAATGTGGACACGAGAACGAATGGATATAAACTGGCCGTCGGGAAGTTTAGGCTTGAAATTAGACGACGGTTTCTAACCGTCAGAGGGGTGAAGTTCTGGAACAGCCTTCCGAGGGAAATGGTGGGGGCGAAAGATCTCTCTGGCTTTAAGATTAAGCTTGATAAATTTATGGAGGGGATGGTTTGATGGGATAACGTGATTTTAGTCAACAGGTCAATAACGTGCCATCGCAGGTAATTAGTATCAATGGTCAATGCGGGTCTGGCTGGAGAATCTTGCCCGCATGCTCGGGGTTCTACTGATCGCCATATTTGGGGTCGGGAAGGAATTTTCCTCCAGGGTAGATTGGCAAAGGCCCTGAAGGTTTTTCGCCTTCCTCCGCAGCATGGGGCAGGGGTCGCTGGCTGGAGGATTCTCTGCGACTTGAAGTCTTCAAATCATGATTTGGGAACTTCAACAGCTGAGTCAAGGGAGAGAATTATTCCAGGAGTGGGTGGGTCAGCTTTTGTGGCCTGCATCATGCGGGAGGTCAGACTAGATGATCATGTTGGTCCCTTCTGACCTTAAAGTCTATGAGTCTATGAGTCTATGAGGGTTTGGCTCTTTATATGTGCAAGACCAAATACTAGCCTCAGAGTGTCTATACTACCCGCTGGATTGGCAGGCAGCGATTGACCCCCGAGTGCTCTCCCGTTGACTCCTGTACTCCACCGCCCCGAGGCGCACAGGCAGAGTCAACGGGGGAGTGGCAGCAGTCGACTCACCGCAGTGAAGACACCGCAGTGAGTAGGTCTAAGTACATCGACTTCAGCTACGTTATTCACGTAGGTGAAGTTGCGTAACTTAGATTGATCCCCCCGCCCTGTGTAGGCCAGGCCTCAGTTACTCCAGCCCACGCCCACTGAGTTCAATGGTGTTCAATGGACATTGAGAAGCAGAGCAGAATAGAATTTCCTTTATCCAAGAACCAGTGATGGTAAAGTATGCATTAGAGACTGACAGACAAGGTGGGTGAAGTTCTATCTTTTGTTGGACCAACTTATGTTGGTGAGAGATAAGTTGGTCCAATAAAAGATATTACCTCACCCACCTTGTCTCTCTAATGTCCTGGAACCAACACAGCGGTAACACTGCATGCAAGGTAGATACATAGATCTACTACAGCATTCTATAGCAATGTGTCCGAGCTCAGCAATATCTATGCTGTATGGTGCAGTATTTTGCACTATTACACTAGAATAATGAGGGCTTTTCCTCTATAAGCGTTCATTGTGCATGCCCGTACATCCAGTAGGGTGTACAGGTGGGAACTGAGAGAGTACAGTCCGTCCTTTTCCCAAAGGGGTTTAGCTATTAAATCCCCTAAAGTAAATACAAAAAAGGTGGGTGTTTTTTAAACATATTCCTGTCTATGGACCTGGGAATTAGACCTGATGCAAGCCTAACAGAGTGTCAGAATTACACCATATCACCTACTGAAAAGGACAGCACAGCAGGCAGGTTGGTCAGCAGGAGGCCACTTTCCCAGGGCTCCAGCTAGCAGAGCGCTCACTGAAATTGGCACTTTATCTGTCAAAGGCAGGGGCCCAAATTAGGGCCTATTGTATTTAATAAAGCTACACATCTCTCAAGCACTGGAGTAGCCAGGGTCTCTCTAAGGACAGAGCATGCTGTGGCTGGTGGGTAGCTGTATTGATACATCACAGAACCTCCCCCTGCTCTTCTCACTCCCAGTATCTCACTGTGCCATTTTTGCTAAATAGGGAGGTGGCAGCCAGGTGCCTGTAACTGCAGAATATATTAGCAGTGAATGTTCAAGATGCATGAGTACAGCAAGAACCGTTAAAAGGCAGGCCTGTTTGGGGTTTGTTTAATATATCTTTAATCTGCAAGAGGATTTGAAGCCAGATCCTCATGTGGTATAAATCATACTTGGAAGTGAACATCAAGTTCAGGTACTAAGGCCAAACAGACACAGGGAAATGATGTGTTTGAACCTCCAAGGGACACTCTGGGAGAAATTATGCCTTGAGGAGATACAGTGCTTCCCTAATCACCCAAGCAGACAGTGGAAGTGCGGCCCAGGAGCATCACCTTTGTAGTTTCAATGCCATTGGGGTTTGAATCCCTGACTGCTATAACTTGCATTAGTCCCTACTCCATTGCCCCTTGATGTCAGCATGAGTCTTTCCATTATCTTCAATGGGTTTTCAGTCCATTTTTAAGCAGGCAGCAGTAATAGATTGTTGTCCTCTATATAGACCAGCCAGTAGAGGGATAATACAACACACTTTCCCAGAGTGTTACATATGCACAAGAAAAGTGTGAAGGTCTCTTGCACGCATGTGTGTGTGTACATACACATGTTCACACACACTGTACCCATGATAGGGCCAGGTACAATGCGGCCTCCAGTGTTTTAAAACTTCCAAAGTTGGGCCCCAGTTCAGGAAACCACTTAAGCATGTGCTTAATCCCATTGCCTAAAGCGGAGTACATACTTAAGTGCTGTCCTGAACTGAGGCTAGCAGATCAGCACAAGAGGTGATTTCACAGGCCAGGGGAGGAAAGTTAAATCAAAGCACCTAATGGTTACTTTAAAGGATTTTATTTTTTATTTTATTTAAGATTAATGCAACTATTTTCTAACAGCTAAACTCATTTTTCTTTCAATCTATCTTATTCTACCATTATGCAGCTTCCCAATACACTTAACCACAAGCTGAGAACTCCTCTTCCCCTCCCCTTTCTTATCCTTTGAATCTCATGCTTTTAAAATCTAATTTGAGATGCCTGGGATTCATGTTTAGCTGCTGTCTCTGAAGATCGAGTGTGGGCAATATGAGAGACCCAGCCCATTAGATAACATTGTACTCAGCTGCCAGGAGTCTGTGCTCAAAAAATGTATAGACTTTTAAGGCTAATTGGTTCCAAAATATACTCCCCATTCTCTCTCATTATAATCCCTCTAGGGATAACTTTAGTGAAATAACTAGTGATATTTAGGAAGCTGACACTATGCAGTGAGGCTGTGGAAAATAGTCGCTGGGCATTTTTGTCATCTTGCCCGTATTTCGTTTCCATAAAACATGCACCTCTCAAAGTCGCTCTCCATTCTTATCTCGTTTTGCCTTACTATATGGATTTACCATAGTGGATAAGACTAGCAGCCCATATAGTTCAGTATTCTGTCTCCAGTATTGACCAGTGCCAGCTGCTTTAGAGGAAGGCACAAGAAACTCCATAATGGGATTATTGTCTTCATTTTGACTGATCACAGTAATAGAGAGAGTCACACAGGATGGGGATAAACTAAACAGACATTTGCGAGAGAAATATCTTATTGGACCAACTTCTGTTGGTGGAATAGTCAAGCTTTCAAACTTCAGAGCTCTTCCTCAGTCCTGGAGAAAGTAACTAGAGTGTCCGAGCTAAATAGAACGCGGGACACATTGTTAAGCATAAGGATTTCACACATACTGTAGGAGACTATTTAAAATGAAGTGGGCAATTAAAGGTTAGCAGGCAGTAGGGTGGGTTTCAAATTGTTTCACTGAGCCATAAAACCAGCATCTCTGTTAAGTCCATTGTCTTTATGTCCAGCAGAGTTATGAATTTAAGTTCTCAGGCTCATCTTTTGAAGGTGTTGTGCAGGTTTCCTTTCAGAATGAGAGGTCACATATGGAGTGATCACTTTGTGAAAAAAGTGTTTGCCCACAGGTGATAAGTGTTGTGTCTTTTATCATCTTTCTGTGTGTCCATTCAAGAGCATAGTGATAGTCTGCTTTCACTCACATACTTGTTTTGATGCATTTGCTGCAGTGGATAAGGTGCACCACATGTTGTGATAAGCATTATGCAGAACACATCAATCTTGAAAGGGGTGTTGTGGGGGGTATGGATCATCGTAGCAGTGGAGATGTGTTACTGCAGGTTTTGCATCTGTTGTTCAGGCAGCATCTGGAGGAAACTGGCCCTTTGTAGTGTGGTGAGTGGTGTGAAGATGGTTTCTAGGATATTCCTTCAGTAAGAGTGCTGTGGCCAGATATCATCGGTCTGCCTGGGTTCCCCTGTTTGTGTAAAGCATGTAGAAGGTCCTGGGGTAGATTCATGAGGTGTAGAGTTTTTCTTGGATTTGTTTGTGGAAGGATTTGTTGGTATCTTTAAATTCCAATGTGAATTTTGTGGTGTGGTGTAGGATATTCTCTGAGTTCTTTATAGTAGGTGGTGTTGGTCAGTTGTCTGTTGGCCTCAGTAACTTAGTCATCACAATTGAGGACTATGATGGCTCCCCCTTTGTCTGCTGGTTAGATTTCATGGGCTGTATAGGTATCCTCTCAGCAGTGGAGAGATTGTGGAGGATGTATTGTTTGTCAAGGATTTCACAATTGTTTTTCCCTAGAGCAAATCAATGTAATGATCCAGTGTGTGGTTCCATCCACTAGGGGGTGCCCAGTCATATTATTCTTTTTTGTTATGATTATCGGAAGGGATGTGGTATTTGTGGGGTGTGATGCATTTCTTGTGAAAGAATTCCTCGAGGCAGAGTCAGCAAGAACACTACTTCTAGTTCTCCACATGTTCGTACGGTATCCAGTTTTGTGGTAGGGCAAAAGTTCAGTTCCTTAGAGTACAGATACTTCAGTTACAGTTAGTGGTAGTCTTGATGGGTGGATGATGTTGGCGTGTCATGGATGTGGTCCATGTAGTGGATCCTGGTGTCATGGTTTCTCCTGGAGATGGTATTCTGTTGGTTGGGGAGTTTTAGTGGGTTCCACTTTTTGTTTTTGTGTTGGATGGCTGTCAAGGGTTTTTTTGATAGTTGTTTTGGGTTTCCTGATTTTTATTTATTTTTTACTTCCAGTGTGTGGGAGCATGTGGTGATTTCTTGTTTGAGGTGGGGTCACTTCTGGAGCATGTAAGGTTCAGGAAAGGGCTCCTCAGCCTTTCAGAGGTCCTTCTGCAGAGCTATTCAGCATATTTGGAATTGTATGTCAGAGGGTTATAAATAGATAATTCTCTGGGGATGATGTTTTATTTCTTGCATATGCTCAGGAAGTGGATCTCTCTGTTCAGTCTAGCTTCTTCATGTTGTGAAATCTCCATGTTTAAATGGAAAAAATCACTATCTTCAATAAAGGATTTTTCCATTACACACAGTGGTCTTAGCAGCCCAGCTCAGCATATACACAGAGAGAGCCAGAACCCATATACCAGACTCACTCCTTGGCCTCTCTTAAAGGGATGGTGCACCAGTTATCTAA
The DNA here is from genome assembly GCF_002925995.2 of Terrapene triunguis. NCBI lineage: Eukaryota > Metazoa > Chordata > Testudines > Emydidae > Terrapene > Terrapene triunguis. The sequence continues at coordinate 10,664,711 of NW_020664404.1, read as the reverse complement.
CGGTGCACGAATGTAATACAATGGACAATTATTTTCATCTCCCCTTAGGGGGAATTTTTTCTTAAGCTTCTTTAGTTAGTGGCTGGCTTATGCTCTGAAGTATAAGCCTTTATAACTACTCCTTCCCTCCACTGGTTTAGCATCAGCCATTGTTTTCAGCTAAATTTTTGTAAATACATTTGTTACAGCTGCTTTTACCAGCTCCATAGCAGTGTTGGATTGAACTGAACTGGTTGTATTTGAGGTGGCCCTGCTTAGGAAAATTGGATTTGGCAATGGCATAGCAGATAGGAACAGTTGTCTATCGAGTCCAGTATCCTCTCTCTGAATACCAATACCTGATGCTTCCGAAGAAGGTACAAGGAAATCCATAATGGTGTTTTTCTTATAGCCCAAAGTTCTGGAGGCATGTGATTTAATATATATAAAAAAAAAATTCTAGCCATCGTGGCTGTGGAGAAGCTTGAACACACGTAACAAGTGCACCCTAAAGGCTCAGGAACTAGAGCAAATAAAAAGAACTCAAACGTTTACACACAGCTCATGATTTTTAAGCCAATTTCCTGATAGTTTGGGGCCTGAATAATGATTTTTGAGCATGGAGTTGACAGTACTGTGAGAGTTATTTTATATATCTCCATCATGTCAATTTGACAGCTTCTGATTCCCTAGCCGTAAAATGGATCTGAAAACATCTCCTTCCCAAGTTTACTTCTAGTTTGTAAAGTGCTTTGAGATCCTCAGATCAAAGATCAAGAAGTGACACTTATTTTTGCTGTGAATTTTGCACTGGCAAAATATGACAGGGTGGAAGAGAGATGTATTTAAAAATGGAAACGCCATGGTCTCAGGCTGGCGTTTGCACATGTTAATTGGAATAAAGTTTAGTATTTGTTCTGCTTATGTCGCAAATTGCATTGTCCAGGCACACGTCAAGTCCTAACAGGACCAACCAGAGTTTAGATTTAAATTTCTTGTGCTCTTTGCCCCAAAAGTTTACAATTTAAAGCTAAATGCCTACATCATCAATCTTTGTAGTCTGGTGACATTTATTGGTCTAAAAGTTAAACAGAACCAGAGACATTATGGTCCTACCTAGACTCCTTTGTCTTTTTTAGACAGATTGTAGGGAGGATTCAAAGCACCATATGCTATTGTGACAATAAACCACTAGCCCCAGAATAAACTAACCTAAGGTAGGAGTAATAGAACGTAGATACCATGATGACCGGCACACTAGACAAGTTTTGAAAAGTGCTCAGGGCCAAGTTTTCGAGGGCTTAACACCCATAACTAATCTAGACACATCAAAAGGGACTGGGCTCTTTTGAAAATCTGATCCATTAAGCAAAGGAAAGAAAAAAAATATGGACCAGTAACATTCTCCTTGTGTAATATATAGGAATTGAGTAGTATCCCTTTAAATAGTTTGAGCACCTTCTGGTGGTGCTCACTGTGTTGTGTGGTTGAGAAACCAACTAGAGCTGCAATGTTTATATTTAGCTAGGCCTTGTATGTTGTGTATGTTTAGTAAATATGGTTATTTGGACCCTATTGTGACTGTATAGTTGCTTCATATGTTTATTGTGTAAAGAGCAAAAGACAATACTACCTTGCAGCCATAAATACTGTGCTTTGGGAAGTCTGTTTGAAAGACTTACTCTAAGCTCAGTATTCAGGGCTTTAATTAGCTAGAGCACCTCTAATTAGCCACAGTACCTCCAATAACCCTGATGAGAACTGTCCAGGTTCAAATCTTCAGTACCACTAAAGCTGCTTTAACGTAGTTTGCCTGGCTACAGTATTGCAAGAAAGCCAATCATCATTATTGTCTTTACTTGTTCAGGTGGCACCTACCAATGCTCTAGGCACTCTCTGAATGGTTCCTATCTGTCTTTAGATTACGCGCTCCTCAGGAAAAACAGAGAATTTAGAGGGAAGGAGGGGTCAAAGTGGTGGTTTGAAACAGAGGTTTTGCATCCTTACACATTGTTACCATAGCAAAGTACCTTTGTCAAGCAACCATAGTGTACACTCCCCTATTCATGTATTTACAATTGAAATACAAATTCTCCTAATCCTTTAGCTGACAATTTCTGAGAGAGTGAGAGAACTGAGTTAAACTGAGCTGTGCTATTCTGTGCCTTAATAGGAGGTTTTCAAAAGTGTTCAGTGGGCTCCTGAGTGCCAACAACAACAGTTGTGAAGCAAGCTTGGCTAGGAAGTTCCACTCCCATCCAGGTAGAGGCGATCCTATGGAGCAATTCTATCCTTAAAAACGGTAGCAAAAAACTTTGATGTGGAGGGATTGGATGGACAGAGGAATGATGACTGTGTTGCAGCTAATTGACAATGATAAATTTAAACCATTTGTAGATTTTCAGCAACCATTTGGCTTGTCTGCTCCAGAGCATGGAACTCTCTCCAGTTACAGCATTTACTTATGAATGTATTTGGTCTAGATGCATTGGTTGCTAATGAACCTGTATTATTTTGGAGGAAACTTCCTGGATTTATTCAGCCGGCAGTATCCTTTTACTATTTTCTGACCCAAAAAAACTCTGCCAAAGATTGAGAATTTGAGAGTTGCTTGGCATAGAGGTTTGCCTGACCAAATTGAATACAATTGTATCAATAGACCTGAGACTAAGGCTTAATCACCAACAAGACACTTTTTCAAATACACCTCTACCCCAATATAACGCTGTCCTCGGGAGCCAAAAAAATCTTACCGCGTTATAGGTGAAACCGCGTTATATCGAACTTGCTTTGATCTGCCGGAGTGCACAGCCCCCCCGGAGCACTGCTTTACCGCGTTATATCCGAGTTTGTGTTATATCGGATCGCATTATATCGGGGTAGAGATGTATACTGGTCCCCACATAGGCTCATGGTAATGGGCCTCAAATGCTGAATGCTGTTGGAAATGCAACTCCCTTGGTGCTAAATGAACTCATGTTTTGGGCGTGCTCCTGTATCAAGAATTTCTGTTATGAGGTAGGTCAAAGGACCAATTAGATAGTGGATGCTAAATTGGAGTCCTCTCCCTTAAATTTCATTCTTGGATGTATTCTGGACACCTGGAGATTACCTAGCAACAAGGCAGTGTGGTTCCAACATGCAGCTTTGGTAGTTGCTAAATATTAATCCCGCAAAAATTGATCCCCACCAAATATTGATGCCTGGCTCAGTGATCTGGCTGATCTCGAAGCTAATGAATAACTGGGATTCCACAGAAAGGGAATGCCTGGCACACTTCAAAGCAATTTGGGCTGACTTTTTAGTGGTCTATGATTAACACAGATCCCAAGATAGGATAGAAGGGGGTGGAGAAGCACCATAATCTAACTATTTATTTGCTTTGTGCATTATGATGAATCTGGTATTTTGGTATATTTGTTGTATTTTGAAAAATAAAAGATTATAAATTAAAATGTTCAGTGTCAACCTAACTACTCCCACTGAAATCAGTTGTGAAGCTCCTTTAGGTGTCAATGGAGCAATGTTAGGCCAACGCTGAGTGTTTTAGAAAAACCAGTGACGTTAACTAATTAAAATATGACCATATAGATCATTGTTGCAACCACTGTTATATATTTGCAACGAATCTTGTACAAAATGTGGCATGTACGATGTCTCTGAAACGGGTCTGATTTGCTGGTTATGATTATGCTATCTGAATGCATGCATCATTTTTGTATTTGAAGTTATGAGTATTGGCTCTACACCTGAATTTCAAATGTTTGCTCCTGGATAATGATCACAAGGTAGTTAGCCAGCACATCTTGGAGGGACTATTCAAATTGAGTGGCCCATCAAAAGGACACAACTCACAATGGACCATGGGAGACTCCCATCTAAACCGAAGGGACTTTCCTGTGGACGTTCCATCTGAAGGATAGGTAATGGCTTTCTCAGATGACTAGCGAAATTGGGCATGGAAGGCGGCCTGCCAGTGTGATTCCAAACTCCAATCTTTTACCTGTAATCTTCCACTAGCTGTGCTGAGGGCTTTGTTTAAAACAATGGGTTTCCTGACACATGACAGAAGGTATGAGAAGCCCTGGAAACACCTCCATTTTGCCTCTTTCTTGCTCAAACCTCTGGACTATGGACTTATACTAATGGAGCATTCTAACCAAGAAACTGAGGTCCTTCCAATCATTTGGAAGCAACCAGAGGCTTGACTTAAGCCAGCAGTTTATTCCATCACTGCTACAAGCCTAAACCAAGAACTTTGCAATTACTGTATATATTTAATTCCTTTAGCCAATTTTAACTCTCACCTTTCTTTCTATGAATAACCTTTAGATTTTAAATACTAAAGGATTGGCATCAGCATAATTTTGGGATAAAATTTAAGTTATATATTGACCAGGCTGTGTGGCTGGTCCTTTGGGATCAGAAGAATCTTTTATTTGAAGGGATTGGTTTTAAAGAACCACTCATCTCTAAGTCTAGTGTTTTCAATAGTAATATAAGGACTGGAATGCCTAAGGAACCTGCTTTTATGACTTCTTCTAAGCCAGTGTGGCGAGACAGAAGTTACTTTTTTTGCTGGTTTGGTATATCCTATGGAGGACTAGCCACCAGTCTTGGGATGTATCTGTCCTATTTCTCAGCAGTTTGTCCTGAATTTGGCATGTACTGTGAGAGTTATTTTATATATCTCCATCATGTCAATTTGACAGCTTCTGATTCCCTAGCCGTAAAATGGCACGGTTACAACCCCACCCTGAAGCACGGAGGCAGACTGAATATGGAAAGGATCATGTTCCCTTCCTTTAAGACTTTCCCCCCGTTTATCCCCTTTAAAAAAAAATAATAATAATAATCAAGCCCGTGCCATAACTAGTATAATCAGCACAGCCCTATTGAAGTCAGTGCTGCTATGCTCATTTGCACCAGCTGGGGATCTGGCCACAAATGTTTCAAACTATATTAAAACCATTTAAAATTACCAAGCAAACAAAAAGCCACTTTTGAAAAGTCACAGCCATTTAATGCTTGGTGCCAAGTTTCCAAAGCCTTCATTACAATGTCATTATTGTTCTTTCCCCAAGGTTCACCTTTACCTTGCAGTCAGAGGAATGGCTGCCAGCACCGTTGGGAAGTTAGAGAGATTTCATATCACAAATTAACTTTTTATGCCAAAAGGAAGCTTGATGCTAATCCCCTCCAAGCAGGTTCTGAGTCGTTTTCTCTTTCCCAGGCCCACCCTTCGACAGTGGGTTCTGCTACATGGACAGTGAGATGTAGGTGAATTGTTTGTGAAGTAGGTCATGGCTCCAGACTGGGATTCAGTAACTCGAAGGATTGGAGACAGTTTAAAAAATATACAAACTCACAAGCCCTCCTCCATAGGGCTTGTCAGGTTATAGCAAGACTTCACTTCCTTTGAACAGTGGTGAAAGCTGGCATCTGAATGGGCTGGATAGGGTGGACTGCCTGAAATATTGGCTTCTTTCGCATATCAGTGTGTGTTTTCACTGAAGGGAGAAGCTGATTTCTTTTGATGATCTGCAGTGCCAGTTGAGTGTTACCATTCTGTAGTTCAAGATACACAGCCAGTAGAATGGCCTCCAGGGTGATGGGCTTCATAACACTTCACCTTTATGCCACTGGTTCAAATGAAGACCAAGTCACTATTGGCCAAATACTTGTTATTGGGCATCAGGTGCCTGTTCAGTGGCCCACATGGGATGAGTTAGAAGTCTCTATGCAGCACCAAGAAAACAGGTGTCCACATCCCAAGATCAGTGGTGCTGTCAACATTATTGGCAGTCTCAGAAGAAAGGCCAAGGACTGAAATGGCTACGGAGATGAAGAAGGAGTCCTGGAAGAATGTTGTGGGGTCCCAAAAATCAAATAGCCAGAGGGACTGTGGGTCAGCTGTATACGCTACGCATGATACCTTTATTTACCAGTCTCTGCATTTTAAAGTGTAACTGTTCTGTTCCCTGGGTATGAACTTCACTCTGGCGGAGCCTCACATAAAACATCTGGAGAGAAAACCATGCTCTGTTCTGACTGTTGGATTGTTGTACTCCAACCCCTGCATGCATCTACACTATTAAGGCTTTGAATTAGAAACAAGTATGGAATATGGTCATCCCAAGCTACCAGCTGTGGCTATCCACCCCTTTTCAGCTTCAATCCTGCCACAGTGGGACTTCTCTCAGTCACTTGTTTCTTATCTAACTGGTTGTGGGAAGCTCTGCTTTCTCCTTGTGACTGACTGTAGGAGAACGTTCAGAGCAAGGAAAAAGATCGATGCACTTAGCTTGCGCAGGTGCATGTTCCTCGCCAGATAGGGACAAAGAGTGACAAGAAAAGCCCAGCACTGATGCACCCTGGAATCACCACATTTGTAAAGCTGCATGAAGAACTATTAGTATTCTTCACAACCCACTAATGATTCAGATACTTTCCAGCTAAAGATCTTGGGAGCCTTTTGTTCTGCTACCTCTTGGCTAATATTTCATGCACTGAACCCCTCCAGTGCCAAGCTACCCACATTCCTGGATGGGGAGGCTGTCTCTGCCTACTAGATATCACCATTTAAAAATGTAATCAATGATGACATTATTAGGAGCATGAAGCGTAAGTGGCATAAATTGTTAATGAGGAAAATTTAGGCTTCGGGTGTTGTAGCTAGCAAGTGAGAAAATGCCTTTGAGCGTCTCTTCGCTGGCATGTGGCAAACTGTCGGTGTTATTGGAAGAAGCACTGCCAAGGGTTTCAGACCCCCCAAACATGTCCTAATTTACTTTTTAAAAATAGTTACGGGAAAAATCCTGCAGCTCCTAAATAATAATGAAAAAGCAATTCTGTCACTGAAAATTAGAGGAAAAAACAGGTTATTTCTGCAAGTCCAACAGAAAGAGGGATTTGGGCTCCCCCTGATGGCTAGATAGGAGCAATTAACTTAGAAGCAATAGGCCTGATTCTGATCTAGCTTACACTGCTGGCTGAACTGAGTAACACTGACTTACTAGATTTGCACCAGCATAACAGATGTAGTGCTGTTATATGACATGATGAAATTATGTTCTTGCAGTCAAAGAACCGGAGTGAGATCAAGTGACTTGGTTGTAATTAGTGGCTCTGCCACAGATTCCGTGTGGCCTTGGGCAAGTCACTCGACCTCTGCACCTCAGTTTCCCTTCTGTAAAATGGGGATAATTGTTGTGAGAATACATTTATTAAGGATTGTGAGATGCTCAGATACTACAGCAATGGGTGACAGAAGCCCCTAGATGTAAGAATTATATGATAATAAAGCTGGATGTACAGAGACTATGAGTAAATGCCAGATTGTAGATGCATAGGTTATATCTACACTGCATTTGGGAGGTGTCAGAACAGCACATTTAGGCATAACCAAGCAAGCTTTGAGCTATACTTCCTGCAATCACACCATCCAATTGCAGTGTAGACATACCCTTAGAAGCAATAAAGGGAGTTTTTGGTGCGTTCCCCCAAACTTCAGATTCTGGCGCTTGCCTGGTTGGAGATCTTTTCGCACAGAAAGCTGGAACCCAGACATTTACTTCCTTTACATCCTAGGCTGCACTGCCTCCCACCATTTACTTTCTAACAATTAAGGTCCAAGTAAGTTTTCTTCTTTAAATGCTATAAAGTTTGAGCCAGTTTTCCTTTGATATTGAGGCAGCAGCCATGGTACTTCCATTTAAGGTACCTAAAGGTGAAGCAAGACTTAATATTTAATGTTTTTTTGTCAAATAAAGTCTGTGTTTTTATGGATTTGAATCCACTTGACATTTCTCTTTCACTCTGAGCAGCACGCAGCTTGCATAATAAGAATGCCAGTAAGCAGCACCACCCAGCTCTGCTGCGGCTAAAGCTCTATCAGACAGACATTCTCCACTATATGCACTGCCTTGCCAGGGTTCATATACTAGCCTTAAAACTGTGTTCAGGGTGGAGTAGTCTATAAACTCTTTGCTGCTCTAATTTGACGAATGTAGCAACCTCGCTTTAGCCTGAGCCACGCTGGGAACTAATCGGTGTTTTACAGAATTGTTAAATATGCATTGAAGCAAACAAAGATGATCAGTTGTCTTTGCTGATCACTTGCACTGGCCATATCATACCAAGCACTAGGAAGTGCACATGTAGCTCCCCTTAACTTCAGCTGGATTTTGTGCACCTTACTGAGAACCTAGCCCTTAAAATGGTCTAAATATTCCCAAATCCTACTGGCCTCACTCCTCCAATTCCACAAAATGCTCTCACCCAAGAGAGACATTCACCCCTTGCAGAATTTCAGAATAAACTAAGTAGCATATAGACCTTATGCTGGCTCTCTGCATGGGGTGAATGTCACCCTATATTATTAAACCTAAGGGCTCCGACCAAGATGGGAGCCTTATTGTGCAAGGTGCTGTACAGTCACATGGTAACAGACAGTCCCTGCCCCAAAGCGCTTACAATCTAAATGGAGAAATAAAGTATTAATATTGGTATTTTTACAGATGGGGTGCTAACCAATGAGTTTAAGTGACTTGCCCAAGGTCACACAGGAATTCTCTGGTAGATCTGGAAATTGAACCAAAATTGGTTTAAGGCAAGGGCCTTGGCTCTCTATCTATCTATCCCCCATTGTATGTCTGATAGTCACCACCACTTTGGCTAAGCAACAAAAGTGCTTCCCCGCCCAACCCCACCCCCAGGCAGGAATGCTGCTCTTCTTTTTTGTTTTTTTAAAATGGAGGAAAACTGAAGGACTGGAAGCTAACTAGCAAGCCTCAGAAAGAGGCTGTTTTTATGTGCACATCTCAGGGTTCATGTCTCTACCAGGCAGCCAGCTGATTCACAGGGACAAAGGTACTAATTCTGCTCAGTGTACTAGCCCTCCCCTGGCAAACACTGCAAGTGGATCAAGAGAAAAATCAGCAGTTCGTTTCCCATGAAAATCAGCATAAACAATGCAGTTAGGTACCACTGGGTCATTATTTGTATTTTTCAGTCAGTGATACACTGTCGTAACCAATCCTGCTGTTATCCACATAGGGGAACCCTGGAGAGGACATGCCAGGCTCTGTATTGTTTTACTTTTCATCCTTAGTGTCAACCAGTTATGTTGGTGTAACATTTTCAATTCCCCAGCTTCACGGGAAAACAAAACATGCCCCCCACTTCCTCCTGCCTATCCATAGCATATAATCCTTGTGAAGGGCGACAACACAAGGACAGAACTTGAATGCTAAAACAGACTGCATTGGGGGAGGGGGACTATATCAGGGCAGAACAAGCCTCTGAATCTTCCAGATTTTGCTTTCTGTATACACCCACATGCCTGTCTGGTAACCCACCCCTTCTCCAAGCTACTCAACCTCTTGGGTACGCAAAACTAGGCTGAAAAGCCTCATGAGAATGAGTAAATTTCAAATACCAGACCACTTGTAATAAGCGACAGTTGCTTATAACACTAATTGTAACTGCCTCACTGTTACCTTGTGTTCCCCACCCCAGCCTGTTGAACCCCCCTTGTCCGAAATTTAGATTGTACAGAGTGCACGGGGAAGGGGGTTTGCAATTATCCTGTCTCCCCCTTGCACCAGCTCAGCTGGCATAAAGAGACTGCAGGGCAATGATGAATGGAGCTGAAAGGGTCTTTTCAATAAGGTGTAGAGCCCAGGCTTCCCATGGAGCAAGAAAGTTAAACCCAGCCTCCCAACCATGCAGCACATCTAAGCTGGAGACAGAGGATACAGTAGGGCAGCAGTTTTCTGATCTGCATTTTCAAAACTGACTAGTGGTGTGCAGGGCCTCGGTTGGCAGGTGTCCAACTTGAGACACTTAAAAGAGTCCTGATTTTCAGAGGGTAAGTGTTCAGCACTTTCTGAAAATCAGGCCCTGCTGAGGTACATGAAGTGAGGCCCTTCTAATCACTAGTCAGTTAAAAAAACACCCCACGAGGTCATCTGTGGGATCACCAGTGGTCTATGGAAACCTTCATGGTCATCTGTAGGATGCAGTGCCTCAAAAGGCAAGCAGTGGAAGGGACTGAAGAGCTGGGAAGGGAAACAGACTCCTTGGAAGGATTATCTTGCCACGGAGCCTGTAGAATAAAGAAGCTGGGGCCCCACTAGGGATGAAAGGAAGGATGGTCCAGTATTTAGTGAACCAGTCTGGGGCTTGCAAGACCTGTATTCAGTTTCCTGCACTGATAAAAGCTTTGTGTCTCTCTTTTCTATGGCACGATTTTAAAAAGGTATTAGATACTTAACTCCATTGCTTTCCAGGGTATTTAGGTGCCTAAATACCTTTAAAAATCTGGGCCTTACTCTCTATGCCTCAGTTCTCCACCTGTGAAATGGGGATAATAGCCCTGCCCTCCCTCAAAGGGGTGTTGTGAGGATAAATACCATAGTATTGGAATGTCCTAGAATTTTTGAGATAACAGGAACCATATAAGTAATGAAGATTGCATTTCTATCTACCTGGTCTTCCTTAAACCTCTCAGCAAGGCTTCTATTTCCCAGGCTCTTGCCTGACTCCCCAGGCGACTGGTGCCAGCGAAGGAAGATGAAAACACAATTTTTGTTTTTGTTTGTCTCAAAGCAGCAGATGATTATGAATCACAGTCACATTTTGCGAAGCTCAGAGCGTTGCTAACACACACCGGTCCCCCTTCGGATCCCAGGAGTGGGGGAGGGAAGAGTTCTCAGTGTGAGATGCAAAGTGAATTGTCATGCCAGCTGAGTCCAGTCAGATTAAATCCAGAAAGATTTAAATAACTTGCATATGTGTCAGATGCTCATGTTTGCCTGGTTAACGCTTTGGAACAGGCGTGTTATTTTTAAACTGTAAAGACATCATGCGTGACATATATCATGTCTGCTAGATAGTCCAAACTAGCTAACACCAGCTTCCAGAGCTCATTCGACCTGGCAGTTGAAAAATGAACTGCACACACATAATGAGTTCTGACACGGAAAAGCCTCCTGCCCTACCTAGCCATGAATTTTTAGCCTGTTCTCTCACTTCACCGGAACCTCCCCAAGTTCTTTGGCTCCCCATCCTTGTACAAAGCGCCTGTGGCACCTGAGCTTGAGCTCATTTAGGCAACTTGTTCTAATGACTATGTTTAATCAACAATTTAGGTTTGCTCTACCACGAGACAGACAGTTCCGCCTGCTTTCCCAGCTAATTCCCAGTTAGCTCATTCATGATGGTGTTAGTAACAGGATGGCTGCCTGCTGCATACCCACCCTCCCACCCATCCCCCATCATCTGGAGTGGCTCTGCCACACCCTGCCTCGGTTTCCCTTCTTCAGGTCTCCTTAATAAAGCACAACATTCAAGCTTCTCTTTGTTCAAACACCCCTCCTTAGGGCCTAGGTTTATCAGCATTAAAGTTCAGATTAAAGCTCAAAGCCCCAAAATAAAGTCTACAAAATTCAACTCAGTTCCCTGTTTTTAGCAGGCCACTCCCAGCCCTTGCTTCCTAGAAGGGTTTTTTCCTTCTCCCCTAGACTAGAGTCTGCTCTCAGCAGTTCTCTCCAGGCTTCTGTCCTGCCTGACAGCCCCAGGCTTAGATGGAGGGTCTTTTAGATCCAAACCCTTTTCCCTGGTCTAGGGTGTTCTACAGGAGCCTCCAGCTCTTCTGCTGTCTCTGCCACCACTTCCTCTCCAGCTCTTTATGGAGAGCCGTTGCCCTATAACAGGCCCCACCATGAGGCTGTTTAAGAGGTTCAAGTAGGCTGGACCAATTCCCTCTTAAAGGGTCTAGTCCACAGTGTTACTGTATTACAGTAGCGTCCCATATGCTGGGCTCTGTACAGACATAAAAGAATTCCTTGCCCCTTAGAACTTACACTCTAACAGAAAAGACAGAAAGGGTGGGAAAAGGGGAAATATCCTGTTTTACAAATGGGGAACTGAGGCACAAGGGTATTAGATAACTTGCCCAAGGTTGCAGAGGAGACCTATGGAAGAACCAGGAACTGAACCAACCCAGCTCTCCTGGGTCTCAGTCTAGTACCTTAATGATAAGACCATTTCTCCTCATTACAAGACCAAGGCTGTCTTTCACCTTGTTAAACTTGAAAGGTCGGTGCTAATCTGAAAAGTGGTATTGTGATGTTCCATATTCTGATAAGATTATCCATTAGACAGAATTAGAACTGCTCATCTGTGTCTCATACGCCCTCGGGGACCAGACAAAAGGATCTTCTCCTTTAGCTCATGTGGTACTATAAGTGTCTGGGTTTCTGGAACAGGATGATCTGAGTTCTGTTCTCAATGCCATTGTGAGGCTCCAAGGGGCAGAGTTATAAAGCTACTTAGGTGCCTAGTGGGATTTTCAAGAGTACCCTGGGAGTTAGGCACCTGAATACCATTAAAAGTCTAGCCCCAACTGTCTCCTGTACAGATAATAGTGATAAATATCCCCGTGACCCCATGTTCAGCACAAGGTTTATTTTCACAGGGTGAATTCCATACCTGTGCTAAGGGCAAGCACGAAGCCTGTTTAAGTCTTCGGATGTAAGTGGTATGTAAAAGTTTGTGTGTGAATTTCATAGTGCTTCCTGATCACTTTGGCTTAGCTTGCAAGCTAAGCCACAGATGCATTTGCTGTCTGCTGGAGACTTAGGCTGAGATTTTCAAAAGCCAAATCAAGGATTTATTGACATCTCCTAGTCAGCTTTGAGGAATCTCGGCTTTAAACGCCATCTGGGATCTGAGAATCCTGTGTTCTTTTTGCCTCTGATATTTTCAGAGGCAATCATGATTCATCATTCAGAATACAGCTCTGTTACTGGAGTGCAAGGCAGGGGAGAACCTAGCTCACACTCCCCTACCTGTCCGAACAGCAGTGAAAGTGTAGGGACACCCTGACATATGCATGCCTGGGATGTTTGGCTCATGTGATATGCTGAGCTGTTTCCAGTGTACTTGTTCCCAGGGAATCAGCAGGTTGGGAGTTAATGAGAAGTGTGCTGCTAGGAGACTGCAGGTTGATTATAGTTGAGGGGGTAAGAGAAGGAAGAATTTGCAGGCCCTTGGGCCCTCTGTTACACACCACTGGCAATTAGAGCAATTTTACCAGCTTCCTTTTTGTGCACGAAGATCGAAGTAGGCCTGGATGGGGAGTCATGCTCTCCCAGGGGTGCTCTAATGACTAAGGAAGGGTTGAGAGAAATAAAAACCCGACATGAACCTTTGCCTGCAACTGAAGCGGAACTACAGACCTCTTGGGGAGGTTTAGGGAAGTTTACAAAATCTGCCAAAGTGTTTATTTTTCATTTCAGCAGAGTTCTTTCCCAGCAGGGATACCCTTCTTCTGACTGAGAAGGACTGAAAAACCAAGCACGAGGTGGTGAACCCAAGAGATTTGGGGCTGTTTCCTCTCTTCTTCCCTTTCATTTCACACCCAACATCCCCCTACAAAATATACATCCACCTCACTTCTGCCCAGGGGGTAACGTATGTGAGAGATGGTCTGAGAATAGCTCTAGAATTCAGAAGTTCATGGTTCCCAATTTCAGCTCCCTCCACAACCTTGTCCAAGTCACTTCCTCTCAGTGCCTCAGTTTCCCCATCTGTGGACTGGAGATAATACTACTTATCGAACCTCCAGGTGGTGTGTTTATGGTTAATTAGCAAATAATGTTTGCAAAGCACTTAGATGAAGACCACTGTACGTGTATTAAGTATTATTATAGTACAAAATAAAACCACTGTTTCAAAAGCCTCTGGAAATGGTTTATGCATTTAGACAAGTTAATTCTCCTTGTAATGCTCTCTGGTCTTTTTTTAATGTCCTCTATTAAATATTCTGGGAACTTTATATGCCTTGTATAATACCTTTGAAAAAATGGCATATCATCAAGGACTAGGATGTATTCTGTCTTGGTTTTCAGGCAGTACCACTGCAGTTTATGGCGCGAGTCAGATTGTCTTGCACCATTGATACCAGAGGTTTTGAACAAGCAATTAATGTAGTAAAACTGAACTAAGGAAAAATTAGTCTCCTATTTCTAATCGCTGTTGAGAGCTAAATTAAGCTTGACTTTTTTTCCATTTCAATAGCTGGGTGATATTTGGCCATTTTTCATGAATGAAATTTCACAAAAACATTTAGATTTTCCTGAAATATTTCTCTTTCCAATGAAGTTTTGTTGTTGTTCTCTCTTTTTACAGACAGCTTTTGTTTTTTTCCCCTCCAACTGCTGATTTTGGGTGGCCAGCTTGGTCTCATGGTGAGACTTGGGATTTTTCAAGTTTGAAATTTTTCAAAAAAGTAACATTTGTATTTCTAAAATTGGGAAATTTCTTTAATAAAATTTTCAAAAACCAAAAGAAATTAAAAAAGTAGAAAATTAATGGTAGGTACAATCATATTTTAAAATTAAAATAGCAGATTGTTCCATACTTTCAAAATTTAACACTCTCCCAGGGGAAGTGAGTAATTTAAAAACTTGCCTGAACAAAGCACTTGAGAATATATGGTAGGGAACAATCCTGCACCAGTGGGTAGAACAGATTACATCACTTTTAGTTCTGTCTCTAACTTCTGGGATAGCATGAGGCCCGATTGACCTAGAAATCTCAGTAAAGAGCTAGGGAAATCAGACTGATTTGGGAGTTCCAGCCCTAATTCAGCCAAAGGATAATTTTAGCTGCATACCTCTGGATAAGTCACTAGATCATCTTAGGTCACATACAGCCCAACTAGGCAAAGAAGTAGGAATCAGAATGGCTGAGCTGGTACTGAGCTTTACCAGGGAAATATGTCACACACACTGGACTTTTATATTTTAATGTGTGGGTTCTTTGGCTTTTCATGGTGTTTGGGGGGATAGTCCACTTCCAGATGTGGCTTCTTGGACAATGATAACAGAATTACCAGATAGATGAGAGAGCAGCACAGTGTTATAGGAGCAGAATAATTGGCAAGAGCTGAACTGCATTGGGGTTAAATATTAACAATGTTTAGACAAAAGTGACATCCTCTTGGAGTGCCACATTCCTTTTCTAAGCATTTTGAGCAGAAGTGGGCTGGTAATTACTGAAGTCAAACTTTCTATGCAATGTATTAGGCTCTTGCACTTTCCACGACTCTTTTTACTCATAAATCAGTGTGAGGCATTAAACTTGTCATCAGCAATGTTGGCAATAATCAGGCACCACATTTTCAAGAGAATGGAGGTTCTATATTGTCAGAATCAACATTTTGGTTCAAATTAATCACTCGTGACTCATTTCTGCCTTCTTAGGGGGAAACATACATACACAGTCACATCTCACACCCAATTATATACATCTCTACAAATCACATTCCTGTTCACACTCCTCCCGGTCTCACACACACACACAAACAGAATCTCACTCCCCACACACACACAGTCAGTCATCCCAGCACAGTCACACAGACTTGCAACTTCACCCCCCACCCCCCAAAAAAACCACACAGGCAGTCACACCACACACAGCAATCTCCTTTTAGAAAGTGCAAGTATTTCCAAAAGCAACTAGTGCTGCTTTCGCTCTGTAAATGCTATTTGTAAAGCCGTGAGAATAGACACACAAGCACTCTATACTGCATTAGCGTGCATGTGTACCTGCTGCCCTCTCCTGGATGGACTGTCAGAACTTCTCAGGTGGATATGATCCCATGACCCTTTAAGTGGACAGACGCTGAAGTTTTTAGTTCAAGCGGCACTACGGAGTTTGTTATTTTGGGACCAAATTCCTGAGTTCTAGCCTTGCTGCTGAGCAGAAAGTCCGCTGGGGCCATGGCCTGCAAAAGACCTGACATACCATGCAGCCATGAGTAAGTATAATCACACTAAACTGTAAGCCTATAATTTGTATGTGATTTATTTCCCAGGGGAAGCACAACATGGAAAGCATCTGGTTCACTGAGATTCCAACCATCTAGCCTAATTTTCAGACTGATTTGGATGAGGCATAAGGACATCAAGTGACCTGCTCTGGGTTACATGGAGATGATCTTCCATTGGGACTGGAACTCCTAAATCATTCTGAATTGCCAGCCTTTTGCTGAGACCAAAGGATCCCTCATGCTTCCACATCAGTTACACCTATTTGCTGGATTTGAACCCCAGGCATTCATACTAAAAGGAGGTACGTGCCACACAGCACTGTTGTTGGACACCCCTCAAAGGAGAACCCTCTCCCAGCAGAAATCATTGCATTAGCCTAGATGTATACACTCTGAAGCACCTGAGTGTATTTTATATATCCAGCATCTGTGCCTTCAGTCTACAATTACAGTAGCTTCCCTCATTTGTTTGTCTCTCCGCTCCCCCTGCCTGAAGATGGACTGGCATGCAGCAGATTAGAAATCTCGGCAGAATTCCTTCATAACTTTACATGAAAGGGTCTGGCAGGGATGCCTTTTTAATGCACCTCCTCTGCTTGGGTCATCAGATACGGCCCAGCACTTCCATGGATTGCTCCCCAGTTTGACCTATGAGACATCTACAGGAAGCAGTGTCTAAACTCATCCATCTTCTCTGCCTTCATCCAAATGTTTCCACATTATTAAAAATACATTGAAACTCTTCTCCAATCATAATCTTATCTTTTGTATTTCATCACCTACAGCATTATAGTGCAGTGCCTCAGGCTAATCCTTGTTATTTACTTTTGAGTTTTCTACGCATAACTCCAGTCCAGATTTTCTTTTCCTTAAATATTACTCTATTTTCTTATTTTGAAATTCACTTTCAGCAGTTGTGAAAGGTTGCACTGAATGTACAGGGATTGTCCCTAAAGTTATCCACAAAGCTGTTACAGTCACAGTTAGAATGGACAAACTAGTCAAGTCCCCCTGCTGTCCCCAGTTTCAGAAGCAAATTCAAACTGAACCAGTCTTGAGATTCTGAAATGTTTGGCTAATCATTGCGCGCTCTCTCTCTCTGGGGGACGTGGGAGGTAGGTAGTTGGTTCTGGCTAGGAAGAAATCTTGATGTGCTGCAATATTGGCAAGATAAGCTATTCTTGCACCATTTTTGTCCAGGACCAGGTGCCTGACTTTATACCCTTTGGAAATGTCTCCATTGATTTCAACAGGTCTTGGATTGGGTCCCAGAAGTGCCAAGAGTCTCATGGGAAAGCCTGTCCTTGCAGATTTGTAGACCAATTTTGCAGACTCAAGAGGTGTGGGTAGTTCAGATATGCTTTGCAGAAGCAACTGAAATTTTGGATACTTATCTGAACCAAACCCAACTACATAGTTACATCATTAAGCAAGACCAGAAGCAGAGCATGGCCTTCACGTCTGTAACAGTTTGATGACAAAACTGAACCATTCAAATAGAGATGGGCCTGGAGGAAAACTCCAGATCTGAAGAGTTGTCAGATTAGTGAAGGTTCTGAATGAAATTCAAGCTATTATCATAATGGGACAAACCAAAAACCTGGCTCTGTGCACTCTCAGACTCTGCAAAAGTTCAGATGTGGGTATTAAATTAGTATCTCAGGCTGAACTCTACTTTTAAGCCTCACCAAGCCCTAGGTATTTCTAGCATGCCAGAGATTTAACACAAGTGGGCATATTTTTCAAAGGTGCTCAGCACAATACAGGTCCCTTTGCTCCAGATGGCAGTTGCTGGATGCAGCACACTTTTGAAAATCTGGCCACCAGAGGTCACATTTTCAAAAGAGCTCAGCTCTCCTGTAGGCATCGAAACGAAGCAGGCAGATTTTAAAGAGCACTCAGCATCCTGAAGAACGATGAGAGCTGCTGGGTGCTGAGGCCTTTTGAAAATGTGGCCCAAGATTCCTCCTTGGTGCCTCACAAGCCAAGTTTGCTGTTCCCAATGTTTCACATGGGATATCAGCCTGTAATTGTATTGAGTCAGACCCTAGCTTGGCTTTCTTCTGCTAGAGGCTCTAACCTTTGGAGTGTGACATCACTGCGCTCTTCTAGCCGAACGTGTGCATGTGATGATATACGAGTGTGAGGTGCATAATCAGAGCAACAGTTCACTCTGTTGATATATTAGTCCAATACTCCAGATGATGCACGAGTATCAGAACGGGCTCATCTGATAACATGTACGAGTAATTCATCACCAGAATGAGTTGCTCCGATGATGTATTACTCAAAATAGAATGCACTATCTAAGGGAGAATGGGTCCAGGAGAAGCAGTTTATTTCCAGGATGAAATATTCACAGGACCTAGAGGGCTTCCTTGGCACCAGAAATGTTGGCACTATGTAAAGATATATGATGTGCATTGCCAAAGTACAAATGCGGTTAACTGAACCCCTCCCCGCACACACACCTCATATGCTGAGAACATGGAGCTGAAAATGCTGCATTCTTATTCATATTGAGAGCCCCTCTGGATTTCTTTGGGAACTGGGATCTGCAGTTAAAGTTTCTTTACAGATTAAAATTAATTCAAAGAAATTATTCTTAATTTCTTATTTGATATTGGTTTGCTTCTTTCTTTTGGTTTCTTGAGACTAATTTAGTTCAAACTAAATCCAGTTGGTTGGGGGGGGGGGAAGTCTCTCGATGCTTGTTTTCTCTAATATCTATTGTATTTATGTGCTTTGTATCTTTACAGATATGCCAGCACAATGAAGAGAGAAATGATTTTCAAGAGGCAATTTAAAAACTGTGTAATAATGATGACGGCGGCAATATGGATAAGTAATAAATGCCTTATGTTTCCATAGTGCCTTTTATCCTGAAGCATCCCCAAACTCTTTGCAATCTCTATAGTCAAGTATCAATTCATTCGGGCTCAAATGCAGCCACCTGGAATGGAATGTGGGTTCTACTGAACATGCCCCAGCAGCACACTAGAGAACACTGGGGCAGGAAATAAAAGATATTTCCCAGCAGACGAAGTTTCAGGGTGTGGAATGTAATCACCCAGAACGGAAAGGCTATCACCCCTACACTTGCAAAACGTGGTTAGAAACATAGCTTTGTCGCTTATTGCCTTTCTGCTGCTGGAATTAACAGGTGAACATCTGTGGTCTTTGTTATTCCGGAAGTCCAACTGGATAATCTTAACATTTCTTTAAAGTCAGTGAATTTTGAGGGGTCATTTTCAAAGGCACATAAGGGAGTTGACAGGTAGGCGCCTACCTGTCCTTATCTTAATCACAAACTGGCATCTCCAGCCTCACAGCATAGTTCCAGTCATCACAACAGTGTTGTTTCAGAAGAAAGAGGGCTACCTACTAAATCTCTAAGGGCAAAAATCTTTAAGTGCATAAGGAGGCTATGTTCCATTTTCAAGAGTCTTGGGCACTTAGGAGCCCAGTTCTTATGGAAAGTCAATGGGACTTAGACTCCTAAATCACCCAGGTACTTGTGAAGATTTTACTTGAATTGGTGGGATTGTTTGAGATCTCCCATCCAAGTACTAACCAAGAGACAACGCTGCTCAGCTTGTGAGATCATAGCCTGAGGCGGTATATGGCTGCAGAATAGCTCAACTGAGAAATATCAATAGCATTAGCAATCATCTTCTTTATGAACCAGTGCACAAGAAAGGAACATATTGAGTTACACATTCTACTAAAGAAGTGGCTACAGCAGTGAGACTCGTTTTCAAAGGGTTTCCCATAAAACATTTTATGCTTTTCCCTTTTTCCCTTTCCACGCTTGGGGAGACAATAATTTCATTAAATGCTTTTATTCTTCTGACTCATAGTTCATAAGACGTCTGAGCATGAATTTAAATTAGTGTTTCTCACAGTGAGAACAGGGGGTGGGAAGAAAGCATTCCTGAGACGCCTGAACTAACTGCACAATGGATAGTGTGTGAGCAAAACTGCACCCTCATTTATACTGGGGTAAATCTCTAACAATGCCACTGAAGTCAGTTACATTGATGTAAAACTAGTGTAGATCAGATTACAATTCAATTCACTATATTCAACTAGTGCTGAACATTTGGACACTGGACTTCTATGAGGGAAAATTCCCTTTAAGGCTGGACTTAGAGACAGTTTCTCTTCCTTGCCTTTCCCTTCACTTCTAGCCTATAAGATTATAGCTAGTGTCAGGCCAGAATCAAAACCCTGGTTTCAAATGCTGTTAACTTTGAGGAGTGCAAAACCAGGCTCAGATCTGATTGTAGCAGTCTGGGACACATTCTACTTACACATAGGCCCAACAACAGTGAGCATTAAGAAATAGTGGAACAGTATCAATTAGAATAAGTTTCAACAGGCCTTCAAGTGTTTGGATGCTTAGTCACATTTACTCAAACCTGCAAAAAAACAAAAATTCCAAGTCTCTGGATTCCATGGGAATCACCAATGGAATTCTAAAAGAGCAACTCAGCCCTTCCTCCCCTGAGAAATCCATACATAGTAAAAACGCAGAGAGATTGATGTTGCAGACAAGTCCCTAAGAATGGAGGTCCTAGCCTTTCTATTTTGTGTGGGCATTCAAGATCCCATGGTAGTTCTGGTCTAATGGGTGCCCCAGGATCCTCCTTCAAAAATATCCCCTTTCCCTCCAATTCTGTGCAACTAGCACTGAGCTGATTATCTGACTTTGGCACTTCCACTACAGAGAAAGCTGTATGGGAGACCCACAGAGGGGTGGGCATGGTTGTCCTGTGCACAGGACGGAGTGAGAATCAGGAACTTGTCTCTCCAAAAAACACTTTTCCCTTTGCTCTCCACTAGCAATCGTCTCTTGGACTACATACATGGTGTTGCCTTAATGAACGCCGCACTGGAGTTGGCTAGCTTAGAGATGTGATGATCAATACTGTGACTGTGCCAAAATATGAAGCATGCCCGTTATGCCAGCTGCTTTAGCATGAATGCTCTACCAGTGACCTGGCGAAGTGCAGTGATAGGGCAGTTGTATATTCACAAATGTGGCAGGAAGCAGTATGAGGACACAACAAGAAGTGTGAAAAACTCCTTCTCAGTCAACCTGTGTGTTATAAATTAAGCATCTCTCCCTCAAACTGCTTTTCATAACAAGCTGTTTGGTACAGGCACTGAGATCTTTCATTCTGCTGGTCCGCTCATCAAGCTGACAGGCCAACTCATCACCGAGGTGATGCTCACCAGAATCAGGCATTCTGGACAGGTTTCATCTGCTCCATATTACAACCGGCTGCACTCACCTTAACGTTCAAAGATCTGTGACATGCTGTCACCTTATGGGAATAGAGGGGACCTTTAAACACGGGCCACAGGGCGTTGGTCCCTTGTAATCACTGTGGAGAGCTTTGCAGACTCTTTAACTACAAGAGAGTGAAGGAGCACAGTGCCTGTTCTGCAGCTTAGCGCATACCCAGAATGGATTGTGCTTTGCTTCTCTCAGTCAGGACACAGTAGCAGGTAGGCTCTGGATAAACTGGAAATGGAACCAGGTACCATGAAGAGCTAGTGTGGGCATTCAGGCATCATTCAGTGTGTAAGCAGCTGACAGGTCTACTGAGGTTCATAGCCTGTGTAACCATCGAGCAGCTTGCTTGACAGTAATGCTCGGTGCAATATCCCATATATAACACTGGTTTGAGGCGGTCAGGGCCGGTTTTAGGCCAATTCACCCAAATCGGGACCCCGCCTAAGAGGGCCCCGCGCCCAGTCAGAGCACGGCAAGCCCCGCGGCCCCGGCCGGAGCCCCGCGACCCCGCAACCCCGGCCGGAGCCCCGCGGCCCCGCAACCCCGGCCGGAGCGCGGCAAATCCCGCGGCCCCGCTCCCCCGGCCGGAACCCCGCGGCCGGAGCGCGGCAAGTCCCGCGGCTCCGATCTCCCGGCCGGAGCGCGGCAAGTCCCGCGGCCCCGATCTCCCGGCCGGAGCGCGGCAATCCCAAGTGCCCCTGAAGACTCGGAGCGCCGCCAGGTGAGTGCAAGCCCCACGAATTGGGCCCCACACTTGCTAAAGCCGGCCCTGGTCTCTCCCCATCTTGCCCTACTTCTGGCTGCTTAAAGGGATCAGAACATGTTCACTATATAACATGGCTCACAACTGAGGAAAACTGTTGTTTTGGTTTAAAAAAACACCACCCTCGTTTAGAGGGTAAGTGAAGGCATCTATATTTTAAAAAATATATATCTATATAACAAATGAAAGGGGAAATTGTTACTATATATTAACATAAGTCAGAAGTTAGGAACTATGGAAAACAGATAAGGGAAGCCAAGGGACATAAGGAGAAATCTGTGGCTAGTAAAGTCACTATCAACCCAGCTTCCTAGCATGGTCTTATACTGTGCTGCAACAGGAG
Organism: Terrapene triunguis; assembly: GCF_002925995.2. Lineage (NCBI taxonomy): Eukaryota > Metazoa > Chordata > Testudines > Emydidae > Terrapene > Terrapene triunguis. The sequence goes on along the minus strand of NW_020664404.1, from coordinate 10,642,483 downwards.
CTAGTTGCTGGGTAGAATATAAAGCCATGGGCCAGAGCACTTCTGCATGATGTATCTGATTCCCTGTTTGTTATAATCCTGATCTCAGTGACTTAGTTATAATTTAGAATGGAGGTTTTCAAACTGCAGTCTGCAGAGCACTTGCTGGTGGTGTGCAGAGCAGGCTGATGACATGGTGCTGACTCCTCTTTTTTTCCTCTGGCTGCTAAATAACAGAAGAAGCTAAAGTAGATATTCAATACTTCCCTGTATAACTCTTCCATGCAATCAATTAATAGAGTTGCCAAAGAGCTGTTTCCCAGTGGAGGATGGGAGGCGACTGGCCCACATAGATTCATAGATTCATAGATTCTAGGACTGGAAGGGACCTCGAGAGGTCATCGAGTCCAGTCCCCTGCCCGCATGGCAGGACCAAATACTGTTTAGACCATCCCTGATAGACATTTATCTAACCTACTCTTAAATATCTCCAGAGATGGAGATTCCACAACCTCCCTAGGCAATTTATTCCAGTGTTTAACCACCCTGACAGTTAGGAACTTTTTCCTAATGTCCAACCTAGACCTCCCTTGCTGCAGTTTAAGCCCATTGCTTCATGATAGAGAATGGGAGGTCAGATAATGGTGAATGGGAGAAGAGCTACTCATGTGACATTCTCAGTATTAAGATGTACTCCACTTTAAGAAGAAGAAGAAGAAAAGGTCCTATGTCAAGTGACCAGATGCCAGCTTATGCCAAGGCCCGTAGGCCTCACTGAACACTGACAAATGCATAGCTGGAAACCAGTCTGACTTACCTGTGTTAGTATTGGTAAAATAGTTTATAAGAATGTTTTAGTATTTAGACTTTATAGAATACTTGTAGGATGCTGCATGTATTAATTTTATATGTATCGGTATCCCATGTTATAAGGAAATATTTAAGTGTTTATTCTGTGAATATGTTTGACTATAGGGTTTTACACTTTTAGCGGAGAAACATTACCAGTGTGAAATGCTAGTTTATCACAAGACGTGTCCTCTTCTCCACCACAAAACAAGGCCTACAGACACCAGACAAGCTATTGTGGAACACGAATGGAGAAAAGACTTTGGTTTTTCCCACACCCAAGAAGAGGGTACGTGCACAAGCCCTCATCTCATCACAGTTTGAAGTCTGAGGGAAGGAGCCGGGGGCGGGGAGGAATGCCTCAGCAGAAGAAAATGAACATTGTCCTGCTTGGAATTCAGAGGGCAGAACTTCTAAGCATAGGCAAAGGATCCTGAAGCTGTTCGGCTGGGGTAAGCCCTAAAAAACACAGCTTGCATATTGGAGCAGCTACTATTATCTTTTGGAACCTAAGAGTGTCTCATTTATGTGTCTACCTGCATTATTCTTAAAATAACTCATTTCTTTTCTTAGGTCATGTTTACGCTATCACTTATGTCAGCGAAACTGATGTCATTCAGGGTTGGGGAGGGGGAAGACACTGACCCCTTCCCCCCCCCCCCAGCAATATAAGTTTTGCCAGCGTAAGTGGTAGTGTGCACAGTGCTATGTCAGCAGGAGAGCTTCTCCCGCCGCTCATGAAGGTGGTTTTATGTCGACAGAAGAGCTCTCTCCCGTCGGCGTAGAGCAACTATGTGAGTGATCTTACAGCAGTGCAGCCACATCGGTTTACTCACTAGTGTAGACATGCCCTTAGTTAATCTTTGGTTACAAGCATTGTTTGAAAGAGCTAGGATGCAGTTGACCTGGGGTAAGTGACTGACTGGTCCTTTGGGACTGGAGTAACCTGAATAGTATTGGGGGGGCGGGGTTGGCATAAGGGACCATCTATCAAAAAAGGCAAGCTTGCCTGGGTGGCAAGATGAACCGCTGTGCCCCTGGGGACTGTCTGATTCCATGTTAAGGTTGTTACAGTGCTTGAGGAGTTAATATTTGGTTGGTGAAATGTAAGTACAGAACAGCCAATCAATTTGGGGTTTGTGCCCTGTTTCTTGACAGTATGCACTGAGGATGATACTCAGTTGTGTTGTGAGCTGCTCCAGAGAGCTTGACAGTCCCATATAGTTTGTTGGCTGGGTTTAAAGAACTCCCATTCAAGAGTGGTATGGCTAGTTCTGGTTCCAGCCCAGGTCAGCATAGAAGCTGTTTCCTTCTGACAGCTGTTTGATGGCCAATGTGAACTCAAAAACAACGAGGAGTCCTTGTGGCATCTTAGAGACTAACAAATGTATTTGGGCATAAGCTTTCGTGGGCTAGAACCCACTTCATCAGATGCATCTAGCCCATGAAAGCTTATGCCCAAATAAATTTTAGTCTCGAAGGTGCCACGAACTCCTTGTTGTTTTTGCTGATACACACTAACACGGCTACCCCTCTGAAATGTGAACTAAGTTTGTCAGGTCTGTGTACTTCTGATGGGATGGGTGGTGCCAAAACCACCACTCCCACTGGGACTAACCCTTATCAGCCACACCAGCATAGAAGTTGAGTGACTCAATGGGGGTGGATTCTAAACGCCTCTCCTAGCTGCACAGTTGAGCCCCCTGCAAGGCAGGGTTGAGTCTGTGTGTTGGGGAAAGTTTGTCTCTGATACCGGTGCTCTCCCAGCTCTGGGAATAAATGAAACTCCAGTCTCAAGGGCTGTCAAGCTGGTGCCTTTCACTAGCACTAAATTCACAGAAGAAGGAAAAAGACAACCACTTAAGGTGAATCTGCTTGTCACAATCTTCTGTGCTTCCCCCCCCCCCCCCAATGCAGCATTTTCTGGAGCTGCACAGGGACACATCACTCATTCTGAACTCAATTGACACCTCTTGTATTTACTAGAGCTATTGGCGTTCACCCCTTTGTTTTATTGGAGAAATCTCACCAGAACCTAATCAAATAGCTGCTCTAGAGGCAAGATGGGGAGGGGGAGAGAGAAGGGAAGTCCAGTGATCAGAGTCACTGTCAAATGAAATATCCAAGCTGATTCCCTTGATGATTACCTGACTTGTTAGCTCATCTTAAAGTATCAAAATATAAAAAGGCATTTGCCCTGACAGTTTTACAAGCCACTTAAGCTTGTAAGGACATCCCTGTCAGAATCACGTGTTTGGCCTTTATCACAAGTAATTATTCTGGACAAGTGCGGAATATTTATTAGGGCACCTGCTGAGACTGACTGGGGTGGAATCCTCAGAGTGGCTGATAACTTCAACTTGTAGCACCCCCTGGGAGGGCTGGCATGGTCACCCCTAGCTATGGAAAGCTTAAGCCATGTCATCACGCTGGCCTTGCTTGGGGGGGAGCAGGGGAAAGCTGCTGTCCTCTCACTTCTGGTGGCTTGACGACAATAGCTGTAGGTCTACACTGCAATAAAACCCTTGCTGTAGAGTCTCAGAATCTGGGTCAGTTGAGGCAGGCTGCCGGGCTGACAATAGCAGTGTAGACATGGGCTGGGGTCTAAGCCCTTCCTCCTCACATGGGCTCAAGCCCACGCCAGAATCCCTATACTGCAATCTTATAGCCCAGCAACCAAAGGCCCAGTTGGCTGACCCTGGCCAGCCATGTCGCAGGTCTTATTGCTGTGTAGACATACCCCAGGAGTCTTTCAAATCAGAGTTGACATCACATCCATTCAGCAATCTACATATAAATATAAAGGAAGATGGTCTCATGGCTAGGGCACTGACTGGGCTGCAGGAGATGTGGTTTCGTTTCTTGGCTCTGTGTGACCTTGGGCAAAGCACTTACCCTCTGTTCCCCCATCTGGGAAAACCAAGATAATAATTCTGACTTGTCTATATAGCATAGGTCTAAGTGCCTGGCTGGACTAGGGTTGTAAACGGTGACAGAGATTGTCACTGTACAGCACCAGACACAATGGTCCTTGGTTGGGGACTGTAGTTTCCATTGTAACATTGATAGCATAGCTTGACTAACTGGTGGAAAGAATTTTTTTTTTTAAATATCAGAACAGCTGCAGTAAGGATAGCTTTAGTGAACCAGATTTTATGAGCAACACTGTTTCAGGCAACTGATCGATATGGCATCAACATAGGGATAAAAATGAAGCAGTGGCACTCAGCAGCAGTGGCTGAGTGTTGCCCACGCTGTTCTCATTCACAAGCAATAAAAGGGGACACGAATGAACAACCGATCACAATGAGAAATGGATGTCCCCTATCTTGGGTTGACCAAATTTACTGAGCCACATACAGCAATATTCAGAAATTTGAGCTGGGGCATACCTGCTGGGGGTCAGGGCTTCCCACCCGTGGGAGGTGCCTGCTGCTGCTCGGGGTTTCAGTCCCGCTCCTGCTGAAACCCGAGCCCTGGCAAGCAGGCCCCACAGGGCTGAAGCCCCAATACCCCACTCCCTGCTGGGCAGAAGCTCCTACCCCACCACCCTGCTGCAAGGCAGAGGTCTCGAGCTCACCACCCCCCATTTGGTAGGTGGAGAATGAGCCACACTAACTATAAAAAGCCACAGTTTGGCCACCCCTGGCCTATCTGGAGATAAAATTATTGGTTAGTTTGTATTTCCCAATCCCAAATGGACTCGGATGAAGTTTACCACAAGCTACGCACCGTAGGCCTAGAGTGAGACACTCCCTTAGAATAGAAGGGCTACAACCTGCCTCTTCACAGGATTTAGGGATATTGATCTTCATCTAAATGATGTCATCTCCACTGAAGAGTGACCGCAGGGAGTCTGATGGGAGTCTGCACTTGTTAAAAGATGTTCATGGCACAATCAAAGAGAAAAGGACCCGAGAATACGCTAACCTCCTCCCTGCTTCTCGTTCTTCTCTCCAGTTCTGGATGGATGACCTCATGGTTAAGAAATCGGGCAGGTATGCAGGAGATCGGGATTCAATTCCCAGGAGATGCGGTGGCGGAGTGTTATCCTGAACACTGTGAGCTCGAGTCTGTCAATCTCACACTGAAAGGTGATCTCCAGTTCACCCAGCTGCAAAAAATCAGCTCCATGGAGTTAAGGTAGTCAAAGGCGGTCAGACTTGATGCTGGCCACATCGCTACCATTGGCTATGACACTGATATGACTTAACCATGTCTCCTGCATGAGCCTTTGGTGGGGGAGAACTTTGACTCTGACCACAGACTCCCAGTCCCTCTGTGGTCTTGGGCAAATTGCATAAAAACTGCCTCAGTTCCCAGTCTGTAAAATGAGCATAATCCTTCCTTTGTTTTATCTATTTAGAGTGTAAGCTCTGTGGGGCGTGGACTGCCCCTTACTATTTGTGCGTATCACACCTGGCACAAGGTGGCCCTGATCTCAGGTGGGGTTTCTACACACTAATCTAATGCTGCTGCTACTAAAATTATTTTTAAAACTGAATTTAGTGCTGGGAGGGATTAGCAGGTCTGGTGACCTGAAGTCCTCTTTTTCTTCCCTATAGAAAAGGTACAGCATGGGCAGCGAGATGTTGGAGTTCCCCTGCATGCTAACTCTGACCTGAAAGGGCAAGAGGTGGAGTTTGGTCTCCATGACCCATTCAATCCCTGGGTATACTACTGCTGCAGCCAATGAGAGAGGCTGTTAGTGCCAGTTTTGATTTGGATGACTATCTACGTGAAATAGGATTAAAATCAGTTTGCTGATTTGGCTGATGCTGAGAGTTCACCAATCTGTTTTGCAATGGATACCAGATCTGGACCAGTAGCAAGGAGGTGAAAGTCTCTCCATAACATTCCCTGAGACCAGCAGTCACCACAGCCCCTTTAAAACATTTAATAAACTACTTGATTTGAAGGCAACTTTTTCCCCATAAAGCCTGAAAGTCAGACCCTGCTCTTTGTAACAATTACCATGTCACATCAGGAAAAAAACTATGTAAATTATATATCATGTCTCAGTATGAAGCCTCTTTTGCATCTGAGCTCAAATCTATTTGAGGCTAATAAATGGGGAGGGGGGTGGATTTACTTATAAAGTCTGAGGGATGTAGCTACTCCTGAGGGGAGGTGTGTGTGGCGGGGGGGAATATTTGTTTAATGCTGTAAATCTGATTCCATCTGCACTGTGCTTGACAAAGACTCTGTACCACACTGAAGTCAGGATTTTCCTTATTATTCTCTCTCTGTCAGATGAGGCAGAAAAAGAAATCTGATGTTTTGACATAGACCTTGCTGATAAATTGTAACCTAATGTCTTGCTTTCTTCCTTCTCCATTGGGCCCATTCATCACTCCCTGGCCTCCTTTGTCCCATCTCTGAGAACGTAAGAGCGGCCACACTGGGTCAGACCAAAGGTCCATCTAGCCCAGTATCCTATCTTCTGACAGTGACCAATGACAGGTGCCCCAAAGGGAATGAACAGAACAGATAATCACCAAGTGATCCATCCCCTGTCACCCATTCCCAGCTTCTGGCAAACAGAGGCTAGGGACACCATCCCGGCTAGTAGCCATTGATGGACCTGTCCTCCATGAACTTATCTAGTTATTTTTTTAACCCTGTTATAGTCTTGGCCTTCATAACATCCTCTGTCAGGGAGTTCCACAGGTTGACTCTGCATTATGTGAAAAAATACTTCCTTTTGTTTGTTTTAAACCTGCTGCCTATTGATTTCATTTGGTGACCCCTAGTTCTTGTGTTAGGAGGAGTAAATAATACTTATTTACTTTCTCCACACCAGTCATGATTGTATAGAACTCAATCATATCCCCCCCTTAGTTATCTCTTTTCCAAGCTGAAAAGTCCCAGTCTTATTAATCTCTGCTCATATGGCAGCCGTTCCATATCCCTAATCGTTTTGGTTGCCCTTTTCTAAGCCTTTTCCAATATATCTTTTTTGAGATGGGGCGACCACATCTTTACGCAGTACCATGGATTTTATATAGAGGCAATATATTTTCTGTCTTCTCTATCCCTTTCTTAATGATTCTCAATGTTCTGTTCACTTTTTTGACTGCCGCTGCACAGTGAGTGGATGTTTTCAGAGAACTATCCACAATGACTCCAAGATCTTTCTTGACTGGTAACAGCCAATTTAGACCCTATCATTTTATATGTAAAGTTGAGATTGTTTTCCAATGTGCATTACTGAGCCTTCTTCTGTGCAGCATCTGCTATCCTAAATAGCCTCCTTCTCCCTCTTGCTATCCCATCCTTGCAGGTAAAGGATGGTCTTCTAGTTAAAACCCAGAACTAGGACTTGCAATAATTGGGCGCAGATTTTCTAACGGAGTAAAAGGAACTTGGAGCTTCTGGAGAACCACCCCATCCTCTAGTCACTTGGGGCCAGATCTGCTGCTGGTGTAAATAGGAATACTTCTCCTTTGACTTCAATGGAGCTCTGACAAACTCAGAGGCCAGCTGAGTGTATGTTCCTCTGTGCCTAGTAGAACAACTTCAGTCCAGGGCTGTGGCTTTTATTAGAAAATGCACAGTCACCTTTGGGCATGAAATAGATTCTTCTTGCTAATTAAACACACCTTTAAAAGTTCTGATTCACTGAAGCAGACAAACTATTGTAAATACAGCTGAGACTTCTGAAGGATCAGCGTGCCCCCTCCCCCAATCCTTTTCTCCCCCTCAAATTTTTTTCAGAAACCAGCTTTGAGCTGTGCGAATACTACAACCCAGAGAAGCATCCCGTGTAGGTCCCTGGGTTTCCGTGATTGGCAGTTAACAATGGTCCATAAATACCCAGTAGGTATTTGAATTTGTTCAGATGTGCTTTTCGCACATACCGATTAAATGTGCAATATTGAACACCTTGGGGACAGAACGGGGCTTGGGATATAGAACTTTTCAGCTCTAGATGAATGATTCTGGACTACAGCATATTAGTGATTAAAAGTTTTATTACCATCTGATGAGCTTTCTGGAGGCCTGCAGGGAAGGAAGTGCTGCGGGGAGAGAGATCTCCCTCTAGTACCTAGAAGGACAAAAGTCCACAACATACAAACCACCACTGCAACCACCTGGCACTTTTGGTGACAGTCTTAACAGACACGTCAAAGGTTGAATAGTGCCGTGCATAATATCCAACACTGTGAGGGTTAAGAAGTTGTAGGGCTGCCATTTATGCTGGAGAAGGTGGAAACATTCTGCTTTGTTCTTAATTGTTGGATTTTTGGCTTAAGAAGCCATCTCCTCCTGCCGGAAGTACAGAGAACTCTTTCTGACAGCTGAAATGACTGCCTCCATCTTGCAGTCCTGATACCTGCAGCATTATGTCCTCCCTGCTCAGTGTATCCAGTTCAACCTCCCATGGTGTAAGGCTGAAGAGGGGCATCGAGTAGTATTGAACATCTTATCACATCTGTGTCTCTGAAGAGATGTCAGGGAGGAATATGTCAGCAGCACCTTCTAGCCAGCCCCATACTTCTGAGGCATATTGTTTTCCATCTTTATATGGCCCTCCTTACAGTAGTATCTGAGTGCCGCCTTCTGTTTATCTCCCCCCCCCCCAAATATGTATGGGTAGGGAAGTACTATTGTATTCATTGTACAGATGGGGAACTGAGACTAAGTGACTTGCTCAAGGTCACACAGGGAGTCTGCGGCAGAGCAGGGAATTGAATGGTAAGTCTACAGCTGGCACCCGAATGAGCAGGCCATTCTTCTTTACAGACATCTAGGTTCCCTGTTGCTCTGCACCTTACACAGCCATTCACACTGGGGCCAAGTGGGTGGAGAATGCTACCAAGTCAGAATGGTTGTAGGGGGAGGGAGAATTGGCTCCAGACTTTCCCCCCACCCCCACCCCCTGTCTCATGTATTAACAGTATCGTGGATCTGAACGCAAAACAAAGACAAGACCAATCTAGTTGTCAGGGCACCTTGCAAGGTAGAAGACAACCATATTCAATTCCCAGCTCCCTGTGTGACCTAAGGCAAGTCAGAGTTTCTCTGGGTACATCTAAATGATGCAAAAAGAAGCCCTGTGGCAGAGAGTCCCAGAGGCTAAAGGTTGGGTTCTGAAACCCCCCTCCCCCTCGACTTCAGCCTGAGCCGGAACATATTAGTGCTGTAGCATGAGCTCAAGTCTGTAAACCAGCTTCTGGGAATTGCTGCTGTGGGTTTTATGGTTTTTGCCATGTACACATCCCTCTGTGCCTTCATTCTTTATCTGCAAAATGGGGATAATAGCACTGCCCTCGCAGGGTGGTGTGACGTGTTTAGATGGGGCCAATGGGAACATACAAGTACCTGAGCTAGATAACACACAGGGACTACTCACACCCTGGCTAGAGGAAGATGGGACTTATGAAGACAGGGCTTGATCCAAAGTCTGTGGGAGTCTCTCCATTGACTGGGCCTGATCTAAAGCCTCTTGCACAGAGGGCTTTATATACCAAACGTCAAATGGCTCTGACTGTATTGTACATTGCAGTGGAGAAGCACAGCAGGAGTGACTTTTGTGTGTGTGCCACACTCCACTTTTGAATGCAATTTTTAAATCTATTTTAAAGATGTTTCTAGTTTTATATCCCCCACCCCCACAACATTTTTGGATTTGGTTTTGATTTTTTTTTTTCTCCTCCAGTTTTCCACCTTTCTCCCTCTCCATTTTCAGGGTAAAGTGGGGAAGGAAAGGTGGAAAAACACCAAAATTAAAAATGTTCAATGACAACTTGAAAACCAAAACACTTGTTCATGTTGAAAACCTGTAGAATGGAAACTTTTTTTTTCCTGCAAAAAATCCTTTGGTTTTTGACCTGTTCTAGTCTAGGGGTTAGAATAACAAGATTTTTTGAGAGCAGTATCTAATTGTGTTCAAATATTAATTAAATCACGCTGAGTGAAATGCAAAAGGCTCTCCCAAGATAAATCCTTTTTATTAATCATCAAACCTCCAAAAATTGTGGTATTAGTAATACTCCATTAGTGAAAGGTTTAAAGCACAAAATAACTATCCTATTAAGCTGAAATGAAACAAGGTTAAGTGTATTTAGGGCATTTTATTTAAAGTGATTTCCAGTCATGAAACAGTGATGTACATAAAAAAATAATAATCCAGACTCTGTCAGCCAGTACACTTCTCTCTCCTCTAATTGGGGAGCTAATTGCAGTGAGAGTCCTCATGGTCTGAAGTCCAAGGGAAAAAGCTAAGATAATTACAAGAATTAATTTCAAATGAAGGAGACAATAGTGGCTGAGGAATAGTTTATAGAGACTCTTCAATGGTGACAGCCAGAACCATTGAAATCTCTGAAGGGCATTAATGGTGCAGCTTCTGGATTAAAATTAGCTAGCATTAAGCAGTGGAACTGACATTCTAAGAATCAAAGGATCTGATTCTCCTCTCATTGAGACCATCTCTACATACAACATGCCCCAGGTTAGGTATTTGCACTGGTTTATGTGAACAGGTGGGACTGATCTAAACATATTTCTGTCTGTCCCCGTCCCCCTCCCTCCCAAACCAGAATATCTATCAGGAGTGTGATGGTTTTTATCAGAATAGTTATACCAGAGTAATCCTGCTGTGGATGCAGTTATACCAGAATAAAAATTCCTTAGGCCTGGTCTACACTACGAGTTTAGGTCGACTTTAGCCGCGTTAAATCGACTTAAGCCTGGATACGTTTACACGACGAAGCCCTTTCTTTCGACTTAAAGGGCCCTTTAAACCGGTTTCTTAACACCACCTCGACAAGGGGATTAGCGATAAAATCGGCCTTAGGGGGTCGGAATTGGGTTAGTGTGGACGGAATTCGACATTATTGGCCTCCGGGAGCTATCCCACAGTGCTTCATTGTGACCGCTCTGGACAGCACTCTCATCTCAGATGCACTGGCCAGGTAGACAGGAAAAGCCCCGCGAACGTTTGAATTTCATTTCCTGTTTGCTCAGCGTGGAGAGCACAGGTGACCATGCAGAGCTCATCAGCACAGGTAACCATGATGGAGTCCCAGTCCCAGTCCCAGGATCGCAGAAGAGCTCCAGCCTGGAGCGAACGGGAGGTACGGGATCTGATCGCCATCTGGGGAGATGAAGCAGTGCTCGCCGAACTCCGAAACAGTAAAAGAAACGGCAAAACATTAGAAAAGATCTCCAAGGCCATGAAGGACAGAGGCCATAACAGGGACGCACAGCAGTGCCGCGTGAAAATTAAGGAGCTAAGGCAAGCCTACCACAAAGCCAGAGATGCAAACAGAAGGTCCGGGGCTGAGCCGCAAACATGCCGCTACTACGCGGAGCTGCATGCCATTCTAGGGGGTGCAGCCACCACTAGCCCAAGCGTGTGCTATCAGTCCCTCGCTGGAAACAGGGAAGCGGGTTCGGCAGACGAGGAAGATGAGGATGGAGAGAACATAGATAGCTCACAGCAGCAAGGAAGCGGAGAAACCAGTTACCCCAACAGCCAGGATATGTTTGTCACCCTGGACCTGGAACCAGTAACCCCCGAACTCACCCAAGACCCTGAGGGCACACAGGGGACCTCTGGTGAGTGTACCTTTGTAAATATTACACATGGTTTAAAAACAAGCGTGTTTAATGATTAATGATTAATTTGCCCTGGCAATCGCGGCCAGTACAGCTACTGGAAAAGTCTGTTAACGTGTATGGGGATGGAGCGGAAATCCTCCAGGGACATCTCCAGAAAGCTCTCCTTCATGTACTGCCAAAGCCTTTGCAAAAGGTTTCTGGGGAGGGCTGCCTTATCCCGTCCGCCATGGTAGGACACTTTACCACGCCAGGCCAGTAACATGTAGTCTGGAATCATTGCATAACAAAGCATGGCAGCGTATGGTCCCGGTGTTTGCTGGCATGCAGACAACATCCATTCCTTATCGCTCTTTGTTATCCTCAGGAGAGTGATATCATTCACGGTCACCTGGTTGAAATGGCGCAATTTTATTAAGGGGACATTCAGAGGTGCCCCTTCCTGCTCTGCTGAACAGAAATATTCCCCGCTGTTAACCACGTGGTGGGGGGGAGGGGTGAAGTGACCATCCCAGAGAATTGGGTGTGTGGGGGAGGGGAGTTAGTTGGGTTTGTGCTGCATGTTAAACCTGAAATCGCAGCCCCTCCTTTTACATTGCAAACCCATTTTAAATGGCCAACCAAACGGGTGCTTGGTATGGGAAATGAGGGCAGTACTGTTTGAAACCATCCCCACATGTTAAGAAGGTTAAAAAAGCCCAAAGACTGTATGTCTTACCATGGCTGCCTGCAAGCTGAAATCTGTGTCCTGGCACTGCGTGAGTGATCTCTCATACCAAACCAGGAGACTCTCAATATAAGAGGAAAAATGCGACCTTGTAACGAAAGCACATGTGCTGTGTGATGTTGTGAACAGCAAAATCTAACGTGAAAGAGTGTACCCATTGTTCTCTAAAATGTATCTTTTTTAACCACCTCTCCCTTCTCCACCAGCTGCAAATCTTACTCCTTCGCAGAGGCTAGTGAATATTCGAAGAAGGAAGCGAAGGACGCGTGACGAAATGTTTACTGAACTACAGACTGCCTCCCACGCTGACAGAGCACAGCAGAATGCGTGGAGGCAGTCAATGACTGATTTTAAAAAAGCCCAATATGAGCGAGAGGAGAGGTGGCGTGCTGAATCGCGGGCTGAAGAGGAGAAGTTGCGTGCTCAAGAGGAGAAGTTGCGTGCTGAAACGCGGGCTGAAGAGGAGAGGTGGCGTCAACTTGTACTCAGAAAGCAAGAGTCGATGCTCCGGCTGCTGGAGCATCAAAGTGATATGCTCCTGCGTATGGTTGAGCTGCAGGAAAGGCAGCAGGAGCAGAGACCGCCGCTACAGCCCCTCTGTAACCAACAGCCCTCCTCCCCAAGTCCCATTGCCTCCTCACCCAGACGCCCAAGAACACGGTGGGGGGGCCTCCGGCCACCCAATCACTCCAGCCTAGATGATTTCCAGTGCAATAAGTTTTAACGTTTTAAAGTGCACTGTGTCTTTTTCCTTCCCTCCTCCCGCACCCATCCAGGCCTACCTTTGCAATTATCCCCCTAGTTGTGTGCTGAATTAATAAAGAATGCATGAATGTGAAGTAACAATGACTTTATTGCCTCTGCAAGTGGTGCTCGAAGGGGGGAGGGTAGTAGGGGAGGGTGGGGTGGTTGGTTTGCAGGGAAGTAGAGTTAACTGGGTGGGGGGGGAGGGGCGGAGGGTTCACCAAGGAGAAACAAACAGAAGTTTCACTCCGTAGCCTGGCCAGTCACAAAACTGGTTTTCAACGCTTCTCTGATGCGCACCGCGCCCTGCTGTGCTCCTCTAACCGCCCTGGTGTCTGGCTGCGCGTAATCAGCGGCCAGGCGATTTGCCTCAATCTCCCACCCCGCCATAAATGTCTCCCCCTTACTTTCACAGATATTGTGGAGCGCACAGCAAGCAGCAATAACAATGGGGATATTCTTTTCGCTAAGGTCTGAGCGACTCAGTAAGCTGCGCCAGCGCACTTTTAAACGCCGAAATGCACATTCCACCACCATTCGGCACTTGCTCAGCCTGTAGTTGAACAGGTCCTGACTACTGTCCAGGCTGCCTGTGTACGGCTTCATGAGCCATGGCATTAAGGGGTAGGCTGGGTCCCGAAGGATAATGATAGGCATTTCAACATCCCCAATGGTTATTTTCTGGTCCGGGAAGAAAGTCCCTTCCTCCAGATTTCGAAACAGAAGAGACTGCCTGAAGACGCGAGCATCATGTACCCTTCCCGGCCAGCCCACGTTGATGTCGGTGAAACGTCCCTTGTGATGCACCAGGGCTTGCAGCAGCATTGAAAAGTACCCCTTGCGGTTTATGTAGTCGGTGGCTTGGTGCGCTGGTGCCAAGATAGGGATATGGGTTCCGTCTATCGCCCCACCACAGTTTGGGAATCCCATTGCAGCAAAGCCATCCACTATGGTCTGCACGTTTCCCAGAGTCACTACCCTTGATATCACCAGGTCTCTCATTGCCCTGGCAACTTGGATCACAGCAGCCCCCACAGTAGATTTGCCCACTCCAAATTGATTCCCCACTGACCGGTAGCTGTCTGGCGTTGCAAGCTTCCACAGGGCTATCGCCACTCGCTTCTCCACTGTGAGGGCTGCTCTCATCCTGGTATTCTGGCGCTTCAGGGCAGGGGAAAGCAAGTCACAAAGTTCCATGAAAGTGCCCTTACGCATGCGAAAGTTTCGCAGCCACTGGGCATCGTCCCAGACCTGCAACACGATGCGGTCCCACCAGTCTGTGCTTGTTTCCCGGGCCCAGAATCGGCGGTCCACGGCATGAACCTGCCCCAGTAACACCATGATTTCCACATTGCTGGGGCCTGTGCCTTGTGAGAGGTCCATGTCAATTTCCTCATCACTATCGTCGCCGCGCTGCAATCGCCTCCTCCTCAGCTGGTCCTGGTTTTGCTTTGACATGTCCAGGAGGCTCTGCATATACTCCAGGACAATGCGCGTGGTGTTCATAGTGCTCATAATTGCCGCGGTGATCTGAGCGGGCTCCATGATCCAAGTGCTAGCTATGGCGTCTGGTCTGAAAAAAGGCGCGAAAGTAGTATCTGACGGACCAGGGGAAGGAGGAAGGGAGGGATGGAGGGAGGGGCGAGTGACGACATGGCGTACAGGTACAGGGAATTAAAATCAAGAAAGGTGGCTTTGCATCAGGGAGAAACACAAACAACTGTCACACAGAATGGCCCCCCCCCAAAGATTGAACTCAAAAGTCTGGGTATAGCAGGCGGGAGGGGGGAAGCAAATGAATACAGAATAAATCTATTTTTTACATCTTAAGACGACGGTGCAGCATGACTGATAGCCCTTGGCATTTTCTGGGTGCTTGGCAGCAAATACTGGGCGCTTGGCAGTTAGCCTTCAGGTCTACTGCACAATATGATACCCACTGCAGTATGACAACGATGGATACCAGTCGTAATATACTATCTACTGCCCAAAAGGCAAGGGGTTGCTGCTGTGTAGCAATCTAGCCCCATCCTATGCATAGTACATCTGATAACCATCATCATCAAGGCAAGGGGGCTGGTGCAATGCAGCCCCACGGCTGCCAGCCCCATGTCTGCCAGCACCCAGATCGCCATCGGCCTCTTCTGGGTGCTTAGCAGACAATACTGGGCACTTGGCAGAAAATAGCATACTACGACTGATAACCATCATTGTCTGCCCGGGTGCCCATGATCGACAGCCACTGCAGTACGACGACGACGGTTACCAGTCGTAATAAACCATCTTCTACCAAAAGGCAAGGGGCTGGTGCAATGCAGCCCCACGGCTGCCAGCACCCAGATCGCCAATGAAGGCTACCAGTCATGCTGCACCGTCTACCGCCAAAAGGCAGTAAGCTGCTGCTGCTGTTTAGCAATGCAGTCCCACGTTTGCCGGCACCCGGAAGACATATGGTGACGGTGAGCTGAGCTGAGCTGAGCGGGCTCAATGCTTGGCGTGGTATGTTGTCTGCACAGGTAACCCAGGTAAAAAGGCGCGAATCTATTGTCTGCCGTTGCTGTGACAGCGGGGGAGGGGCCTGACGCAATGTACCCAGAACCCCTCGCGGCACTGCTTTGCATCATTCGGGCATTGCGATCTCAACCCATAATTCCAATGGGCGCCGGAGACTCCGGGAACTGTGGGATAGGTACCATAGTGCAATGCGCCGGAAGTCGACGCTAGCCTCGGTACTGTGGACGCGGTCCGCCGACTTCATGCACTTAGAGCATTTTATGTGGGGACACACACAATCGGCTGCATACAACCGGTTTCTATAAAACCGGCTTCTATAAATCCGACCTAATTTTGTAGTGTAGACATACCCTTATAACATATAGCATGTTTCCCTTTCCATATAAGACTAAACTGTACAAATATATCTGCATCTACAGTAGGAGGGGTCAATATCACTTTAATGGTATAGTTAAAGTGGTATAACTTTCAGTTTACCTTAAACTTGTTCCTAATCAGTTTTTTAAAAAGCCTGTCTTAAGCTGAAATGAGTGGCCACATAGCCTTTTGAACTGGTTGATTAAATTAATTTCAAATCAAACCTTAAAGGTTTGTCTACACATGCAAATTGTACCAGTATAGTTGAAGTGGTACAACCCCTCCTAGTGTGGATGCAAAGTTATACCAGTATAGCAATTCCTGTACAGGAAGGAGAATGAGCTGTACCAGTACCAGGGAGCTGTATACCCATATAACTGTGCCCACAATTAGAGATTGTACCAATTTAACTATTTCATAGAAAATCACACCCCTAACCACCATAGTTAAATTGATACAAAACCTGTGTGCCTTAAATCGGTGCAACTCTGCAAGCAACAAGTCTTTGCACTGAAGAAAAACAGGAGAAAATTCTACTAAAATCAATGCAGTGACAAGAGTGGAAGGCTCTGTCTACATTAAACAATGTTGTCAGTGTAGCTGTGTCGGCCATGCATTGGGGGACGGGGGAGCCATACCCTAGTCAACATAGCTATGCCATCAAAACTCCTAATGAAGACAGAGATGCTGACATAAGAGCACTTCTGTTGACATAGCTAGTCTCATTTGGAGAGGTCCAGTGAGTTCTTCAGCCAGCTCTTCTAAAACTCTTGCAAGTTATGTGGACCTGCTTTTTAAAAATGTCTAACTTTAGTAGCTTCAGTTTAACATCCTCCCAAGACACTAGTGGAATGTTATCATGATATGAGAATGTTATTCCCCTCTCCTGAACAGAAATATTTATTGAACACTTCTGCCTTTTCTGCATTATTGATAATTCTATCATTTCCATCTAGTAATGGACTAATGCCATTATCAGTATTTTTTGTTCCTATATATTAATACCCCTCCTCCTTTTTATTGTCCTTAAAACTTAGAAAGTGCCAGCAATGTTACAGCCGATACCACTTCTCTCACTTTGGAATCCCTTCAAGGACAAGTGTAAGTCATGATCATTAAATACCAGCAGACACAAGTGCACCATCTCACCCTCTGTTCCTGCCCAAATCCCTTCCTGCAGAAAATGACTATGCCTCTTGGGAAATTTTAAGCACTTAATAGTTTAACACAAGACACAGTATTGGACTACTAGCCAAAGCTCCAAGCAATAGCTTTGCTCCCTTTTCTGGGTGGTCTGTCTAAGCCATTTGCCTTTCCCACTGACAGGTGGGCAGACCAGAAGGTTTTGATACTGGTAAAAATTAAGTCTAAAAGGTAGCCGGTCCCTGGATCAATGATTCTGCTGTTGACAAATATGTGCTGGCTAGCATATAAATATATCACATGATATATCTGAACCATATACATATTGGTGCTTAACGTTGTTAGTGTGCATTAAGAACAAGTATTGTAACAGTGATACAGTCTAAACTGGCCTATACCACAACCCTGTTCACTTATGTGAAGTATCACTGCATTTGCTGAAGCAAGCATTTGGCACAAACAGATAGAATGAATCTTGGTTTTTGACAAGTTTCCTATGTCTTAGTACAATCTCGGGAAGTACTTTCATGGATTAGTACCTGGAATGATAGTATCCAAAACCAAGATAAGGAACAGGACAAGTTACCGAACTTGAACAAACTGATAGGTTGGATTTTTAATGACATGTAAATGTGTAACTTGTAAAATGATAAATACCAGCTGAAGTGTGTAATTTGGGGAGCACACCTTCAAAAGGTGAATGTAACATTGCTCATGGGACTGTTCTTTGGAGACTGGTATCATGAAGAACCTCTCCCCTGTACCATATTAATAAACATGACTGACCGTGGTTATTTGGTCTCAAGTACATTTCATAATGAAACAAACAAGAGTGTGGTCAAGCAATTTGCTATAGAATTTATCAACAATGCCAAGCATAGAATCATAGAATATCAGGGTTGGAAGGGACCTCAGGAGGTCATCTAGTCCAACCCCCTGCTCAAAGCAGGACCAATTCCCAACTAAATCATCCCAGCCAGGGCTTTGTCAAGCCGGACCTTAAAAACCTCCAAGGAAGGAGATTCCACCGCCTCCTTAGGGAAAGCATTCCAGTGCTTCACCACCCTCCTAGTGAAATAGTGTTTCCTAATATCCAACCTAGACCTCCCCCACTGCAACTTGAGACCATTGCTCCTTGTTCTGTCATCTGCCACCACTGAGAACAGCCGAGCTCCATCCTCTTTGGAACCCCCCTTCAGGTAGTTGAAAGCAGCTATCAAATCCCCACTCATTCTTCTCTTCTGCAGACTAAACAATCCCAGTTCCCTCAGCCTCTCCTCATAAGTCATGTGCTCCAGACCCCTAATCATTTTTGTTGCCCTCCGCTGGACTCTTTCCAATTTTTCCACATCCTTCTTGTAGTGTGGGGCCCAAAACTGGACACAGTACTCCAGATGAAGCCTCACCAATGTCGAATAAAGGGGAACGATCACGTTCCTCGATCTGCTAGCAATGCCTCTACTTATACAGCCCAAAATGCCGTTAGCCTTCTTGGCAACAAGAGCACACTGTTGACTCATATCCAGCTTCTCGTCCACTGTGACCCCTAGGTCCTTTTCTGCAGAACTGCTACCTAGCCATTCGGTCCCTAGTCTGTAGCAGTGCATAAGATTCTTCCGTCCTAAGTGCAGGACTCTGCACTTGTCCTTGTTGAACCTCTTCAGGTTTTTTTTGGCCCAATCCTCTAATTTGTCTAGGTCCCTCTGTATCCGATCCCTACCCTCCAGTATATCTACCACGCCTCCCAGTTTAGTGTCATCTGCAAACTTGCTGAGAGTGCAGTCCACACCATCCTCCAGATCATTAATAAAGATATTAAACAAAACCAGCCCCAGGACCGACCCTTGGGGCACTCCACTTGAAACCGGCTGCCAACTAGACATGGAGCCATTGATCGCTACCCGTTGAGCCCGACGATCTAGTCAGCTTTCTATCCACCTTATAGTCCATTCATCCAGCCCATACTTCTTTAACTTGGCGGCAAGAATACTGTGGGAGACTGTATCAAAAGCTTTGCTAAAGTCAAGGAATAACACATCCACTGCTTTCCCCTCATCCACAGAGCCAGTTATCTCATCATAGAAGGCAATTAGGTTAGTCAGGCACGACTTCCCCTTGGTGAATCCATGCTGACTTTTCCTGATCACTTTCCTCTCCTCTAAGTGTTTCATAATTGATTCCTTGAGGACCTGCTCCATGATTTTTCCAGGGACTGAGATGAGGCTGACTGGCCTGTAGTTCCCTGGATCCTCCTTCTTCCCTTTTTTAAAGATGGGCACTACATTAGCCTTTTTCCAGTCATCCGGGACCTCCCCTGATCGCCATGAGTTTTCAAAGATGATGGCCAATGGCTCCGCAGTCACATCCGCCAACTCCTTTAGCACCCTCGGATGCAGCGCATCCGGCCCCATGGATTTGTGCTCATCCAGTTTTTCTAAATAGTCCCAAACCACTTCTTTCTCCACAGAGGGCTGGTCACCTCCTCCCCATACTGTGCTGCCCAGTCCAGCAGTCTGGGGGCTGACCTTGTTTGTGAAGACAGAGGCAAAAAAAGCATTGAGTACATTAGCTTTTTCCACATCCTCTGTCACTAGGTTGCCTCCCTCATTCAGTAAGGGGCCCACACTTTCCTTGACTTCTTCTTGTTGCTAACATACCTGAAGAAACCCTTCTTGTTATTCTTAACATCTCTTGCTAGCTGCAACTCCAAGTGCGATTTGGCCTTCCTGATTTCACTCTTGCATGCCTGAGCGATATTTTTATACTCCTCCCTGGTCATTTGTCCAGTCTTCCACTTCTTGTAAGCTTCTTTTCTGCGTTTAAGGTCAGCAAGGATTTCACTGTTAAGCCAAGCTGATCGCCTGCCATATTTACTATTCTTTCTACACATCAGGATGGTTTGTTCCTGCAACCGCAATAAGGATTCTTTAAAATACAGCCAGCTCTCCTGGACCCCTTTGCCCTTCATGTTATTCTCCCAGGGGATCCTGCCCATCTGTTCCCTGAGGGAGTCAAAGTCTGCTTTTCTGAAGCAGCACTGTTCTCCTGTTTTATGAATGCTAAGGTCACCTAATCCCCATTGCCACTGTAATAGGAATTACAGGGCTTTGAAAATGCCTGATGGTGGTACTTGTATATTTTAAGTTTCCAAGTATATCACACTTAAGTGTTTTGCTTTCTTTGCAGCCAGAGCCCCAAAGGAAATAAGATTCTGTTCAGGCCGTACATGGAGATGATGGGCTTGTGGGGGAGCAGTGGGAGGAAAGAAGGACTTAAACACTATAGCCTTTTATGACTGTTTAGATTGTTTTATCTCCCTCAGGCTGAGTGTTGGCATTTTAAGACTCAACACACTACCTCTCGTTTCAGGTTAGGAACTCCAGCCAGAATCCCATCCTTGTTTTTACCAGGTAGGTAAATATTGTGCACAGCAACTGGGTTCCAAAATCATGTGCCTAAACTGAATGCCAGTCAGGACCAATAGTTGTATGAACACATCAGAACTCGTTATGCCCTACGCCTCAGTACCTTCAACTACGGGGATGAGTAAAAAAATTAAATAAATAAATAAAAATACACAGCTAAACATATGTACTCCTTCAAACTGACAATACATCAGCCAGACTCATTTCACTTAGTGGTATAAATCCACTAAATTCAGTGGAGCTAGTCCTGATTTACTGGGGGAAAAGGGAATGCGAGAACAGAAGTGGGCCCTGTTCTCTTTGAGCTCCTCCACTTTCCCATTTGTATGGATTGTTCCCCCTTCAAGTTTAGCCAAACCTGTCAGAAATACACAGGAGACTAGAACACTTGGTGTTGTCTTTGTGCTCTTTTTTTTTATAATGTTCGCCTTAGGGCCACTAACCTTGCTGCAAATGAATAAAAGTCTTGTGGCTTATCCCTGTCATTGCTGTTCTGTTTTCTCCTGTGATCTCCTGATAGGAAATCATTTGGATCTAGCACAAGCAGAAATCCGGTTTCTGCAGGGGATTGTTACCAGCTGAGTATCTGAAAGAATATTTTTCCTGCTTCAGTGTAGCTCCCAGCCAGAGAAAAGCTTCTCACTTGAAATCTATTCTGTATATAAACCAGAATAGATCAGTATAGTATTTAGGATCTGAAACAAAGGTCCAAACTAGGAATTGAACCTAGGTGTTTAGGGTTACAGGCTAAGCTATTTCATTGCCTCATTAGGCCATCAGGCCTCTGTTCTTAAGCAAAGAAGGAGATAAAGGCTAGTTTCCTCTCTATTTTCAGTCAGCCCTGCTCAAATTGGGTCACTGCAGCCTGTCAAGGCTCAACCCTGCTCCCCATTGACATCAGCAGGGTAGGATTGGATCTGTATTCACCATCATTGCTATAGGCACGCCCTATATCAGTGGCTCTCAAACTTCTGTACTGGTGACTCCTTTCACATAGCAAGGCTCTGAGTGCAACCCCCCTTATAAATTAAAAAAAAAACAACACCACTTTTTTTATATATTTGCCTCCAGCATTTATAAT
The DNA here is from genome assembly GCF_002925995.2 of Terrapene triunguis. Taxonomy (NCBI): domain Eukaryota; kingdom Metazoa; phylum Chordata; order Testudines; family Emydidae; genus Terrapene; species Terrapene triunguis. The sequence goes on along the minus strand of NW_020664404.1, from coordinate 10,621,098 downwards.
GGTGTTAAAGCGGGGTTTGGGGTGGAGATTAATAGCTCATGACACCCCCCCCATGTAATAACCTTGTGACCCCCTGAGGGGCCCCAACCCCCAGTTTGAGAACCCCTGCCCTATATGGTAAGCTGCAACCATAATAATACATTGCTGGCCTGATTTTTGAAGGAGATGAATACCTGCAACTCCCCCTGACTTCATTGTGGGTTGCTTAGCACCTCTGAAAATGAGACAACTTCTGTAGCTTTACAATCATTAATGAACAAGTCTCATAACATGCTAAGAAAGGTGAGGAGTATTATCAGACCCATTTCACAAATGGAAAAAATGAGGCGCACACAGAGAAAGTGACTTGGTCACAGAGCAAATCAGTGATGAGGTTCAGAACAGAGTGCAGATTCAGTATAGAATTTAGAATCCTGGATGCTCAGTCCTGAAACCTGCTGCTATAAGCACTGGACTTTACTCACTCCTAGGGTTGCCAACTTTGGTTCGATGAATTCATGGAGATATCACATGACATAATCTTTAATTAAAGATTAATCTTTAATTCCTGGAGACTCCAGGACAATCCTGGAGGCTTGGCAACTCACTCCCAGAACCAGGAATACAAGCCCTCACTCTCAATCCCCTGTTTTAAACACTAATACTCACTCCCAAAGCCAGGACTCTAACCCAGAAGTCTGACTCCTAATCCCCTAGTCCAACCACTGGCCTTTCAATTCTGGGAATAGAACCCAGGAGGCCTGACTCCCAGTTTCCTGCTCTGATATCTATTAGAGCACATCCGCTTGCCAACACAGCTTCCTTTTATAGGACAGTATCTGCCATCATTGGCTATTAATGTTTCTCTGCTTCTCCTTGTGTATGGTCAGGGGTCTGCAACCACACAATGCACCATATTCATTTCGTGCTTTAAAAAAAAAAAAAAAAAAAGTTACTTCTCCCCCCACACCCCCAGACATTTGACCTGGAGGGAAATATTCCCTTAAACACACAGAAGGCAACTACATAAAACTTGTCTGTTTGCCACAAAGATGAGGAAATGGGGATGCTTTGAATAGAAAAAGTGCCTTTGCTAGAAACAGACCCTTAGATGAGCTAAGAGCTTTCTGCTGGGGATGGCATGAAGTTGAATATTCTTTCACTACCTAGTATTGGAGGAAAGCATCAAATCCAATCCATTTCACAGTAACCCACTATGAGACCAAACTACCAGGACCAAGTAACGGGAGAATGTAATATACTTGTACATTACAGTCTGCTATACCTGCAATAATCTAGAATAATATACCTATACCATTTTATCATGCAGTCTGCTGTGCAGCCAACAGTTTGTGTATGGGTTCTATAGGTCTGTTTATTATGCAGTCTGTTTTTATTGCAGATTCAGTTGTCTTTTCTTACAGATAAGGGTGCTGAGATTTTTACATCCGAGAGCCAAATTCCGTATTTTTCACATGAATTGGTCCCCTCTTGGTCTATTCCAACACCTCCATTTATTCCAGCCTAGCCTGCAAACAGTTTCTTCAGACCAGTGTTCCATTTAGCTGTGGTCTCCTCTCAGATGGCTCTGTGGTTGCAATGGCTTGCAGCAACATAATGTCTCGTTGAATCACACTATCTTGATCAAACGGCAGACCTGGAATGAATATTAGATGCTACAATGCAGTGAAGTGTCAGCACCGCAAGGCTCCCATCGCACATGAAAAGTCAATGTGAGGCATGTTTCAACTGCAAGTACTCCACTGGGAGTATATAATGCAGGGTATTTTGCCAGACATCCACAATGTAGGTGGGGGGCGGCGCGCAGAGGGGAGATGAGCTGCAAGCAGGAGGATAGCAAGATGTCCTGAAACCTTCTAGAGTCAAGCCTGTGATTCGGTAGCACTTCCAGCCCCATCTGACCCAGCGAAGCCAGGGGTGCAGCCTTGGTGTCCCTGTGCTGTTAGCACAGCCCATCATCTTGTTTACACCTCTTGGAGCCTAATGTCTCAAATTGGATTTGTATCAATAACAGCTATGAATACCCCTGAGTCTGCAACATACACAACAGCCTGGCTTCCTCATGTACCAGAGTGGGACAGGTATGTAATTAGTGGGTATCAGTGACAGTATGACAAATGCATGCTGTGTGCGCACAGATATCATAGTGATCCAGCTTCCACTGCACTCCTGTGCCATGGTTCTGCTGCTCTCTTTACTACCTCATATCTTTTTGTCTGTTTCATAGACTCACAGGGTTAGAAGAGATCGCAAAGGGCAAGGGTTGCCCTTTGACAAAAGATAAGTTGCAGGATTTGTTCTGTCTAAACCATCCAAGACACATGGCTATCCAGCCTCCTTTTGAAAGCCTCCAGTGAAGAAGCGTCTACAATCTCCTTAGGCAGTCTGTTCCATTGTCCTACTGTTGGGACTTTTTTCTGAGATTTAATCTAAATCTGCTGTGCTGTAGTTCGATCCCATTGCCCCTTGTCCTGTCCTCTGTTGGCAGAGAGAACAACTTTTCTCCACCTTTATTATGGCAACCTTTCAAGTATTTGAAGACCACTATCATGTCCCCCCCCCTTAATCTCATTTTTTCCAAATTCAACAAACTCAATTTCTTCAGCCTTTGCTCCTATGACTTGCATGCCAGCCCTTTGGTCATTTGTGTCACTTGCCTCTGGGTCTTTTCCAGTTTCTCTACCTCCTTTCTATACAGCGGTGACCAAAATTGGACAACGTACTCCAGCTGAGGCCTAACCAGCACAGAGTACAGCAGTTCATCTATCTGTGTGACCTGTATATTGTGCACTTTCCAGAGCAGGGCCTGGCCTCTTTGGGGGTCTACACTAGAACCAACACACACAGTAGGCAGATGGGTGCTTAGTACATTAAATATTCACCAGGTGAAATTCACCCCTGGACAGATGTCCTAAAGTCTTAAGCACCCCCACACACACACACACCCCAAAATGTTTTGAAGGCTTCAGTAAGAGTTATGAGGAGTGTTAGCATTGCCTAGACTCTCTGCACAGGGAGTAAATTTTATCCCTAAAGAGAACAGATGCAGGGCCGCAACTCCTGTTCTATATGTATTTCCTTTTTCAGTTGAATTTCAATTTTTGACTGTGTGGATTTATTTTCCTGGGATTAACTTCTGTCCTGAAACTCATTGACTCTAACATCAAATAGATACAAAATTAGTGCAAGAAGAGGGTGGGGGAAAATAAATTTGGAGTAATTCTGCTCTTATGTGATTATATTTTCTCCATTTTTTCCTACTTGTTATTGCATATTCAATTCAAAGTTTTCATGGCCATAAAAAAAAAATCAGTGCTGGAAGGGATTAATTCCCCTTTGTTCTGCTAATGGAGCAATTTTCCACTTGTCACACTGAAGCTCTCAAGGTAGATGTTTGTAGCTATGACTCCATGGGAAGAAAGTGGTCCTCCCCAAAGCCAGGACACAATGCCAAGCTCTTACATGGTGCTTTTCAGCAACACGTCTCACAGCATTTTACAATAGGTGAATCAGTACCATTATACAGATAAAGAAACTGAGGCAAGGTCACCCCACAGGCCTGTGGCAGAACTAGGAATTGAACCCATGTCTCAGAAGTCCCAGTGCAGCACTCTTTGCACAAGTCACATCACATTCTCACAGACAAGTCACTGGATTTCCAGACTGGTGCAAATTAAGGGCAAAACTCCAAACTTTTGAATCCACGAGGTATTTCTGGACACTGATAATTCTGCTTACCCTATAGCCACAGGCCTCCTACAGAGGAGCTTTCATCCCAAGAATCTCAACACAGACTGATTGAACTTGAGGTTCCCATTGACCAAGTGAAGCCCCAGTTTCCGGCACAGACGTTCGATACCAAGTGTTAATTGTCACTTGCCCAGCACATACAGCCTTTCAACTTCCCTGGTCATGTGAAATCCTAACATGCCTGTGTTTCAGAACCATGAATCCTTTAATCTGTGCTGTTTCGCAGTACTCTAAGGGCTACGGAACATTTTCCCACCGGGGTATTGGTTTGAGCCTGCTCAGGTCAGCAGTGTCTAGAACTTGTTAGTTCTATGGCTATTCTATACTCAAAACGAGCAAATGGTCCTTCTCCAGGACCCACGGGGTAAGGTGCCTACATGACAAAACTCGCACCTCAATTGTTTCTAATTAGCATCGGCAGCACATTCGAAAGAAAAGGTTGAACTTATGCTTGAAGCACTGAACTAGAAATGCTAGATTCCATTATGAGCTTGGGCAAATCACATCTGTCTCTCTCTGTTGGGGGTGACACCACTTCCTTTCTCCCCATCCTATTCCTGACTTGTCTGTTAAGAAGTCTCTGCTCCAAAGAGCTTACAACTTGTGTGCAGACAGCACCTAACAGAAGGGGGCTGATTTCAGTTTGGGCACCTAGACACTAGCGTAATGCAAAGAGTAGTAAAACTGAATGAGCAATGTCCTCATGAATTCTACCATGATTTTATTATGCAGTCTGTTGTGTAGCCCTGATACCAGGGTAGAAGCACCTCTACTTCCAACCCATCCCCTGCTGCTGCCAGTCCCCCTTCAGAAGCAATCAGCCCCCGTGAATTCTTTCGCCTCTTTAGGAATGCGGCAGGGTTATAAGAAGCAGTTCTATCTATATGGAAATGCAGATTTCAAAGATCCATTCTAATAATCAAATTATAAAGGAAACAATCCCCTAATATAGAGCTAATAAAAGTTGATTTTAAGTCAGCCTAAAGCTGTAAGCAATAAGGAGCAGATTTATAGTGGAGAGTTTTGTTATTGCAGTGGTTGTTCTTTACAATTTATGCCAATAGAAACCGATTGGCCAGCTTTGTTGAATTTACTCACGCCCTCCCAGACTCACTCAGTTCATGCTGTTTTCTTCTTGCACTCAAATGACTCTAAATGTATTTATCTATATACTAGGAACCAGATCCTCAGCTGATATAAGTCAGCGTAGTTCTATTGGCTTCAATGAAGCTAAACTGATATACGAGCAGAGAATCTGGCTCCATTTTCCCCCCTGGTAAAGTTGTAACTGTTGCTGCTGCCCCCTGGGACTATTGATTAGCCATTGAAATCTTGTTTCAGGTAATAATGAGGCCTTTAACTTGGGGGCATAAGAGCAAAGTCAGCGTAACTGGAACCGGTGTAACACATTAGGAGCCCTGTGGTTTTTAATCTGTTCAAGTCATTTTTCTGCATGTTCTCTCCCCCATCCTTCTATTGATATGGATCTTCAGCTATAAAACACAATGAAAAGATCCATGCATTATACCCGAAATGGAAAGAGAGCAGAAGATAAATCCCTATCCTCAGTGCTGCAAGGAATTGTTCCTAGAAACAGTAGATGAAGCAGCATAATAGAGGCTTGCTTGCGTGTTGTCAGTGAATGCAGGCACTCTGCTGATTGCTGCGGAGATGAACAGCAGGCAGGAGCCAGCTGACATGAACAGACCATATAAGCAAGGTGAGGACAAACCAACTGTGACCTAAAGCATCACAAGGAGGGGGGGGGGGACACAAACACACACAACGAACTGGCAGCATGTCTCAGAGGGCAGAGAACTGAGCATCCCTCAACACCCAGGAATCTCCAGAGCTACCAATCATTGTAGAAGAACCTCCCAAGGCCAGATATCTATGGTACACCACCATTTAAGAAAGGAGTTATTCCAAGGGTTAATTTGACCTTCTTTAACAAGGATACTGTGATTACATTGAAGTTACAGTGCAATTGTAACTGCAGTCATGCTTTAATACCTTTTTTAATAATCATAAGCAGAAAGTTCACTAGATCATTATTAGGGGGTAGCCGTGTTAGTCTGTATCCACAAAAACAACAAGGAGTCCAGTGGCACCTTAAAGGCTAACAGATTTATTTGGGCATAAGAAGTGGTTTTTTACCCACGAAAGCTTATGCCCAAATAAACCGGTTAGTCTTTAAGGTGCCATCGGACTCCTTGTTATACCATTATTAGTTCAATAATGAGTCATTACTATACTTGGATTCCAGCAGTGAATTACAAACACCAAGGCGGTAATAAGTAAATCAGTCATGTACTTTGTCAGGTTCATAGAATACACACAGACGTTAAATAAAACCATGAATACTCTTGCTGGAAAGTCACAGTATCACCCTAGTTTATTTCTTAAAATTCAGAATGAGAACCACCAAATTGAAAAACCTGGTTTCTCCCCAAGGCAGAACTCACCCCACCTTGCTTGAAGCTGGCTCTTTCCAGACTGGCTGTCTGCTGACTCAGTGTAGGTCCACATTGCCTTTTAAACCCCACAGCAGCAAGTCTCAAATCACAGGTCTCCAGAGTCAGGCTCACTCTATGACACTGAAAACAGCTGTCTAGATGTTTGGGCTCAGATCAGAACTTCAGCTTTGAAACCCAGCCCCCTCGCCAAGCTCCTGAGCCCAAGCCTGAGGGTTCACACATCTGTTTAATACCATAGTGCAGGCCCATTTCTGTAGACCTGGGCTCTAAGACTCACTATTGCAGGTTTTAAAACAGTGTAGATGACCTACGTCGCAGGGCTTCCCTCAGAGTCCCCTGGTTTGCAAGCAGGGCCAGGAAATCCCTCACACTTTCAGCTAGTTTCAAACTACACCATATACACAAGGTTCCAACTATATGAATTCAAAAGGTAATTAATACCACACAAAGCAAAACCACAATATAATTACATGATAATTCCATTGCAACATTAGAACGTTTACCCCCTGCTCCTTAACAGGGACTTGGGCCAGCAATGGACCAGTGAGTGGTCTGCCCATTTCAGTGGGCTGGTGGGAAAATGGTGATTTACCCCAGGAGAAACAGTACAGGGCAGATGTGCATGCAAGCCTGATTTTGTCACGTGGCTGGGAAACAGGAGTTTGGGGATGTTGTTAAAACATCGCACAAGAAATTCAGGGATGATTTGCCCCAACCTTTTTCTCCTTAAGAGACTTTCCATTCCCTTGTATTCAGGATGAAATCTTGAGTGACATATTGCATCATAAGAATATCATGACCCAGGAGACACAATAAATCAAACAGTATACCTTGCAAGGTAATTGTAGGCTGGTGGATTTGACCACCAGCCTGGAACAAGCAGTCAGCCAAGCCGCATTCCATTTATAGTCCCTTTCTTCAGGGCTCAATTCTCAAACAGAAGCCAAAAGGAAATGTAGAATAAATTGCAAGTGCCCTGTTCTTCGCTGAGATTGTAGGGCCCTTTGGCTTGCAGTTCTGTGCAGCCACAGAAGTACTTTCAGTTCTCACCTGCTTTTCTCACCACCAGGTAGGGCCCTCCCTCTATATCCACCAGCAGAGAATCAGACCCTATCAATAGCTGCTGTTTAGCTGGGCCAGCTGATTCCCAGTACCTGCCCACTCGGCTTCCCTCCAGAAGAGGACCAGGTTGCTCCCTGGTGATTAAAAAGGCCAGAGCACCCTGCTACACTAATCACCGAGCACACTGCTCCCAAGGAGGGATCAAGCAGCTTGACGCTTTAAAGAAAAGAAAAATCAGAGTAGAGTGAAGGACTTCTAAGGGCATAAGGCTGCATAAGTACAATCTGGGTCTCCAAACACAGGGGAAGGTGAGGCCACCAGATTTCACAGCTACAGGCATTTTGTTGCATTTGAGCAGGGTAGATACACAGATCAAGCTGGACATCCAACAATGGAGGAAACCAAAATTAGCAGAGGCTTTTGAGCACATAGGCCTCAAAGAGAAGTTTTTCCTTGACTTACCGGCATAGCCTATGGAACCCTACTGACGGCTTCAGTCACAGCCGCTAAGTCAGGAGAGAATGTGGGTGTAGAATAGTAGACTCACCACAGGTGTGTCCCCCTCATGGCTAGGTGTGGCAGCTCTCTTTCTGTAGCACCTCCTGCTGATAGTCACTCCAGCCCTCGGGTGGCCTCGGTCTTCTTGCAACTTGGCCAAGTCACGATTTAATTCCACACCCTTTTCAGGGTACTCCAGTCTCACTGCGACATAAAACAAGACCTAAAGCTCCAGCCTGTTCAGCCCCTCCTCCTGAGAGTTAAGACCAGCAGTCATCACCCTTCAATGTAGACCATTCAAAGAAATCCTAGCTCAGCTCCTAGTACTTCCCCAATCCTGTCTCAGGCTCACCCTGGTGAGAACCCCTTGTTTCTCCCCCATCTCTGCTGAAGATTGAACCCCTTTCAGTTCCACTGCAGTGAGAATCACATTTCCTGTAGCCCTCACCCTTTCACTATCTGTACCCAGGGTTTCACTCCCTCCAGGAGCCTTCCCTGACACCCTCAGCTTCCTAGGCTCTCTAATTAGGTCGCATACCCTCCACCCTCAAGGCTTCTTGCCAGGGATCAGCCTCATACCTGTAAAGTTCTTTCTTACTCTGAGGCCTTGGCTGTACTTGCAGATGTACAGCGCTGTGAGTTAAACCTGTCTTCATACAGCTGAGTAGGGACAGCACTGCAGTCTGTCCACACTGACAGCTGCCAGCGCACTGTCGTGGCCACATTTGCGGCAATTGCAGCGCCATTGGGAGCGGTGCATTATGGGCAGCTATCCCACAGAGCACCTCTTCCCATTCTGGCGCCGTGGGTTGTGGGAAGGGGGCGTGTGTGCGGGGGATTCTGGGTCCTGTCCCAACGCCCCGTGATGCATCGCTTCGCATCCCAGAAATCCCTTTGTTTCCGTCCACCTTTGGCGCCATCTTTCAACGGTTTCTGTGCAGCGTGATCTGTCTGCGGGAAATGGAGTCCGAACTGCTGAGGCGTATGCTGACGAGTCTTGCCAGCACGTCACATTTGGCTGTTGAACTATTCCTTAAGATCCAAAGTGACAGTAAGAGTGAGGAGTCCAACGATGCTATCGAGCCGCATAACGCGTACGACACGAAATTGCTTGTGGCATTCACGGACATGCTCAGCACCGTGGAACGCCGCTTTTGGGCTCGGGAAACAAGCACTGAGTGGTGGGATCACATCGTCATGGGAGTCTGGGATGACGAGCAGTGGCTGCAGAACTTTCGGATGAGAAAAGCCACTTTCATGGGACTGTGTGAGGAGCTCGCCCCCACCCTGCGGCACAAGCACACGAGATTGAGAGCTGCCCTGCCAGTGGAGAAGCGGGTGGCTATTGCAATCTGGAAGCTGGCAACTCCAGACAGCTACCGGTTGGTCGCAAACCAGTTTGGAGTGGGAAAGTCGACCGTTGGAATCGTGTTGATGCAAGTTTGCAGGGCCATTAATCGCATCCTACTCAGAAGAACTGTGACTCTGGGTAACGTGCAGGACATAGTGGATGGCTTTGCACAAATGGGTTTCCCTAACTGTGGAGGGGCGATAGATGGGACACACATTCCTATTCTGGCACCACCCCACCTAGCATCCGAGTACGTTAATTGGAAGGGGTATTTCTCTATGGTTCTCCAGGTGCTTGTGGATCACCGTGGGTGTTTCATTGTCATTAACACAGTCTGGTCAGGAAAGGTGCATGACGCACGCATCTTTCGGAACACTTGGCTGTTCAGGAAGATGCAGCCGGGACTTTTTTCACAGAGCGGAAGATCACAGTAGGGGAAGTTGAAATGCCCATTGTGATCCTTGGAGATCCCACTTACCCGTTAATGCCGTGGCTCATGAAACCCTACACAAGGAGCCTTGACAGCAGCAAGGAACGGTTCAACTACAGGCTGAGCCGGTGCCGAATGACTGTGGAATGTGCCTTTGGCCGTTTAAAGGGCCGCTGGCGATCTCTGTATGGGAAGCTGGACTTGGCCGAATACAGCATCCCCGTGGTTATATCCACGTGCTGTACCCTCCATAATATTTGTGAAGGGAAGGGTGAAAGCTTCACTCAGGCATGGACCTCCGAGGTTGAACACCTGGAGGCTGAATTTGCACAGCCAGAGAGCACAGCTATTACAAGGGCCCAGCGCGGGGCTGCAAGGATTAGGGATGCCTTGAGGGAGCAATTTGAGGCTGAAAACCAGCAGTGATATCTGGTGCCCTGCACGGGAGTGAAGTGCAGTAGTTCCAATCTTTAGGAATCAGTGTTTGCTAAGCAGACTTGCAATGCCTGTTTATTTCCTGGGCTAAGGAATCTTTTACTTTATGCATTAATAAAGAATGTTTTCAAAGCCAAAAAATCCATTTATTGAAAAGAAAATTTATTTATTGAAAAGAAACACAACTGCTTGGGAATCAGAAAGGGCAAGGGGGTGGAGTGGGGAACGGTACAATCACAGATTCGCGTATGTCCTGTCTGGTGTGCTGTGCAGTGAGTGCTGCACTTCAGGATAGCTATACTGCATGGTGATGGGGGTTGAGTGCAGAGGGTAAGGGTCGTGGTTTTCAGGACTGGGTGATGAAGATACCGGTGTTGGAGGCAGCTGGTGGCGTGAAGAACCCGGAAGTTGGGGAAAGTGGGTTGGAGGTAACGGTGGGGCACAAGGGAAAGAGTTTTGGGACAAGGGCTGTAGGTGGGGGGGGGCGTTTGCGTTTGCGGTACTGCTCCTTCTGCATGGCTACGAGCTCCTGGATAGTGTCTGCTTGGCGCTCCAGGATACTTATGAGCCGATCCGTGCTTTGCTGCCGGTGCTCCGTGCTTTGCCGCCGGTGTGCTGCGTTTTCCTGGCGGATCCTGCTTTCTCTCTCCCTCCAGTTCTGTGATTTTTCATTCTCTTTAATGGATTGCCACATCACTTCTTGCAGCATGTCTTCTTTGGTTTTTCGCGGTCTCTTCCTGAGTCTTTGCAGTCTCTGAGCAGGCGATAAGAGGAACGGCTGAGGTCTCAAGGTTGTTGCAGCTGTATAGGCAAAATGCAACATTTAACAGAGGCAGCATTGTTTATAGCAGACAGAGTAATGATTTCCCCCGCACTTAAGGAGGGCACACTCAGGGTCTACACAATAGCATAATTTTCCCATCCTAAACAGAGCACACATAACCCACGGGAGCCTCAAAATGGTGAGTAAGGGGGACTGATTGTTTCAGGGCTGTACTGTCCTCTGGGTTTCTGTGCCTTGGGGAGAGCCAACAGCTGCAGGGGGCACCTACACTGAACACTGTCCCAACATTTTCCACAGGAGTTCGTCCTGGACGATATCTCGCTGCTGAGGGTGACCTGGGAAGCAAGGGAGGGTCTTCTACTGCAATGCGGCTTCTGCCCTGGCCCATATGCAGCTTGCCTGTGTGCAGCAATGGCCCCCTCATCCCTCGCGGCACAGTGGCGCGGACACATTAGCCTGACTGGGACAAGGACCACGGTGGCTCTCCCGATAAACCTGCGCAAGCGCATTGCACACGTTCTGGATGAGACATTCGAAGAGATTACCGAGGCCGATTACTGCGATGTGATAAACCACATCAATGCACTATTCCGCATCTAGGCATGCATGCCTAACCCTCCTCTCCCAAAGAGCCCGCACCGAAAAAATTCCTTCCCCCCCCAAAAAAAACGCTTACCGGGAACCTGCTCTTCTGTTTGTCCTCCACCAAGTACCGGCTGCTGCGACTGGCTACCTTCCTTCTGGCTCGAGAAGAGCTCCTGGCTGCATGCCTCCAGGGATTCCAGGGTGTCTCCATCTGCCCCACCACCCTCACTCCCGTTTTCCTCCTCCTCCTCCTCCTCCCACCCCGGCTCTGAAATGTCCATGGTGGTGCTCGGAGTGGAGGTGGGGTTAACCCCACGTATCGCATCCAGCTCTTTGTAGAATCGGCAGGTCGCGGGGGGAGCACCCGAGCGGCCGTTTGTGTCGCGGACTTTGCGGTAGGCACTCCGCAGCTCCTTCACTTTAATCCTGCACTTCACGGCGTCCCAGTCATGGCCCCTTTCCATCATGTCCTTTGATACCTTCCCGAAGGTATCGTAATTCCTACGGCTGGAGCGCAGCTGGGACTGGACAGCTTCCTCCCCCCAAATACTGATGAGGTCCAGCAACTTGCCATTGCTCCATGCTGGGGCTCGCTTGGCGCGTGGAGGCATGGTCACCTGGAAAGATTCGCTGATAGCACTCCACGCCACGCCGGGCTGAGCAAACAGGAAGGGGATTTTTAAAATTCTCGGGGAATTTTAAGGGAGGGTCACATGGTTGGTTACCTGAGGCCAGGGCAGTAGAGTTTGAACTGATGACCAGAGTGGCTAGAACAGGCATTGTGGGATACTGCCGAATACTTCTGGAGGCCAGTCACAGCGCATTGGGCGGCCACACTGGCGCCGCAGCGCTGCAGCGGTGGCGCAATACACGCTATTCCTCTCGGGGAGGTGGAGTACATGCAGTGCTGCAGCCACGGAGATACAGCGCTACAAATGCCTTGCCAGTGTGGACGGGGAGTGAGTTACAGCGCTGGGGGCGGCTTTACAGTGCTGTAACTCACAAGTGTAGCCAAGGCCTTATTTCACAGTACAGACTCAGTATCCTCTAGCTCAGGTTTCTCTCACACATCAGTCCAGCAGAAGAAACTCCCATCTACTTGGCTTTTTTTTTCCTACTACCCTCTGCACTTTCCTTTCTGAGGACACAGCTGGGCTTGATCACCAATTAGGCCTATTACTTCTCCAGGTGCCACCCAGTGGCCTAAATTAGGCTCTGGCTGCTAGTTAACCAGTGTGAGAAAGTGTGAATTAGCCAACAATGAATTGTGAGCTGCGGGGCCTGCAAGCTTTGAAGCATCTCTTTGAACCTGTACAAACTCATTAAGCACTGTACAAACACAGGGCAAAAAGGTAGTCCCTGTCCCAAAGAATTTACAGTCTAAGTATAAAACAAGAGACAACAGATGGAGACAGACAGGGGAGTGCAAGGAAACAATGAGATAATATAGGAAGGCCAATGTGATAGACAGTGGTCTCAGCACACCAGCAGCCTAAATACCCATTAACCCTGGGACCGGATGTGTTCCAATTTACCAGTTAGAAGCTTGGCTTGGCCAATGTTTATCATAAAGCTGCTTCACAATATTTCACCATGAAATAAAGCTGTGACTTTGATATGGTAACATGAGATAAGGAATTCTGAGGGTAGGAGGGGGAATGGCATTATAGGAGGATAACTGAGCTAAGGAAGATTTAGAATGAATTTCAGGGAATTTTTCCTGCCAGTGAGGGTTTCTATTAACCTGAGGAATAGTCTCTCCAGATGCCCACTGTAAACAGGAGATGTAAAATGGGAGTGGAGGAGGATAGATTGTGGGAAACAATCCTTCTCTGGTCCTGATGCGATTTAATAGATCTTTTCCACTGAGACACCTCCTACTACCAAAGGGACCTGAATATCTTGGCATTTGAATTTGTGTTTATATTTTAATGGTTTTTAGTGTGTTTGTGGTACAGCGTGGGGAATGTGGACAGGGAAACACTCACATTGTAGCTTAATAAGCATGGTCACGATCTGCCCCCTTCATAGTATTTCTGTCATCCAGGAAATCAAATTCAGTGAGAAGACTGGGTAGGTAATACAGTAATTCCTTTCTAATTGTGTATATTCATTAGATTGTGACTCTCTGGAGCAGGGACTCTCTCTTGCTAGGGTGTTTCTACAATACCTAGTTGGGACCTCAAGGTGCTACTCTAGTAACAGTAGTAGTCATAGTAAAAAAGAAAATAATAATAATTAATAACCCACCCACTATCTCAAGCCCATCAGTGGTTGCTAGAGACATTTTAAAAAAACATGACAAACATAAACTTAAATACTCCTACAAATACAGAATTAGAACATGGAGGCATATCTATTAATAATCAATGCTGAAAATGAAAAGTTGCTGGAAATCTATCTATCTATCTGAGATATTACAAAATGAAAACCCTGGTGAAATCATCTCTAATCTTTCTGCCGTGCTAAATTATAGACAATTTTTCTTCTTTGTTTCTGTCAGCTGTGATTGATGAGACGTCTTTTGCTGAGGGTATTATGGAAACACACACACAAATAAAACCACAGCCTGCATTGTACTTGTCTGCTGAAGAGAAGACTTGTGATTTTGACACATACAATGAAAGACTGGCAATTAAGGGGAAAGGGATGGGACACTGGATGTGGATGTGTGATGTGAAGTCTGCCTGACTGCCAGCATCATGGGCTCCAATGAGTTGCATCGCCCAGGACTTAGACTCCTCTATCACAAATTTGCACTTATAGCATCCCAAGAGATAGTATCCAATTTTTTTATTCAGGTCTACCCTTAAGGGAAAAAATAAATCAGGATTATACTAGAATTTTGAAAAGAGTCTTTCACTTGGTAGTTCAAGTAAGAGAATTTCAGAGGCACGATCTAGTAGCTTCAGCGAAGGACTGGGTGCCAGAACAATTGACTGCTAATCCCAGACCAGAAACTGTCTCCCTCGACTTCCTTCTATATTACCTAGAACTTTCTGTAGTCATTTCCACCTGAGCAAAGTGGGTTCAAAACCTTATGTGGTGGCATTTTAAACTCACTTTGCACAGGCATAAATGATGACACCAGGTACAAAGCAGCAGAGAATCAGGCCTCCTGGGTAGACTTGGACAAGTTCTTTAAGTTAACAATTTTTAGACATATCTTAGCTTAGGCATCTAAAGAAATGTGGCCCAATTTTCAGAGGCGTTGAACTCCCCTTACCTTCCATAGAAGTCAACTGCACTTCTGGCTGCTTAGCAGGGCCGGCTCCAGGGTTTTGGCTGCCCCAAGCAGCCAAAAATACATAAATAAATAAATAAATAAAAGCCGCGATTGTGATCTGCGGTGGCAATTCGGCGGAAGGTCCTTCGCTCCGAGCGGGAGTGAGGGACCGTCTGCCGAATTGCCGCCGAATAGCTGGACCTGCCACCCCTCTCCGGAGTGGCCGCCCCAAGCACCTGCTTGCCAAGCTGGTGCCTGGAGCCGGCCCTGCTGCTTAGCATCTCTGATAATCAGGTCCTTTGGCTTTTACCACACTGGGCCAGCTCCCTACCTGGTTTGAATCACCCTAAATCCATTTATGTAATGGAGGTATGCTGATTTACACCAGCCAAAGATCTGGCCTAGAGTCTCTGCGTAAGTTTCCCTCTCTGTAAAATGTGGATAACATCCCCCTGGGAGGATGAGCTACATCATATTGGCACAGTGCTCTGAACATGAATGTGCTCCATAATTCTATCAAGGTGGGGACTCGTACACAGAGATATGCCAGTGTTTGATTTCTGGATATATAGGGCCTGATTCTCATTAACATTAAGGCCCCTTTACACCTCTCTGGCAGTGTAAAAGGGTTTTAAAGTGAGTGTAAATGTAATTTTTATGCATGTAAAGGCCACTTTAATGTGCCAGAGCAGTGTAAACCAATCTTCGTGTAAATGAAAATCAGTCCTTTAGAGTCTGCTTGGGGATCATCACCACCTGCAAACCGGAATCACCACAATGAAACCAAGAGTTACAGCAATGTAAAACTGGAGTGATGTCCCATAGTCCAACACATCTGACATATATGGGGTGGTGCTTCACTATGGGATTTCGTATCACCGGCGTTTTAAAGGGCTATAAAATAGATTTATGAACATGCTGGGGTGGGGGGGATAATGACTAAATACCTGACATTATTTATAGTATCAGGCATCTTAAACAAATCCACAGGGTGGATATTGTTCATTTACTCTGCCTGGGTCTTGGGAGGCTTAATCAATAGCTATTAGTATTATAGCACAAGTGTCTAGAGGCCCGAACTGAGATGAGGGCCGCTTTGTGCTAGACACTGTAGAAACACTAAGTGCACCACGTCTGCCCCAAAGAGTTTACAGTCTAAACACACAAAAGGTGAGTAAAGTGAAGGATTATTATCTCCATTTTACTGGTGGGGAACTGAGGCTCAGAACTATTCAGTGCTTTGCCAAAGGTTACCCAGGCAGTCTATGGCCAAACCAGGAATTGACCTCAGATGACCTTAGTGTCTGGCCAGTCCTTTCAGAACAAGATCATCCTTCCTGTCTCCTGTTTTATGGAGAGCTCGCAGAACCTTGAGTGGACAATATTACAGCTGAACAAAGTGTTATTAATATTAAAGTGATAACACTCTGGGCCTGATTTTGATCTTACTTACACTGACTTTTTTAATAGTGTAACTCTATAGGTGTCAATAGTTCACTCCCATTTTATACCACTGCAAGTGGGAGTAGATTTTGATACACCGTTTTCTCTCTTCCCCTTGTTCATCTGTAGGGACACCTTTAAGTGTCTGTGTCTTGCCCTAGCTCAGACTGTTGTGTGTCTCTCTCTTCTTCTGCATGTTTCATCTCCCTGCTTTCTTATTCCTTAGAGCCTCTAAGGGCTGCTCTGTTTATGATCAGCTAATACATTCATACAAAGAATGAGATGTGAAGTGTGCTCTTAAATATTACCTTGGACACTAATTAAGTTGAATCTGAAAGTGAGAACACATTGACATTGTGAAGGTTAATGACCTAATCCTTTAGCAGAGGATACAACCTTGGCTTGGTGGTACTAATTGTTTTATTGAAGAGCATGGAGTGCATTGTTCCACAATGTCCGGGAGCATCGCAAGTGCTATTAACCTTAATGGTAGTGGCATCTACATGTCCTTTGAGTAATTGGCACTTGGAAAATATTTTCTAGGGCTTGTCATTTTCCATCAGGATGGCAACAGATCTTAAAAAGTTGTGTGTTTTTTAGGGGAGAGGGGGTTGTTTGTTTTGCTCTCTCCCTGATATGAGACACAAACCTACCACATTATCAGAAATTAAATGTGACCTGACATAAAACCTGCAGCTGGAATAAGAGAGGGTAGAGTGGAAGCAATATATCCATTGTTTGTTTTGACTATGAAGAGCCAGAGGCCAAAATGCCCCTTCCATATGCTGTTTCTAACACTGAGGCTAAGGAGAGAGATGGCTGAGATGGCACCGGGCTATGTAGCAACCAGCCTCCATGTCTGGAAAGCACACTGCTAAGAAATGGACAGAGGGGATCAGACTCCAAATGCAGCAAGTAGTCCTGCCCTGGGTGGATCTTAGCATCCTCTGACAGACACCTGAGGGGGTCTAGTTCATTTTTACACTTTGACAACATTTGCATAGCTTATGGTGCAAACAAAGTTTAATTGAAGTGAAATATTGAAGTATTAGCATTTGTATTAGTATTGTTACAGTAGTGCCTTTGTTCTAGGTGGAGTAGAAACTGCTAACAGACAGACACAATGTCCTGGCCTTGAAGAGCTAACAATCGAAGAATGCGGGCTTGTCTATACTACAGATTATGTCAGTATAATTTATGGGAGGTGAATAAGCCAGCCCCCGGAGTGACGTAAGTTGCACCGACCTACATACAAGTGTGGAGAGCGCTACGTTGGCAGGAGAGCTTCTCCCACCAACATAGCTACCGCCTCTCGCAGAGGTGGTTTTATTACACCGACGGGAGAGCTCTCTCCCACTGGCATAAAGCGTCTTCATCACACGCGCTACAGCAGCGCAGCTGCACCGCTGTAGAGCTTCCAGTGTACTCTAGCCCTAAGCCTATAGACAACAGCTGGATACAACAACCAATGAAGAGGCAGGGAGAACAAGTCATTGCAGATTTCCTTGAATGAACCAGAACTCAAAAGGTTTTTGGAAATGTGGCCAGTAGCTCTTGGCTTGAGAGAATCCCTTTCTGGGACTCTACAGCAGGGTTGCATTCATTAGAACAAACTGCCTCGGTTTTCAGTACTCCTAGATATCTTGCAATGGATTCTACAACTTCCTGTCTCTGGGGACTGACAATGGACCTGACTAAAGAAACCATGGAGGCATCACATTCCCTATGGAAATATCTCATGTCTCTCTGCGGTGGATATTACACATTTTTTTCCTGCCAATGCACCTTGCTGAGCACACTCATATGCTCAATAATAACAGGTGGGAATTTGCATATGTCTCCTGTATGATGCTCTGAGAAACAGGTCTAGCAAGAAAGTACCATGATCGCTGATCCTTCAGAACACAGGGCTAAGCAGATCTAGACAGTCAATTCCCATTCATTTTAATGGGATTTGGTTGTCCAAAGCCCTGTATACAGCAAAGGGATGGGATAAGACTTTGCCATTTGTACAAGAGAATGAGAACATGGCTTAGGTCAACTGCTCATTGAAGTCGTCTCCTATTGAACTTTCCTTCCAGGTACCTGGCTAGGTGAAAGTTCTCAGGCTAATTTTTCTAAAAGCACTAATTGCTCTCTGATCACGTACCCAGGGAACCCAGTTAAAGCACAGCACAAAATGACCTATTTTCTAAAATTCCTCCTAAATGCTTACAAGGCTTCAGTCTCCCATGTCAGTGTGGATAAAATTGCCTGTAATAATAGCTGTCAAGAAGGCTCTTGTGGTAATTAGCAGAGGTAACATGACAGAGATATATGGAGCTGAACAGGTAACTCCCACAACTGGAGCATTCTCCCGCCAGCACAAAATGAATGTATTGCTGCTCTCAGCGAGCGCAGCAGCAGAGAAATCCCCCAAGTCAGGGCAATAGGGCGATGAGGTCATCGCCATGACTTTATCGGAGGCAGATCATCAATAAGCTGTTTGCTGCCCAGGGTATGTTTGTTTTATCAATTATGTGCTGATTCCTATTTTTACCAAGAAGAAATTTAAGATCAATAACCAGCTATTGAGACTTCCAGACTGTTTCGATCTGACATCCATTCTTCTGTCTAGAGGCATAAAAATGTCAGTGGAATAAATTAAATTACTGCACTTCCCTCTCACCCATCTTAATTTGCATACATACTCACAAGCACACCTGTGTACATACATATGTACCATACAAACACATATGCAAACACATGAATGGTCACCAACCCTGCTCTTGCAAATGGTCTTACTCTTACACACTTACATGAATACATGTCCTTACATGCATGCTCACACATATACTCAATAGACACATGCCTTAGCAGGGCCGGCTTTAGGCCGATTTCCCCAAATCGGGCCCGCGCCTAAGAGGGCCCCGCGCCCAGCCACAGCACGGCAACCCCGCGGCCCCGCTCCCCCGACCAGAGCGGGGCAAGTCCCGCGGCCCCGCAACCCCGGCCGGAGCGCGGCAAGTCCCGCGGCCCCGCTCCCCCGGCCCGAGCGCGGCAAGTCCCGCGGTCCCGCAACCCCGACCCGAGCGCGGCAAGTCCCGCGGCCCCGCAACCCCGGCCGGAGCGCGGCAAGTCCCGCGGCCCCGCAACCCCGGCCGGAGCGCGGCAAATCCCGCGGCCCCGCTCCCCCGGCCGGAGCGCGGCAAGTCCCGCGGCCCCGATCCCCCGGCCCGAGTGCGGCAAGTCCCGCGGCCCCGCAACCCCAGTCGGAGCGCGGCAAGTCCCGCGGCCCCGCGGCCCCAGCCCGAGCGCGGCAAGTCCCGCGGCCCCGATCCCCCGGCCCGTGCGCGGCAAGTCCCGCGGCCCCGATCTCCCGGCCCGCGCGCGACAAGTCCCGCGGCCCCGCTTCCCCAGATAGATGGGGGATAGATGGGGAAACAGGGACCAGATGTGGTGAAGTGACTTGACATTTAACAGAACAGCCAGAAAGAGATTCCCCAGAACCACTGATCCAATCCTAATCTAATCACTTGACGTAGTGACAGTTTCACAAAAGTTCTCTCAGTATCCCACATCTTGCTCTGCACATTTGTCCATGCCAGGCCAGAAGTCTGGGCTCTGACAGAACATTGTATGCAAATGAACAGGAAATATACATATTCATGAACTATGGTCTTGTAATTAAAGCCCCAGATGGGGATGGAAGAGACAGAGGTTCAGCTCCCATTTCTACCACAAACTGTCTGTGTGACCTTGGGCAAATCACTTGGGGCTTGTTTACAGGTTACAGCAATGTGCACTAGAGGGGTATGATTTCTAAAGCATACCACTATGTTGTGCACTACTTCCCTGTGTAGACCCTGCTGGTGCACACTAAAAGCTCCCCGGTGCGTGGTAACATAGTGCTGTGTGATACAGGACTGTATTAATGCTCACTAGGGAACTTTAGTGCAGGCAAGCAGGGTCCAATGGGTCACTTAGCGCACAACATGTTGGTGAGCTTGAGAAATGACACCCTTTAGTGCATGTTGCTGCGCCATGTAGACAAACCCTTATTCGCTCTGTGCCTCAGTTCTCCCTCTGTGAAATAGGGATAATGGTACTCCCTCATCGCCACCTATAGTCTGTGTAAGTTGTCATCTCTTCCGGACAGTGACTGTCTCTTACTGCATGTACACACAGCACCTGGCACAATGCAGCATTAATCCCAGTTAGGGCCTCTAGATTTTGCTTTCATACAAATTAATAATGGTAATCAAGACAACAATCTTGCGAGCAGGCAATGAAGCTGGACAAGTTATAACAAAAGAACCAATTTTCATATGCCAAATAACAAACAAAACCAATTTGTTGTCGTAGTTGTTGTTAGTCTTCTTTGGAAAGACAAGTTCTTTAAAAAAAGGCCCCAAAGCTTTCAGTCAAAGATGCTGGCAGGGCTAATAAATAAGAGGAGCAGTTTTAATGGGGGTGCTGTCAGTATGTCCCCTTCTTTTAACAAATAAATGTGACAAATGAAGACCATTCTCCAGCCACCTATGTTGCATCTTCAGTACATTTCAGCAGCAGAATTATTTCTTTCTGGAGTTAGAACTGATGGGGCTTCACACAAATGAATCCCTTGTCACTGCTGGGAAAGCTCCTTAGTGCCTCAGCAAGATACTGATTGCTTGCATTCTCACTTAACACATGGTCTCCTAATGATCCTAGAGATTTTTAATTGATGCTGGTCGTCAGGAAAGTCTGGGTTTCATACTATCACCCCCTTCAGCACTCCTCCCAGTTCACCTCCAAGACGGAACTGTGGTCTAGCATATTGCTTACACAGGCTAATAATGCCAATTTCCCAGCCCCCAGCAATTGTGCCCAAGGTTTTGGAAGCAAAGCCAGTTAGATGTCTTGAAGCTATGAGCTGTGCCTCACTAAGAGGCTGAGTTGAGACTCATTTAAAAATAACGTCCTGACGTTCTTTGGGCCTTTCTCCTCTCACACAAGTGTAAATCCTTTGAGGCCAGATCAGTTACACCCATGTGAACAAGGAGTAATTCTAATGAGATAGATCAGAATTAGATCCTTTCTATATACATGTGTATTTGTGTCTGGGGCATGGGGGAAGACATAGCTAGAATGAACTAAAACAGACAGTATCAACTCATGAAGAAGAAGAAGAAGAAGACGAACTCTGTGTAAGCTCAAAAGCTTGTCTCTTTCACCAACAGAAGTTGGTCCAATAAAAGATATTACCTCCCCCGCCTTGTCTCCCTAATATCCTGGGACCAACACAGCTACAACAACACTGCAAACAAAAGATAGATGAGTTTATCAGCAAGACCCAAATATTCTGCCTGCTACAGTTTATTATCACTCACTACCAATAATGCCAAGGTAAAATATTCATTCGCTACCATTATCCTAATGTCCGTGATGATAATGGATGCCATTACTAGCCATCATGCCATCTGGAGACACAAAACTAAACTAAGGAATGATGCTGAGATAACTGTTAAGATATTGACATTGGTTGGCATTAAATCCTAACTAGTCAGCCACAACACCTATGGCGAGGAGCATGAAACACCAATAAGTGTTGTACTAGAGGTAAATATACGTTTCATGCACATGACTAAAACCCTATTAAATAAGACAAATGGCACCACCAGCATCTGAACAGCTAACTGCATTGAAGAAATATAAAACTGTCTCTAACAATGATAAATGCCATGGATTGCTTCAACTGCACAGCTGGAAACCTACCATAATGCTAAAGGAACAAGCCAGTTGTAACTCTAGGACAAATCAAGAACCAATCACAGAGAAAAAGAGAGCAATTTCTCTATGGGCTCAAAGAAAAAGAACACAGAGACGCTCATCTCAACACAATGAGCTGCTTAGAACTGGCAATCAAGTCTAATATTTCTATTAACAAGCCAACAAAAGAACCTTGCATTTTTGCTCTCACTCTATGAGATAATTTACGCACCTTGGCATTAAAGAATGTGTAATCCAAAAATCGTCTGCCCATTGTCATAGCAGAATGGAGACAGAGAGTTATATAAATGGGTGTCACTTAATGTGGGCAGGAGACTGGAAAGGTAGTACAGGCTCATAGAAAATAGGCAAACTTATTTTTTGCATCAATTCAGTAGACTGTAGAATAAATTTCCAATGGAATTTATATTATTACTGTTTCCTCCTACCTCATAATGATAGTTAGCACTTGTATAGTTTCGTCCATCCAAGGATCTCAAAGGGCTTAAAACATTAATTAACAAAGCCACACAACGTGCCACCGCTATCACCACAAAGTCCTATTGACACCCATTTTTACTGTTAGGAAAACTGAGCAACACCAAAATCAGAATCCACATATTATAACCTTCATTCCTAGGCACAGACCTCACAAGACACCCGCCACCACCAAACACACACATTCTTGTGTGTATAGGAAAGAGATGAGGAATGTGAGGATGGAGTCTTTAATACCTTGTCTGCAGTTTGATCCATCAGATCCGTCTCCCGAGCATAGGATGAGTAGGCAATGATTCCATTTTATCTCAAATCCATGAAATCCTTCATGAAATGGAAGGTGCATCCTCAACACTGCTCTAGTTTTATCACTGCAAGTGGGAGTTTTGTCAAAAAAGAAATTTTTCATTAAGGAAATTTGTTCTCCGTGAGGATATGTCAAACAACACCAACAATTCTGTTCACAACCAAAGTTTCCAGTTCTTTTTGATGAAAACCCAAATATTTTAGTGGAAAGCAACTTTTTGCTGAAAATTTTGATGAACATTTTCATTTTCATGGGGGGAAAAAAGCATTCCCTAGCCAACTCTACTGGAGATGAGCAGATTGTGCTGCTTTAATGACTTGTGCATTGGCTGGGAAGGTAAGAAGGGACAGTGATCAAATATGCCTATTTCCATTTGCAATGTCCATAACAGAGTCTGGGCCAGTGGCTAGTGATACCTAAAAGTAGGCAGGCAAAACTGAGACACAAAGTTAGGCTTCGAGCCATTTTGCAGCATCAGCTGAAACTCATACAGTGCTTGATTCAGAGGCAGTGAACTACCCTATCTGTCCTGAGGAATCGTTCATGTCTTTTGTGGATCTTTGGTGTCCGTGTACAGCAGGGAGCAAATATCTTCGAGGGTCATGAGCCATCAGATGTAAAAATGGGCTCTTATGATCCTCAGACTTCCCAGGGTACTGGGGGAAAAGATAACATGCTCCTGCGATCTTTGGTATACCATGCTTTCCAACAGGCAGCCTAGATATGTGAGCAGCTCTAAATCCCAGCTGTACTTTCATTAAGTTGCATTCCCCTTTCTACTGGCAGTAGATTTTCAAGGTTGTTCCCGCTAGTCTTTTTTGCAGACTTATACCTACTGCTAAAAGATTGTGAGTAACAGTGTGCAGTCTACAGAAACTGGGAGAATAGAGCAGCCCTTGTTGCTTCCTTAATATTAAAGGGGAAAAAAATAGTTCCCCTTCTTTTGATTAATTTCCCAGTTACACAAGAAAAGAATAGATCAAGACTTATTTTGAACATAAGGGTCATCTCTTACAAAGAACCACCTCAGCTTTGGCTTTCAGCAGCAGTAATAATAATAAAATAATAATAATAAATAATAACTAGTTCTTATATAATGCTATTCATCAATGTCAAGGTGCTTAATATGACCAGAAGAGTAGAGACACTCCAAGACTAAATAGCTTTAGCCCTAAGGTACCAGAGTACTGCTGCTCCAGAACCAACTGATTGGAGACCTTCCTTGTAACAGCGTGTGAAGACTGTCTTTTCTCTTGGTACCTGGTGTATCTTATATTTTCCTTAAATCTCTGAGCCAGTGAGGGTTCATTAAATCATTTCCCTGAACAACCCCTGAGCCAGTAATGGTTCGCTGATGATACCTGCATGATACATCCCTGGGACACTTGCACCAAGACAAAAGATTTCCTATATGAAAGCCAATTAATTAATTAATTAAAAACACCTCAATAAGGTGAGCCAGCTATGATTACTCGGCTGGGGCTCAGTCCACATCTCCAGCCTGGCCTCCTTTCTATCCCTTTCACTGACTCTAGAGTTGGAAATTCTCTTGCTTTATCTGCCCATCCCTTTGCTCCACAGTTTTATCCAAGTTACTGAGCCGTTTCCCCTTTCTAAAGGCCATATCCCCAGCTAGTGTAACTTGATGTAGCTACATTGATTTCCTCGAGGCTAGATAGATTTACATCAGCTGATGATCTAGCTCTAAATTCCACTTTTAAGACTTTCTATTCTATTCTATTCTATTCTAAACAGGTTCTTATACCACCCTCCTCACTACAATATCTAATCTTCCATTAGTGCATAAATCAACATTACTAACATCTCTTCTCACATGTGGTAGATGTTTTTTATTCATCCTGATCGGCATTCACGTTGCGCTCCCCGTCAATACCCAGCCCAGGCCAGGGCAGCTAATGATGTGGACCAAATTTGGTGATGAATCCTGGTCACATGCCACCTAAGACACATTGTGCATACGCTAAAAAGAAGATTCCTTCTGCAAAAAATTTTGTAATGCCTCTCTTGGCAATGGTTTGTAGCAATCTACATTCCCAATCTCATTCATTTTGAATGTTTCCCTGCTCCTCAACCAGAAATCATAATTGCCACTAAGTAAAAATACAAAATCACTACCCTTTTACTTTGCACAAATAAACTTTTTGTGACAGACACACCTGTGTTCTCCTTTGCTACATCTTAAACTTTATTTATTGGTTATTAATTATTATTTATTATTAACAGTAGTTATTTAAAGTTTGGGTCAATAGATGAGCCACCCACCATGCTCTGAAAGTCAGCATGATTAGTTTCTGGATGGACAGGTAACCACAGAAACACAAGATTTCCATATTGGATCAGACCAAGGGTCCATTCTAGACCAATATCCTGTCTCCAACAGTGGCCCACATCAGCTACTCAAGGAACTCTCTAATGGGCAATTATGGAATAACCAGTCGATAGGGAAAGTGTCTCCTTAAACCCCTCAGTTAAAGGTTGGATTATGCTCTTCAGTATGAGAGTTTATCTCCCTTCTATTCTGAGCAGGTTAGAGAATCAAGGATGCTCCCCAGAAAACATCCTGGCTCCAGGGATTATAATTATAGAGATGGTTGGAATACGGGGATTATAATTATAGAGACAGTTGGAACTGGAACACCAGATTAACCCCCCCTCTCCAAAATTATGCAGAAATTCATATCAGGAAGTGGGTTTGGATGTGAGTTTCACAACTGGGATCTCCCTCTCTACTGGACTGATCCAGACCACCAGGCCCAAATGCCCTTGAATCCAGATTAAAAGATGAGCTTCACAGCTCAGGGTTTATCTTTGTAATGGACTGCCCCAAACTCTAGGGATGTTGCATCTGATTGAGAATCCAAATTTCACCACTTGGACCCATCTCATGTTGTAGAAGTGAAGAAAACTGGCTGATCTCAAATGACAGACTTGTGCACAGAAGAAAGAAGCGTGGACTTAAAAAAAAATTGTCATTTTTTTTTCTCCTTCAAGTTCTTCTGATGTATTATTTTATTTTATTTGCTGTTTTTATCATGCTCTAACTTGGCACACTTCTCAGCATCAAAGAACATTGCTTTATTGTGACATTTTCAAATGAAAACTACATGGCAGTAATAGCTTTCCAAAGAGCGCTCATTTACCTTGGCAACATTTATGTGTTTCAGGGAGAAGCGGGGAGGGGGGAAGATGACGACTCTGCCTAAAACCAGTGCTCAGAGCAAAACTCTGTGAGAATTATTTAGCAAACAAGCTCCCATATTAGAATGGTGCTGAGGAAGATTGCATAGCCAGACTAAATTACACTTTACAGGGATATGGCATTGAATGGCTTTCTACTGAGGTTACGCTTAAATTATAGCTCTTGCTAAAGCAAACAGCTCATGGTTTATATGTGAATTTGAATTATGCGTCCAACAGCCAGCATATTTATGAGAAAAAAAGTCTAGTTAATAGATTGCTAAATTGCTGCCACATTTGTAAAGGACAAAAATAGCTATGATAGTAGGACATCAAAACGCAGCCACAAACACAATTATACACCCTTGTCCAGCACTCTTGGGAGAAGTAATTTGGCATTTTCTATACCATGGAGTTGGGTTTCAGTATAAAAACATAAGATAGCTAGACTTCTGGGTTGTTCCCAGGAGTCATCATTTCATGTCTGTCCACTGGCACCTAAGAAATACCCTCAGTGCAAAGACTCTGTAGAGACATGGTCATAAATTTATTGCATTGACCTGCAATGGACATCTGGTTTGTGATGTCTTCTGGAAATAAGTCATTGTAATTATGAGACTTTGGGGCATTTACAAAGCAGCTTTCATCCAAGGACTGCAGAGTGGCTCACAATTAATTACACTTGATAACCCACCTTGGGAGGTGCATGAATATTATTATTCCTATTGTATAGATTGGAGGTAACATTTCTGAAAGCACCTAAGAAATTTAGGAGCTTAAATCTCATTAAAAAAATAGGATTTAGGCTCTTAAGTCACTTAGGCACTTACCCTTGGAAACTAAGGCACAGGGAAGATTAATTTCAAGGAGCTCAGTCTCTTTAGCTCATCAAAGAGAAGATTAAGGTGCAACTTCATCACAGTCTATAAGTACTTACATATGGAATAAAAATTTGATAATAGAGAGCTCTTCAGTCTAGCAGGAAAAGGTATAACAAGAATCAGTCGCTGGATCATTGAAGCTAGACAAATTTAGACTAGAAAGAAGGCATACATTTTTAACAGAGAGGGTAATTAATCAGTTAAACAACTTACCAAGGGTTGTGTTGGCCTCTCCATCACTGGCAATTTTAAAATCAATATTGGATGTTTTTCTAAAAGATCTGCTCTAGTTCAAGCACAGCTATTGAACATGAAACAGGAATTAATGAAAGAAAGTTTTCTGGACTGTGTGCTGCAATAGGAGAACTTGGCCATCACAATGATCTTTTCTGGCCTTTAAAAATCTATGAATCTTTAAAGTCATACTGTGAGCCAGCAGCAGAAACAGGAGGAGAATCCCATGTTTCTGACAGCATTCCTTGCTCTAACTAAGGGAGTGCTGGCAGCTGTCAAAGGCAGTGTACTGAACTAAATGGATCCCTGGTCTGATGCATTTTGGCAGTTCCTAAGTTCCTAATGCAGGAACCTATGGAGAAGAGGGAAAAATAAGGGGAACATAGGTGTAGCTCCACCAAAGCCACTCCAAATAATTAAAATCAGAGACTATTCACCCACTGAAGTGAGCTTTTCTGAACCCTTACATCTTAATTGGCTAATGATATAACACAGGAGATTGCGTCAGAGGAACAGAGCGATTCGTCAGACATACAAACACCGTACAGGCTTAGGGTGTAGCCCTCTTGAAAAGGAAACATGCTCCCTACTGAGTGTGGGAGAGAGAGAATGGATGAAGCTGTGTAGTAAATCTAGAGATAAAAGAGTCACAAAAAAAGGAGGCAGCCCAGATCTTTGCTCATGCATGACAGAGATAGGTTGAGATAAATAATGAGATATATTTTCTTCAGGAGAAATGCAAGACACTGAGCAAGACAAGGAGAAGGGAGGCAGGATGGCCTCTCTGGATTTGGTGGCAGTCTAGATATACACTAAGTGTGTGTACCAGGCCTAGTACAATAGTGCCCTGATGTTTTGTAGGAGCTCCTGGATGCTAATTTAATGAAGAAAGAAAGAAAGAAAGAAAGAAGAGGCGGCAGCAGCATGGGTATAACTTAGGACAGAGCTTATCCCCTTATTTTGCCCAAAGTATTTTGCAGTGTTTGTCAGAAATTAATTTCTCAGCTTCTTAAAAATTTTAAAAGCCTTGCACTATCCAGGGCAGAATAATCTCAGAGGTAAATACTGCATATGCTAACGTGGTGCTTCAGCTTGTGATTTTATTGTGCATTGATTCATAGCCTATTGACCCTCAATGTTGTGTAAATAACTGATTCGTGGTCTTAAAACAAAAGACCTAGAGACACAACCCACTGGAAAAGTGATGAGCAAATTTCAATTTTATTTTTATATGCACATCTGGAGAAGAACTGGTCAGAAACTGCTGAAAAGTTTGCATTGATTTTTTTTTTTTTAATTTTTGAATCATTTCCACAAATGTTTAATAAAGAAACATTAATGAAATTCTGAAAAATAAAAAAATTGACTATCTCTAATGTACAGCGCCTAGCACAGTGGGGCTTCTAGACACTACCTTAAAACAAACAATAAATAATAACCATGTAATTATTTTCTCTCTCTTTTTACAGTGTGAAAATGCCAACATGAAAAAGGGGGAAGAAAAGAAGGGGACCATAATTGTTTTACAGAGGCTATTAAAATGTGCTATTAAAATAAGCTTAATGAATAGATATTAATATCTGGTTAGCGCTGCTCTGACCTCCTGTCTTACAGGTTCCATTTATGTCTTCTTTGATGAAAGTTCTCCGCGACTGCAAAGCAAAAGGGCAAACTGATTTATGAACAAGACTTATTGTCGCAGTGGCAGATTTGTATAATGAGAAATATATTAAATCTAATGAAGGGAGAGCGTGCCTTTCCAAAGCAGTACGTTTCCACCATGATTAAGTGATTCAATATCCCTCAGTGGATTAATTTAGACAATGCAGCAGGGCATGGAGGCACCGTTGTAGCCTCTTGCACTAATGACAAATACTAAGCAATGCTGAATATTTGTGTTCTTTTTTAGTTGTGCTGATAAAGTAAGATGAGATTTGTAGAGTGGTGAGATAACAAGACAAATATCAGGGATGCTAACGTCCCCACTGATTGCGTTGGTGGAAGGTCCATCTTTGAACATCAGCATGTGGCAAAATTGGCTTCCAGAGAATGGAAACATGTAACTTTAAGTGTTGCATGGCGCACTCCAGCTGACAGCAGCTCGCTATCACCCAGCTTAATTCTGCTACCAGTCCTCTACAGAGCAACACTGAGCCGTGGGCCCATCCATCATGTGCTCTGATTCCTAAATAGGGGGATGTTTGATTTTAATTGCATCACATTGCAGACTCTGCGCAAAGACAAATATCATCGGTGACACTTGGAAGCAACATTTATGGAGCGCGCCCTTCCATTAGCCAGGAATAACTCTTCTAAGCGATGGAGACTTTCCAGTTTCTGGATGAAAATGGGGACAGCCTGATTCATCACTGCCAATGTAACTCCATTAAAAACACCCAAAAAGAGAGGGGAAATGAGCTAGTTCCTTAGCTGCTGTAAATCAGTGTAGCTCCAGTGATTTGGATTTAAACCAGCTGAGGATTTAAACCCATGCACTCCTGCAGATCTGTGCTAAGCATATGCTGGACTATTCCAGAACTAGGGGCATGCACACAATGGTCCTGATGCTTATTCACACTGGGGCCTCTTTGCACCCTAGGGCAGTGTAAAGGGGCCTTAAAGTAAGTATAAATGTAATATATGCCCACTTCGAGGACACCTAGCACTGCCAGAGCTGTGAGACATATTTCTAGCAAAAGTATCCCATTTTGGTTTCAGCTTGAACACACATTCCTATGGGTCAATTGGAAGAGGCCATTTTAGTTTAATATTTGTATTATGGTTGCACCAACTGAGACCAAGGCCCCATTGTGCTAGATGATATATATACACCTAGTGAGAGACAGCCCCTAGCTCAAAGTCCTTTCCAGCTAAATGGATATGATGGGAAAACCATGGGGAGAAGGTCCCAGAGCCTGGGCTTCAGCCTGAATGTCTACACCACAATTTTATGGCCAGCAACCTAAGCCCCATGAGCCCGAGTCAGCTGATGACTGTATTGACATACCCCAACCTGCTCTGTTCTCCATTCCATAAGCCATCAATTCCTTCTCCAGCAAGAAGTGCAGACTGGAACAACAGGCTGCACTGCAGCTTACTTTGGAGTTTGGAGCAGCAACTTTGCAATGGATTTTAGATAAGCAGAGATTGAAGTACAGAACCACGCCGAGAAAAAAAATTAAAAACAGAATATAGTCAAAAGAGCTTCCTCCCCACCTCACTAAAAAAATATTGATTAAACAAAAGAATGCTTGTGGAGATGCTGGAAAATGGGGGTGGAGAAGCCAAACATTGATAAACTTAATTAAATTTCTAATGAAAACAGAGGCAGCCTGTGGTGATTACTCTGTGTAACTGAGACTAATACACCAATTAGGCTAATTCATCCCCTGATGCTCTAAACACAGTTATAAACTTAATCCATACTTCTTCTTGCATGTCAACAATTGATTTCCATCTTTCTTTGGAAGCTTCTGGTTTGGACATGAAAAGCAAATGATGTTCATTTGCCAGGAAGAGGCAGACATCCCACTGACTGCTTATTTCCCCATGGGGATTCTCTTTTCTCTCTCTCTTATTCATTTCCACAGGAGACTTAATCCTCCCTAAATCTTTAACAAGGCCTGGTCCAGGTGTTATTAATTACTGTACTTTGCAGGAGACAGAAACCCGTCTGTGTCAGAACAAATGCACAGTGGATGCCAAGAGATTTTTAAAGGATTTTATTTCTACAATCAAGTGAAAACCTCTGCATGGGATGAGGCCCAAACAACTTCTGCCTCTCCCAAGTCACTTGAGCTGGAATTTTGCTAGGAGCTAAGGAATTTAGGAGCACTTCAGATGCATCTGAAGAAGTGGGTTTTTTACCCAGGAAAGCTTATGCCCAAATAAATCTGTTAGTCTTTAAAGTGCCACCGGACTCCTTGTTGTTTTCCTCTGGCATAGTCCACCAGAGTGTAATACCACATTATGAGCTTTAAAGCAATCTTCTGTCATTTTAACTCTGCTTTTATTTTAAGTATATTATGAAAAACTGGCACAAAATCTAAAACTCTTTCAATTTATTACCAATTTAGGTGTGAAACAGAACATAGGTCAATTAAAATAACATTCCCTGAGTCCATACCAGAAGTGGTCCTTTTCATCCATCACACAATATCTGTCAGTTTTTACTTTACCAACATCCCGTAGTGTGTAATTTGGAGACTGTTCCCCCAGAGTGCATATGTTGGCAACTCTGTCTGTAAGACATTACACCTGTCCATGTAAGTGTCCCCAGGTGCAAAGAGCAGTACAAGTCTGGAGCTTTCCAGACCTTGCATTCTCTTGCAACAGTACTTGAGGAGCGAAAACAAACTTCTTCCATACCGTAAGTTGTAGTGCTTTCAAGTGCTTTCACTGGTAACACACTGACCAAGGTCGGGTTTTGGGTTTTTTCCCACGAACTTCATGGTGTTGGACCCTTGTTAATTTTCATACCCTGTACTAATTAGCATTACTTCCCTTGTACCAAATTTTTAACTTTTCTGTGGAGATAAAAGAGGGCAACTTTCCTTGTTTTATGTCACTTAAGGCCTCTTTGACTTTATATAGCATATAATATATGGAGATATACCTATCTCATAGAACTGGAAGGGACCCTGAAGGGTCATTGAGTCCAGCCCCCTGCCTTCACTAGCAGGACCAAGTACTGATTTTGCCCCACATCCAGGGCGCTACCATTAAGGCGAACTAGGCGGTTGCCTAGGGCACCAAGATTTGGGGGCACCAAGAAGTGGTGCCCGCAATTTTTTTTTTACAGCGTTCCTCCCCGAGCGCGCGGTCGCTGCTCCACTTCTCCCACCTCCCAGGCTTGCAGCGCCAATCAGCTGTTTGGTGCCACAAACCTAGGAGGAGAATTAGAGCGGGGGCGGTGTGCTCGGGGAGGAGGTGGAGCAGAGGTGAGCTGGGGTGGGGAGCTGCCGCACAGCTCCCCGGGGGGGGGAAGATGTCGCAGGGTGGGGCGCCTCAGGGCAGGGGGGTAGCTGCCGCGGGGTGGGGGGGTGCCTCAGGGCAGAGCGGGGGCAGGGAGCTGCCGCAGGGCTGGGGGGGGTGCAAGGTGGAAGTTTCGCCTAGGGAGCGAAACTTTCTTGCACCGGCTCTGCCCACATCCCTAAGTGGCCCCCTCAAGGATTGAGCTCACAACCCTGGGTTTAGCAGGCCAATGCTCAAACCACTGAGCTATCCCTCCCCCCAGTATATTTCCCGTATATTTCCCATATACTGTAAAGGTCATTTTTTTGCCTTGTACCTTTCACGATAGGATATTAACTTGATCTTGTACATTTAAAAAAAACATTTACAACCTCACACATAAAACAGTTAAAAGCTCTTTATCAGTGAATTCTTTGCTTTGTTGATTTTCAAAGTACAACACTCTAGATGCTAATTCTGGCTGCAACACTTGCTCATTAATATTATTAAACAATATTTCCGTAATAGATTTAACCTTAAGTGATTAGTTGATTTGTTTCCAATCTAGGGCATTTCAATCTTTTATACAATTGCATAATTTTAATGCAATTATTCTTTTTCCATTTAGAAAATGCTACCATCTACGTTTTTACTTCCTAATAACATTTATTTTACATCACAGTTAAACATTACTTTTGAATAAGATTGTTAATGGTTAAGCTCCGTTTCTAATATTCACTGATCTTTCTTGGTGCTGTGTTGGTTTCTGCTTCCAAACGGACAGCCATGTGAAAAAGGAAACACAATCTATTGTAGCTCCTCTTTGGAGCCTCTATAATATCTAATTAAATAGCATGTCTTATTTACATCTGTTTTATTCTTTTTACAATATACACTACCTGTTTTCATGGGAATGTATCTTCCTTCCATAGTGCAACCCTTACCCTTTATTTGCCATGAAATTGTGTTAGCCATATTCATTTTCACATGAAGTTTAACTGTTTGTTTTGTGCTTAAAGAATTTCCATGTACCCCTATCAAAGTGATTGTCTAATTACTCAGAGCTTCCATAAGGCTCAGTGTACCTAACATTGCTACTCTTTTCAGAGTGGTAGCTGTGTTAGTCTGTATCAGCAAAAAAAACGAGGAGATCTCTCTGGTCACTCAATAGCAGACCTAAAAAACTTCAAAAACAGACTCCAATGTGAAGCTGCAGAACTGGAATTAATTTGTAAACTGGATACCATCAGATTAAAGACTGAGAGTGACTGGGTCATTACAAAACCTAAACTTAATTTCCCCAATACTAATTTCTCCCTACAGTTACTCACACCTTCTTGTCAACTGTCTGTAATGGGCCACTCTCTTACCACTTCAAAAGTTATTTTTCCTCCCTTGGTATCCTGCTGTTAATTGATTTATCTCATTAGACTGACCTCACACTTGGTAAAGCAACCCCCATCCTTTCATGTATTTATACCTGCTCCTGTATTTTTCACTTCATGCATCTGATGAAGTGGGTTATAGCCCATGAAATTTATGCCCAAATAAATTTGTTAGTCTCTAAGGTGCGACAAGGACTCCTCGTTTTTTTATTGCTACTCTTGTGACACGTCCCCCTTCCCCCGCCACAGCCATGTCCTCTGGTCCTTATTTTACAGATGTTGAACTTCATAAAAGTATTAAGGTACCCAAATGGTTAAATGCTGAATAACAAAGCCAGATAACACCAGCTACTTGTGTTTGGCTTGAGGGGGGGGGGGGGGGGGACAAGAATTTAGCAAAGACTGCCGGGGAAACATTGGCAGCTGCTCAAAAAGGGTCTCTGTCCGTTTTTGCAACCTTGACTGAAAAATTCAAATGGATTTTTGCTGGAATCTTTTAAAAGCCAATTAATTTTAAACATACAAAATTAGGTTTTACAAGCCAGGAGTGTTTGTTTATCTCCTTAAAACCTTGCATAATTACACAAATGTATTTTGTGTTTCTTTTAAATATTTTGCTCGTACCCAGGGTGTTGCTCTAACTACTTTTTACATAACTAAACCTAGACTACATTCATTACTTGTAAATTCAGAAGCATCCAAGTTCAAATGGAGATCCCTTATTTCCTTGTAGTGATTTTGACTAAATTGTCCATAGTCAAATGATTCAAATCAGATTGTCTCTGCCTACAGCAGTCATTTACAAGTGATTATTTACAGACCATTCCTTTGGGAAAGGGGCCCATTTTCCTTCAGAATGGCAGTAAAGGATTCTGGGGACAAAAGCATAGTGCTGATAGGTCATCACCCTCTGACCTCTCCTTGCAAAATGTGTTTGACTACCAGGGTTTCACGAGGTGAGACTACTCTGAGTTATACTGCCATAACCAGGTTTTATCATCAAACCAAGCATTCTTTTTTCCCTTCTTATTTAATGTTACCACCAATACCTTTACTACACCAGCCTGCTTAATCCTTTCAGTGCTCTGTAAAGTTTTTAATGTCTTCACAAATGCTCCCTTGAACTCCTCACTCTCTTTCCTTAAATCACTTACTTATCTCCCAAAGTGACACATTTCTCAGCTGATTTCTCTTGGCCACTCTGAGCTTATCTTTGTGGGCTGTGTGTTGTGGGGTGTTTTTTTTTTTTTTTTTGCACTCATTCTTTAGTTACAATTGCTGTTCTCTCCATGGGTCTTATTCTTTAAAGTTTTAGTACATTTAACAGACCTTTGTTGTGCTTTGCCAAGCATTCTTTTACATAGAGATCCAAAGTACCTTCCTCTATTCCCTTTATGTTACTGAATTTCTCCTCAGGAAATAATTCTATACTACAGTTTAATCACATGCTTCTCCCCCCACCCCCCATTTTTTGTCTAATACTATTTGTTGGAGTTCCTTTTCCATCCAGTCCCAGTCTCCCCCTATCATTCCCAGGGAGTCCACAGGGACCTCCTTTAGATCTAACCCACTCCTTCGGTACCCTGGAAACCTCCTCAAATTTGAACCCTTCCAATACCATTGCTAAGCTGCTTGCTTGTGATTATTGACAGCAAAGCTACACATATAATAAACGATGCGTTACCTGTTCCAGATGAATGGATCCGAGTCCTGGCACACTATGTTGGGATTCCCTCCAAGATCCCTTTCCACTTGGCTTCCCAAGAATTCAGTTCGACTCCAGATTTTGTCACATGGGTATCTATATTTGGTATACAGGAAAGCCACAATGAGTTGATCAGACTCAAGCATAGGGAGTGGGTATAGGGCGTACCACACATCCAAAGTTACACAGAAAAACTTTTCCTTTCTATACCTTTACCCATCACATTGCATTTACTATACATTGCATCACTCATTTTGGGATTGGCTTAGTTACTTTGTAGAAGCCAATGCCTGTACTGTAGGCTCTGTCCATGCATACCTGACCTCTACCTTATCTTACATTTAGGCTTGTTTACTAATACCAGGATGTTCTTGCTGATCATAGCTAAATATTCTGACTCCAGCATACTGCTTGCTATGACAACTTAACCTTCCATTCGCCTCCCCAATCATGGGCCACTGTGACAGTGTACCCCATAAGGCTTTATGGGGAGGGGGTGCTTATAAATGTATGTATGACATAACTGGAATATGTTTGGTGCTGCCTGTGCCAGGTAACATATCTCCATAAAGGTTATGGTCTACTATATCTATTCATCGTATTTGTACATATATATATCATTTTCTACTTGAGGTTAAGAATATGGTCTGTATGCTGGCTTGGTTTCTAAGTAAGCTTTGGGAGGCATTTGGTCAGCTTCTTTAGGAAGGAATTCGCCAGGTTAAGTACCTGATCAGGAAACACCTGGGGAACAATGCATCTTGGAATGCTCCAATCCACATAAGAAGTCTTCCTGGAGACATGCAAGATTCCATGTGGACAATGGCTTCAGCCTGTAAAGACTGAGTCATGCAGGGACATGTGACTTGCCCAGGTGACTCCAGAACTCTATCTTGGAGCTGCACTTTGCATAGGAGGGAGGAGGGGGGTCTCCTCCCACAAGAGAGAGTCTATTTAACCCTGGGGGAGACCCCTCCTTTTGGTCTTCAGCTGGCTAAAGAAGGAACCTCTCCACCCCCCCCCCAGGATGCTTGAAGGAAACTGAAACAAAAGACAGTAACTACAGGGGTTGGGAGAGATTGCTGGACCCAGGCTAAAGGGAGATTAGTCTGTAAAAGGGAGCATTCTGGAACTGGTGAGGAACTTATCTGTATTTAGTTTGATTAGGCATAGATTTGCGCATTTTATTTTATTTTGCTTGTGACTTACTTTGTTCTGTCTGTTACTACTTTGAACCACTTAAATCCTACTGTCTGTATTTAATAAAATCACTTTTTATTTAGTAATTTACTCAGAGTATGTATTAATACCTGGGGGAGCAAACAACTGTGCATATCTCTCTATCTGTGTTATAGAGGGCGAACAATTTATGAGTTTGCCCTGCATAAGCTTTATGCAGGGTAAAACGGATTTATCTGGGTTTAGACCCCATTGGGAGTTGGGCATCTGAGTGCTAAAGACAAGCACACTCCTGTGAGCTGTTTTTGGGTAAACTTGCAGTTTTGGGACAAGTGATTCAAACCCTGAGTCTGTGTTGGAGCCAGACAGGAGTGGCTGGCTCAGCAAGACAGGGTGCTGGAGCCCTAAGCTGGCAGGGAAAACAGAAGCAGGGGTAGTCTTGGCACATCGGGTGGCAGCTCCCAACCTGTCACAGTGCCTTATGGGGTACACTGTCACAGCCACTAAGAAATAAGGCAAGTTACTAATGTCAAGCCAGGCCTACACAAACCTGACCAAAGCATCAGGCTCATCATAAGTAAACCTGCAGAAAAGACACCACATGTATGTGTAAAGAACTGATTTCTGGTTTCACAATGAAAGTTTCACATGATGCTATTTACTGGGGCATGACTGTTTAAAGTCAGATGTGCATTTGCATATGTAGCTCTATTTGCACGTGGAATTACCACAATTGTGTGGGCCAGGCAGGTGACTGCGTGTGCAAATCGCCATTCAGACACAAATGTTTGCACATGGAAATGGGCCTCTACTTTTTAAAAAAACTGTCCCAGATTCTTAAAAGGTGAAAGCACCCCTATGTAGAGACCTTCGCACCATCTAAGGTCCTTTTGAGTGTTTACATGAGATTTCACTGATGTGTAGGCCTTTTGCTGCCTCCTCTGTGCATTTCACCTGTAGCAAATGGAAGTGGATCACATAACATCATCTTCCAACCAATTCCCACCCTTTGCAAAGAAGAAGGAATAAACATTGGGCAATTTTGGCTCAGTTGCCTGTCAGTACTGTAAACTGAGCTCAGCTGGCTAGATACAGTAACTGCACCAAATAAATGCTATCTCTGGCAATTAGCAGCACTTAATTTTGAAAATGAGCTAATATAATCAATTATGTCTTTCAATTTGCTAGACAGCATTTTACAGGGTTTAATTTTCTGCTACTACACCTTTCAAATTATCTTCAGGTGCTATTCAGAATTTAATCATGGATGCTCATTCCAGATCCATTAGTATTAAAGATGCTCCCCCTCCCACCACCAAATAATGTCAATGATCCATGGTTGTGAAATAAGGAAATACCAACCTCTCCTTCTTGGGCCGTGGCAGTATCCTACTTTTTCC
Source organism: Terrapene triunguis (assembly GCF_002925995.2). Taxonomy (NCBI): domain Eukaryota; kingdom Metazoa; phylum Chordata; order Testudines; family Emydidae; genus Terrapene; species Terrapene triunguis. The sequence continues at coordinate 10,583,587 of NW_020664404.1, read as the reverse complement.
ACATCACCCAAACTTTTCGACTCTCAGATAAACCAGAGAGGATCCGTTCTGCTGCTTTTTCTGCAGCTCATGTCTGGCATTTTTATTTTTATCTCACTCCGCTGAAGGATAACACTATTTCTGGAGGTTTTACATGAGTAGATTAGAATTATTACTAGCAGGAGGATGTACTGTATGCAGATTGTGAATGGCATAAAGAGAGCGTGTGTGTATGTATCTCCTACTCTCACTCTCTTTGTGCATCAGATAAGCTGTGCTAGGCTGTGTTGTGCTTGCAAAGTGGTAGGAATAAAAAGTTTAAAGAGTGAGTCTGAATTCACATCTCTTTGTTGTGTAGGAATTATTGCAACAGAATATACCAGTGACACAATGAAGCTAATATCCTCTTGACAGCTGTGGCTAAAAACATGGTTCAGGCAAACACCATTCCCAAGTAAATTAAACTATTTTGATCGTTCTGCAATAGTTTAGCACAAGGGAGGGCTGCAGAAATGGCTACATTTTAATGCACATTGAATTGATGAGCTTTGTACACACACACACACACACACACAGATTCTGAGCTGCAGTCGGTGAATACAGCGTGAGATGGGAGCACCTTTCCATTCCCTGACCCTGGAGTCATATGAAAGGCAGTCTCGTCCAGAGTGCGAATTACAGCAATCTGAAGGCTGCTCTAATCTATGCAAATGACCAGTATTCCCAAAGGGCTATTCCAGGAGCTCCAGTCACACCCTCTCTTGCCTACCCACATCCTCCTGAGTTGGCAGCCAGGAGAGGGGTGTCATCGATGTTATCAGAGTAGCTCTACAGTACCAGGTGGATTCCCCTATGCAAGGGAAATCGTTCAGTTGCAGGGTCAGGTGGCTTTAGAGTTGCATTGCACTGCTGGAGTGATACAAAGCTCTTGCCATGCACCTGAGAATCAGATCTTTGGCCTCCAAAGGTCTGACTCAAAGCCCTCTGAAGTTAATGTGACCTTTTCCATTGACTTCAATGGGCCAAGGATCAAAACCAAAAGCACCTTGGGAGGCAAAGGTACTAAGTAAACACCAAAGAAATTAGGGGTCAGATTTTCAAAGCAGCCTGAGGGAGTTAGGCACTGAAATCCCAATGCAATTCAATGGGAAATGGGCAGCTAGGGCCAGAATTGCAAATACTAGGAGCCTAAAGATGCGGATGGGTGCCTAGTGGGACTTACGAAAGCACCTTAGTTAGAAACCTCAGCACTTTTGCAAATCCTACTAGACATCTATTTGCATCTTTAGGCTCCTAAATACTTTGAAAATCTGGCCCCTACCTCCCTTAGAATTCTTTTGTAAATCCCAGCCTAGAATCTCACAAACAAGAGAAGCCCAGCAATGGGCTAGATGCTCTATCTGCCTTTTCAAGCATTCTGCAGATGCCACACACCCCTATAGGAGAGGGGTAGAACCCTGTGGCCATTTCATTGCTGTCCTGCTTGGCCCGTCCATGCAATCCCAGGGGGAGGGTTCATTGGCTACTTTGAAGCCAAGCCAACTGTTCCAAACCACACAGAAAGTGTCAGCAATTGACGGCTGATTGTAGGAAATGATAAGAGAAGCAAAAGCCATTTACCCAGATCCTCAGAGTATAAACACAGCAGCTCTGGCCTCCTTTTGTCACTTCTGGGGAGTGATGGCATCACAACTTTCAGCTTTGTTGAGAGGGTTTGTTGTTTATTTTCTCCTTGGATACAGAACAGTTTAAGTAGATTTATCTTAGTTTTGCCTGGGAAAACTGAGAATCTTAACAGATTTTTCCTATTCACTGGCATTATTTTTTATCATTATTATGGTTAGCTACACAGGAAATATTAATGGCTCTGTTACTCCAGCCATTGTTTAATCAAATGGATTCTGGTAAGTAAAATTTATATGGGGAAGAAACAATTACTGACTTCAAAATAAGAGAATTACAAGGTGGACACTACACGGGCTGTCCATGAGCTTTAAGGATCTGCAGAAGAACAAAGACACACAATGTGTATAGGAAGGTTCTGGTTGGTGACAGGGGACTCACTTAAAATTCGGGCTGGGAAAGTGCTCATGCATCCGGATCCTTTACAGAAGGGATTAACCTGGTGAGTAAAGAAGACTGTTGGAATTCAGAACAAAGAGAAAGCAAATGGCAGGAGAAGGCTAATAGACAAAGTCCAGCAGCATCATGTTTCCAACACAGGGACAATCCACCATTAAGGGGTCCAAAGCCCATTGAACTCAAGGGAAAGACTCTCAATGAGTTCGATAGACTTTGGAACAGGCCCTAATTCTTCAGTGGGGCCCCAGTTCAGCAAAGCACTTAAGCACATATTAAATTCCAATTGGCTTCAAGTTCCCATGGAACTTATGCAGATGCTTAAATAAGCGCTTTGCTGAACAGGATGAGATTGCTCAGGTGCTTTCAGTTAAGGGTGTCGTGTGTCTAAGTTCTGTCTTGAATCAGAGCATTAGGACCAGGTCCAAAGCTGCCCTCCAGTCCATCTCTGCATGGCTCACTGGTCTCAAGTCTGCAGTATCCAGTGATTTCCATGCTGCCTGGTTCCTTAGCATACCAGTGGTGCATTTGGGCATGTGATGAAGCAGTGGGTCACTCCTTACATCTTCCTGGTATGGCTTGGGTTTCAGGAATACATAGCATTCCATCTGGCTGCACTTGTCTCACCGGAAGGCATTGCTCCTGCCTGGCCTAGGCAGCCAGAAATTGCGTTTACATTGTCAAAGCAATTATGTTTATGCTAATACAGTAAATGTGTTTCTCACTTTCTGTTTGGAATTAATGCAATGACTGAACAAAATCTGTGGCTGGGGAGAGGGCCAGTGGGGATTGCTGGTATTTGCTTACTTATTTGTTTATCTTTTTTTAAAAATACACTTTAAAATAATTTGGAGCCAGGTTAGGATCATTTATGAAGATTCTTTAGTTACCCTCACCCATCCTTCTAAATGCACGGAGGTCAACAGGACTGCCAACCATGAGTCAGTTCCCCAACAAAATCATGATATTTTTGGGCTTCTTCTAGCTTTTGAGCCCTTAGGTGTCACAACTTCAAGCTTTTCTCTGCAAGTGTGAGTGCTATAAATGTACATCTTTTTAATGAAAGCTAAGAGTCTCACATAATCACATGACTCCAGGAGCTGGGGCTTTAGGGAAAACACTAAATATCATGAGACTCATGATAGAATTGACTACACTGATTCAATAGGAGTCTTTCCACTGATGTCAGTGGGAGTTTGAATAGCCCCTGTCCTAAATCAGATCCCAATCTTGCAAACACTTACCCCCTGGCATAATTTTTCTCAGGCGATGAGTTCCATTGGATAAAGTTATACACATTGTTAAGTCTTTGTAGAACTAGAGTCTTACACAGTAAGTTCTTTGGAGCAGGAACTGTAAAACTTATGTATACATCAGCCAGCACAATGATGCCCTGATCCTGACCGGTGCATTTGAGTGCTACTGCCATTAATAACAACAATCACAGTAATAATAATAATAATAATAATAATAAACTGAATAAGTGTTAAGAGTTAGTATTATAATACCTGCAAGTTCACTCCATGTGGCCATTTTTCTTATATTGTCATGTGATAGTAGTAGCCAGTCTGACTGTTTGAACAATCTGGTTGGCTAGAAAGTTTATTCGAACGTGCAAGCCTCCTGCTTTCTGCGAGAAACTTCCCAAAACACACATACACACGTCAGCAGCTGATCAAGTATTCCCATCCCAGCTCAGAGCCGCTTAGCAGGCAGCCAGCAAGGTCAGAAGCCTAGATTTGAATGTAATAATAACTTTAGTCAATTTACAGAAATAATGTGATTTCCTAAAACATGGGAATTAGCAAGCCAGGCCCAGAGAATTAAAATCACTCAGAGGCTCGGATGCCCTGAAAGAAACCAGCAAAACGCCATCTAAAGTAAGAAAGAAACAGGGCACAGCATCTATTTTTATTATGACATCTTTAAGGTCACATTGGTGGGGGTTGGGGAAGGAAATTAAAAGGTATCTTCTCTGAAGACACTGTTTTACAACACTTTCTTTGCTTGTAGCTTGTTAATTTTCACAGCAGAGTTGCCTTGGGATATGAATTGAAGAAACAGATGAAAAAAAAAAAAAGTCTTGTGCCTCTAACTGTACTGAAGGCCCCAATGCATACTCCTGTGCCTTTGATGAGAAACATTAAACATTTTTAATTTAGCACATCAATTTGAAAATCTAATTTTTTTTAATGCTTTGTAGCAGCAGACGCTTTTCACGGTGCTGTCACGACCACAGAAGAATTATGAGAAACTTGAACCGCAAAAAGTAAATTAGAAAAATCTCATTTCAGTTACTCTAAAAAGAGGGGAAATTAGATTTTGATTAAAATCACTCACACATACAATTTTAGGTAAACTAATTTAGCAAGACTGACTATATAATTTTTTTTTGCCTGCTTCTGCGTCCTTTTAGTACCAGCTGTGAGGCGCCTGTACTCTTCACCTCTCTCAATAGCCAGTAGGGTAGGGAAAGAACTGTTAATAAAGTGGCCTTTTCCTTGACCATATGCTGTGAGGCTGTCAAAAGGAGATTAATTTATTTATTTTGTCAAAAAAAGAAAAAAAAAGAAAAACCTTTAGAATCCTTCCTAGCAATGTGATCATATTAAGGTTGTATTTTTTCCTTGTTCAAACTATTTTATTCATTTGAAATAAATATGTATGAAACAATAGCAATAAATGCCCCAGCTATTCAAAAGTCAGAAGGTTTGAGTTGCAGGCATTTGTATATATTTTTTTTCAGTTTGATCTATCTATCACGGGAGAAGGGATGAATTTGCAGAGAATAATTTATCTACTACTTTTTCAATTATTTCACTTCTTTTTTGGTTCATGAATTGTCCGCAAACAGCTTGTGATTTTTCTCAGATTTATTTGTTATTTTAAATTATTGACAGAAAAATGACTACACAATTCCTGACCTGTAGTTCATTTGCGAGCTGTTCAATGACAAAAGTTTGATATTCAGAATTAAAAATTCAAGCTGGGTTATTTGGTTTTGATTTGGTATATCACCCACATGGCACTGATTCTGTTTCCTGATTAGATGAGTATAACACTTAGACCCAGGTTTTCAGTGGAAATACATGTATGTGTTAAAAGTATGTTTATTTTATTATTATTGTATAGCACCAACAGTTTCCTGGGTGCTTTATCTATGTAATCTTCATAAAAACCTTACGAGATAGGTACATGAGAGTTATAATTTTACAGATGGGGAAAAGAAGACACAGGAAGGTGAAGGCTATCAAAAGCTGTGTCATAAAACTTTGGTATAGCTGAGATTAGAATTCAAGTGTCCTGACTCTCAGTCTTTTGCTAAGTGATACTTCGAATATGGGACCCTGCCTTTCTGGCATTTGTGGAACCTTCCACTTTCTTGCATGGAAAACCACAACATGATATCATTGGGGACAGTATCTATTTGGTGCTAACAGTAAAGGCCCTCTGGCATTTGGCACACCATTTAGTAGCTCTGATTACATCCATTGTAGAGCAACTGCACTCATGTACCCATGAACCAGCTCATCCTAATATGATGGTGTGACTCTGTGCACTGCATGTACTCCTGGAATTGCCAGTGGGTTATGGAGCAGTTGGTGTTTTGCTTTAAATGAAAATAACTGGCTCAGTAATAGTGTCTGAAAGACCCAAGTCTGATATTTCCATGAAGCTATGCAAATTTATACTAGCTGAGGACATGGCCTGATATCTACATGTATACCTCTTCTCTTTCAGAACTCACACTGATAATCCTGAAGACACCAAATTAAACTCTTACATTAAATTTTCCTGGGTTGCGGAGGAGCCATTAGCATCAGATTGGTCAGATCTCAAAATACAGGTTGTTTCTTATTATCCATATTGGATGAAATTTATCCCTGTGCAGAGGGCCAATGCATCACTTACGTCCCACTTAAACATAGGTGAATTATCTCTTTAATTTACCAGTGCTATGCCAATGGCATAATTCTGAGCACTCACAGTAGGACTTAAATGGTGCATAGGTACTCTACTGGCTCCCTGCATTGGGGTGAATATAACCCATATAGACTTGAAGATCCTTCTACCAACATCAATATTCTCTTTTCCTTCCTGATCAGAAAACCCAAAAGCAGTAATGTAAAGTAAAACATACTTTTTCCCTGGATGGTGGGTTTAACCTAGAGTCAGCTGGTTTTCATCTCCTGTGCTTTGATTTAATTTGAATGCCCTGATAGTGGAAAGGCCACAGTCTAAGATGAAATGCAGAAAACACTAAATGAATTCACCTGGGCCTAATATTTGCAAGCCATTCATTTTTTTCTCCTGTAACTGCAAATTATCAACATAATATTGATTGCAGATTTTCATTTCATTTTAGAGAACTGTGGGGGCCGGGGGGAGGCAGAGATAGGTCAATTACTTGTCCCTAAGGACAGACTTGGCTGAAATTGACACAATGAGCCTGATTCTCCATGTCCCTGCACCTTGTGGAGTCACTTACACCAGTACAAAGTGAATATAAAATGCTTGCAAATCACAGTGGCAATAACGTGCACCCACTTTGCACTGTGTTCATAATGTCACAACTTTTGGAGGGCAGGAGGGGGAGCTGAGTCCAAAGCACAGGTGTTATAAGAATGATGATAAGAAGGATGCCGTTGGCATGTGACTGGTAAACTAAAGAGATAATGTGAGGTATAAACTAATGGGTAGTGGTGGATAAGCCGTTAGATGAAATTCATCCCTAAGCGGAGGGGCCAGCACTAGGCCTCTGCAGCTCTTAAGTCCTACTCATGGGACAGAAGTGTTGCATCGAACTTCTTTTGGCTTCTCTACACATTGCTGAGTGTCACCTTCTGTATTGTTTCTAGAAGCAGCTAGTAAAGATTTGTACTTCCACTCTCATAAGAACATAAAAGCGGCCAGACTGGGTCAGACCAAAGGTCCATCTAGCCCAGTATCCTGTCTGCCGACAGTGGCCAATGCCAGGTGCCCCAGAGGGAATGAACAGAACAAGGTAATCATCACGTCACCCATTCCCAGCTTCTCAAAACTGAACCACTGAGTGTGACCTGAACCACAGATGAGCAGGTCATTGGGGCACTTTCACCCTAATTACCCACAGGTGGTGAGTCTCCAATTAAAAGAACAGGAGTACTTGTAGCACCTTAGAGACTAACAAATTTATTAGAGCATAAGCTTTCGTGGGCTACAGCCCACTTCTTCGGATGCATAGAATGGAACATATATTGAGGAGATATATATACACACATACAGAGAGCATGAACAGGTGTATGTGTGTATATATATCTCCTCAATATATGTTCCATTCTATGCATCTGAAGAAGTGGGCTGTAGCCCATGAAAGCTTATGCTCTAATAAATTTGTTAGTCTCTAAGGTGCCACAAGTACTCCTGTTCTTTTTGCGGATACAGACTAACACAGCTGCTACTCTGAAGTCTCCAATTAGTTACACATGGTCCTGAACCAACCCTTTCCCCATAACCTCCCAACATCTGTTACCTCTGAACTTTGGCAAGGTGTGGAAGGTGTGTGAAAATCAAAATATGAATTTTTCATTCAGGCCCTGGGTTAAATTCTACTCCCAGCTACATTAATTAATCTCCCATTGAAGTCAATGGCAGCTGGGCTTGAGTATCTAAGGGAAGAATTGGAGCCCTACTTCATTTTAAAGTGGCTGAGGATGTGGCCCAAAACACGATGCCCAATCTATTTTATAGTTTCCAAAACAAGTGCAGCTGGTTGGGGATGCTTTTCCCCCTCATTATGTTTCATTTTTATTAGCTTGTTCTGGTCTTTTTAGTATATGATTAAACTGTTTGGTAGTTTTTAGTTTCTTTGTAAATTACTTACTTAATGGAACTTGCAATCCAATCAGTTTTCTTTCAATAACAACAGTTTCTACACTGTTATGGCTCTGGCATAGTTTTTTAGCCAAATGACAACAGTGCCCCCTTTACTGTCAATAGCTTTGAGCCATTCCCCCTCTGAAGGCAGAATGGAGAGATGAGATGGGATCCACAGCCAGATATCCTCTCAGCAAATAATATAGCAAAACACGTAAGTACGTGCTTAACTTTAAGCAGGTGCTTAAATCCAATGCTATTCAGCACAACACTTAAGCACATACTTAAAGTCTAGCACTTGCTTAAGTGTGTTGCTGAATCGGGGCCAAAAGCAGTGAGTGGGTGACATTCACCCTTGTGCAGAGAGACAGGTTAAGGCCAATGCACCACTTAAATCCCACTTAAGACCTCAAAATAGGGTTTACACAGGATTTAAGTGGTGCATGAGCCTAGTGCTGCTCCTCTGCCCCAGGGCAAATTTCACCTAGTCTGTATTCCACTCCCTGATTTGACTGAGGTGTGTTCACAAGTTGCAGCATGTAACTGGATACAAGATTCTCTTACTTGCTGAAGTAACCAGTTGATGACCCCAGAGAGGGCTTCACTGATCAAATGAAATAAAAAGATGAATATTAACGGGTGGCATGCTGAGCAGAATACAAGAGCCACTCCCAGCTTTTAGTGTTGGGCTGGTAGCCAGAATCCACCCGTTTCTGTGACATAGCAGGTCAAATCATTAAGCAGGAGGTTCCCATTGCAACCCTCAGGGAACAATACGCAGGAGGTGAAGGCTGGAAGTTTGCAAAGTTAGAAAGTGCCTATATGTGGTCCCAGAAGAGATGCCGCATTTAGGATATATGATGAGTCAACGATTGACTTTAGTTGTAAAGCTGCAACGACTACTCATGGGAATCGGGAAGGGGCAGCTTTGGTCTGGTGGACTGAGCTGATGGCTGGGAGTCCAGCAAGCTTAGTTTACTTCTTGGTTCTGTCACTGATTTGCTGGGTGATCTTGGGGGCAAACTGCTAATAATCAAGAATAACTGGAGCCAGCCAAAAATACAAGTATTTTTTGTGAAAAAATTTTAAAGGAATAAAAAAAATTGTTGAAATCTTTCCCTGGAAATGTTTGGAGGTTTTTAATTGGAAAAAAACAAACTGATTTTTTGTTGTTGTTTTTCAGTGTTTTCCCCCCCTTTCCTTGTTTTAAAATGGAAAAAGGAAAGTGGAAAAACAGAAAAAAGAAACAGGGTGGGGAACTAAAAACATCCAAATGAAAAACTAAAGTATTTATTTACTTTAAACTAAATAAACTAAAACGTTTATTACTTTAGAAAAATTATACAGTTTTTCCATTGAAAATCAAAACAATTCAATGAAAACAAATGACAATTCTCTTGCAACAATTTTTGCATTTGTTAAAAAAACATTTTTTGCCAATGTTTCAAAGAACAATTTTCTACTTGCTCTGTTAACTCTCTTTTTAAGCACTTGGAGATCTTTGGATGAAATTGCTGTATAAGCACAAAGTATTTTATATAGGAATTGCCATACTAGAACAGACAAATGGTCCAGCCAACCTGGTGCATTATCTCCAACAGTAGCTAATAGTGGATGCTTCAGAGGAAGGTGAAACAGCATTACTATGAAACCCACTCCAGCTTCCATTTGAAAACAAAGAACAGGGTCCAGAATTTCTCAAGAAGAAAACAAGTGAATGCTCTTTGTTGAATGAGTTTGCTGAGTTTCAGGATGGGTTTCATGATTTCCACATGGATTTCCAGGAAGGTGCACAATACAATTGCTGTTTTTCAAGATTTTAACCCTAGTCAATTCCAGAGCCGAATATTGTTCTCTGTCTAAAATATGGTAGTGCCTTTGAAACCTAACTAGATTGTCCAGAGTTTCACCCCATAAATCAATGAAGTCTTAGGTCTTGTTAGCAGACTTTGTCAAAAAGTAGGTTTCCTAACTTGGCACCTACTAACCCTTTGGGTTTTGCAGATATAGCCAACCAAACTCTCTACTTGGGTAACTATGCACAGCTCTGGGATTTCAAGGGAATTCCAATTACTTAAGCTAGCAATGAATTTGGTCTTTGTGTGAAGGGAAGGATGGTCTTGAAAGATCACAAGTGAGCTTCATTCAAAAAGGACAATCCTGTGCTTATGTCACTGGAATGGAACCCAGGAGAGCTGTCTGTAAATCCCGGCTCTGTCACAGACTCCCTGTGTCACTTAATATCTTTACGACTCAGTTACCCCATCTGTAGCATGGGAATAATAATACTTCTCTGGTCTACTTAGATCATAAGCTCTTTGTAAAGGGACTGTCTTACTATTGGTTTATGCAACACCTAGCACCATTGTGCTCTGATCTTTGCTGGGGCCTGTAGGTGGTAATACTAATGATAACTAAGACCACAAACTCCTCCTCACTGTTTCTTCCTAGCTGTAGGTACTGTGTCTAGTTCAATGGGACCTCCTTCTCAGTTAGGGTCTCTAGAAGCTACTGAAATACACATGACTATTAAAAGCGTGTACACTGTATACATATGCCCTTATGCACTAATTTGGCTGGCAGCCTGGAGAAAACCTGTGAAAAGATCACCAGACTGTGGGTCTGCCTGGGCCTATTTTCACTCTGCATCTTATTCCTTTTTGTGGCAGGCATCCCATTGGGCTCATTTAACCAGCACCCAGCCCATTCTGTTCCACCGCTGCTTTCCAGAGCTATGCATCACACTCTTTTGCAGAGGTGCAGCAAGGCATCTACACAAAATGTGCTTGGCAGCACTTTATATGCACCCAGTAGCTCATTAGTGACAGCTGCATCCATAGTTACAGGAAATGAGCATGGGAATGTTACCCAGTGATACTGTGGATCTGCCTACAGTCTTTTCATAGTGCTCATGCCCATTGGAGCATTCATTGGAAATCTATAGATGAACCATCCACCTCTCACAGAGACTTAAGTTTAGGCTCTATAAATAGAATAAGGGTTTCAAGGAGAAGGAAAATGAACCCTCTGCAATCTCTGTTGTGTGGTCAGTGGGTAAGAGAGAACGTGCTCCAGCATGCTGACATGGGCGTGGCTCAGCTGTCTTTTACACTATTGTAAATCTGGAATTACTCCACTTCAGACAAAGGGATCCAGAACTGGTGCAAAGGAAGTGGGACCAGACGTCCACCCCTACTAAACAATGACTAGCAGAGCTGTACAGATACATAGGGAAGGAAGGGTGTATGGTGCAGCCACTAAATGAAGGTGGAAGCAGGCATGCTCCCTACTCTCCAGGGAGCACAGGGAGGCAGAATTTGTTCTCCCACTTCCCCTCTCAGTGACTCTCTTTCCCCTCCCAATCTGGCAAGCAGTACAGTGCAGCTGGTCTCCAGCACGGTGCAGAGTCCCTCACAGGATCGGGGTCTAAGTGAACAAACAAAAATGGGGCAGTAAGAATTTTCATTCACGTTCTTCTCTGCAAGCCACAGCTGACTAGCACACAGCTCCTGGAACCCAGACTAGAGAGCAACGTAACAACACTCACTCTCCCTTTCAGTTTTTATTGGGGATGTTGAAATGCCTATCGTTATCCTGGGGGACCCAGCCTACCCCTTAATGCCATGGCTCATGAAGCCGTACACAGGCAGCCTGGACAGTAGTCAGGACCTGTTCAACTATAGGCTGAGCAAGTGCCGAATGGTGGTAGAATGTGCATTTGGACGTTTAAAAGCGCGCTGGTGCAGTTTACTGACTCGGATAGACCTCAGCGAAGCCAATATTCCAATTGTTATTGCTGCTTGCTGTGCGCTCCACAATATCTGTGAGAGTAAGGGGGAGACATTTATGGCGGAGTGGGAGGTTGAGGCAAATCGCCTGGCTGCTGATTATGTGCAGCCAGACACCAGGGCGGTTAGAAGAGTACAGCAGAGCGCGGTGCGCATCAGAGAAGCTTTGAAAACCAGTTTTGTGACTGGCCAGGCTACGGTGTGAAACTTCTGTTTGTTTCTCCTTGATGAACTCTTCCCCCCCCACCCCCCACGGTTCACTCTACTTCCCTGTAAACTAACCACCCTCCCCTCCCCCCTTCGAGCACCGCTTGCAGAGGTAATAAAGTCATTGTTACTTCACATTCATGCATTCTTTATTAATTCATCACACAACTAGGGGGATAACTGCCAAGGTAGCCCAGGAGGGGTGGGGGAGGAGGGAAGGAAAAGGACACACTGAAGTTTAAAACTTTAAAACTTTAACACTTATTGAAGGCCAGCCTTCTGATGCTTGGGCAATCATCTGGGGTGGACTGGCTGGGTGGCCGGAGGCCCCCCCACCGCGTTCTTGGGCTTCTGGGTGAGGAGGCTATGGAACTTGGGGAGGAGGGCTGTTGGTTACACAGGGGCTGTAGCAGTGGTCTCTGCTCCTGCTGCCTTTCCTGCAGCTCAACCATACGCTGGAGCATTTCAGTTTGATGCTACAGCAGCCGGAGCATTGACTCTTGCCTTCTGTCAGCAATCTGACACCACCTATCCTCTTCAGCCCACCACTTGCTCTCTTCAGCCCGCGATTCAGCCTGCCACCTCTCCTCTCGTTCATATTGTGCTTTTTTGCACTCTGATATTGACTACCTCCACGCATTCTGCTGTGCTCTGTCAGTGTGAGAGGACATCTGGAGCTCCGAGAACATATCATCCCGAGTCCGCCATTTTCTCCTTCTAATCTTCACTAGCCTCTGCGAAGGAGAAACATTTGCAGCTGGTGGAGAAGGGAGAGGTGGTTAAAAAAGACACATTTTAGAGAACAATGGGTACACTCTTTCACGTTAAATTTTGCTGTTCACATTACACAACACATGTGCTTTCGTTACAAGGTCGTATTTTTCCTCTTATATTGAGGGCCTGCCGGTTTGGTGTGGGAGATCACTCATGCAGTGCCAGGCAACAGAATTTGACTTGCAGGCAGCCATGGTAAGCCACAGTCTTTTGGCTTTTTTAACCTTCATAACATGTGGGAATGGTTTCAAACTGCAGCGCCCTCATTTCCCATACTAAGCACCCCTTGGGTAGGCCATTTAAAATGGGTTTGCAATGTAAAAGGAGGGGCTGAGGTTTCTGGGTTAACATGCAGCACAAACCCAACTACCCCCCCACACACACACCCAATTCTCTGGGATGATCACTTCACCCCTCCCCCCACCGTGTGGCTAACAGCGGGGAACATTTCTGTTCAGCAGAGCAGGAACGGGCACCTCTGAATGTCCCCTTAATAAAATCACCCCATTTCAACCAGGTGACCGTGAATGATATCACTCTCCTGAGGATAACAAAGAGAAATAAAAAATGGATGTTGTCTGCGTGCCAGCAAACACTGGGACCATACGCTGCCATGCTTTGTTATGCAATGATTCCAGACTACGTGCTACTGGCCTGGCGTGGTAAAGTGTCCTACCATGGCAGATGGGATAAGGCAGCCCTCCCCAGAAACCTTTTGCAAAGGCTTTGGGAGTACATGAAGGAGAGCTTTCTGGAGATGTCCCTGGAGGATTTCCGCTCCATCCCCATACACGTTAACAGACTTTTCCAGTAGCTGTACTGGCCGCAATTGCCAGGGCAAATTAATCATTAATCATTAAACACGCTTGCTTTTAAACCTTGTGTAATATTTACAAAGGTACACTCACCAGAGGTCCCTTGTGTGCCCTCAGGGTCTGGGAGCACGCCTTGGGTGATTTCAGGGGTTACTGGTTCCAGGTCCAGGGTGATAAACATATCCTGGCTGTTGGGGAAACCAGTTTCTCCGCTTCCTTGCTGTGAGCTATCTTCATTGTCTTCATCATCATCTTCCTCGTACCCCGAACCCTCTTCCCTGTTGCGTGATTCTCCATTGATGGTGTCAAAGCACACGGTTGGGGTAGTGGTGGCTGCACCCCCTAGCATGGCATGCAGCTCCACGTAGAAGCGGCATGTTTGCGGCTCTGTCCTGGACCTTCCGTTTGCCTCTCTGGCTTTGTGGTAGGCTTGCCTTAGCTCCTTAATTTTCACGCGGCACTGCTGTGCGTCCCTGTTATGGCCTCTGTCCTTCATGGCCTTTGAGACTTTTTCTAATATTTTGCCATTTCGTTTACTGCTACAGAGTTCAGCTAGCACTGATTCATCTCCCCATATGGCGAGCAGATCCCGTACCTCCTGTTCAGTCCATGCTGGAGCTCTTTTGCGATCCTGGGACTCCATCATGGTTACCTGTGCTGATGAGCTCTGCGTGGTCACCTGTGCTCTCCACGCTGGGCAAACAGGAAATGAAATTCAAAAGTTCGCGGGGCTTTTCCTGTCTACCTGGTCAGTGCATCTGAGTTGAGAGTGCTATCCAGAGCGGTCACAATGAAGCACTGTGGGATAGCTCCCGGAGGCCAATAACGTCGAATTCCGTCCACACTACCCCAAATCTGACCCGCAAAGGCTGATTTCAGCGCTAATCCCCTCGTCGGAGGTGGAGTAAAGAAACCGGTTTAAAGGGCCCTTTAAGTCGAAAAAAAGGGCTTCGTCATGTGGACATGTCCAGGCTTAATTCGATTTAACGCTGCTAAATTCGACCTAAACTCGTAGTGTAGACCAGGCCTAAGTAAGGCTTGTGGGATGTTAGCTGAGGAAAAATGTGCCAGCCGTGCACCCAGACCACACACCCCTAACCAGTCACTGCACCCGCCCTACTATGTGGACTCTGGATGCATCTAGCAGGGGATAATGCTATGCACAGGAAGGGGACAGTCATGTGTGGAAGGTAACTTCCATACACAAATCTCATGAAAATGAAATGGGAATATGTATATAACCCTGTCTCGACTGGCAGAGGGGTCTTCTACTGCAACACACAGGAGGTGGTCAACTAGGTGAGGAGGAGAGGGCTGTCTGCTTTAGAGGCAGCTTCACTGGTTACCAGCCCTCTGGATGGTTATAATAGGGAATCAGTAAAAGTGATTGTACATCCATCTGGCCTTATTTGTTTTCGATGATTAACTAACTGCAGACCGTGTGTGAGCTAAGCTGGGGGATGAGAACACCTTCCCCCTCTCTCCTCTGCTGTTGTCTGTTTTTGGAAGCTCTTGTACACAGCAGGCAAAAGCAAAGAACCTGAGTGTGTACCCTGCAAGTCTCACACCTCAAAGGCCTGGCTAATAAATGAAACACGCTCTTCTGGGGTTTCATCAACAACTGGAAGCCTATTTAGCACCAGGCTTAGCTACTTCCTGCCACTAACATGACTGAGAGGGAAAGGTGTGAAATGACACTTCAGGGGCAACACTGTTGTGAAAAGGTGATGTTTCCTCTGTAGCAGCAGCCACTCCCTTCATCCAATGTCAAATGCCGCAGGCATAACAGTTTCATTATTTAATTCAGCGATGCCTATGCTTATTCCCTGCACTGAGATAGATGCCTCATGGTTCTAAGTGCTGTGTTTACAAAAGGTAGGAGAAAGGAAGGATTGCTGTCCCTGTTTTACAGATGGGGAAACTGGGGAGCTGTGAGAATAAATGACTTGCCCAAGGTCACACAAAATGTCTGTGTCAGAGACAGACTTGCATCTAGACCTCTCCACTCAGAGGCCAATGCCTTAATTACAAAACCATCCTTCATATTAGGTAAATTGCATCCCCATCTGCAACCTAAAGCCACATTTTGGAAGGGGTGTGTGGTGTGTGTGACTGTGCAACTGCAAGCTCTTCTGTGTTGTTGTTGTTTGTAGGAGGATGAGTGGAACTGGAGAAAGTTGGTCAGTTTCCAAGAGGGCCATAGTCTGGTGCGTCACAAAGGGTACATTTACACTGCAATCCAAGGTGTGATTACAGCATAGATCAACATGCCCCCTCTAGCTTTTACTTGTGCTAGCCCAGCTAAAAATAGCA
>NW_020664404.1:10498354-10562776 GCF_002925995.2 Terrapene triunguis | reverse complement strand
GCCGGGGGCCGGCGGTGCTGGCCCGGGGGTGCTCGGCCAGGGGCTGGCCCGGGGCCGGCACCCCAGGGCCCGAGCCAAGCCAGGCTGGAGGGGCCGGGGCCGGGGCCGGCCGCCGGAGGGGGCCAGACTGGGCCGCGCCTCCTCCCTCCCGCTCCCCCCCCCACTTACCTGCTGCCTGCTTCCTGCTTCAGGCTTCCCGCGAATCAAATGTTCGCAGGAAGCAGGGGAGGGGGCGGAGTTGGGGCGGGGACTTTGGGGGGGCGGAGTTGGGGCGGGGGCCTGGGTGGGGCTGGAGGAGGGGGAGGGGCCCAGTGGAGTGTCCTCTTTTTGGACACTCCAAATATGGTAACCCTAGTGAAACAACTGAACTGCTGGGCATTTCTGCAGTCAAATCCAAACCTCAAGTAGTTTGAGCTTCACACACACCCCTCCCCACCACTTCAACATGTGGTAGTCTGGTTTGAATTTTGAGCAAAGATTCAGGTAGGTTATTATTTTCTCTTAAGAACTGCTAGGGGGCCTGATGTTCAGAGTTTATGATGAGAACAGATAGCTGCCTTGTACAGCTCTCAAGGCACTTTTCAAAGAAAAGTCAGTACCATCACCCCGGTTTTGTAATGTGGAAACAGAGACACCGAGAGGGTGATTTGCCTACGGTCATACAGCAAGTGAGCCAGGAATAGAACCAATGTTCATTAGTCTAGCCACTGGACTATGCTGCCACTCAGCTAAATTATATGAGCTTCCATTGACTGTTCACTCACTGCACCCTTCCAAATAAAATTTCACCTAAAGACCTGTCTATATTGGGGATAAAACCATGTTAATGCAACTGTTTTTAAGCATGGTTTCAATGTGGTTTAGGCTCACATTGTTTAGATGGGGGTGATCATTTAAAATCCATTGGCAAAATTCTCTATTAATGTAACTCCACTGAAGTCATTGCATTGCAGTCCATGGATATATGACAGCAGAGAATTTCGTCCAATGTTTCAAAGTCACAAAGAAATCCCTTGTTAAAAGCTGTTTATCCAATCCACCATGGTCAGGCAAGTTTTATCCCCAGCATAAATGGAGCCTTAGGAATCAATATTTAAATTAAAACAACATAACATTTATTGGAGGAAATCATTATGAATTTTGCATGGCTGCTAACTGCTGCCTTTTATTCTCCTATGTTCCATACAACAAACTTCCTTCGCTAGTAAGTGTCTGACATAAATACCCACAGTCCTTTTGATGAACTCAGTTTAATGGGTTGTTATTAGCCTTGCCCCTCCAGCAATGAACTGCCTTGCCAACTTGCACAAGCGGTGGTGGAATAAAAATCACCAGCCTAGTGAGCCACTCTTTGGAGATGTCCCAGAGATATTAGAGTTCAGTAAAAAAAAAAAACAATGAGTTCTGTGACCAAAAATACAGAGTCATCTCCTGAGGTCTATGTGTGGAAGCTCCATCAGTGGAGATATTCACTGAGTGCCTAGGTGAAACACACATGGCTTGCCAGCTCCAGAACACCATGGATCAAATGCTCCCCACTTCTGGACAGCGCAGAGGGAAACAAACCCACAAATAATCCACCTGGTGCACACACAGTAGGTGAGGGAATGGAGCCAACGCTGCTTGTCCTCTAGGCCAATCTCTTTCCCTGAGCTCATGCAAAACTCTTCATAAGAAAATGATGTGGCTGGAGGTGATGGGGCTTTGTGGAGAATGTTGAACCAAGGTGTAGCTGCTCCTGTCAAAAGCTGCTGGATTGTAAATTGGTCAATACCATGCAATTCATACTGATCAACTCAGCACTAATTCTACTCAGTGCTCTGGGAGCCCTGATGGAGGAACGGCAGAGCACAGGTGCTGAAGGGGGATCAATAGCACCATGATCCCCTGATCACCTTTGCTTCCAGCAGGTAGGAAACAAATCAATAGAGCAGATGGGGTTTTCAATCTGCATGCTCAAAGGGTGTCAGAGTGGGGGCTGAGTTTCCTTATTAGAGTTGGTTGGAAAGTGTTTTTTTCCCCCATGAAATTTTTTTGTCAACAATGAAAACATTTTTGTTTTTATCTAATTTTTTCTTCAAAATGTTCTTTTTTGTCAATAAAACAAAAACAAAATGTTTTTGATTGTCAACAAAAACCCTGTTTTTTAATGAATATTGTCACAAACATCTCCATTTTGTCATTTTTATAAGAAAATCTTCAAATAGCTCCATTCCTTACAGCTACTCGGGCTCCTTGGAGGTGTGAGATATGGTGACAGATCCTTTGCCTACAAGTTTCCATGTCACTTCCTGATTCATGTGTGAGACAGCCAGGTTTGAATCTATAATAAAGAGAAATGAGAGAAGCCGGCAGTTCTAATCCTGCTCTTTTCTGGATTCTCTGTTGGTTGCACCTTGTGTTGTCATTTACACTTCTGCAAAGTGAACACAAAGGGAGTGTAAAACATTGACTATTCTGGTCTGGTTGCATTTTATGTCCATTGTGCACTTGGTTTGCAGCGGTATAAATGGCTACACAAGAGGTGGGGCTATTGGGAATCAGGCTTAAAGTCTTTTATTTTTTTCCTTTTGCAGCTCAGTCAGGAGTTCTTCCGACTGAGTTTACCGACATCCCGTAAATTATTTCAGAGGGCTTGTTGTCACCATAAAGGAAATCCATGCTGAGACCGCTTAAACAGTCTGTGGAGTTGCAATACATAAGCAGCGTTTAGTGTAACATTCATTTGCAAGTTCAAAATTAATATCTCTGACTCTGACAGGATTGCCTTCCATGAGTCTCTCTGCCATGAGCTGGCAGAGGGCCAGTACAAAACACATGCACCCCTTAAGTAAGTCCCACTTAATTAGGGTGACCAGACAGCAAATGTGAAAAATCGGACGGGTTGGGGGGGGGGGGGGTAATAGGAGCCTATATAAGAAAAAGACCCAAAAATCAGTACTGTCCCTATAAAATCGGGACATCTGGTCACCCTACACTTAATTCTTCAAAATAGGCTTCTTGTGGAATATATTCCTTGTGCTGGCCCCTCTGCACAGGGATCAGTTTCACCCATATTCACCATGTGGTCACACACTTCAAGCATGAACAGGGCCAGCCCCTGAACAGTCCGATGTGCCATCTTCCAGAAGTGCCTTGTCCATTGTGACAAAGGACACAGGAATTGGCTGTCAGATCAGAGAAAAGCTGCAGTGCCCTGCAAAGCGTCACAGGCACACACGATGCCAAACATAAATGAGAGCTAATAAAATGCAGAATATACATCATCCATTTACATTTATTGCACATTAAACCTCAGCGCGCACAAAAGATAATGACGGATGCAAATTGAGAGCACTCGATCGGTGTGTGTCTGTCAATGGGGCATGGGCATGGTGCCAAGGACCCAGATTTTCAGCAACCAGAGGCTGTGGAGGGAGAGGAGGAGCCAAGCTTCAATGCAGTGTCTATTAGACGGTAGATTAATCTCACTAGGGAAATGCTGGAAGCACTTTTCCTTCTGTTTGGTGTCCAGATTTATTGCCGTTGTTTATTTATTGGCAGAGATGGGACCCACGCAGAACCCCAAATCCCAACATCTCTGAATTTTGGATTCTGATCCAGACTTCATGTCTCAGGCTCTTCTTACTGCTAATTATTAATTACTTGCTGGGGTCCCTAGAGACCCAAACTCAGATCAGGGCTCCATTGTATAAGCACATAATACAAGACGGTCCCTATCCTGCAGAGCTTATCATCTAAATAGACAAACAAGGTGGGTGTGGTAATATCTTTCATTGAACAAACTTCTGTTCATGAGAGAGACAAGCTTTCGAGCTTACACAGAGCTCTTCTTTAGGTCTGCAAAGGCAGTTTCATTATCCCCATTTTACAGATAGATAGCTGAGGCCAGGGCCGGCTCTAGGATTTTTGCCGCCCAAGGCAAAAACAATTTTGGCCGTCCTCCCCCCCCCCCCCCTTTTTTTTTTATCCCCCCCCCCCCGGCCCCGCCTCAACTCTGTCCCTTCCCTGCCTCCTCCCCCCAGGCTCTCAAGCCTAGGAGGGAGGGGGAGAAGCGGCGCCCGTGCCGCGGCCGCTCGGGATCTCCCCCTCCCTCCCAGGTTTGAGAGCCTGGGAGGGAGGGGGAGACTCCGAGTGGCAGCAGCGCGCGAAACGGCTCTTTTGCGCGCCGCGGCCGCTCGGGATCTCCCCCTCCCTCCCAGGTCTGAGAGCCTGGAAGGGATGGGGAGAAGCGGCGCGTGAGCGGCAGCAGCAGCGGAGGTGAGCTAGGGCGGCCGCGGCACATTTTTAGGGGCGGCATTCTGGCGCCTGCCATGCCGCCCCTAAAAATGTGCCGCCCCAAGCACCAGCTTGTTTTGCTGGTGCCTAGAGCCGGCCCTGGCTGAGGCACAGGTTAAGGCACAGGCACTGAAGTTAAGTGACTCACCCAATGTTGCGCAGGGAGTCTATGGCAAAGCTGGGATTTGCACCCAGATATCCTGTACCTATGTCCAGGGCATTTAGTACAAGACCATACTTTCCCGTCACTGTTTTTAGCAAGAGGAAATCAGTTTGTTATCCCTCAGTTCCTCCTTCTCAAATCACCCCCTAAAACTGCCCTCTCTCACATTAGCTATCAATCTGATTGAGCTATTTAGTGAGCACCCATGCTTGCTCTACTGGTGAAGAATCTTCATCTTAGATGGAAATGTCAGGGTGGGATTCAAGTTCCTGCACAACTGGAGGGCAGCTAGTGTATCAGGGAAACATCTGGGTGGAACAAAAGATACTTAGGGTTACAAGAAGCAAGAGGTCCCATGGGTTCCTCTCCGTTTAGCCACCTGGACAAGAAAGGGAGATTTGATCCTCATTCAATTATTTATTTTTCAGAAACAAAATGTGTTGGCAGCCAAGAATGAAAGTGTTTGTCTTCAATCTCTCTCAGTCTCTGTCTCTCCATGTGAGCTCCGACAGGAACATTTTGTTGCTTCCGTTGCTTCTGCGGTGCCAAAGATAAACAGCCCATCAGCGCAATGCTGAAAAGGAACAGAGAAAAGGGGCTGGGCGAGGTTTAATTACTGAGAATGCTTGCTTTGTGTGCGGTGTGATTGCTTCCTGTGATACAGAAGCTGCTCTTTGCCTTGTGCAAGCTCAGTGTTTCTATTTATCAGGATGAGATTGAAGCAGCAAATTACACACGGAGAGAAAAAGAGCACATAGATCACTCCATTTGTGAGCAAAGACGCTGACAGGGCTGGCAAAGGGGCACAAGCCCTTTCTGACGGACCTCTATGGTCTTTCTCCCAAGAGTAAGGGCATTAACATTGGTGTCCATGCCAAATTCTATGCACTTGCCATTCACAATTAACTTTAAAATATTGACAGTTTTCACCACATCTTTGTGAAGTAGACCTTATTATCCCCATTTTACAGGGGTGGGGAGGGAAGGCAAGGGCACAGAGAAACCCAAATGACTTGACTACGGTCACAGAAAAGATTCAGTGTTAAGGAGGATTAGAACTCAAGAATCCTTGGCCCGTTATCTTGGATTCAGACATATAGACCACACTGCACAGTCTGGAAACGTTGCTTAGGTCCGTATAATCCCATTCCCTAACATTCCTTCTGCTGGCCCTCTGCCAATGGCATGAATTTCCCACCGAGATCGAACCATCACATTCCTGAATGGAGTCTGGTGTCTTTCACCAATGCTGAAATCACAGGGGACATTGGGGGTAGGGGAAGGGGAGGAACTGGGAACACTGGGCAGCAAAATTGACTCTGCTTGGACCACTAGCAGCTCAGATATGCAGCATGCATTGAAAGGTTGGCTCCAGACCAGAAGCAACCTTTCAAGCCCCAATCCTGCAATTGGATCCACACACAGACACCTGCTACTGCAGAGACCAGTGAGGACGGATCCAAGGGTCTGCCCAATGGATCCAATTGCAGAATCAGGACCTTTGATTGTTGAGAGTTTTCAGTTTACAGTTGGTAATATTTCTTATAATCACCTTTTCCATTTCACTCTCTGTTTTTTGTGCTGCCTGCTAGGGATCATTAAGCAATACTCTAGTTATCACTGCATATCACTCCGTGTGCTTTGCTCTAATAAGCTTTTGTAAATAAAGCCCAAAGAGATGAAAAGGCCAATGCCTGATTACAAGCTACCAATTTTGTCTCATTAAGTTCTTATAAGGGGGAAAAAGTAAATAGAATCTTTATCAATCTCATACACTTACAACTGAGAGGAGGGAGAGAGAGAACGTCCCAAATTCATTAAGGAGAATGCTGAGAATAGAAAACTGTTTCCAGATGCTCATGAAGGCTTATGAAGCTATTAAGGGATGCTTTACTGATGATCAGCTTTTACCTCAACCAAAGGATGCAATGGCAAAGGGTGAATAATAAAATATTTATGTGTAATAAGTAATAAACACAGAAATAAATATCACAGGGACAGTAAATAGCTAGATAGCTCTTCCCCTTTTTTCCTTTTCCTACTTCCTTACTACCTACTTCTACAATTAAAACAAACTAATGCCACAATAAATGTGACATCGAAAGCAGTTCCAGCTCATCACCGTACTCATTTGCTTGTACGTTGTTCAAGATTCATAGGTTTTAATGAGAGAGGGGACTAGCATGATCATCTAGTCCAGTGGTGGGCAACCTGTGGCCCCCGGGCCACATGCAGCCCATCAGGGTAATCTGATTGCGGGCCGCGAGACATTTTGCTGATGTTGACTGTTCGCAGGCATGGCCCCCTGCAGCTCCCAGCCCATGGGAGCTGCAGGAAGTAGTGAGCCACAGGTTGCCCACCACTGATCTAGTCTGACTATTTGCATAACACCGTCCAAAAAATTTCACCAAGTAAAATTTATCCCCATACCCTACCCTTCATCTGTTTGTGCGTTTAGACTGTAAACACACTGGGACACGGATTACCTTTTATTATTGGCTAAAGTTTTGGTCAAAAATTCAAAATCTGGAACATTTTGACCATCAAAAAAACCTTAAAATTTTAATTGAAAACTTGAAATTCAGAAAATATCAACTGACTTCAATCAGGCCCAAAGTGATCAGAGTGAATGCAGATACCTGCCTCATTAAGTTGCACTTTTGTTTGTGGATTTTTATTTTTCTATTCTTTACATTGAACTCACTAAATTCCCTTTCCCCATCCACCTTCCACCATTCAAGCCTTTTATCTTTCCCCCCACTCCAGCTCCCAGCATTAGATCCGGTGTCCTTGTGTTCCTTCCCTCCTTGGAAACAAGGAGCTCATTCATGAAGATAAATAAATGAAACAGATGAGTAGAGATGGCTTAGTGAGCTAGATTCTTGCGGGCGTTACAGAGAAGTGGGTGATTTAAAAAAATAATTGAAGCATTGTGGGGGAGGGGAGAAATCTAGGAACATTTTCTCTTCTCTCCTCTTACTCTTAGGTGCTATTAAACTTTTGAAAAACAGTGAATATTCCTCCTCAGGCCCAGCCACCCACCCCACCAACAGCATCAAAGGGTATGAATGAATGTAGATGTTTTAGTTTCATGATTATTCCTCTCATGCATCAGGCTTGTCTATCACCCCATTTGGAGACAGGGAAGCTATCTCCCCAAGGGTGTACTGGCAAGAACCTTCGCATTATTTCACTTCCTTTTACAGCACTGAACAGAGCTCATCCATTAGGATCAGGTGAATGAAACACGTGATCAGTTTCCAAAAATGGCCCTGGTGCATTATATGGCATCCCTTCCCTCGGGTGATCATAGAATATCAGGGTTGGAAGGGACCTCAGGAGTCATCTAGTCCAACCCCCTGCTCAAAGCAGGACCAATTCTCAACTAAATCATCCCAGCCAGGGCTTTGTCAAGCCAGGCCTTAGTCAAGCCAGGCCTTAAAAACTTCCAAGGAAGGAGATTCCACCACCTCCCTAGGTAAAGCATTCCAGTGCTTCACCACCCTCCTAGTGAAATAGTGTTTCCTAATATCCAACCTAGACCTCCCCCACTGCAACTTGAGACCATTGCTCCTTGTTCTGTCATCTGCCACCACTGAGAACAGCCGAGCTCCATCCTCTTTGGAACCCCCCCTCAGGTAGTTGAAAGCAGCTATCAAATCCCCCCTCATTCTTCTCTTCTGGAGACTAAACAATCCCAGTTCCCTCAGCCTCTCCTCATAAGTCATGTGCTCCAGACCCCTAATCATTTTTGTTGCCCTCCGCTGGACTCTTTCCAATATTTCCACATCCTTCTTGTAGTGTGGGGCCCAAAACTGGACACAGTACTCCAGATGAGGCCTCACCAATGTCGCATAAAGGGGAACGATCACATCCCTCGATCTGCTGGCAATGCCCCTACTTATACAGCCCAAAATGCCATTAGCCTTCTTGGCAACAAGTGCACACTGTTGACTCATATCCAGCTTCTCGTCCACTGTGACCCCTAGGTCCTTTTCTGCAGAACTGCTACCTAGCCATTCGGTCCCTAGTCTGTAGCAGTGCATAGGATTCTTCCGTCCTAAGTGCAGGACTCTGCACTTGTCCTTGTTGAACCTCATCAGGTTTCTTTTGGCCCAATCCTCCAATTTGTCTAGGTCCCTCTGTATCTGATCCCTACCCTCCAGCGTATCTACCACGCCTCCCAGTTTAGTGTCATCTGCAAACTTGCAGTCCACACCATCCTCCAGATCATTAATAAAGATATTAAACAAAACCGGCCCCAGGACCGACCCTTGGGGCACTCCGCTTGAAACCAGCTGCCAACTAGACATGGAGCTATTGATCACTACCCGTTGAGCCCGACGATCTAGCCAGCTTTCTATCCACCTTACAGTCCATTCATCCAACCCATACTTCTTTAACTTGGCAGCAAGAATACTGTGGGAGACCGTATCAAAAGCTTTGCTAAAGTCAAGGAATAACACATCCACTGCTTTCCCCTCATCCACAGAGCCAGTTATCTCCTCATAGAAGGCAATTAGGTTAGTCAGGCACGACTTCCCCTTGGTGAATCCATGCTGACTGTTCCTGATCACTTTCCTCTCCTCTAAGTGTTTCATAATTGATTCCTTGAGGACCTGCTCCATGATTTTTCCAGGGACTGAGGTGAGGCTGACTGGCCTGTAGTTCCCCGGATCCTCCTTCTTCCCTTTTTTAAAGATGGGCACTACATTAGCCTTTTTCCAGTCATCCGGGATCTCCCCTGATCGCCATGAGTTTTCAAAGATGATGGCCAATGGCTCCGCAATCACATCCACCAACTCCTTTAGCACCCTCAGATGCAGCGCATCTGGCCCCATGGATTTGTGCTCATCCAGTTTTTCTAAATAGTCCCGAACCACTTCTTTCTCCACGGAGGGCTGGTCACCTCCTCTCCATACTGTGCTGCCCAGTCCAGCAGTCTGGGAGCTGACCTTGTTTGTGAAGACAGAGGGTGATGTTCTAAAATGGACACCACATTGTTCCTTCCTCTAGAATGGTTCTATCTGATCACTCCAAAGCACCAGAAATGTAACCTAGGGCCAGCTTCCCCATTCAATGGATGCACCCTACTAATCTGCGGCGGGGGCACCAACTACCTGCAGCAGCACCCTCTGCCCCAGCACCACAACCCGAATCTCAGCCCGGTGTGGAGGGGAGGTGCCGGAGGGGAGGAGCGGGGCTGGAGATCAAGCCTCCCCACACTCATCCGGCAGCAGTGGCTCCTGTCTAGCAGGGCTGGGCATGGGTCCCTACTCATGCCATTGCAAACTGGTGCATGGGGTTGCAATGCCACTCAGGTTTTGCCCAGCTGCCAGGCCTGAGTGTCGCCCCAACCCTGCACACCAGGTTGCAAAGCTGCTCACTCCAATTTGACCTCACCAAGCCTGCCCTTGACTTAAATGGTGCAGCAACCCTGTGGGCCAAGTCGCACGGCCGAGAGTCAGGAGTTGGGTCTGGCTCAGCTCAGCCTCGCAGGACAGGAGCTGCCACTGCAAGATGACTTCACAGGGTGCTATTAAAACATGAGCCCATGTTATAGTCAGCCTTAGCCCAGGTTGTCAGAAGAGCTGAAGGTACTGGGTGCTCAGCTCTTGAAAAATCTGGCCTCTGCTGACGTACCTAAATATGAGTGGAGCACTTACGAAAATCTGCATCTTCGGTTTCTGGGATTTAGATCACAGGGAGGCAGAGGAAGCAAATTTCCTTTCTCAACTGCAGGGATTTTAATCCTAATTGTCAACCTTGCCAGAAGGAACGAATAGGAAGTGAAAACAGGGACTGAGGCTATGCTTTGTCCAGTTGTCAGTCTGGCTATCTCTCACATTCCAGTTCTGTTGTATTCAGGCCTTTCTGCAGCGGAGCACTGGAAGGCTATTTCCTTCCAGAAATCAACACCATAATGTGCCTGGGGAACGGGCTGGTGTATGCAGGGTCTGAGGAAAGAGCCGGATGCCCCTCCCCTTCCAATGAAATTTCTGTTAAAACATCAGCGGGCTCATCAAGAAAGGGAAGCTACTTGTCACGACGTTCAACAATTCTGTCTAAAAAGCTGCTCATCAACAATATGAAGCAGCATGTGCTGGACATGTTAATGGCAAAGGCATGCATGCAGGTGTCAGCTTGAATAAGGCCTGTGAGATTAAACAATGCACAATTTTAATCAACAGGCAACTTGATTTAGGTATTCGCCCCCCTCCCCCTTAATAATAATGTGCATATATGTCAAAATAGCAGGCCATTCTTTCCAACAGTCAATGCAACAGTGCCACCTATGGGCCCTGGGACAGAATGCTCCTTCAGCCAGAACTGATTTTTCCATCCTACTACGTAGCTGCCCCCTCTCCTGCACTGAGGAAGATCTCACATGAATGAGGACGACTCTGGGGGCACCTGCCGTGGGGAAGGAGCCCCCTTGCTATCATCAAAGCCTGGCGTTGCAAGGTGGTTTCACTGTCATCAAACAACATGATGGCACGATGCGCGTGCAGGAACACATGGCTGGAATGCAGAGACAAAACGCAAATTTGGGGTGGATAGACCCAAAATCAAGCTTTTCTGGGTTTGCACTCCCTAATCTGTCTCTTTGCATTTGGAGATAATTCATGCTAATATTATGCTTTTGGCCTGGAGGCATTCTAGTCAGAGAGATTAGCTCTGCAAGTAGCTAGCCGGATATTTTATTCTTCCAGAAAGACAATTGTGAACATCTCGCTCTTGGCTTACAGCGTGTGTGTGTGTGTGTGTATGCACATGCACTGAGTGCTTTTATGTGCCTATGTGTGCTTCAGAGACAAGGTGAGTGAGGTCATATCTTTTGTTGGACCAACTGCAACAAGCGTTTGAGCTGACACAGAGCTCTTCTTGAACCTCTGTCTGACTGTGTGTGCAGATAGGTACATGGGTGCACGCTTGTGCACTGGTGCCCCTGTGCTTGCAGGTGTGTGCTTCACCTGCTTGCTTTTGTGTGCCTCTATGTGTAAGAGTGTTCATATGTGTGGCAATGGATTTGTTTCCCTGGATTTTGTCTGTCTAGAGTTATGTATGAGTGAGCCCTCATGATAATGGGTCCCTCTACATGTGTGTGTGTGCGCGTGTGTGTGCGCACGCGCCACTGACGGTGAAAAAATACAGCAGCAAACTTGCAAAGGAAAGTGAAGGTTTTGTTACTATATTAGACACATGCAGGAAATGGAACACTAGTAAAGAAACCCAGAGCAAATGAAGTAAAAACACTGTCCCTTTTATATGAGGGAAATACAATGTGAACCTTGTTAGGCCTCATGCCTCCCCATGCTCCAGAAGATGGGAAATTCACTAATCAGAGAAGATAAACCCGAGGAGTGTTGCTAACAAGCCTTCAAACTGACAACAGGCTTTGTGGGATTATGGCATTGAAGGCCTTTTAAACTTTAGGGGTCGTTATCTCAGACACTTAAAAAAAATCCATGTAGTGGGTGCACAGGCCTTGGATCTAATTAGGCAAACAACTGCGAAGAAGTATCTGACGTGCCTCAACAGAGGACCGGTATAAGGCCATCGTGGTCCTCAGCTGTCTCCTTTAGGTGGCTACTGCCTCTCCACAGGAACAACAGACCCTCTTCTGGTTGTGTGGGCTTCAGAGAGCACCATGGGCATGATTCAAAGCCCACTGACGTCAACCAGGCCCTATATGTATCTTCCACATGTCCAGTCATTGCTTTGGGAGTGTGAACACAACCCGGACCTCATTGCACCTGCGGCTCTGCAGTAGTGCCATTTGGCTCTGCAGAGATCAGGGCTGGCTCTAGGCACCAGCAAAACAAGCTGGTGCTTGGGGCAGCACATTTTTAGGGGCGGCACAGCCAGCGCCAGAATGCCGCTCCTAAAAATGTGCCCCGGCCGCCCTAGCTCACCTCCGCTGTCGCTCGTGCGCCGCTACTCGCCCTCCCTCCCAGGATCTGAAGCCTGGGAGGGAGGGGGAGACTCCGAGTGGCCGCGGCGGGGGCGCCGCTTCTCCCCCTCCCTCCCAGGCTCGAAAGTCTGGGGGGAAGGGGCGGAGTTGGGGGGGGGCGGGGGGTGGGGCAATTAAAAGACGGGGGGGGGCGGCCAAAATTGTTTTTGCCTTGGGCGGCAAAAATCCTAGAGCCGGCCCTGGCAGAGATGCAAATGAGGAACCAGCTCCTCAGGTTTCATTTTAGTTTCCAGCCATAGGAACCAAGCCACTTTCATTCTCAAGTTCAGGAATCTCCTCCTGCTACCCCCTGGAGTACAGGCCTGTGGGAGTGTGTGACCCCCACCGTCTCTGCCTTCAACAGAGCCATTCATTTCCTCCTTCCAATGTCCTCTGTTCCATTATCCCTCCTTCCTGCACCAGCTTTGCTTCCACGGATGTTTCTTAAGTCCCCTTTGGACTTGTCTCAGATCCTGCAAGGCTAACTGCACCCCGGCACCTCTTAGCAGTTTCCAGCCAGGCTCTCATTACTGCTCTTTAATTAGAGAGGCTCCCAAGATGTAGCGCTGTGTGCCTGTCAAATCTGAAGTACCTCTTTTCTGGTTCTAATAGTTTTCATGCAGATAATGCTCAGCGGGATGAAATAGATGAACTGGGAATTGGCCTTTCCCTTCTCGTTCCTATCATGCTCACACACCTACCAATGCATACTCACCCCATTTACAGTCCATACACCCCATTTACAGCCGTCGACGTAGTACAGGTCCCTAGTGAAATGGGGTAAAGCCCTGATTTGCACTGAGCAGCTTACCCTTGTGTCAAGCCAGGGGTAGCACCTCCAGTGCAAACAGCAGCTTTGCCTGTGGTCAAAATAGTGCAGCTACACCGGTAGCTGGGGGCAAATACCCAGTGTAGATAAATCCACCCTTCTTTGAGACTTTGGTTTGACCTTGCCTATGTTAGGGACTTATCCTGCTAATCACTTGCACCTCTAGCAGGAGTGGCAAATGCCCAGCATCTCTGAATCCATCCCTTGCTATTAAGTGGTGTGGAAGGTATCCTTTCGGGGATGCGAGATCTAGGGCGCAGCAAGCCACGTCTTGCTATACGAGTGCACAGCACCATGCACCTTTATGGCACTGTCTGAATGATTTTCAATCATAACGATCAATAACTGATAGCAGATTCCCACTTGGTGTGGAATGCTGTCAGCGCTCATCGGCTTTCAGGGGGCTTGAGGTCACGCAGCACCCTCCAGGAGGCACTCAGTACACTTTGAAGGATCAGGCCCTTAGTTAAAATTACACTGGGAACATCCCCATTAGAACCATTGATTGGCTGAATTATTGATAAGCAGCAACACGACAGCAATTGGTGACCACAAGGCAGCTATATCTTGATCCATGCCACTGAGGGAAGGGGAGGAAGGAACAGGCTGCTATTTTCTACCTCCTCTATTTCTAAGGGTGGGGACAGAAGAAAACAAATAAAGCAGAATAAAAGCTACAAAATCAAACAACCCCTTGATTTTTGTGTGCAATGTATTTCTTCATTTAATGTGAAGAGGAAGTAAACTGAGCCAGGCAACAGCGTAGGTGTCATTCTGGAGAGATTTCAAACAGAAATGAAGAATTTGTATGATTAGTTGGAATTACACAGAGATGCATAAACAACCCTGGCAAACTGGCATGGGGTGAAAAAAAATTCCAGTGCTTCACAGTGTCTGATGCTATTTTGTCTTTTGATGTTTGTTTTCTGCACCGTGCCAGCAATTTCTGTCATCTCTGGTGCATTTTGCCAAGTCTATTATTCGGGATGATTCCTGCTTTAAATATTTTTAGCTGCAGCGGATCTTTAATCATGGGGGGATTGTTTTCAGGAATGATTATTTTATGTGCCTCCAAAAGCAAAGCTGAAGCTCTGATCCAAAGGCATTTGCAATCAGCTTGTAGCCAAGGGACAATGCAGGGGGATGGCATACACTCAAAGGCCATTAAAGAGAAGGATGTCTCATTTGGATTATGGTATGGTGGGGAGTCGACACTTTTTGGGAGGGAGAAGGGGGGTGTCTTATGGGTGGGCGACCACCCAGGGCGCCGTGTTCGGGGGAGGCGCTGTAGTCACACACACACACCCCATTCACACACAGCCAGCCCAAGTCCCCTTTAACCCCGAGCAATGGGGAGGAACAGGGCTGGGGGTGCCCTGGCTGGGCGCTCCTACCATGCGCTAGGCTCCACTTCCTAGTCCTGGCCGTGCTGCAGAGGAATGGGACTTCCTCTTTCCCTGCACAGGTCGTTCCCGGGGCCAGGTCAGACTCACCTCCAGCGGCAGCGCAGAAGTAAGGGTGGCAATACCATACTATGCCATCTCACTTCTGCACGGCTGCTGCTGGTGGCACTGGCGTTGCCTTCAGATCTGGGCTTCCGGCCAGCAGCCGCCACTCTCCAGCCACCCATCTCTGAAGGCGGTGCTGCCGCCAGCAGCAGGGCAGAGGTGAGGGTGACAATACTGTGACACCCCTACAATAGCCTTGTGACCCCCCACAATAGCCTTGTGACACCCCCCAGGCTCTTTTTGGGTCAGGACCCCCACAGTTACAACACCATGAAATTTCAGATTTAAATATCTGAAACCATGATATTTACGTTTTTTTAAATCCAATGACCGTGAAATTTACCAAAATGGACTGTGAATTTGGTAGGGCCTTAGTCCTGTAGGAACCTCTGTGGCAGAGGAGGGAACTGAACCCCCATTGCTTGCGTTTTAGGCCAATGCTTAAAGCCTAAAACCATACTTCCTTCCATTTAGGCTGGCTATATAGCCACATGCCCTTCCTTCACTCCCGTTGCTGCATTTCCTGGCCTGAATCAGGAAATGCATAATTCTATCCAAGCCATTTTGCCCTTCTCTCGCTTTTGATCCCTGACGACAGGAGCACTGCCTTATAAGTTTGACATCATTCCCAGTGGGGTCACTTCTGCAAGGGGCAGTCTTCCAGCATGATGCCACACGCCATTTGGTGCTGTGAACCCATCAGGTGCTATTTGTAGGAGTCTCTCTCTCTGGTGGCTGCATGAGCAACAAACTTGTGATCCTACAATTCTGTCCGTGGTACTGATCAGCCAAAGCAGCATTTCTATAGTCACCCATCTCCGAATATGGTCTAATCTTTTCAAGCTATTTTCCAGGGCACTGTCTAGTAAGCGACTGTGGTTTTAGCGCACTAGACAATTACAGTGACTGACAGGACAATATTAGTTACAGTAAATTAGCTTTGGTAAGACTCAGAGAGAAACAAACACACAAACAGCCTCTGAAGCCTCTGCTGCTGCTCGCTGACTATATGAAGTCTAGACGGAACTTGGATTCCTTCTGCCCCGTATTCTAGCATGAGAGAGCATTGTGTTGACTCCGGCAGCTGCAGGCACCTGCGGTGTTCAAACTCATCCAATAAGAGGCATTGTTCAGAGTGGAAATTTGTAATACAATCAATTTAGTAATTTCTGAAGAAAAGGATTTAAGAGCTGGAAGAGCAATTCAGTGTCTCTTTTCCAACAATATGTGGGCGTTGGTTCATTCTAAGTCATTACAATGTATGCCAGTCAAAGGAAATACCTGTAAAAGACTATAATGAGGCATATTAACTTTATTTCAGTCTAGTCTTCATTAACCAGCTCTTTGACAGCTCAGAAGTGTACCTGCCTTAGGGACTTAGGAAGGGGAGGTGAATGAGATGAAGCGCTGATCTGTTGGAAGACATCGGTTCCAATCAACTTTAGGCTACAACTGAAATGGATTGGGTGTGCTTTAACTACATCTGGCAATTCTTGCTTAAGAGAGGTTCAGGATCAGAATAATAAAGGGACTGGTGCAGCACAGGTTTCTAATACCTTGGCATAGACATGAGGGGTACAGAACTAGGATTGCTCTATGTCAGCTTTAAGGTGCAACAGCAGAGCTCTAGGGAGAAAACCTTGCATAGTGGTTCAGCCAGCTGGTGCATTCTTAGCCATGCAGCACTGTTTTAAATAGCACAGGGACCATGGAGCCAAGGCTAGTATATTTCATACTGAATGTTAAGTGCCAAACATAATCACGTGCTTAAAAATCTAAGGGGCCTGTGTACATGTGTCAAAATGTATGACTGCAATGAAAGCAGTGTCAAGAACATAATTCATAATTCAGTATTCATTAACCTCCTCACCTTCACGATTAGGCTAAACCACAGAAGGATTCAGTGATGGAGGACTGAGGTAATCCTAAAGAGATGGCAGGAGGCCTTTCTTAACCCTTTAAAGGGACACTGCTTTATACTTTAGGCACAAAAATTCAGGTGCAGAATGGGAGGCGTAATGCACAGTGACCAGTGGGCTACATCTTCATGAGTGTTTGTATAGCCCCTACTACAATGGCCCTGTTTAGGGCCTCTGAATTTTACTGAGATTCAAATACTAAATAGTAATGATTATCAATAATGAATATATTGACTGAAATCAGGATTGGTTTGTGAACAATGTACAAACAGCAAAAATCAAAAAGGGACTAAATTAGCAATGAGTATTATTCTCAGCTCTAACGGGAGCACAGCACAAATACTACATCAGTTTACTCAAAGTATTGTTGCAAATTAATTGTATGGAAAAGAGCACAGCATCAAGGAACCTGATGGTGATGGGTCTGCCCATAACAAATGGCACAGCTGCATGTTTTTGCACAACCAAAGCTTGTATTTGTCTTTGGAAAGAGCAGGCAGCAGCAACAACAAAAGACCTTTGCAAACCTATGGCAAACACAGGCAATTAACAGACTATCATAAAATGCGAGTGCTGTTGAAAACCTCGAAGGACTTGTACCTGTTGTAAGATGGGATACTTTTTACAGGAAGACTTAGTGCAGCTTCTTTCATTTAGCACCTGCACACTCTAATCACCTGCACACTGTGCAGCGTCATACACCAGACAGAGCTATGTACCAGAGGGAGAATTTTAATATTTTATTTTTCACAAGCTCATATTAGCTTGATTCTACTTAGAAGGTGAGCCAATGGGCCACTCAGTCAGCAGCAAGAGATGGAATGTATACAATCTCTGATATGGTCTTGATTCTACATTCCCATAATTAATGCTATTAGATAGACCCTACAGGAATTCTAGTTACTGAGCCAGATCCTCAGCAAGTGTAAACCGGTGACTCTCCCATAAAGTCAACACAGCTATGCCAATTTACACCAGCTGAGGATTTGGCTCAGTCTCTGCACTTAGCAATATCTGAAGAAGGAATTAAAGATTCGGATTCTCTTGTTGGAGTTTGTGCTACAGGCATCACACAATAATGATTTTTAGTTATTGCAGACCAAACCTGGAGTTGGATTTGAATTGGGGACCTAGAGGCGAAACCAGCGAGGTTTTCTGTAAATCAAACTGTGCTCAGAGTTGCCCAAATCAAATACCATTTGTGCAGAATTCCTTTAATCTGTGCCTGAGGTGTCCTTCCTCTCATTTTCAGTTTCCTGATAGAAACCACAGTCATATCTCCTTCAGAGTGACGAATTTTAGATGGTTTTTAGAAAGGGCTGGATAATTTTATGGGGATATGTAGCGGGGTGAACGCCCGCTCCAGCCCTGAAGGGGTTGGAAAAGCCCTGTAGAGGGCTGGGGCTGATTGGGGAAGTGGCTGCAGCTGGGGCCACGCCCCAAACGGAGCAACTCAGCCTTATAAGAAGGCCAGGGTAGCCAAAAGCAGAGTAGTCTCCCTCTGACAGGAGAGAGAGACAGGCCTGGCTGCAGGGAACTCACCGGGAACCTAGAGTAAGGCAGGGCTGGGAAGCCCTAGGCCAGCAACTCCCCAGGCTGCAGGGCCTGGTCCTAGGCCCATATAGGTATTGGGGTTGCAGAGGGGCAACCTGAGGGTGGGTAAAGGCAGCCAGTCCAAACCCCTTGTTGCCTGTGATGATTGGCTGATAGACTGCAGTCTGCCCCAGGATGTGGGGGCTAGATGGTGACTGGCAGTAGCCACAACTGAGGCAATGTTGGGATAGGGGGTGGGGGTTCCCCTGGGTGGGGAGACCCAGAGAGAGAGTGGGGTACTGCCAGAGGGGGCAGCACCCAAGCCAAGGGCACTGGGGTCTGGGAGGGACACAGGGGCCAATGACAGGTGGGACACCTGGCCTACAGAGGGCACTCTGGATGCTGGTTGAGCTAATTCCCATGGATGACCAGCAGGAGGCGCCGCAGGGGTGAGTCCACGCCTGATTACAGGATAGTATTCACAGTCATGCACACTGGGACAAGGACAACTAAATCTCATGCTTCAGGGCTTGTAACAGGTCACTGTAGGGATCAGTGCATGTAGA
The DNA here is from genome assembly GCF_002925995.2 of Terrapene triunguis. Classification (NCBI taxonomy): domain Eukaryota; kingdom Metazoa; phylum Chordata; order Testudines; family Emydidae; genus Terrapene; species Terrapene triunguis. The sequence continues at coordinate 10,544,026 of NW_020664404.1, read as the reverse complement.
AAGGGCACTGTCACCTCCCAGGCACTCCCTCGCAGCTGAGTGGCTTGAGTAGCGGATAATCAGCCCTAGGTCTCCAGGGTTTAGGAGTTTCTTCTCTAAAAGTCCCTGGCTGGCAGGGCCAGCACCAAGCACATGCTTGGGGCGGCACCTGGTAAGGGGCGGCCAATCTTGGGGGGGCGGGCTCCGGCGGCGCGGCGCTCGGCGGGGGGGCGGGCTCCGGCGGCGCGGCGCTCGGCGGGGGGGGGGGGGGGGGGGCGGGGCTTTTTTTTTGCTGCTTGGGGCAGCAAAAAAGTTAGAGCCGGCCCTGCTGGCTGGGGTAGGCAGGGAAACCTAGGCCCTCCCACTACACAGGGTTCCAGTTCAGGGCCCTTGTTTAGAATAGCTAGAACCAGTCTCTCTCGGTCCCAGCTGTTCTCTGAGCTACTTCTTGCCTCTTCAGTCTTCCCCAGCCTTCTGCTCTGTCTTTCCCTTTTTAGAGTGCCAGTGTGCTGGAGGGAGAATCTACTCTCTTTGCAATCCCTCCAGCAGTTTCCTTTCTCTGCAGGAATTTTTCCTCCAATTAAGGTTCTTAATCTTTTATCATGCCCAGATACTTCCCTGCCTAATTAACTGCCTCCCAGTTACTCAGTGAGTTAACTACACCAAGGTGAAACCGAGTCCCCTGTTTAGAGCCAGTCAGAGGTAGGCTGGGCCCCTGACCCCTTCTGAGGGCCAGCTACCCTTTGACAGCGCATTATTGCAAAATTGGCCCATTATGGATTTCTTACATTGCTCAGAAGCATCAGGTATTGGCCACTGGCCTCTCATGTGGTACCAGACCAGGGCCCTGTGGCAGATTCTGTGCTGCTTGAGCTTACATGTTGAATGCGGCACAGACAAAGAGCTTGTAGAATCAACCCAAATGAAGAGCTAGATTGCAAGTTTAGGCACAGCCTTGAGCAAGTGCTAGTGAATAATGTATACAAGCCCAACACAGCCCTGGAAGGCACTGGGACAGATTTTTAAAGGTGGTTAGATGCTGTCAGAGGATGACAATGACCTGTGTGCCCCTCGCAGGCATTGGGCACACCTGTGAGCAGTCCCTGCCTCAATTTCCCCCTTCAAGGGCCTTCTTCAATAATTCACAAACCCTTTTTGTCTATTCCAGGGGTCGGCAACCTTTCAGAAGGGGTGTGCTGAGTCTTCATTTATTCACTCTGATTTAAGGTTTTGCGTGCCCGTCATACATTAACGTTTTTAGAAGGTCTCTTTCCGTAAGTCTATAATATATAACTAACTATTGTTGTATGTAAAGTAAATAAGGTTTTTAAAATGTTTAAGAAGCTTCATTTAAAATTAAATTAAAATGCAGGGCCCCCCAAACCAGTGGCTAGGACCCAGGCAGCGTGAGTGCCACTTAACATAAGAACGGCCGTACTGGGTCAGACCAAAGGTCCATCTAGCCTAGTATCCTGTCTGCCAACAGTGGCCAATGCCAGGTGCCCCAGAGGGGTCTCTACTCTAACAGGTAATGATCAAGTGATCTCTCTCCTGCCATCTATCTCCACCCTCTGACAAACAGAGGCTAGGGACACCATTCCTTACCTATCCTGGCTAATGGCCATTAATGGACTTAATCTCCATGAATTTATCCAGTTCTCTTTTAAACGCTGTTATAATCCTAACCTTCACAACCTCCTCAGGCAAGGAGTTCCACAAGTTGACTGTGCGCTGTGTGAAGAACTACTTCCTTTTATTTGTTTTAAACCTGCTGCCTATTTTCATTTGTTGACCCCTAGTTCTTGTATTATGGGAATAAGTAAATAACTTTTCCTTATCTACTTTCTCCACATCACTCATGATTTTATATACCTCTATCCTATCCCCCCTTAGTCTCCTCTTTTCCAAGTCCTAGCCTCTTTAATCTCTCCTCATATGGGACCCGTTCCAAACCCCTCATCATTTTAGTTGTCCTTCTCTGAACCTTTTCTAATGCCAGTATATCTTTTCTGAGATGAGGAGACCAGATCTGTACGCAGTGTTTGAGATGTGGGCGTACCATCAATTTATATAAGGACAATAATACATTCTTCATCTTATTCTCTATCCCCTTTTTAATGATTCCTAACATCCTGTTTGCTTTGAAAATCAGCTCGCGTGCTGCCTTCGGCATGCATGCCATAGATTGCCTACCCCTGGTCTATTCACACCCTCTCTGAGGTTCTGATTTATCAAATTATCCAACCTTCAAAATAAAGATCTCAAGTCCCTCCATCTCCCTACTTATCAGGTCACTCCCAAGTTCCTGCTTTTACCGCTACAGCCTAATCACTCCCAGCAACTCTCTGCACCCCCACTTACATCTTCCTGGGGAAGCCACTGTTCTGCTGCTCTTTATAATGGAATCAGCTAATCCCCGCTCAGGTGTGCCTCCTTAGTAACTGGGGGTGGCTGGTCTGAGGTGTCTAGCTCTTAAAGTGGCAAACCACCCTCTTACAGGCACTTGACTCTCATTGAAACCAATGGGAGTTAAGTGCCTAAATACCTAAAAATCTGGCCCATGGTGCCTAAACACACAATTCCTCCTCTGCTTCCACCTTGTTCCCATGGAACAATAATTTATTGTTGGCCTGTATCAGCAGCAAATTACTACCCCTCAGGGTAGGAGGATTGGTAGCTCCAAGTTCCTGCACATTCCCCACCCTTCCCATCCACCTGCACCCAGGAGACAGTAACTTCACTTCCTCCTACAGGCCTCGAGATCTAGGTGAGGATGTAAAGGGAGGTTCTTCCTCCCTTTCAGCAGATGTGTAGCCCAACACCACTAGCCCTGGACAGTGAGAGAAGATGAAATGGTCCTTTGAGCTAGAGTGAGAACTTTAGCTTGAATATCATCCTTCTGGATCAGTAAATGTGTCAGATCCCCATCCTGGAGGCAGCCTCCATGTCTGCTGGCTCACACCAAAAATGTGCTTGAAAATTAAAAGCCATAAAAAAGGGGGCCGGGGGAGGTTCTCTGAGAATCACATCAGTGAGTCAGAGCCATGCCCATAAAGAGGATGAATCTTAGGTGGCATCTCAAGTGTAATCTTCAGTGGCTCTGCTGTTCAATGGTAAGTGACTGGGCAGATAAGATGAAGGTTTTAACAAAATGAGGATCTTATCTATCAAGGAAGCTGGCTGTGCATTCTGCCTTTATAGGGGAAGGGGAGAAACTGGCATGTTGTTGCTCTCGCCCCCATCTGCCTATGTCTTTTGGCTCAGAGGATTTGGGTGGGGTAGAGCTCTCACCATCTCAGGCTGGAAGGGAAATTTTGTGTGGGAAATTTACAGCTAGCGGGCGATAAGGGAGTTAAAATAAATAAGAGATTTAGATTGAAATCTTCTGAAAAGCATGAGATTGAATTCTCCCCAACCTGACTGCGCTGGCTCTGGCAGTGCATGTCCCTACAGCCTTCCCCAGCCTCAGCTTCAAGGGCATTTAACTAGATAGAAAATGGTTCCTGATGTGTTTGCTAGAATTACACAACAGATCACAGTACAGGAGGTGCTAACTGCCCTGTTCTAGCTGCTGTTTACACGCTACGCTGCTGAGCCCCAACAAAGACATCCTTGTGACCACCACAGGAAACTGGGGATCTGGTCTGTATTTGTCCTCACAATGCCCGGGGGAGGGAGAGGAGTGCCCCTATCATTTTACAGACAGGGAAAATGAGGCACAGAGAAATTTATCAAAGTCACCCCACAAGATTTGAAGCCAGATCTGATTTCTAGTCCAGTGCTATACCTCCAAACTCACCTTCTTACTGGCTAGATTGGTGACCACTTTTCCTTCTTTTTCAACCACAGACAGTGAGTTTAATTAACACTTGGGACTAATTAACCCAGAACAATTGGTATATACCTGTCCAATGCAACAGGGGCTGGTCAGTACCTCCTCTGAGCCCACAGGTACAGTGATTGGCATGGTCTACTCAGAGATTTCCCTTGGCCCAGATGTCCATGAACATTTTGTTTCACTCAATGAGAATACTGTCTTAAAGTGTGTTGGATGAAGGGATTAGCAATGGGGCACTGAGCCTTTCCCAGTTCAAATTACACCCACGACAAAAAGCTGTTACTGTCTGATGGCTACTTGGCAGCCTGTATGAAATAAATTTGTCCATTACCTGTTGAACAGGAGGAAAGCTGTAATCTCATGGGAACAGAACAGCAAACCGCTATTAGCAGTGTCATGGTCACAAAATATGCTTGGGGAGGGCCACATGCTGTCATGGATGGTATGGAGGGTGCCCACTGACCTTACAGACACTGGGGTATGGTTACCTCCAAAAACACACTATTATAAGTGGTAACAATGGGGGCCCTCAGCAGGAGCCTGCCCAGAATCAGCAAGAAGGCCCAAATCATCTGCACCTAGGAGCAATGACCCTCCTGATAAGGTATGTGGTGCACTGTGTGGGACGAACAAGCTGAGCCTGTCTGTCTGTTTGGCCAGTGGAGCTTCAGTTCCTTTGGCTCTGCTGGCTCCCATCAACATAGGGCACCCCCATCTAGTCCTGCAAATCAGGGGTGCTAACGTTCCCTGCCTATCCAAACTAAGAACACCCTTGCTTAGGAAAGTAACCAGGGAGTGCTCCTCATTGTTTTCTCATGAGCTGTTTTCGGAAGAGGATCCAATAGTGCAGTTTCCCATCATGCTGCTTGATGGCTGAATGTAACGCGTATGCCGTTCTTAGAGGAGGATTTCCTCTGTTCGTGTTTCCATCTGCCTCATGGACAGACCAAGTCCACTTTCCGTCAGCTGCTATCCAGCCTGCTAGTGCACTAAGCCACAGAGCCCCTCTTATCCTCTGGCACTTTAGTGTAATTAAAATGATAATTATTCCCAGTCCAGAGCATTTCACTTACTTATGGACTGTGGGAGTATTAAAGTTGATTAAACACATATGCTGCCATTAGATAGCTCCTCCGATCACATATGGAGTGATAAAGGGCTCGCCAAAGAAGGACAAAATATAACATGATACAGTGCTAATGCAGCAAAATGCTGAGCCTGTAGCAGAGGGGAAAGGAGCTTTATTTATGCAAGTGACTTCTCTGACAAAGATAGAGCTGTAGACCAGAAGCCTAAAGAGGGTCTTTATGAAAAAGAAGTGGGCTAAAATTTCTCATGTATCTTCTAGTCAAGACAAGCATCCTCACCAGTATAATTAATGGAACTAGAATAGAATGCAAGTGCTTTGGGTTCAAAGGATGTCTGTACAAGCATTTTGCTTGGGCTCAGTTTGCAAGGACTTTGCATATTTTTTAAATTTTGAGTCTAAATAAACCCCAAACTCAAAGAGACATATAGCCAAATCTAATCTATCTATCATTGCCATACGTACACCTCTATATTGCTATATATCTAGGTTCTTATATTGGTATATATAGTATCTGAGCATATCCAATTTCATTTGGTTTCACACCCGAAGTAGGAGTGGGACCAGGAACTTGGGGGGTGCATTTGCAAACCCCAATTGGAGGAGTTCTGGTTCAGTGAACTCTCACCCTGGTTCAGATCCAGGCACCAATTCCTCAGAAGCATCAAAGATGAGAGGATGAATTTGCCAATTTCAGTTTATGAACCTCACTGAGCCTTCCAGCTCGCCTGATCTGGGTTGTACTGAAATCCGGAGCAGCTACGTTCCACCCAGTTCTCCATTGCACTGTGAACATTTCACTCTGCTCTAAGAGCTGTAGGCTCTAAACCAAAGATACTGAGTATGTAATGGGGTATACTAACCCCACACTGGGATGGAAAGGGTTAAAGGACTATCCTGGGCCCAGCTAGCCCCCCACTCCAGCTTTGCAGAGCATGCACCAATTGGAGACAGGGTTGAAAAGGGCGAGCTACCCAGCTCAAAAGGGGGAGACTAGGGAGGAGTGCAGGCCTATCCTGAAGGTTCCTGCCAAAAGGGACTGGAGAAGCCCCCCTGAAGGAACAGTACTTTATGCGGAGCCCAGCTTGAGCTGGCAGTTTGGTTTCATTTTTCATTTCTCCTTCTCTGGGACCAGAAACTTCAGGAAGGAAGCAATGGCAGGAAGCGACCCAGGGAAGGCAGCTCAGAGGGCCCCTCCCGGAGGCCAAATGCTGCTGACCTTTCTAGGGTCCTGGGTCAGAGCTGGGTGGAGTTGGTGGGCCCAGCCTCCCCTCCTACTGCCCCACGACCAAGTGGATGCTAACCGCTAGGCCTCTTGGACCACCGAGGAGCCCAGTACTGAGAGCAACAACTGTATGGAAAAAAAAAAAATCACACTGCCGCCTGAGAGCAAACAAGAGTCACATTCCCCACAGATGAGACAGTTGTCAATTACAAATACCTCTGAGAAGCTGAGCAGAGAAGCAAACGAGTGAAAATCATGGTCGAGGGAGCTTGAAGAAGGATGCTCTTTTGGCAAAGGCACTGTCCATCAGCAGACCTGGGTTCAAATCACACTTCTGCCACACATGACCTTGGGCAAATCACTTAACTTGTTTAGGCTTCAGTTTTCATCTGTAAAACATGAATAATTATCCTTCCTTTGTCTGTCTTGTCTATTTAGATTGCAAGCTCTATAGAGCAGAAGCTATCTCTCGCTATGTGTTTGTACAGTGCACAGAACAATAGGGCTCCTATCTCAGCTGAGGTCTCTAGGTACTAATATAATACAAATAAAAACAAATGGATAATTGTTGCTAACTCAGGGCTGAGGCACATTGGGGAGAGAAGCTTAGATGATGTCTGTGGATAAACAGAGGCCTCTAGTCGCCAGGGCTTTTCAAAGGGTCTCCTTTCACTAATACGAAATTCACTTAAGGGGGGCAGAGGGGAGAGAAATAGAAAGCAAAGCTATTTCCTAGATCTTGTGGACAAACTGCTGAAGTTGGCCATCTTTCTCGCTACAAACAAACATTTCTTTATGTACCTTGAAAGCATTAGTGAGACTGTGAGGCGAAGGAGGCCAGAAATAGCACTTGGTTTACCAATGTAATTGCCTATATTCCATCTGGGGGGGAAAGTGTGAGTTTTCTCATTTGCAGAAGTCACAATCTGAAAGGCTTTAAAATGTACTTTTTTTTGCCATTGGAAAAAGTGCTGAGGTAGTTTTTTTTCCCTCCACCAGTAAACAGGATGTTTTTTTATCATTATCTTAGGTACATTGCAACAATTTAAAAAGAAGAGAGAGAGAGGGGATGACAAAAGCGCACAGAGTGAATTCCCTCTCCATGTACCAGAATAAAAAAAAAAGAAACATGTTAGCATAGGATGAAGCCCTTGATCACAGTGGAAAGTTTGGGGAAACTGTAAAAACAGAGACAGATTTTTAAATAACCAAGAGCAAGCTGAAAATAAAATTACATGCATGTTTCTCAGCACTGGTGCCAATTGCTGCCCCAGTTATGCCACCTGGAGCACCGCCTCTGAGTATTTGCACCATGGAAGCCTTGTGGATAAGGCACTACTAAACTGTAGGAAGAGCTGGGTTCAGTTCCCTTGCACGACTTTAGGCAAGTCACTTAATGTCTCTGTGCCTCAGTTCCCCATCTTACAGATGGGGATATTGATTCTGCCTTGTTTATTTAAACTGCATGTCTTTGGAGGCAAGGACTGTCTTTGACTCTGCATATGTACAGCACCTAGCACAATGGGGCCCTGATCTTCATTGAGGCCGGCAGCTGCTACAGTAATACAAATAATAATCATTCATAACATTCTCTATATGGTTCCCATCTGCAGGATACTTACTGTCCCTGGACAGCAAAACCACATGATGACATAGCCAGGGCACTCAGGAAGGCTGTCTACACTACTAAGCAACAACTGAGAAAGGGTTTCAAGGTCCACCCTGAAGTTTGGATGGACACCCAAACCCAAGACTCTGAGCCTTAGGTCCAATTTTACAACCCTTACTTGCACCAGCAGACAAATTGGGCTGAATGAGGTTACACACATGAGTAAGGGATGCTGCCACGTTGGGGGTTTGTCTGTCACTGAGTATAAGTTAGATTTCATGCCTCTCTGAGATGGGCCCTTCCAGGGGTAGTGGAAAAGGCTTTGAATCATCCCTTGGATAAATCAAAAGCTCTTCAGAACCATCCATCTTGCTCCAGTGTGTGAGTGGATGATGACTGGACCCTATCCTAGTAAATCCATCACACATTCATCACCCACTGTGCCACCTGCTGTCCTTTAAATGAAAGAAACATAGACAGATGAGAGGGCTAGACAGACAAACGGACAAAAGACTGATAGATGGATGGACTACTGAGTCCAGCAGGCTCTCAATGTCATAATTAATGGACCTCTGAACCTAATTGAAATAATTTCCCTCTATATGCAACTGCCACACATTTTATTCTACTTATGTGTTTATTTTGGTCTCTGTGGGATCTGTGTGCCACTGAAGGTAACATGGTCAACTCAAGAGCAGCACATATGCAGATAGACATGGGCTTGTGCAGGATTTCAATACAGTAGGGACCAGAAATCAAAGGCCCGAGAGAGAGAGATTTAACTGGTTCAGTATGGTGCACAGAGGATAAAACAGTGAAAAACCCATGACACAGGGTTGTGAAAGGATGCTGAACAGATAAGAAGACTTTGCAGCTATATACTACTACTAACACATGTACTTATAGGGGACCTGATTCAAAGACCATTGAAATCAATGGAAAGATTACAGTGGACATTGGATCAGACCCACATTCAAAGAACAGTCATCTATAACAATAATGCTGCTGCTCAGCGCTTTTATAACACTGCTCATCTGTAGATCTCAAAGCACTTTAGAAAGGCAGGTACTACTTAGAGCTGATTGAAAAATATTGGAACGAGTTTTACACTGAAAATGTTGATTTTTTTTTTTTTATTTAAAATTTATTTGGGGAGGGGGGGGGGGGGGGGGGGGGGGACTGAACACTGAAAATTTGTGGCTGAAAACTGCCAAAACCTGACATTCAGCTAAAATTTTTGGTTTTCAGTTTTCTGATGAAAAAATAGAAAATTTAGAGGAAAGCTGATACTTCCCACAAACATTTGCATTTAGTTGAAAACCCAATTTTCCATGGCGAAAAAAAAGCTTTGAATGAAAATGTTCAACCAGCTCATTATTAGCCTCAGTTTGCAGATGAGGAAATAGAGGTACAGTTACTTTAAGGGACATGCCCATTGTAATGTACTGGTATTTTAACTTCCAGACCATCCTTTCAAAGGGCACTGAGGAATATCCTTGCCGTTCCCGCAACAGCTGGGCCCTGGAAATTGTCCTACTTAGCATGAGAAGTTAGGCTTCATCCACTCAAAAGCAGCTTGTCCTGTTCCTAACAGCCCCAGAAGATTTCTGGAAACTCTGACAATGATTTATGGATGTCACTCTGCCGACAATGGAGTAACAACATTCAAGTTGGCGTGTCATTGCTGGCATGTCATTGTGAATTCAAGGTGCAGGCAGAAGTGATTATGCCATTAGCACAAAAACCCTGAAGCCATAAGGAATGGGGAAGATGCACATTTATTATTTACTTATTTCAATGTATACCTACTGCATTCACTAGGGACAGCTACATATTTAAAATATACAATACAAAAATAAAGTCAAGGAAATACATAATATAATGGACTCCCTACACAACATGATATCTATTGATCTATCCCAGTACTGTTGTGTTTGGCCACCTTCTTTTTCATCCTTAAAGAACAAACCACAATACTCCACATATCACCACCCACCTCCTGACCCCAATTGCTCAGGAAAACAAGATAAGCCTGGCGGCATATGTGGAAGTTTCTTATATTCGTGTTCTGGCAGACTAAAGAGAGGAAGCAAGCTCCGGAGTGAGAGACCCTTTAAAATTTTAATTAATTATTATTTGTATTACTGCAGAGTCTAGGAGCCCTAGTTGTAGACCAGGACCCAATGGTGCAAGGCACTGTACAAACAACAAAAAGATGGCCCCTACTCCAAGGAGCTTAGAATATTCTGTCATCAGCACCCTGCCATTTAAATTGAGAGGGAGACCTGGCTCAAGCCCCTCTGCTGATTGCAACTGCAGTGGTGTCACACACACACACACACACCGAGAGGAGGTCTCTCCTGGAGCCAGATCCACAAACAGCTTAGGGCTTTATATACATTATATATCTGTCCATGTGGTAGAGGATTTGTAATCAAAGAAAGAGTCCATCTTGTCACCCCTCTGCTGAGACATAGCAGATCTCAGGCCTGGCAGGTTAGCTTTCAGTTGGAGGAGAAATCAGGGACACAAGTCTGAGTATATTCTTAGCGCAATGTGTTTATTTTTACAGTCTACACCAGTCCTGGCACTCAGGCAATGCCTCAGGATCTCAGTCCAACACCAATGTCCAGTTCCCAGGGGGTAACTCAGCCTCACACATTGACGCTAGTTAGAGAAATTAAGGCGGAAAGCAAACTCCCTTGCTGCTTCCCACAGGTCCCCCAAAGAAACCCCATCAAAAAACCCACAACACAGCATTTCTTCCAAGACTAATGTGCTTACACGCCAAGAGAGCTTATCAGATGATGTGTACAAGCGCCATCTGGTAACCCCTGCCATAACAATATCAGCAGAGCCTTCCAGGTGGAATGACTTGCAGAGATGTGCCCTTTGCTTTTATCGGGGAAAGCGGAAATTCATTATCGTGTAGGAGGGGTGAACTCAAGAGAGCATTGACACTGCGTGCCAAACCAAACAAGCAGTGGCACAAAACATTGGGGCAGTAGGGGCACTCAGATGTTATACCCTAGCAAAAAGCAATGCTAGGAAACCTACCCTGTCCACAACCCTGTAGAGTCTGACTTTTTCTTCTCTCGTGGAGTAATTTCAGGTCAGCTTCCTCTGAGAGCTCCCCACTGAAGACTACTGTTGCCCTTATCAGTGTTAATACATACTGACAGACTGGAGAATTTCCCCCCTCATTTAACTCGACAGAAAATATTATTCTGCTGTAAGCATTGTCCGGGAGTGCATGAAGGCAATAAACTATGTCTATAAGTTCACCTGTCACATCCCAAGGGATGGGGATGGTTGCAGAGGCATGGATGCTCAGGTTGTGTGAGTGCATGAGAGAGGGAGAGAGAAATGATACATACTCCTTTCCTTCAGTCTATTTTACAGTGCAGCTGGAATAAAAGTTACATAAGGAGCTGTTGTATCACTGCCTGGCAGGCACATAATAGGACAGTGAATGGAGGTCAAATGGGCTTCGAAGACCACACCATCAAAACGTAACAAGGTTACTAAGAAAATCTGCCCAGCAGAGAGCTGATTAAAATATCTTTCATGAAAAGATAGGGGGGTGAGGGGTTGGTTGAAAATGAAAATGTGTTGTCAATGAAAAAATTGGTTTTTTTTTTCATATCAGTAACACATGGTTTCAAATGGAAAGTTTTCAGTTTTAAACTGAAAATATTTCGTTGATGAAAACCAAACAAAAAAAAAAGGCTTAATTCTACTTATTTATATTTTTCTCAAAAATCCAAACTTGGGGGGGGGGGGGGGCAGAAAACCAAAAATTCTTGACCAATTCTGCTACAGATTTTCACAAGCTCCCAGAAGAGAAACCTCTCCACAGAATCAGGAGGACAACTGAAGGATGGATGAAATCTAAAATGTGGGTCAAGCGGAGAAAGGAGGAGCAGCCTCAGAGAACTAGAATTCAGAGAACTCCCGACTCTTCCTTAATCACAATAGTAAATTCAGATTTATCTTCCCACCTGTGTTTAAAATCACCCTATGACATTATTAACTAGTGGGACATAGGAAGAAACCACCACTTTATAGTTTATTTCATAATTGCACACTAGGGATTTTCATTTAGCATCTTCTGAAGCAGCTGGTACTGGCCACTACTGGAAATACAATACAGGATTAGATGGATTCCTTGTTTGATCCAGCCTGGAAATTCCTGTGGTCTCCTCCAGTCTGACAAACTAAGCATGGTTGGTTGGGTCAGTATTTGGATGAGCGATCTCACGGTAGGAATTTTTGCTGATGAGTCAGTAGGTGCAAATCCTGCTCCAGCAGACCTTATAGAGCTTGGTGCCTTGGGAGTGCAAAAGTAGGGGGGGTGTTATTAGGAGAGCCCACTTTGAATAGTGTTTGGGGTCCCATCTGAAGATCACCATGCTCCTGAAGAGGTGGCACTCTTCCTTCTGACTGGGAAGGAATCAGGAAGGGCTATGAGTAGCAGAGAGGGCTTAGAGATGGCTGCCTGGCAGAGCAGGCCTCTGTGTGTGCTGGCTAAGGCTTTCAAGAACCTCAAGGAGCCTGTGAGGGTTGAGTCTGGTTGCTCTGTTTGTGCTTTTATCCTGGTTACCCACGGGTATTTCATGTCAGCTGTGTCCAAGGTGAATCTCCAAGGACATGACCTCCTTGTGATACCTGGTGATATCTTCAGAGAAGGTCCCTGATTTGTCATGGATGCCCAGGTGTTCAGGAGAGCATCCTGGATGGAAGACAGTTGGTATCACTGTGGTGATATACACCAACTCGGCTGGAATCTATTGTACTAATGCTACATGTCCAAGCAAACTCTAACCAGTGGCATTAATGGCTTCCATTACATAGGAGGGAGGTAGTTCTAGGCACAAGGTAAAACACATTCAGTGATTGGTTACAGTGTGTCACCTGCGGGCTGCAAAGTGTGCCTGATTAAATGTGAAACGAGGCCAGATGAGTAGCTGCTGCACACCGTGTTGTATTAGGTTGATTGGAAGGAGACAGCTGGTCCCCAGGCAGAAGCAGATAACTGCTTTACCCTGGCCTGGCATTTGGCAGATCCTCAGAGCCCTAAGAAACTTGGAGGGGGGGAAAAGGAGAGAGATCCATGAATACTTAATTGCCATCTACAGTGTTTTACTGAGGCAATTTTTGCTCAAGCCCTTTTGAGATCTCTGTACATCAAATCTCCTTTCAAGTGAGCAACGGAACAGTGGCTGTGGTTTCAGTCCCAACTGGGCCCAATACTATAATAAACACAAATATCTTCCAGCCCTCTGATCACATCTAGCGCAGATGCCACATGAACACTAATTGTTTCCCTGTGCAGTACTACTGAATACCAGTGATCGACTTACCAGCATGCTTGGCATCCACCTGACTAAGCAACTGCACTGCCTGTTACTCTCCAGCACTTCGTTTGCCAGTAACATCACAGGAAGGCAGATGATTACAGCCCTGCAAGATGGTCACAGCAAACCATGTGAAACTTGCATAGTTTTGCAATAGACTCAGCCTGAATTCACGGAAGGCTTCCTCAGTCTTTTAGTCTATCCGTGTTCTTACATGATGCCTACCACCATAGTGGATGTCTGTACTGCAGCTGGAAGGATCCCAATACTGAAACAGCAGGGGGCTGAGGGTGAAATGCATGTGTTACAGCAGTGGTTTTCAACCTGTCATCTGTGGACCCCTAGGGGACCGCACACTCTGTCTAAGATTTTCAAAGGGGTCTGCTGCTCCATTTGAAATTTTTAGGGGTCTGCAAATGAAAAAAAAATGTTGAAACCCACTGTGTAAGAGCTATCCAGAATGGCAGGATACTACATTCGATTAAGAGACCCACTGTCTCCATATATGATAGCCTTAAAGACAGCCTTTGGGATCACATTGTCTCCTCGCTCCCCCAGACTCACTACCCAGTGGGATATTTCCAGCATTCAATAGGCAGAATCCCTTGCAGATAATGTCCCCTGGATGTTGCACAGAACAGTCAGAGGAAGGAAGGAAGGAACAAGAAAAGGAATCTATCTGGCCCCCAGCCCTGTGCTATTTAAAGGGGATTGGGAGCTCATTCAGATGAGCTAGGACAGAGTGAAATTAATGATGGAGAAGGCTGCAGTGATCTTAACGCCACATGATGGACTGTAAATGAGAGAGGTGTCTTTCTGCCTCAGCTGAGTGAGGAAGGCAGTTCTCTCCCTTCCCTGAATGAGCCCATCTGCAACACTTCCAATTTGAATCCAAATAATAGTTGAGGTTTGGGATTCCGTGGCAAACTAGCTCTGAGTCTCTAATCCCACCACCTGATGTCGGGGGGTGTTGGGAGTTGGAGCTAATTAATTCAGCCACCTGCAATTTTCACTCAGATGTGCTGTCTGTTTCTTTCCTTCTTAGATATATAACATTGTTTCAAAAGCTGCAGACAACAATACTGGCTCAACAAATTCTCCCCTTGCACAACTTCTCAATGCACCCCTCCACTACTCTCTCCATCTCCCTCATGCTTCCTTCCCCTCTCTCCTTTGCTGCCACATCCATTTTCTAGATTCTTATCCAAAAAATGCGTCTGACGTTGGGTAATTTGTTTGGCTTTGTGGAAATGGAACCTTCGTGCTCCCTTTGATGCCTTCTGCAGAGTGATGTTCTCAGCATCTGTCCCCTCTCTTTGGCAGGTTTCATCTAAGCAGGAGAGGTTTGGCACTGACTGTTCCTGCTGGGCCAAGGCATCAGGTGATAAATATTGCAAGTTCTAGGAGACCCAGGAGTCTTGTTCCGATTTCTTTCCCCTGGCGATGAAGGGAGGGGAGGGAGAACCAGAAAGATAATTAGCTTAGAATGTTCAGAGAGGACATGGAAAAACTTGGTTCATTCCCTTTCAGCACAGAATGAAAGTTTGGGTATGAACTATGTCGACTGCAAGCTTTTGGGGGCAGTGAACTTGTCTTACTTGTCTGTAAAGCACCCATCACTCGTTTGCTCCTACATAAATAATATGTCATAATAACTATACCTGGAGTCACTTTCTCCACAGCTGTGTAGGCCAGAGTTAGTTATTTTGGGAGTGCCAACTAAATGTTGTTGTCCTTTGCGCTGTGCAATATGCACACAAATAGTAGAAGACAGTCCTTGCCCTCAAGAGTTCACAATCTGAGCCCTAGTTCTGCAATGAGCTCCACACAGGCTGAGCCCTGTGCTGGTGCAGAAACATAATGACTGCGATGGGGGGGAAGGGGACTAGCTGCGGGGATCTGCCCACACAGAGGTTAATGTAGGAGGAAGGCCTGAGTTTAGGATCAGATGCAACAGGCCAGTGTGAGGAGGGGCAGAAAAGGATGGAACAGCAGTGACAGAAGCGTGTTATTGAATAAACTACCTGCATGCGTTCATAGGTGTAAGGAGCAGATTGGCAGCAGTAATCACAGCTCATCACCAGATGAGCTGGTTCTTGGGTTTCTGCTGATGCTGGTCTGTTTGAATTTCAGAAGAACCCAGAATCTCCACTGAGTTTCCCCTGGTTTCAAGAACAAAGCAAAACTTCACATTTTGTGCAATTTCTTTGCAAAACCATGAATTGACTCCAGGTTTTCTTGAAAATGATCCAAGGTTCAACTGAAAGTTTTGTGGCAGTTCAGAAAGCTTTTGACCACCGATGTCTGAATTCCAGGAGTATCCCACACTAACTGAATGTGGTTCTCTGACAGCCTCTGGTGACTGGCCCCCATAGAGGTTGCTGAGTCTACTTCAGCTCTTGCTAACAAAAAGGAGTCTTTTAACTCAGGTAGTAGAGTTTAGGCTTTTAGATCCAGGGTTCTGGGGTTCAATCCCCACTGCCAACAACCCACTCATGCACATCCCATTACAAAAGCAACTAAACAGAGATGACACTCGACAAAACCCATAAACCCAGAAACATTTTGCTCAGTTTGGGATTCTCCTGCAAATATTTCATACCGTTACATTCAAAACTAGACTGGTAGGTACTTTCAGTTCTAGGAAATGCCTTCTTCTTTCCCTGCTGGGTCAGTGAGTGATACATTACATTTGTCTATCTCACAAAGTGATGTAACATAAATCATGTTTCTGACAGTGGCAGCTGTTAGTCATTATTGCCATCAGTACTAAGGCCTGCCATGGGAACTTAGGCAAAATTCTTTGGCAATGGTCTTGCCACAATGGTAAGTAACTTGTGTTGCTGCTGTTTTCCTGACAGTAGTCTTTCTTTGGAAGCTACAGGAAGGTCAACCATTTTTTGGCTGAAGGTCAAGGGACACCTGCAATGATGGCTACAAACAGCCCTGAAGAACCCAACGGCTCAAGGGTTGTTGCTGTTTGAAAGAGATAAAGTTATAACTACTTAACGTGCCTGGAAGTGAAATTAGACTGATCACATAATCTCATTAGCCTCTGACTACCAGTCCAGCATGGGAATATGAATCTTAATTGGTATTTTCTTATCAATACACCAAAGTCAGTGGAATTAGGGATAAGGCTCTTAATACAACCTGGATTTTTGGAAGATGCTTCTGATTTTATTGTGATCAGGAAATACCGCCAGTGCAGAGATAAAGGGCATAGGGAGAGGGTTCATTTACGATAGGAACAAGAACTTGCATTTGCAAGGTAGTGGTATAGATAAACAGTCACATCTGCACAGCTCTCTAGCTCACACACAAAAAATATACAGTCTGTGCAAAGAACACCCATGAAATCAGCAGCACATATATATAGGAAATTAAAATGGATCATTGTTTCTTGCTTGGGTAGGTCTCTGGGGGGGGGTCTTTTGATTATACCACATTGCTTAACATAATACCCCAGAAAATATGCCACAATATATATTACCTAACCCCCAAACAAAGTACTCCATGAATTGCAGGAATTGCATGAAGTATTAACTTTAATCAACCAGTAAAAATATAAGTGCATGTTGAAGCAATTTGCTGAACAGGGATGCTTGGCTGAATTGGGACCTAAATGCATATCCAAGCACTTAGTGGGATTTTCACCCCTCTTCCTCCTTCTTAGTAGAGAAACATGAATTCTTACATTAATTTGAATCTCCTGTCATGCTAACAAATGAAGAGCGGCAGATATAATATCCCATCAACCCAAGCCCAAAACACCAGCTGCTCGCTTTGTCAGAGTGACCCGAAGTAAACAACAGGGTGTTGGCTGGTTTATTTTTCCACTGATTAAGCATAAACGCAGGACTCCTCAGAGTGCATTAGCCTGCTGGAACATTCTTCTGAGTGTGACTGCCTTGCAGCAGATATCCCGTGCCCATCTTTGGCAGCAGTGAAAGGCAGAGCTTTGCCTCTTTCATGGGAGTAAATGAGCAAAATGTCTGTAATAATTGAATCTGCAATTCTTTCCTGTTGTGGAAGTACTTCCTATTCATTCCCTGTCTGTCAGCCCCAAGCTGCATTTTTCTCTTTATTATGTCAGCTATAACATATAGGTCAACCTCTCCCCCCAACCCTCTGCGAGCTTTTCTTGTTCCTAATTTCTTGCACTTCATTTTTCACTTCCCCTCTCGCTGAACATTGTCCTTGGGAATTGGCTGGATAGGTGGGAATACCCCCTAGACATACCCCAGGGCACAGGTCTCAACCAGTGAGTCAGAAGCAAATTCACTTGTTTTGAGACACATCATGTCCTGCATGTTCACGCAGGATTGTAAGGGTACGTCTATACTTACCTGCTGGTTCGGTGGCAAGCAATCGATCTTCTGGGATCGATTTATCTTGTCTAGACGCGATAAATCGATCCCGGAAGTGCTCGCCGTCGACACCGGTAATCCTGCTCCGCGAGAGGAGTAGGCGGAGTCGAAGGGGGAGCCTGCCTGCCGCGTGTGGACCCGCGGTAAGTACCTTTAAGTTCAAACTAAGATACTTCGACTTCAGCTACGTTATTCACGTAGCTGAAGTTGCGTATCTTAGTTCGAACTGGGGGCTTAGTATGGACCAGCCCTAAGAGCGTGTAAAGTATCTCCTTATTCCCCTATAGTGTCTACCACAACACAAGAGAGGAAACAGAGACAACCGGCCTACCTAACATTTGAAAAAAGTAAGGAAGAAGGTGTCCAGTAGGCACAGTGATTGTAAACAAGACTACCTACCTAGTTAAGCCAAAGAAAGTAGTGGAATCCCCTTCCCCTGAGTCACTTAAAATTAGAGGTAGAATTTAGTGAATTAGAAGTTATTTTCAAAAGTGACCTAGACTTAAGAATCTACAGCCTAGATTTTTAAAGTATTTAAGCATTTCAAGGCCTAAATGATTTAGGAGTCTGTCTCTTTAAAGTTACTTTTGAAAATGGGACTTAGCAGTCTATGTCACATAGGCTTTGCAACGCTGAACAAAACAACACGTAAATATCTTTTAAAATATGGGCCCAAGTCCTTT
The DNA here is from genome assembly GCF_002925995.2 of Terrapene triunguis. Classification (NCBI taxonomy): domain Eukaryota; kingdom Metazoa; phylum Chordata; order Testudines; family Emydidae; genus Terrapene; species Terrapene triunguis. Next base: position 10,525,878 of record NW_020664404.1, on the reverse strand, counting down.
TGACTGTCAATTAGACTTAGGCTCCTAAGTACCTGAGTCACTTTTGAAAATGGGACTTAGGCTAGTATGTCACTTAGATGCCTTTGAATTTTTTACCTGGAAAAAAATTGTGAAAATATTTTAAAAAAATGATTTTTTTTGCATTTTTGAAAATTAAATTGAAAGTGGAAACATTTCATTTTGTACAATTAGAAAAACTAAACAAAAAAATGATAAATTCCTCCACGAGTAATCAAGAGGAGCAATCAAAACTGGCAAACAAACTAAACTAAAAACAGTCAAATAAATAATCTTGAATGAACAAAAACCAAGTGACAACAAGAAGTTTCTATTTTTTGAAAACCAGAAACTTTCTAGAGAAATGTTTTTGTGAACATTTCTGGTTCTGTAAAACAGCCAAATATAATTGAAAAACATTTTCAGATGAAGATTTTTGACCATCTGTCTTTAGAACTGGATTGGACAAAACACTGGAGAATGAGCTGTAGGATTCAGTCCTGTACTGGGAATGGACTAGGTCATGTAGTCATAGAAATGAAAGATGCAGCGGTCCGTTTGATCATCCATTGTATCTTCCTGTTGGTGCATGGTTAGGTACTACTGTATATTCTCTAGACATAGGTTGGGATTTTTAAAAGTGCATTTGAGCCTGCAACAAAGAATTCAGTCAAATTCATAGATTCATAAATTCAGTGGGCTCTTAGGACTGGATGCACAAAGGGAGTTAAAAGCGACAAGGAGTCCTGTGGCACCTTATAGACTAACAGACGTATTGGAGCAGGAGCTTTTGTGGGTGAATACCCACTTCGTCAGATGCAATGTCTAGGGAGTTAGGCATTGTGATGCTGAGCATCACTGTGCCTAATATTTAGGCACCTAGAAAGTCACTGTGATTCCTAAAGCCTGAGTTAGGCTCCTAGGCTCCCTGTATAATGAACAGGGAGAGATAGGCACCTTAGAAAGCAATTCATAAAAGCCAGCATGCTAGGAAAGAAGACCCCTAAGCTAGCCAATGGGAGATGCCAACGAAAGGGGTGTGCACTAAGCACCACCCCTCTCTTATAGATAGGCACCTATCACTGCTTGAGAGTCTCAGCTATGAACTCTCTACTCTAGTGAGAGGCCTATGCTGTTTTCACAGGAGGAGAAGGGGGTGGTGTCCACCTTATAGCTTTTAGCCCAGTAGTTAAAGCGCTCTCCTGGGATGCAGAACACCTGGGTCCATTTGTCTCCCCCCTCCCCAAATTAGACAGGGAGAAAGTATTTGAACAGGGGGTCACCCACTTCTCAGGAGAGTGCTCTAACCACTGAGCCATGGGATATTGGGATAGGGAGCTCCCTCAGTTTCTCCTGTTGAAGGTGTTCCACTGTGGATAAATAATTGGAGTGATTAGAACAGGGGAACTGGATCAGGCATCTCCAACCTCCCATGTAGGAGCCCTAATCACTGGATTACAGAGTCATTCTCACGCTCTCTCTGGCCCAGTGGCTGTGCTGCTGTGGATAGATACTTAAATAGTCATTGGGCCAGAGGGAAAGTGCCAAGGGAACTTGTACCCTGAAAACAGACACAGAATGAGTTTGTAAAAAGCAACAGAGGGTCCTGTGGCACCTTTAAGACTAACAGAAGTATTGGGAGCATAAGCTTTCGTGGGTAAGAACCTCACTTCTTCAGATGCAAGTAAGGGTGCAAGTAAGAATGAGTTTAGGCACCTACCACGTTCAGCAGCAGTTGTGTGGATCACAGTGGCCCTGAAACTGAAACTTAGGCTCCTAACTCCTTTGATGCCTTCAGACTTTTGCCATTAACTTCAGTAGATGCAGGATTGGGACATAAGTGACAAAGGAGCACAAGTCTCAGACTTAGGCACTTTTAAAACTCTGCCCATTATCTAATGCATTCTGTCCCTCTAGTGCCCATGATGGTGTCCTACTGCCATCAGCACCACAGACAGTGCATGAAATAGGAAAAAAAAACACAAGAACAAGAAGCGGCTCTGGGAAACAAAAGTGGAGCAGAAAGGAGGAACAGATCTTGCTGAATAATCTCAGCATTTTGGACCATCAAATCTCAGAATTTTAAAGGTATTTAGGTGCCTAAAGATGCAGCTAGGGCTTGCTCAAGGTCACATACAAGGTCAGTGGCATTCTGGGAAAAGAAACCAGTTCTTCTGATTGCCAGCCCAGTGCCTTAGCCACTGGACCATGCTGGCTATGTGAATAAATTTCAGAACCTTTGCAAAGACTCCCTTTAAGTTTGGTTCTGAGAGTGGATGAATGAATGTTAAAGCAGAAGGGGTACTGTGTCTGGATCTATTTTTTCATTCTGCCAGGGATTGCTGGAGATTTTTGGACAAGTCTAGCGGCTGTTTCTTTATGTTCACTGCAGAGTCTTGAAGATGTTGATAATCTGAACTTTACTCTGATTTTTTCCATGAACAGTGACTTGAGCCCTAAAAGCAAAGAACTATCAATACTCATACAATTATTTCTGCTCTATTCACCCTCAGCACCTCTCAGAGGAGGAAGTTAAAACCACAGAAAACTACAAATGCTTCCTGTTCAGGAAGGCTGCAGCTAGAATCTGATCTAGCCCTTCTAAAGCTCATATATGATGCCCATAGATCTGGGCTCATGAACGTGTCCCTGCCACTTAATTTCTTCATGCCTGGCATATCCTGCTGTCTAATTAAATGCATCATTTTCTCTTCCAAGTAACATTTCAGTGATAAATGGAATCCTTGGCCTCACTGAACAGGCTATTTTGTGTGTAGATATTGGAGTCAGTTTGCAAAATAAGCTTGCTGTGCTGCAGAGATATTCTCCTGGTTATTATAATACATCTCAACGAGAAAGAGAGTAGTCCCTGTCACACAGGACCAAAACCAGGGATGTCTAGACAAGAGGCTCATTGGGAAGTAGTGTTAGCCAAATAGGGCCCGTTTCCCCCCGGAGCTTACCTAATTACACCAAGGAGGCACGGAGAGACAAGACGACGGGTACCAGGTTCTTTATTAATTGATCAGCTGAGCGGGTGCTCTCATCGACTAATGCCAGAGGAGAGAGACACCTTACATGGCCGGACAGGCCCTTTTTATAACCAGTAACAAACAACTTAGCCTTCATTCTTTTGCGTCATTACGCTGACCTATAGATAATAGGTTACACAGGATACAAGAGACATCTGTTGCGGATACATTTGTCATTTTGAAGGGAGAACAAGGTACATTCCTTGACCCTTTGCACTAAATACCTTGGGGATATATGGGGAAACAGCTGCATATACTTGTGAGCCAAGTGAGCCAATTAAATTGGTTAACAAATAGCTGACATGGCTAAAGGCATGGTTAAATGCACGTCCTTAATTTTATTTAGATCTTTAGGCCTTTTCCATCAGTAGGAGCTCAAGGACAGTGCCTAACTTGTGTTTAAATGGAGCCGATTGCAGCCACCCTGGAGGTGCACCCTGCAAGACTACATGCCCATAGTACAATGTACTATCTTGATCACAGCACCAGCAGACAGTAAGGTTGTGATGGAGCATGGCATACTGGGACTTGGCGTGTTAAACAGAGCATTCACAAGCCACACAGTAGAATGGTGCACTCTGCATGAGGCCCCTGGGTTGCAGCATGACCAATCTTCCATTACACTAGCTTTTCTTGTATGGGCTACAGCCCATATTCCTGACCCTAAACACCAAGCCCCTGAATGAGAGTGGAGAACTCTGCTTTGCCATTTGTAAGAGATGAGACAGTCTTTCAGTTGCATCATTGACAGGGAAGGAGTGTGGCCTAGTAGTTTAAGCAAGTGTCTGTAAATTAGAACGCCATTACATTGGAAGCAGAATGCTGAACAAGTTTACTTGCAGTATGTTATGCAGCAACTAGTTGTCTACGTATTGTATCAAATTCCAGACAGGGTGTAGTTTTGTTTTTTTTTTTTGTTTTTTTTTTTTTTTTTTTTTTTTTAAAAACACACAAAGCAGGGACTCAAGGCAGATGGAAATGTGTAATTTGTAATTCATAGCTACAGAGAGTTTAAAAACAGGGGAGGAGGATTGTGATTTTTTTTTAATTTTGAAATCTCAAACTTCATCCAAATTTTGAAATTTGAAACATTTTGACCAATAATGTAGGTGGGCAAAAAATGAGAGCGTTTATGAAAATAAAACAAATATCCTCCCCCCCCCCTTTTTTTTTTTTTTATTTTAGGGATTTTAAAACCTGACATTGCATCAGTTTCCAAAATTTAAAAAAAACTGACCACCTTTATTTAAAGCTGTTTTCTTTAATAAACTTCTGTTTCAGAAACTGAGGTTCCAGGTATTATTACACAGCTTGGCCACTGATTTGTAATGGTCCCTTGGGCAAATCATTGTGCCTTTCTGTGCTTCCATTACCTTAGCTGTAAAAGAGATATTTTTATATTTCCTCACTGTGCAGCCATATGGGAAGGCTCTATCAGAGAATGTTTATAAAGTACTTTTATTTACTCATTCATTCTTTGCATTGGGGTAGCGCTTAAGATGCCCAGTCATGTACTAAGACCCCATGGTGTTGGGTGCTGTACAAAACACCCAACCAAAAAGAGACAGTCCCTGCCCCGAAGAGCTTACAATTTAAATGCAAAGAGACCATTCACAGTTTATAAGACCATCATTGTAGTATCTAGGTGTACATTACGTGGCTTAAATTGGGTCCAAATAATAGCCAAACACACACAGCTTGTAAGCCAGGACAAATGCTTTGCAACTTGACTATGGAAAACACTAAAGACGTGCACAGTAGGCAAGATTTAATCCTGTGTAGTGAGCCAGGTCAAGGTCTATGAACTATGTAAAAGTCCCACACAGGTCTTATGATAGTCCTCTGAGTAAGGCTGAATTTCACCCAGTATTACTACCTTCCTTCTCAAATTCAGTCACCTAGCTTTCCGGTCTTGTTCTAAGGAGTTAAACTTATCTAGGAAAAGTTGGGTGCATCTAGTCCGCACAGACTCTGACACTATCTGGAGTGGTTTGGTTCAGGAGGCTGCACTTAATTAAAACTGCAAAATGGAACAATTAGCTGAAGCTGAAAATTTCCTCCAGCCTCAGTTGAGCATGACGGGTGTTTTCTAATCTCTGTTTATCTTATTGTCAATCTGTAGCTATCCGATAAAACAATTCTCAAAATTCTATTTTCATGGGTCCATTTGGAAACCACTTAGATAACAATAGAATCATTTAACTTTTCTTTTGTTAAGCTTAATTTGCCTGGGACCTTTTTATTCTGCTTTCCATTATTAAAAAGGATTTGGGTTCTGGTCTCAGACCTGGCAGTCTCTTGGCATGCTACCAAGCAGGGAGATCCAATCTCAGCTACCAAGGCTGGTAAGGTTACAGAGACAGCAGAAGGAGCCAATTTCTGACACGCCGCTGGAGCATAGGTTTGGTAGGTCGCAGGAGCGCATGTGGCAAACTCTCCCATGCCAGGAGAAAGCTACTGTGATATGGAGTTTTTGTGGTCTGGAAATAGCAAGGACAATGGAATAGATCCAGACAAACTTTTTCCTCTTTTAGAGCAGAGCTGGTTAGTTCACAGGTTTGGTACTAGGTAGTGGTGCCTTTTACTGCTAGGTTATCAGTTCAAATCCAACTCAACCCGGTAAAGGCTGAGCTGTGCTTAGTCTGTCAGCAGTGCAAGAAGAGGAGTTCAGAGGAGTCCTCTTCTACTAGTCAACTGAGTTGCATCTAACTGAATTTATCACTGGTGAGGTGTGACCTAGTGCCAGTTCTGGCTGCAGGCCTCCATTTATCTATAGCAGGGGTACCAGCTTCCCCTAACACGTCAGTGTCTCTCTCCTGTCGTGGAAGGACCATCTCTAGGACCCAGAGGGGAGTTCAGTCACCAGGGCCCATTCAATCCTTGGCTTCTCTGTTTAGACTGAACAAGACTGACAATGAGGATGGGGTTGCTGTGTTTTATTTTTAATGTAGACATCTGTCTCCTAGCCCATTGCATTCAGACCACTGAACAGACGGCAACCACCTTTACTCACTGCTGATCACAGCAGCACTCAAAGCAGTGTCTCAGAGATGCCTGGCTCCTTATTCCATCCACTAGCACCTGAGGCATCCAGCTCCCCCTTAACATGTGATTTACTGATGGTAAATAAACTGTCATAATAGCTGACTTTAGCAGTCACCCTTCCCTATGCTGCAGTCACCCGTTCCAGCTGAATGCAGCAGTCATTGTTAGCGTAAGTTTGAAGCATTCTAAGTAAATCAGGGACCTTGTTGAATACCCCTGGTCAGCACAGACAGCTGAGATGATTCCTTCACAGTTGTTTATTAAAGCATCAGTAATCTCTGGATTGGGAGATTGCCTCCTTATTTATACATCTGACTCTTTGGGAATGGGAAATGAGTTTCCTGAACCTGCTGGCGTTCTGAGCATGCGCCAGTTAGATGGGAGAGCTCCCCCACACAGTGCACAAAACTGAATGAGACCAAAGTTAGGTCCAGCACATGGAATCCTGGCCTCAATGAAGTCCATGGCAAAAAACTCCCACTGACTTCAATCAGATCAGCATTTCACCCAGGGAGTTGTACTGGGCAATCTATGCAGCCTCAACTATTGGACTGAATGTAGCTGAGAACAGACTTTGACCTTGCATCTTCCCTGTAACGGACATTCATTCTGGGCCTGATGCTGCTTTCCTATACCAAGGTGTAAATCAGGAGTAGTCATGGAAATTGATGGAATTAGATCATTTTAAGTGGTCTGAGTAGAAGGAGAATCAGGCACCTGTATATTTGAAAAATGTAGTACAAAATGCATACAGAAGGTTGGATAATATGAGCTAGCAAGTAGATGAGGATTTTTAATTCCCATAAATATATAAGAGCATAGAGATTTAAAAGGAAAAATATGCACTGCTCAATGCATGGAAACTAACAAATGATGATTCAAATGAAAATAGATTTTCTTAGGTGACTCCAGTTCCCTAATGCAATACAATAAAACATCCAACTTCTCAGCCGGTGTAAATCAGCATTGCTACATGGACATCAATAAAGCTACACTGATCTCTCTCTCCCCCACCCCAAAATTAATTCCTCAAAAAAAAAAAAACGACAAGTTGGGAAAGTTTGCTACAGTTTGTGTGTGTTAGCTCAAGACAACTTTCTGAAACTCAGATAAAGAAAAACATTCAAATGAGGCAAGGATGAGTAATTGACGATCATAACTGTGATTATAAGGTATAATTACAATTAGCTGCACAAGACTATTAATCATAAAAATAATTACATGCCAGCTTTCTTCCTAAAAAAAAGAAAGAACATTAAGTGGCCCAGAAGGGCGACAAAAACACATTTCAGACTGACAGAGGTGTTGTTAATGGGGGGTTATGGCTAGGGGTAAAGTCTGTTGGATGCTTAGCATTGCTGCTCAGACCTCTTGAAATGAGGAGAGGGTATGTAGTGTTATTAGCACTAATAACTGGCTGTTCAAGTTAATTGAGCCAATTTTAACACCATTAAAAATTGAGAGAAAAAATCCTAGCGATATGATATCTAGGTTTCCAATTTTTGCAAGGCTGAATCTGTTATTATTCCTACTGAAGTATATTTAGAGCAAGCCAGTCCCAAGCCACATTTTCTCCAGCCATCATAAAACAAGGCATGAGGAGAATGTCACCTGATTTTGACTACACAGCCAAAGAGCTTTGAGGTCTAGTTGAAAAGGCACAGGTCTGGGAGTCCGAACAGCTGCATTCTATCCTATTTTAGGCCACACCACTGATCTACTGTGTGAACTTGGGCAATTTACTTCCCTTCTCTTTGCCTATTTCCCCCTATCTACAGAAAGAAAACAATAGAGAGAGAATTGAGTGTAAAGTAGGTATGAAATGCTACCAAATAAAAATAATATTTTACATTGATTTTTAAATGACAACAAGTTGCAAGGCCATGGAGAATCAGATTTGTTATAAATTATACAATATAATTGTATATTTATAATATATAGTTGGTCAAATTCTGCCCTCAGTTCCATCCAGGCGGTCCCATTGAAGCCACTGCAACTCCATTAATGTCACTGAGACCAAGATGGTGTTCATTTTGTGTCCTTTGGTTGCTAAGGCTCTGCTCCAGCAAAGCACTTGCATAATTTTAAACATATGAGGGGTTCCATTGAAGTCCCTGAGTCTACTCACATGCTTCAAGTTACTCATGCTAAAATGAGTTACTGGATCAAGGCCTGAATGGTTAAACTGCATCTTCCCACTAAGAGTATTATCATAGCTGGTCACTTCAGTGGCGTTCATTGTAATCCTTCTCTACTTTGGGCTCACCTATTTGCTCCACCTGCTGTTGGGTGAATTTGATGCTTCAGCCTCAAGAGGAGGTCTGCGTGCCTCAGGGCATCTGTGGACTCCTCACTGCCTAGCATGCACACCATGAATCATAAGAGCTCTCCCTTTAGGCAGTAAGGGTGACAAGGTCCTGTAATTTATCTCAAATGAAATGAGCTGGATTATTTGAGTGGGCCAGAAAACGCTGTCCATTAATTCTCCAAGATAGCTCCTGAACACTCTGGGGTTGCAGTTCCAGTCCACACAGCTCATACACGAAGGGTGGTTGTTTTTTGTTTAATGCTGTTATGTTACAGACTTGACTCTGACTCCTAAGATTATATGCATCTAAAAATCTGTCTTCACATCACTAGTCATGTATGTAAAATAGAGTCACTTCGTTCCATGTGAATCCTTTCATTAAAACTGGGGGGGGGGGGGTGTGGAGAGAAACGTGTTCATGTTAAAACTTCCTTTTCCTACAGGCCTTTGGTTTGCTTAAATTTTGTTAAGGAAGCAGCACTGAGCACAGAACTCAGGACTGGTGGAAACTGGGGAACCTTTTCTTCCCATGAGCAAATTTTTTGAATGGTCAGGGAACCCAGGAAGAAATGGGCCAAATTCTTTTGCAGGTATAAATTGGAGTAGCTCCATTAAGTCAATAGAGCTGTGCCAATTTACACTAGCAGGTAATTGGGGGCCTGTATCACAGTGATCCCACCGGGAAACTGGATGTGCCAATTGATGGCTTCAGAACTTGCCACATTTTTTCAAAGCTTCATCTCTTTTGCTTTGGGCTATATCAGGTTAGAAACAGGCTTTTTTTAAATTGATGCCTAATTAACCTCTGGGACAATTTGCTTGGCAATATGATAGACTCAACTGCTAGAGAAGCTTTCATTCAAGATTAGGGGTCTTTTTTAATAAATGCTCTAGCTCAAACAAAATACAGGCTAGATGTAGGAATCACTGGGTGAAGTTCCATTATCTGTGGTATGTAGGAAATCAGACTAGATTTAAGATTAACTAGATAATCCCTACTGGCCTAAAAAAAAAAAAAAAAAAAAAAAAAAAGAAAAAAAAAATCTACAAATCATGTGGCAAAGCCCAAACATTACTATGATCTGACCTGTAAACTGAATGGTCTCCAGCATGATTTGAAACCACAACTCTCAGCTGTACAGACTTCCACCACTTGGAGGAACCCCGTTAACTAGGAGGCTTTTATCCCTTCTGTGAACGAGCCACTGTAATGTGGCAACACCTGCTTTGTGGGCATAAATCCGCCTTTGATGCTAAGAACTAATAACCCTTCCCAAAGAGTATCACTGGTGAGCCACGACAAGCTGTAGCTGTGAGATCTCCACAGAACAGCAATTTGCATGGGAGCTGGCTTACTGGATTTCTGTAAATTGCTGGAGTGACTTCATACCTCTGCAAATCACTAAAGAAGGCCAAGCCTCTCCAGGAGCTGCTTTGATAAATTCCCTTGAGTAGCAATTTTTTTTTATTATTATTATTTTTCCCACAACTCCATTTGTAATGTCAACACTATGATTTTTTAATTATCTGTTTGAAATGGAGATTTAAAACTGAATCCCAGGAAGGAACCTGGCCAGAATAGGGAATAAAGATCCCCTTGGGGATTGCTTGGCAGGTCTGACCTGAATTCTTAAACAAGAGGCATTACAGAGGAGCCAAAATGAAAGGCTCTAAATATTGCAACCCCTTTGTTCTCCTGCACAGCCATCTGGCCCTCCCATCCCAGCTGAGCACACACGGCTTCTGGTGCTCATACAGACGGGACTGAAAGTTGAGTGAGTTCTCTCCCATGAACTGCAAGAGGGCACTCATGAGTCTGGTGAAGGCTCTCCCCCATATACTGTGGGAGGGAGCTCTCTCCAATGTACTAGGTTAGGGGCTCATGAACTAAAGGGCATCATCTAAAAATGAGGGAACAAAGAATATGGTGGTTGATAGGGTGCCTAGCCCTTGACATTCACTGCCCCATGGAACTTACCTTAGTTGTGGTATCTGAATCCATTATAACAATGAGTGGCTAAATAGACAGGGCACCAGGATTCCTCATGCAACTCCTTAGAAAGGACACATTGCATCACATGGGATCCCCCACACGTGATCGGGCCTGTTTTTCTGGTTCCACCTCCACACCATTCTTCCCCATCTGTGGAGCAAGCACTGCCCCCCTGCCCACATGCATATGGGACCCACAGACCTCCTCCTACCCCTCAACTTTCTCACACGGGGGGGGCTGTCAACTTTTTGACCCATGCCTCCTCTTCCCCCCCCCTCCCCCCCAAGCCTGGGACAAATCCACTTTGCTGTTTAATGTTCTGCATTTTCCATTACAGTAATCTCCTCAGATGAAATAGGGGAGCCTGGACTGCTTCAGTCCCTGCCACCTTCAAGTGAGCGTTAATCCCCAGCCTTCAGTGCCCAACATTACCAGGGGTGGCTGAATTACCATGCACACAGTGCTCCAGGTCTCAGCCTTCCCCTCTGCAGGCTGCAGTGAAAGCACCTGGCCCTGGGGAGAAGTACTTGGGTTTGGGGATGCATCGGTACCCAGATGGGAAATGCCCATCAGCCATTGACTCTTGTATGGGGGTGGTTTACGTGCCCCCCCCCCCCCCACACACACACACACACACACACACTCTCTGAAGGGATAACAGAGGGCCTGAAACCTCATGGCCTATCTGGGAAAGTTCACAGAAATTCACACAAACTGAAATGCATGGCATTCACTCAGGTCTGTACTTCATTATATTGATGTAGCAGTGATCCCTTTGTCTATAGAACAGCTCATAGGGATCCTTCAGGATGAAAAGATGCTCTAGCCATATAAAATGAGATTTTTCAATACTCTCTGGGTTGCCAAGTTAAAAAAAAAAAGTTAACTCTAGCCATCTCATTTGCCTGCATTAGTCTCCGCTTTTGGCTTTATAGCACCAGGCATGAAGAATATGGGGATTTGAAAAATTAACTAAAATAATGAGGGTTGATTATTAATGCTCAGAGCTAAAAGAAAAAAAATAAGCCAAAATTAAGGGTAATCTCTCATTCCCCAAATGGAGATAACTATGGCAATAATTCAGTTTAACAGATGCACCAAAGGAATTGAATAAATACCACCTAGTAACTTTTTGGGGGACCTGATATTTTAACTTCTAGAAAATTCCAGAGGAGTGCCAGTAGACGAGTTCTGAAGAAAGGGCGGTACCAAAAACTCTGTGCCTCCAACTATGGGCAAGTCACTTAGAAACAGATTTTCAAAGGTATTCAGAATCTAAAAATCACACCCAGATTTTCAGAAGAGCCCAGCTCACATATATTGCCCCAAGATAAATAGCCAGGTTTGTAAAAGAACTCAGCTTGGTGGGTCCTGAAATCTTTTGAAAATCTGGTCCCTAACGGGCTGCCCAAATAGGAACTTGGTTCTTTTGAAAGCGGTCTGTGTTGAGCTCTTCAAAGTCTATCCTCAAGCACCTTTTCTTGAAACAGGCCCAAGGGCCAGATTTTCAATCTGTTGCTCAGTGGTGTGAAGCAATGTAGTTAGAGTTAAGTTGATCTAAACCCACATATAGATGGCTGAGTCAACAGAAGGACTCTGCTAGCAACCTAGCTCCTGCTGCTTGGGAAAGTGGAATAGCCACTGTGACAAAGTTCCTCCTCTATCTTGGTGGGTCCTGCACTTATTGACAGATTTTCTTGCCTCAGAGATTCACCATGTGGGTTGGGGAACAGCCCAGAGACCTTCCCCTCTGGAAGAACCCACAGTCCAGGTCAATTGGGAGGTTTGGGGGGAACCCAGGCCCACCCTCTACTCTGGGTTCCAGCCCAGGGCCCTGTGGATTGCAGCTGTCTATAGTGCCTCCTGTAACAGCTGCATGACAGCTACAACTCCCTGGGCTACTTCCCCATAGCCTTCTCTAAACACCTTCCTTATTCTCACCACAGGACTTTCCTCCTGGTGTCTGATAGCACTTGTGCGCCTCAGTCCTCCAGCAGCACACCCTCTCAGCTCCTTGTGCCTCTTGCTCCTCACCCTCACACCACAAACTGAACTGAGCTCCTTTTTAAAACCCAGGTGCCGATTAGCCTGCCTTAATTGATTCTAGCAGCTTCTTCTTAATTGGCTCCAGGTGTCCTAAGTAGCCAGCCTGCCTTAACTGGTTCTAGCAGGTTCCTGATTACTCTAGTACAGCCCCTGCTCTGGTCACTCAGGGAACAGAAAACTACTCATCCAGTGACCAGTATATTTGCCCTCTACCAGACTCCTGTACCCCACTGGTCTGGGTCTGTCACACCACATTGGAAGGGGTCCCCCCCAAAAAAAAGCCATCTACACTATAGTGCTATAGCAACATCACTACAGCACTGAAGCTGTACCTTTAGCTCTTGGAGTGTAGGTTTGGCCTTAATCTCTTTGCCTCAGTTCCTCATTTATATTGGGAGTAAGAATACTTGTTTATTTTGACTGTAAGCTCTTCAAGACAAGGCCTGTCTCTTGCTATGTGTCTAGTACAAATGGGCTCTGATCTCATCTCCTAGAGTCCCCCCGTAGCACAAATATTATCCAAATCCCCCAGCCCAAAATCCTAACCAACTTTGCCTTTATAAGAAAAGAAAGGCACCTAGTGAATTATCTACAGAGAAAGATACCAGGTTGACTGCCATAGCTCCATCTCACCGGGTGAGATCACCCAGGATTGTCAAGGCTAATGGTAATTGATGTTTCCTTTCACACCTGCTCTTTCCTGCTGTATTACGCCTTTGCAAATACTGTTGTCTCTGGGGGAAAGAGTGGGAGAGGGAGGAGGCAGCAAGGAACAATTCCGGTTGCGCAGTACAACACGGCTAAATTGCATTCAGCCTCCCTTTCATAAAGCAATAAAGTGTTGTCTGAAAGGCAGCATGGAGTTTTAATTTTCTCATTGTCAACGGATGCTCTAATCACGTAATTGAAGGGCAGGCGCTTGGCCTGTAAAGCGAGCAGAAAAATCCAGCATGTGGCGCAGATGCTGAGGAACTGGAGCAATTTTGATTTGCTCCTGAAAAATGCTACTTCTAGAAGTAGATGCCTTTTTAATACTTGAAACCTAGAACCCCCCAGTTTGGCAATAGGGCTGAAGAAAACTGAATTTTTTTCCATAGTACCTTCAAACTCCTGTATTTCACCACTGAGGCTAGCATAACTGCACCAAAAGCACAGCAAAATTACACTGTTGTAACGTAGATGGGAATAAGACCCAAGGTGTCTCAAAGCATTGGGTCAGATGCCACCAAGGTGAGCTGGTCCCTCTATACAATCATTATCTTGGGCTGTGTGATCTTCACGTATTTCCCATACTAAGCAGCATTGGGACTGCTCAACAGTTGGATGCAAGACCTACAGCAAACACAGAATTGCTGCAGAATGTGGCCATGTTGACTTAAGTTGCATTCTACCCTCCTGTCCCCAATGGGGCTCAAGGCCCTACAACGATGTTGTGATGCTAGATTGTAGCAGAGAATCCAGCCAAGCCCCTCTGCGCTATTCATATGAAGCAAAGGGGATGGAAAGCAGCTAGATAAGCCCACTATGGAGCAGACACCAGTAGCCATAGAGATAACCAAGCCTGCTTCTCCACCCCCTCACCACTGCACCCCTCTGGGGGAGGCATGTATTGCTGTGCATGCCATAAATCCCTGCTGGGCAGATGGCCTCTTGGAGACTGAAGTGTGTTGACACAGATTAGAGCAGCCCCAAGGTAGCTTTAATCTGTGCCTAGATCAGTGTAGAACTGGCTTCCTTGAAGCACCCTGGGCATGGCTGAGAATCTGGCCTGCCTGGCCTCTGGACAACCCAGAAACCAATCATCCTGTCTCGCATCATTAAAGAACTCCTGACGCTGTTGGCAAGTATAGAAGCATTGTTCAGCCTAGGTTTCTTGGACAAGTTCAACTGCCTCCTTAAATATGGATATGTATTTTTTGTGGTCTGCTAGTTCAGTTATGCTGTAGATTTAGGATGAAATCCTGGCCCTACTGGCAAAATTCCCCATTGACTCCGATGAGGCCAGGAGTTTGACCATGGTGTCTTGCTTCCTGGATGAGGCTGCTGTGTTCTTTTCTGTACTTTATGTACACACACACACACCCACACACCCACCCCCGTGGTCTCCCTTTGAACTATTTTTACAAAGCTTGTACTGAGTTTTTTGATACCACTTTTCTAACTGTTATACAGATGACCGACTGCTCTATATTACAATGACATCAGTTTTGATTGTTTAAAGTGCATCCCACAAAAGCAAACGGAGGACTTTTCAGGCAGCAAAGCCACTCCATCCCACAGGAGGAAGGGTTATCATGGTATCCAGTATGGCCACAATGTCACTCATCTCAGAGTAATCAGCAATCTTGTGGAAGACAGCAGGCAGTGATATGTAACCAGTGACTTTTCAGACTCCGTGATCAGCAATAGGCAGCTGATGACTTTTTCAAAGTAACTTTTAGTAACCCCGTGCACAGACCCTGGATACAAATACAGCAGCAGAGCTGCAGTCAGATGGCTCCCATACATGGTCTGTCATCAGAGCTTGTTTTACTGGGAAAACATCTGTAGCAACTCAAGCAGTCTCCTCCCACCCCTGGAAGTTGAGATTTTCTTGTGATTAAGGGATGTGGCAATCAGGGGTCCTATTCCCAATTCTACCAGTAACTCAAGGCCTGTGCTTGGGCACGTCACAAGGGAGATGTATAAACATCTAGTCCTCATGTAGTGCTTATCAGTAGATCTCAATGCACTTTACAAAGGAAGTCAGTATCATGATCCCCATTTGACAAATGGAGAAACTGCAGGAGAGGCCTTTGTTCTAGTTCAGTGTTTCTCAAACTGGGGTCACTGCTTGTGTAGGGAAAGCCCCGGTGAGCTGGGCCGGTTTGTTTACCTGCCCCGTCCGCAGGTCCAGCTGATCACGGCTCCCACTGGCCATGGTTCACTGTTCTGGGCCAATGGAGGCTGCTGGAAGCGGCACGGGCCGAGGGACATACTGGCCACTGCTTCCAGCAGAAGCTGTTTGAGAAACACTGTTCTAGTTGTTAGAGTCCAGCCCCTCATGTGTAGGGTGGTGGAGAGAAGGCTGTCCATCCTTAGCATTCGGTTTTCAAAGGGAGGGAATGAGAAGGAAAATTTAATCAAACAGGGAAGAACCTCCTCCAGGGGACATTGAAAAGAAGATGAGAATGTCAGGGGAGCACAGGTGCTGACTTTCCAAGGTGCTGGGGAGGTGCTTGATCCCTGAGTCTTCCCCAGCCCCACCCCAACTCTACCCAATATGCCCCATCCCCTGCATATGCCATGTCCTCACTCCTCTCCCCCGCAGCCTCCTGCATGCCACAAAACAGCTGATTGTGGTGGGTAGGAGGCACTGATTGGCAGGAAGCTGGGGGGAGGGAAGAGGGGCTGCTTGCGGGTGCTCAGCATCTCCCATTCCACCTCTCCTTCCCTCCCTGGTGCTCTAGGCTCAGAGCACCCACTCAGTCAGCACCTATGCAGGAGGTGGAAGAGAGATTTCTTACACAGGAAAGGCTTCTTTTGTCTGGAAACCCAGTAAACAATTAAGCAATCGAAGAGTCCTAGAGACGCAAGAGTGCTGACAAAGGCTAAGTGGTATTCATTTCTCTCTCAACCCCTCTTGGCATATTTAGCAGCAGCTCAGAAGCATCTCATGAAATGGAATCTGGTGAATTTAAATGACGGTCTTCCCTGTTCTGACTTTTTAATTTCACATTCCCTTGGCCTGGCCCTTTGCTCTCCTGTGATACCTTATCCATCTGTCCCCACCCTCATGCCACTGGACTGGAAATTGTTTCCTTAAGGAATGTTACAGCTCTGCAGACTTTAATTGGAAGAAGATAGCAGCCTGAGGGTTGCAGCCAGAGTGCAGGCTCTGTGGGAGGTGGAAAAGTTTAAGAACCAAAATGAGCTCAACAAAATGTTGTAGATAGTCTGGAGGGACACTGACCTCTGATTGTATCCCACCAGGCTGGGGCTGGACCTCTGTTCAAACTCAGATGCCTCAATGCTTTTGTTTGCTTTACACTTCATTGGGTGACTTTGCTTTCAGCTAATGGAGTCAATGATTCTGTGCTCTTGGCCTTGGGATGCTTTATATTTACATAAAGAGGTTAGGGCCTTAAATACATTGATATATTATGACTGTATTTGGATGTCCCAACTGAGATGGGAGCCCATTGTACTGGGTGCTCTACAGCCACAGACAGCCCCTGCCCTAGAAAGTTTACAAGGCTGACTAATGGCAGGAGAGAATGCCTAGGTTAAGGTCACACAGCAGGTCAGTGGTGGAGAACAAAGACTAGGCTCCTTGTGGCCCTCAGTAGGGCACTAGCTTCAGACACATGGCCCTAGGCTATCAGCCAGAGATATTAGTCAGACCAGAAACCACCAGCCAAGCCACCAGAAACTGAAGTTTCACGGAGCAGACAATAGCTTTTCATACCTCATTAAGCATCCAGACTCCATTAGCCCTTTGCTTGCGGTCACAGGAGAGATGCTGGGACAGGCACCTTGCTGCAGGACCCCTGGCTGGATTGTCATTGTATTATGAGTGAACATGCCAAAAACCTGTTACACCTGGTCCTTACTGGCCATGGCTCCTGCCACTCAAGGATATCTTGGCATGCTACAAAAGGGAATGAGTTTTATTCAGGTGGGGAAAACAAGCCCAGAGCAGGCAAGGGGCTGGTACAGCACAATACTGCTTAAGTAGTGGCCTGAACTGTCAGCCCAGCCCTGAAAGAGACTGTTCTGCATGTTAGCCATGCTGAGAGGCAGACCTGAGTATTAAAAGAGCCTCTATATTTGCACTGTGTTAAGGTTTCAGGCTGCTGCCCATCACTATGATATCAGACTGCTTGCCACAAAAATATCAATAGCCAACACGTGGATTTCATGAAATCTCTGGTGCTTCTCCCTTGTGGGGTCAAAAATGCTGCTTGGGGTAGGTTTGTCTTGGGATAAAAGAGGAAGTCAGCATTGCAAGTGTTATTCTTATGGTAGAAAGGCTGTCGTGGTAGCATCAGCACCCCCCCCCCCCCCCCCCATCTGTTGGGTTCCAAACAGACAACCAAGCAGTCTGACACAAAAAAGCTTAGAATCTTAACAGACAGATAAAGTGTGGCAGACAACCTTTTTGATCCTTCTTCTATAGATCTGAAACAGTAGCATAGAGATTTTAAGTGATTTGCCAAAGGTCAGACTTTGGTGGAGCCAGGAGTTTCATCAAGATCTTTAGAGTCTCAGCCTTTTACAGGGAAAGGGAGGCCCTGTTGTTAAGGACACATACCAGCTTGATGCAGGTGTAACTACTGGCCCAATGGAGTTACTCCTGATTTGCACCAGCATAAGAGTAAGATCAGGCCTTCCCTGCATGTTAGTCGCAGGGAAGATCTGATCCAGGACGTTGGTCTATAGCAGCCTTTCCAGGTGGGCAAAGCAGAAGCCTCATCAATAGCTGCTCTGTTAGATGAGAGGGGCTCAGCATAGCCACTAAGAGTCCCTGCTTGCACAGTGTGCAGACGCCCACAGCAGTAATTACTCACCTCTTTTCACATTCTTCTGTGCTTCTCTGCTGCGATTTTAAATCAATCCATCAGTCGTGACAGTTTGAGAGCGGATATGGCTCATCCCCTGAAACAGGCAAGCAGTGGGTAAGAGCAATTATTCCATAAACGGTTTTCTTTTTCCACCTTGCATCTTCTTGGATCTATTAACTCCCATCTGTGGCAGGTTATTTTTGCACAACAGTTGTGTTTACAAAGCCCCAATTCCGCCCCCTCTAGCCCCATAATGAAAGGCTCAGTGTTTTGTAGGGGAAACGTAAATGTATTAAGTGCATTTAATTTAACAATAGGCAGCAGCACAGGCTCCCCTCTGAGCTGCCACTTAAGGAGAAGCACCGTAGATGGATAAAGTGCACCCAGAAAACTCAAGTCACAGGGACATCAGCCAGTGAAATAGTTCATCACTCCCCTGCCATGCTGGGAGTCAGGAATCACTAAGACAGTAGGGTTGGTGCCAAGAGGAAGTGGTGGTGGCAGCAATAAAAGGGGAAACAGCAATGAGAGGGGTGGTGGAAGTGTTGGTGCTGACACTCAGGTTGTCTCTACACTAGACAAGTGCTCAGTGTAGCTAGACTTGACCTTGTCTAGTGTGGAGGCAGGTTAACACCTTTTAGCTGGTTGATCAGCCACCAGCTAGACTGGGGTAGAGTATGTTAATTTGCATAGGGAAAGGTAGAGGTTAGTTACAATGCATTAGCTAACCTCAAACCACTTTTCCTAGCGTAGACAAACATTAAGGCTTTTCTACATTACAGACCTTGAAGTAGCACAGCTGTACCACTGCTGTAAAGTGTCCTGTGTAGCTGATCTATGCCAGTGGGGGAGAGCTCTCCCACTGGTGTAGTGCTGTCCACACCAGTACTTTGTCAGTGAAACTTGTGTCTGTGTGTGTGGGGGGGGGTGTTTCCCACACCCCTTACTGACAAGTTTTATCTACCAAAGTGCTAGTGTAGACAAAGCCTATCTGTCATACAAGGGGCAGCTTTTGGCTTTGCTGCTGAAGTAGAACCATTCTGACTAGACACAATCGTCAGCTTGTCTATGCCAGTGTAAATCTGATGTCATAATCACTTCTACAATGGCTTAATTGAGAGTTATCCAAAAGAGACTTAAGTCAGTGAGAAGACACCCATTGATTTTAGAGGGCATTGGATCTGGCTAAAAGTGAGTGCTTCAGGCACATTGTTTGCAGAGCTAGAGAAGAGAGGGGAAGGTCTTTGCCTCACCAATGGCCCCTCCTTGTCTGCACTCAATTATACTTAAGCAAACCTCTTTCTTTCCCCAGACTCCTGGGCTGAAATGCCTACTCAAATGTCAAAAGTGAGCAATAAACTGTTTTACTGTTTTCAAACTTGCAGCTGGGTCAAGGGAAGAAGCCAGGAATTGCTGGATGATTTTATGATCTAATTTAATTCTTCTAGTTCATCAGCCTGAAGTGCCTATATTTGTCCAAGTCCCTGACTGACATACCAGGCCAAGACCTATAAAACAGGAGTGAGTGAATGAGTCTCAGTATAACTGTGGGAAGAGAAACCCACCAGAGGAAAGGAAATACTTGATTATTGGCTTGAATGTTCTATCTACATAGGGCCAGATCCTGGCTGATGTAAAGTGGAGCTATGCTGATTTATACCACCAGGATCTGACCTACAGCATCTATTTTTAGTGGAGAAGAAACTCATTCAAAATCTACAGTAATCCTATAGAGGGGGAAAAGGTTTTAAATATGTATGCACACAGTTACACCTGCTAACCCCCATTGCCTTCACTGGAGTCAGCCCCAATATAATGGAGGGCAGAGTTTTGCAGATGGCGCTCATCTTGCTTACAACACACAGATCAAAAGCCTTGAATATTTCAGCAACAACAATTCAGAGAGTTTAAGTGACTCAAGGTCCAAGGTCAGACAGTCTGCAGCAAAGCTAGGAAACTAACTCAGACCTTGAGTCCCAGTCCAGTGACAGCCACCCTTCTTCCCTCTGGAATCTTCTTTTCTTAGCCTGGTAATTATACATCTGATCTTGTTTGGTGTTCTCTTCACCCTCCACACAGCCTGGACTCTTCCATTGCTACTGTCCTGAAACAGAATCCCCACCTGAAAAATTCCCATGTGAGGCTGCCAGAGGAATTATGCACAACAAGATGGCGGGGGGGTTATGTCACTCCATGAAAGCTGTAATTTCCCTGGTATTGATTTCCTAAAGATAAACTTGTGGTTTGCATGCGGTGAAAGCTAATTTAAACAAGAAAAATGAGTCTCTCCAGAACACCTTGATTGGCAATTGTGATAAATTTCTATAATTACTATTGACTCCAAGAAAGATTTTCATTTGTTAAAGATGTTGCTGAAATGACAGCCCAGAAACAGAATGAGACAGGGAAAGCAGTGTGCAGCTCCTGCCTTTGCCAAGTTACCTGAGTATTTAGCATCATGCAGATGTGCAAAGGGTCACCAGAGTCAAACTACTTTGGCAAGCCCAGTACTGCCAACTCCAATCATTGGAAAATTTATGAGTCAGGCCACTCAATCATGAGCTTGGCTTAAATATAAGGTTTCTTTTTCTTTAAAAAAAAAAAAAAGATTTTGGTTCTTTTTAATTGGCCTTCTGGTTTGAGCATTTAGGATAAGCTTGAAAAGGTGATCCAGGTGTTTCTCTGCAACTATGAGGGCTAGAAGCTTATTTTAAAAAGTAAAAGCTGAGATTATATACATACACACACACACACACACACACACACACACACTTACACACTTAAGCCTGGGACCTTATATAAGCAGCTAGCCTGCCCTGAAACCACTGTACCTTCACTGCTATTGGTACTCCTGCTAGCTAGATCAAAAGTAGCTCAGGTATATCTACACAAGCTGCAATCACACTGACACCCCCCCAGTCCAGTGCAGACATGCCATGAGTTCAGATGAGCACCCATATGGCACACTGCACCAGTGCCGATCCATTTGGAACTGCAAACTCAGGCTGGAAACAGCACAGGAGCAGCCTCTTGGCTGTATTTCTGTTTGGAACATAGTTGCAAAAAACCTAAAAATAGTGAATGGGGTAGGGGGAGCTAGCCAATGTTGTGAAGCTTCAGTTGGAATATCTGCTAGAGGTTGAGGGGGCATACAAGTATTGTATTGCAATACATGTATCATGGTCACAGAAGAGGAGCTTGAATGGGATACACTATCCAGAGTGGGGAGAGCTGAAAGAGTGTAGATCATCTCAGGAATAGTGATTCACAAGCATTTGCCACTCAGCAGAAAATCCCACTGTATAGTGTAACCCACACACTGCCTGGGTGCAGTGTTCTGTCCCATCTAGTGGCAGAGACCACTTAGAGAGATAAAATGAGTCTGCTCTACAGCCTTAGCTAACAACCAGTTGGCTCTTAGCTCATGCTGTAGAGGCTCATGCACCAAGCTCCAGAGGTCACTGGTTCAATCCTGCCCACTGATGACCAGGATCTGTCAGCGTTACAATAGTGCACCCTGCAAAAGCATGGAAGTATTAGGATGGAAATCAGAGTGCAATGTAAACAAAACAAAAAACCCAGAACACACAACAACTCTGCTTGTTTGGATGCTTGCAAGGATGAATGAGGGGGACCTGGTTGCATGGCAGGAGATGGTGGTAGGAAAGACTGCAAACCACCCTCCCCCCCCACCCCCCAAGAAAGCCAACAAAGTCAGTGGGCCTTAGTGCTGCCTTGGACAGACAAAAATGGTGGATGCTTGCATGATAAGCAGACCCACATGTAATGAAATAAGGGGAAGAAGATTGCAGTATATGCATAAACAAAGGGGACACTGGCCTTCCAAAAAAAATGCCCATGCATATGCTTAGAAAGGCCCAATTCCCCCACCCCCATAGAAGAAATGCAGCAGCTGCTTGCTCCCCAGAAATGGCTTACAAGAGACAGAATCCTCTGACTTGTGTGACACTCAAAAGCCACACTAGGATACCTTAGGCCACCTGCAAACAGTGTTTCTGCATTGAGGGTTAAATCTAGTCTGTTGGTGGGCATGGAAGCCTCAGCCAGAAGCTCTGCTACTTGCAGTCAGGAGGTGAGCAGTCACCGAGTGGCAGAGAGGAAGAGAACAGCTGATAAAAACCAAGTGCTTTGTAGGAGACATTCTCTTGCTACTTAGGTAATTGTTTGCCTGGTCTGCTTTCTTTTCCCCCCTTGGAGATGGAGCACTTGATGGTAAAATAAAGCCTTTATAAAAATGCAGGGTCAATAATTAACAGCTGCAAAGCTGTCATTTCACACAGGACCCAGCTTCTTAACTACAGGAGGAAGGGAGAAAATGTCAAGAACACAGCAGGTATTTCAGTTTCCTCACCTCACAGCTCCCTTCTGGGTTTAGGCAGGCTTGCACATGTCCTGTACATGTGCACACTGCAGACCACCCCCATAACCACCACCACATGCACACATGTGAACAGTAAGCACACAAAGAAACATTTGCATAAACCACTCTCATAACTACCCAGATCCACATCCCCCATGTATGAATTCTCTGAGGCAAGTACGTAGCCATTGTTACACCCACATACAAGTTTGATCTTGCTCTAATTTTAAAGACAGTGGAAACTTTATTGAACTGCTGAACATTCCAGAGCATCTGACAAGCTCCTGGGAGCTAAGTTTCCTTTCCAGGATGTAAGAGAAGAAACGAACAGATGATTCATTCATAAGTGAAGGTTTTTGCACCATTTGAACACTTCGGTTCTGATTCTAAGCTATGAATGAGCTGAGATGTTTAGGACAGGAAACATACTAAGAGGCATGTCAGTATTGCCTCATTTTACAGATCAGGAAACAGATACAGAAAGGTACAGGTGAGCCAGCAGCAGAACTGGGACTAGAACCCAGGAAATCTGGGCTTATTCCCTGCCCTATTTTAACCTCTAGACCAGGGGTAGGCAACCTATGGCACGTGTGCCAAAGGCGGCATGGGAGCTGATTTTCAGGGGCACTCACACTGCCCTGGTCCTGGCCACTGGTCCAGGGGGGTTCTGCATTTTAAATTTAATTTTAAATGAAGCTTCTTAAACATTTTAAAAACCTTATTTATTTTACATTCTATAATATATAACATTGTCTTATAGAAAGACCTTCTAAAAATGTTAAAATGTATTACTGACACACAAAACCTTAAATTAGATGAATAAATGAAGACTCGGCACACCACTTCTGAAAAGTTGCTGACCCCTGCTCTAGAGTATACTCCCTTCTTGGAGTTTTCCTTCTTTTAAAGGAGGCAGGGATGCTACCTTCACTTTGGTGTGTGCTCAAGGAAGTTCGCAATCCATTTATTGTACATTTTAGCCAAGGCTAAAAGTGGGAGAAGAAATACGGACATCCCAATAGCTGCTCCCTGTAGCACAAATAATTTGGGGATAAAAAGAGGAGCGGGGAGGAAGAGTTCCTCAAAATACTTCAGCTCTTCATTCAGAATCCATGGAGGCCACGTTACCATGGAAATGGAAGAAGGGTTGTGTCTGTTTTTAATAATCCCAAAGGGGGTATTTAATTGGAATCAACCACAGCTTTTTGAACTGGAGAAAAATAGAAAGCTGCTGCCAGAAATGGGACATTAAATTAAATTTAAAAAAAAATGAAGCCATGAAACAAGAAAAAAAGGAAATCAAAAGAATAAATTTACTGTAACCAGCAAAGGATTCATTAGGGTTACAAAGCTTGAATCAATTTCCCTCCTATTGACATTAACGAGTTTGATGTAGGTCCAGCTTGAAAGCCAAACAGAGCAGCTCTCACCCTCTGGGTCCCCACAGGACCCAGCAGCTGTTTGCAGATTGTTCCCCTAGTGTGGAACAAGGCTCTTTCTGCCTTACATCTAGCTCCACCTAACCATACCAGCATTGAGAAGCTTTTCCAAAAGTCTGCCTCATCTCTTGCCAGTCAGCTTCAAATTCCCAGCATGCCTAGACCCTCTGACTTGGATGTGCCTGTTTAGTGGGAGATGTTATCATAGAAATAGCTTGGGCTAGCAATATTTTTGGGCCTAGCAGCTGATCCTCAGCTTTTATTATTGGATTAAAAGGAGTCGTCCCCCCCCCAAAAAAAAGCTTACAATCTAAATGCACAAGACAAGGATTGAGAGGGGAACCAGACAGAGAGGAAGTGATTTGCCCATTGTCACTTTTCATCCTTGTCTTTGGATGAGGGATGTCTGCACCACTTCCTAGGGTGGAAATGAAATAAAGCTGCCTTGCCAGCCTATTAGACAGTGGTGAGAGACGAAGACTAGTATTCAGGGCAGGAGAGACTAGGAAGCAGTTTACCTTAGTTCCAGCAACTCCCTGTGTGCTCTTATGGAAAAGAGCAATTTTATATATATGTGCCAGTAGCACCGAAAGGTACCAATGAAGCTAGAGGGTCGTTGTGCTAGGTGCTGTACAAACACTTAGTAAGAAACTAGTCCTGGCCTGAAGTGCTAGATTCACACTCAGAGCCTCATAGGGAGCTGTTCAATCCTGCAAGCCAAAAGAGGTGCTGTGCTGATCTCCCCCAGCTGGAAGTCATTATATGATGCTACTGGAGTATTTTCCCCTCCAGTTGATTCCCAAGCTGGATCTTCAGTTCAACACACCACCCCCATCCCAGCTAAAGATCAGAAATCTGAACTCACTCCTATATTCCTGATACCCTAAACTAGCCCCTGCCCACAGCCCCTTTCCCAGAGAAGAGAAATAGTGAGAGAAAAAGGGATACCATAATAGATTTTCCCCACTGGAGTGTATGTTAAGTTTAAGCCTTCACTCTGGACACTGAATGGCTGGTCATTAACGTGCCTCGAATCGGCGGCATAAGACAACCTCCATAAGTGCTTCTATGAAAAATGGTAACAGATCAGAAGTGATTGGAATGCAGACAGGACCCTCAGCTCTTGGTATAAAAGTGATTAATGAAAAATCCCCAGCATCTTTTCTCCTCCCTGCAAAAGGAGGAGTGAGCAAGGCTGACAAGAACAACTGCTCCTTGTGTGAGGAAGATAATAGCAGGAATGATACATCTCCAGGAGATTCCCAAGGCCTCATGCGCATGTAATAAATTGCCCTTGTCCTTCAGGAAATGTATGAAGAACGATCACGAAAGCCAGTGAAAGTACGAGGAAAAAAACCAAAAGATTCAACCTCAGAAGTGCTCCTGCTCCACTTGCCCCTCGCCTTTCGTTTGTTCTGCAAAGTGTTTTCTGAAATGAACAAGAGTGGCACAGACAGGTCCCTGGGCTCATAAAATGACTGTCAGTCTGTGACGGCAATAAAGTCTGGAGTGGGGCTGCATGCTGCAAAGCCACAAATCTTAAACAGCATGCTACAGAGAGCTGGGATCATGGAGACACTGGCATTGCATCATGGCATGAGACCCTTGTAGACAGGTAATTAGTTGGTTTCTAGGTGCAAGGAAGTCCTTGTGGTTAAGACACTGGACTCAGGAGAGCTAGGATCAATTCCTGACTCTGCCACAAACTCTCTATGCAACTTTTTGGGCAAGTCAATCTTTTAGTGCCTTTGTTTCCCCCCCACCCCATCCCCATCGGTACAATGGAGAAACCTTTCGCGGTCATGACTATTTAGATTTAAGTTCTTTAGGGCAGGGACTCTTACTGTGTGTATGTGCAGCACCTTGCATAATGAGGCCCTGATCTTGGTTGGAGTTGCCAAGACAATAAGGACAAACGCTAACTAAATCCTAAGTATTTACATGATCAGGGCAGAAAAGATTAGGATTTTAGCCATGGTAAAAGTAACTGGACTGATGATCCTTGGCAGTCAAGGAACCAGTTCTTATTTACAATAGAGGCCCTTTATACTGTTCTGGCATCCATTATATGGTCAGCATATATTGTCACTGCAAGAGCATTGTAAAGGGGCCCTAGAGTGTGTGAGAATCAGGCCCACAAGTCTGTTTATCCACAGGAGAAGTATAGCACAAGCAGAGGTGGTACAATCGTCTCATGTGCACACACTCTAGCTATCACACTATAGTGCAGGCCTTGATACACTATAGGAATCAGAGGACATGGCCTACTCACTCATTTCTGCTCAGGCTGCCAGTCAGAGGACCAATTTGTGATCATTTGTTCTGATAACTAGATCAAGACTCCATCTTAAAGGGATATGGAGGAAGACCCATGATTTGGATCATTTATATCTAAACTGGACAGAGCACTAGGAAATATACTGCTGGGAACAATCCTGCACTGGCCAAGAGAGACCTACTAGACCATCTAGTCTTTTCCAGCTCTGGTTTTCTGTGATTAATTTCACACAAGGCACAGACCAGATGCCAGACAGTAATGACTTTGGGTCACATGTGGTGAGTCAGTGAGAAATAAGGCTCATGGGAAAAGTTTGAGCAGCTTATTTTTCCTACATAAGGAACTTGCATTTTAAGAGCTCAATAATGTAATGCCATGGCAAATAAGGAGGATTTGGGGTGGTAACAGTGCAGCTCTCATTTGGGTGCAGTTTTTAAAATAAAGAGAAAGCTTGGCACTATTTACAAAAGCCAATGAGTTGAATATCAAGGGTGCTACAGGTCAGGGCACTGGAATTGTGCAAGGGTAAGCAGGGAAACCTGCAGGTCAGTATACTGGGTACAGGACTCAGATCTCAGGGGGAGCAGCAGATCAGTATTATGCTCCATCAACAAAAATTGTTATCAGACTTTGTTAGGGGAAGGATGGTCCAATGGCTAGGGCTCTATCCTAGAACTCAGGAGACCCATCTTCAATTCCCTGCTCTGCCCTGGACTTTGTGTATGAAAGTCACTTGGTCTTTGTGACTCAGTTCCCCTGCATAAAATAAAGGTAACAGCACTGCCCTTCCTCACAGGGTGTTGTGAGGACAAATGCAAAGACTGAGGTTCTACAGAGATGGGGATCATGCAAGTTCCTTAGTTAGGCCCTCGACTGGTTTGGTAGGGGAGGTATTGCAGGTGAGGAGAGCAGGGTCTTGGCCCAGCTGCATGATTATGGCCAAATGTGTAACTAGTTCCACGCCCATTGCCACTTCAGAGAGGAATAACATTGCTGATACAGCAGAACTGATGTTGTTCGCTCCATACACTGCAATGGGAGGCACAGGATCCTGAGACTGGAGCTATGGAATATGCTTGATCAGTGGAGAATACCCCAAACAGATGGAGTTGAACAAAGCTTCATTTCACCTATCTCTGAGCAATATCAGCCAGCAGAGAGATGCAGGCCAAGTGCACCTAGATCTGATGAGGCTTTCCCCAACTGAAAACTTCTGTTTACCTGCTGTCACATCCCATTAGCCGCAGTGGCTCTTGTGGAGCTGGCTCCAGCTCTTCAAATTTCTTTGAAGACATTTCCTTTGTAAGTGAGATGATGGAAGGAAAACATCCAGTAGCAATGTCATTTAGTATGTCGTACTTCAGGATCCTGGAGGGACAGACAATGAGCAGCCTCCTCCTCAAAAGAGGTTGCCTTGGTGCCTGCAGGGCCGGCTCTGGCTTTTTCGCCGCCCCAGGCGAAA
>NW_020664404.1:10477524-10498254 GCF_002925995.2 Terrapene triunguis | reverse complement strand
GCGAGCCCTGCTGTGGCCCCGCTCTCCCCGGCGGCCGGAGCGCCGCCGCCCCCCTCCAGGTGCCGCCCCAAGCACCAGCTTGGGTGCCTGGTGCCTGGAGCCGGCCCTGGGTGCCTGGGATTCATACAAGGCAGTAGATCCATTGTCTGTTTTCCTGCACCATATACTGCTGTTAAGGAGGCCTTGTTTCCCAGACCCTCACTTGAGGGGAGCCTTCACTATTGCCAGGATTTCAACCTACAAATTATGATGCCTTGAAACAATTTGAGCATTTCTTTATATCCTACTGTACATAGAAGGGAGAGAGAAAGTTCAGTTCCTCACCCAAACTTCATACCAAAAATCCTACAGGTGTGGGAGCCCCTCCAAGAGTCCTCAGTGATTCCTACACCTGGAAGCATCACCAGTTCATGCTTCCAGTTGTGCTGGGTCTTCAAGCCATCCGACAATCCATAAACAATCAGATCATGCAGTACATCCCAGTTCCTAGGAGTGCTCAGTCTCTGTAGGACTGACAGCTATAGGAATTACCATGCGACTCAAGGAATCATCTCCAGATCCCTCACGGGAAAGGGAAAGAAAAAAAAAAGCAAACATCCTGGGCAGTCTAATGAGACCTTTTCAAAAGAAGGGAAGGATGTCCTTGTGGCAAGGCATTGTATCAGGACTTAGGAAATCTGGGTTCAGTTCCTGGCTCAGGCATAGACTCCCTGTGTGACCTTTGACAATTCATTCATTATCCCTGTGCATCAATTCCCCTCCCCCACCCAAATCAGTAAGATTATAATGGTTCCTTTCCTCCCCTCATTTGTCTGTCTTGTTAGTTCTGTGAGGTAGGGACTGCCTCACTATATGCCAGTGCAGCTCCTAGCACAATGGGGCCCTGATCTTGTTTGGGGCCCTGAGAGTGTTCCCACAATGCTAAGAAGGGATGATAGTTAAGATCACAAACTCTTCCTCACCATCTGTTTCCCTTAAATCAGGCACAGCAGCAGAGCCAGTCAGTTTTGGGGTGCTGGATTTTACCCCTTCTAGATTTGTCCTTTGTGACCTTTCCATCTCATGCTAAAAGCCATTGTTTTAAAAAGCCATAGATGGAAAAGCAGGTGTCTCCCTTCCCATTGCACCACACATTCCCACAATGGAAAGGTCATGCCTTTCATAGCCAGACAACATGTCAGATTAACTGACACAAGCTGCCCTTTCTCAGGCTACGTCATCAGATTCAATATTTTCCCTCTTATATTTCCCTCCCCATGCAACAAGAAACAGCACTTTCTCCCTGGCAGGGGATTTGGATGGAGGGAAGCTTGAGGCCCAGATCTTGTTACCATTAAGAAGCCAGAAGAAAAATGTAGTGGACTGTTGTAACCCTTCAAGTCACTGGAACAGCTGCTACTCAGAAGACTTGAGGCAAAGTGGAGAAGTAAAGTCCTGGCTCTGTTGAAGTAAATGGGAGTCTTGTATTTCACTTAAGGATAAAACCCTGGCCCCACTGAATTCCTAGCCCTTCCTTTGTTAACTCCAGCTTTCATGCTAACCAAACAGAACCTACACTGAAAGTAGGCAATTGGGAGGTGTGATTGAGGATCAAAGCTAGCTCAGGCCACAATAGCAATGAAGCTCCAGCAGCATGGTTAACTACAGGGACTAGGCCCACCTGTCCAGGACCCTGGGTACTTATGCAAGCAGCTACCAGCCATTCTGCCATGGTTTCACTGCTAGCGTTGCTCAAGCTAGCTCTGATCTAGCTGATCTGCACATACTGCAATCACACCTCTCAACGGCAGTGTAGGCATAACCTTCAACTCATGCAGCCAAGTCTTCAAGAGTGGACAGTGATTTTTGCTACTTAACCAAACCTTTAAAAAAGTGTCTCAAGTTATCAGAAGTGCTGAAAATCCACGGCTCCAACAGAAGCCCATGAGATCTGCAGATCAGGCCAAAAGCATCTCAGGTAGAGCTGACTGAAAACTGGATTTTCCATCCCATGGGAAATTCCAATATGATGTGTTTTTGGCCCAAACTGGGAGGAAAAGTCAAAGATATTAGAAATTTTGCATGCAATGGAAAAAGTTTAAACAATTTAGAAATGAAGCATTTCAGTTTGAAAAACAATTGATGTGTCATTGTGGGTCAATGCAATATTAAACAGTCCACCTGAGCTACCACGTGCCTCATGGGAGTTGTAGTTTGGGTGCCTCATGCCCCCATTCTTCTCTATGGCTCAGACTAGCTGGATGGACTACATCTCCCATGATGCACTGTGGTCACATGTCTTCTATGATGCACCACAACAATCTCTCTGTGCCTGTTTCTTCATTGGTCTTGTGAGGAGAATAATGCCCAATTCCTTTGAGGAGTAATTAGTTCACATTTGCAGAGTGCTGTGTAAGCATCACCACCTCAACTCTTCCTCCTAAGGACATGAGCCTCCAGGTGTCCCATACACAGAAGTACACATGTGGGATTGGATTTTGATCTCACTTATGCTTGTTTCACATGTAATCCCACTACATTCAGTGGAGTCACTCCCAAATTACATGGGTGTAGATGAGAGAAGGGTGAGACCTGGAGCTTGAGTTCCTTCCCTGCTGTCACAATGCAGTTACTCCAAATTTACCCCTTTATCACTGATATCTGCCTGACCCAATCACTGGACATCTCACTTCCTGAGCTCACTGCTCTGCCTGGTCTCATCAACTACTTCAAGGGGGAGGGGGAAAACAGACCCCCAACTCAGCAACAACGGAGCTGATTTTTTACATTATTCAATTTGCAAATTGAATAATTTGTCATTGTTACATTTGCATGTATATTACTGATCTGTGATCTTGGGCCTCTTTCAATCATCCTCATACACAAAAAAGCCCTCCCTGATTCTCCTTTAAGGGAGCTGCAGCAAGCCTTTATTCTCCAAATCCGCAGCAGCTGCCATCACTGCTCCATTCCAACAAATGGAAACCTTATCTTCTGATGGGTGCATGCAGCACATTCTCTGTGACATTTAGATCTCCCTTTGTAGCAGACTCAGATATTTCTGCTGTTAAAAGCAGCCTGCACAGCTGGGCAATTTCATTACTGCAAATGTTATTACAGCAAGAGTCTGTTTAAGACAATGTCATTGACAAGATATACCTTAGCAACAGGCTCAGCCTTAGTGAGGGCCTGGATTCATCACAGCATAAATGGAAACCTTCAGGCATCAGAGCCCCTCATGGAACAGCTCTTTCCTTCAAAGAAAAAAAAAGTACAAGGTGCCCCAGAGCCCTAAAGCCTCAGGGCTGAGATTGTCAAAGGTGATTATGGGAGTTAAGCACCCAACTCCCAGTGAATTTAGATTTCGGCTTGTAACAGGTTGGGTGATTGAACAGGAGCGAGAAGAAAGCCTTGCCTCACTTGACAATGGTCCCAGCCCTAGGCTCTTAAAGAAAAGAGAAGAGTTCTCTTCCCACATCTGACCCTGAGGTCCCCAGGATCTTTTCTCAGAAGATACTTCTTGAAATGGGGTAGCCTGGACTCCTCTCACCCACTTCCTTTTCTTTCAGGGGCCAGTACTGGGCTCTTAAATCATTTGGGCAGCTTTGAAAATCCCAGCCACTTTAGCCTAGATATTATGGTAGGAGACGGAACAAGAAATGTATGGTGATTTGTATATCTAATGCATCCCATTGGGCTAGGGACTGTATGTGTATATAATGAAAAAGACTGACAGGGCATATAAATGCCACCAGCATGGAAGAGGTTAAGGAGCTGCTTTGGTTTGGAGTAGCCCTGCCCTAACACACCTGCAAGTCACACCAGGTTTGGAGGAGTTTAAGAGGAGGAAGCAGTAGTGGGCAGCCCTGGAGAGGGAGTAGGTTGTTGAACTTCCCAGCTTGAAGCCTGGTAGCTAGCAGAGCCTCTGCCCTCATGGAAAGGCAACACAGGCTCCCTAGGCTAAAGAAGGGGACAAGACTATTTATACCTTGTGCTTGGAGGCCCAGCAAACTCTGGATGGACTGGGGCCCCTCTGAAGAGTCCAACTATCATGACTAGAACTTCCCACAGGCAGGGTTTCCCCCCCTTTGCCCTTAGTCTTGTTTGCGGACCTTGGATTTGTTTTCCCACTTCGAAAAGGAGAGAAGTAGTCAGGAGGCCTTGGCCAGAGGGCTGAGGACCTGCCATTGAATGCTCTTGCTGGAAGACCTGAACTTGTGAGCATGCTGAGGGGGTGCTCTGATGGACAGATCCCTGACAAACCCTGCCCTGAAAAGCATCCAATCTTAGTAAAATTGGTAAATAGGGACAGAGGAGGATATATGCTTTACCTGCTCATAGATGGCTAGATCCTGACTCCACTGGGGTCTGTAGGAGTTTTGCTATTGACCTTAGTAGGACTTAGAGCATGGACCCCAACCCTCAAGTGGCTGAGCCAATATAGCTCATTTCCCCCCGCCCCCCCCCCCCCCCCGCAGCAAATTCCACTTTGCATCAATGCAGAAGCACAGATTTAGCACAGTAGTGAGGACAAGCCCAAAGTCTTAAAAAAAAAACCCACAATCTTTACAAGGTGTGAGGGTCTCAGATGCTGTGGTAATAGGGGACATTACATACCTCATAGATAGTCAAAATGCAGGGTCAAGTGTCATGACCTGTGCACTGTTCTCTCCCCCACTTAAAAGCTTTTATTCAAGAGACTAATCTAAAATCCACTGTCGATGGGAGTTTCTCACGCCCCCCCCCCCCAAAAAAAAAAAAGTTCAGAGCTTTGAATCAGGTCCTGGCCTCCTTTGCCGACAAGCCCCTAGCTTTAGTGAATTCAGAAAGGAAGCGTCTTGATTTAACATTTGGGCAGCAACTTATTGTTTTTTCCTGTCTTTTAGGTTCCTCCCTCCCCTTTCTTGCACACCAGCAACTCAAATCCATCCCAGACTTCAACTAACACTAACAAGGCAGCATATGACAAGCAGAAAGCATCTACAAGCAAATCAGAGATTCCCAGCTCAGTCATTGTAAATGCTGCAAGTTCTCTACAAAGCAAGCAGCTTCTAGAGAGGTTTAAGAAGACTGTCTCCTTAGGTTTCAGAACTGTAGGACGATGACTTGTTGGGGACCTTTGGTGCCTGTTCCCCCCCCCCACACACACACATTTTTTTTTAAAAGAAGGGATCTCATCACAAGAGCTGAAATTGGCTCCTCTGGCAACCAATCAATAAGTTCCAGTAGGCTTTAACTTCCCTTCTGGCTGATGCTGCTGTAATCTGCACCAGAGACTGAGTTACCTGCCCTTCCTTCCTTTGATCCATCATGTTTCTTATAGGGAAGCATATGTTTATTTTGTCATCCTGGACTGCAGTCATGGCCAGACAGCTTCTGTCTCCTCCCTGGTGCCTAGCATGCAGCGTGATGGGGGAGTTTGGTAGAGCACTTAACTGTTGGGAGCTTGCAGGAGGAAGATCACTTACAACTTTGCGGTTTCCTTTAAGAGACTATCCCTGAAGGAAATTTTCACCCCCTGGCCCACGCATTGGGAGGGAGATAGCACAATCCTAGATCTTAGAGAAACACATTAGTGTTTCATTTGGGAAAGCAGCATGATCTAGATATAAAGTCACTGGGATTTGGGAGACCTTAGTTCTGGCTCCAGTTCTGCCACTGACCTGCTGTGTGGCCTTGGTTATGTCACTTTCTTTCCCTTCCCACCACTTGTCTATTTAGATTATGACTGCCTTTGGGCAGAGACTGTCTTATACTACATATGCACAGCACCTTGCACAATATAGCCTTGATCTCAGCTGGGGTTCTGGCAGTACTGTAATAGGGATAATAGCAATAATATTGCAACTTTCAGTAGTGTCTTAATTTTCTTATGCAGAGCCTTCCTGCTTCTCCAGCAGAAAATAGTTCCAGACAGGCTGGCATAGCATTAAGTCAATCTTGAATGTTGTGTGCAGTGCTATGCACACTGGCTAAAGATTCACTACCCCTCAACAAGGCAAATAAGTATCTCAGAGAACAGAGAACTCAGATTCCTAAAACCCTGGACAGCAGTCCTTAATCAGAAATGCTTCACCTACTGATCTACCTGCACACATATGCCTAACATCACATGTGTGATCCCATATTCACACCTCTCACATAGGCATGACAGCCACACCAAGCACATGTGTATTATACATACACTTCACACTCATACATGAAGTGTGCACCACACAAATGCATGGCCACAGTTCACAACCATACACAGCACTTGCATGCTGTACACATGTGATCCATGCACAGCACATCTGTGACTTGCTCACACCTCACAAACCTGCATGATGTGCAGCATGCATGAGTAACAGAGCATACCCCACATGGGACATGCACCCACATTTACACAGAAGGATATTTAGAGGGCAAACTTGCCCATTTTCAAAGTCTTCCTGGAAAGGCAGAGGGGTCCTGGAACACTTTCAACTCAAATCATACACAGGGACCACACTATTTTTCATACTAGCAGGATGTAATCCTCAGCATACTAAAGTCATTCTGGGAGCAAACACACAGTCTCTCTTACAAAGGGCTTCACAATCCCCTGAACCTCTGGGTTCCCTAGAAAGTTCACTTAGGGTATGTCTACACTACGAGAGTAGTTCGATTTTACTTAAATCGAATATGTGGAATCGATATTACAAAGTCGAACATGTGTGTCCACACTAAGGACAGTAATTCGACTTTGTGAGTCCACACTAACGGGGCAAGCATCGACATTGGAAGCAGTGCACTGTGGGCAGCTATCCCACAGTTCCCGCAGTCCCCGCTGCCCATTGGAATTCTGGGTTGAGCCGCCAATGCCTTCTGGGTAAAAAAATGTGTTGAGGGTGCTTTTGGGTAACTGTCGTCATCCGACCGTCACTCCCGCCCTCCCTCCCTGAAAGCGCCGGCGGGAAATCAGTTTGCGCACTTTTCTGGTCAGTGACAGCGCGGACGCCACAGCACTGCGAGCATGGAGCCCGCTGCGACCATCGCTGCAGTTATGGCCGTTGTCAACACCTCGCACCTTATCATCCACCTTTCCCAGAGGCAGATGCTGAGAAATCGGGCGAGGAGGCTACGGCAGCGCGGTGAGGACCTGAAGTCTGAGAGTGGCACAGACCTGTCAGAAAGCACGGTACCCCGCGCCGAGGACATCATGGTGGCAATGGGTCATGTTGATGTTGTGGAACGGTGATTCTGGGCCCGGGAAACAAGCACGGACTGGTGGGACCACATAGTGCTGCAGGTCTGGGATGAATCACAGTGGCTGCGAAACTTTCGCATGCGGAAGGGGACTTTCCTCGAACTTTGTGAGTTGCTGTCCCCTGCCCTGAAGCGCAATGACACCCGGATGCGAGCAGCCCTGAGTGTCCAGAAGCGAGTGGCCATAGCCCTCTGGAAGCTTGCAACGCAGACAGCTACCGGTCAGTCGCGAACCACTTTGGCGTGGGCAAATCTACCGTGGGGGTTGTTGTCATGCAAGTAGCCAACGCAATTGTTGAGGTACTGCTCTCAAAGCTAGTGACCCTGGGAAACGCGCAGGTCATCATAGATGGCTTCGCCGCGATGGGATTCCCAAACTGCGGTGGGGCTATAGATGGAACTCACACCCCTATCCTGGGACCGGACCACCAGGCCAGCCAGTACATTAACCGAAAGGGCTACTTTTCAATGGTGCTGCAAGCACTGGTGGACCATAGGGGACGTTTTACAAACATCAACGTCGGATGGCCGGGCAAGGTTCATGACGCTCGTGTTTTCAGGAACTCAGGTCTGTTTAGACGGCTGCAGGAAGGTATTTACTTCCCGGACCACAAAATAACTCTTGGGGATGTGGAGATGCCTATAGCCTACCCGCTAATGCCCTGGCTCATGAAGCCCTATACTGGCGCCCTGGACACTGAAAAAGAACTCTTCAACTACCGTCTGAGCAAGTGCAGAATGGTGGTGGAGTGTGCTTTTGGCCGTCTCAAGGGGAGATGGAGAACCTTACTGACTCGCTGTGATCTCAGCGAAACCAATATCCCCATTGTTATTGCAGCTTGCTGTGTGCTCCACAATCTCTGTGAGAGCAAGGGGGAGACCTTTATGGCAGGGTGGGAGGTTGAGGCAAATAGCCTGGCTGCTGATTACGCCCAGCCAGACAGCCGGGCGATTAGAAGAGCCCAGCGGGGCTCACTGTGCATCCGGGAGGCTTTGAAAGCTAGGTTCCTGAGTGAGCAGGGTAACCAGTGACTATTAAGTTTGTGTAGAGAGAAGCTGAACCTGCCCCCGTTTCTTTACCAAGTAAATATTCACTATCCTCTCCAGTTACATACCCCTTTCCCCCCCTTCCAACACACGTTTAAAAATAAAATCACTTGAATTTTGTTAATCAACACCGTTTTCTTTATTACTGTTTTCTCGGTAAAATGTTGAACCTGGGACGCAGACTGTGGTGGGGAGCGGGTGTAGTGTAGTGATGCAAAGGACGCTTCTAAACTCTGTGTGTGGGGGCTATGTGACTTTGTGGCAGGGGGAGGACGGTTACAGATCCCCTGCTGCGTGGCTCTGTGATCCAGGATAAGGACCGCTGCATAAGATCTCTAACTGCCCTCCCCCGCCACAAAGTCACAGAGCGCCCCTCCCCCCCACAGAACATGAAAACCACCTCCCAGACTGACCAGGGTAACTAGTGACTGCAATGTGTGTGTGCCCTGCTGCTGAACCTGCCCCCGCCTCTGTACCCTGGTAAAGGTGACTGTCCTGTCCAATTACCAACCCCCTTCCTCCCCTTCAGACAGACTCTCCTCTAAAAGAACATGATGGAAACAGTAATTAACAGAAACGTATTTTTTATTAGCAACTACACATGAAACTGGAGGATGAAACTTGGACGGGGGCTTGGGTGAGGCAGGAAGGAAAGGACTTCTCAAATTTTGGGGAATGAGAGCCTTCTGGTACTTGAGCAGTCTGCAGGGGTGGAGTGAGAGTTTTCACGGACTCTGCCGCCCCTCCTTCTTGGGACTTTGGGTGAGGGGGGTATGGGACTTGGTGGTGGGGGAGGGCGGTTACAGATATACTGCAGCGGGGCTCTGTCCTCCTGCCTCCGGTCCTGCAGAACATCCACAAGGTGCCGGAGCGTGTCCGTTTTCTCCCTCATTAGTCCAAGCAGCGTTTGAGTCGCCTGCTGGTCTTCCTGCCGCCACCTCTCCTCCCGTTCCATGTCTGATCGGTGCATTTGGGACAAGTTCTCCCTCCACTGGGTCTGCTGGGCTGCCTGGGCTCCGGAGCAGCCCATAAGTTCCGAGAACATGTCCTCCCGTGTCCTCTTCTTCCTACGCCTAATCTGCGCTAGCCTCTGGGAGTGTGATGCCAGGCTAGGTCGGGAGACAGTCGCAGCTGTGGGATGGGAAAAAGGGAGTGAATTCCTCAGAAAGATAAATTTTTGTGTGAACAAAGAACATAGTCTTTCTCTGTGAACTAGACCATGCACAGCACCTATCACATGCGCACTCAGGACAAGGTCGAATTTTAGGCCTTCGCATTCAGTGCCTGGGGTCTTGCAGTGCAGATCAGAGAAGTGGGGCAGGACACCGGAATTTGTGTAGCAGGCCGACATGGTAAGCCGTAGACTTGTGGCTGCTTAAAACTTTAATAATAGCACTGGCCTCCTTTCACATTGAAAGCAATGCCAGTCCCTGCTGCCAGCAATCCGGCAAGCATGAACTCTGCCCCTGTCCCACCCCCTCGCGGCTGTCCCAGGGAAAGATCCCTGTATGCTGCCCCCTCCCGCCTCCACCGCGTGGCTGTAAGCCGCCGGTTACAGTTCTGTAAAGGAACAGGCAAGCAGTCCCAATACTAACATTCCCCTACCTAATTCAAAGCAGGTCACCATGAGCGACATCACTCTGATGAGGATTTCAGAGACGGAGAAAGAAAGGATGCTTCGGGAAAGCCTGCAAAGACCAGGGCCGTATGCCGCCATGCTCTGCAAGGCAATGATTCCCGAGTACTTGCTTGTCTCCTGGCGCGGAAACGTTTCGTAATATGGAGGACCCAATAAGGCCGCTCTCCCAAGGAACCTCATGCAAAGGCTTTCCAATTACCTCCAGGAGAGCTTCGTGGAGATGTCCCTGGAGGATTTCAGCTCTATCCCCGGACATATAGACCGCATTTTACTGTAGCTGCACTGGCAGGGACTAAACAGTAGAGCGGCTAGGGCAGAACAATCATGCTAAACCGGACATTGTTAGATTTTTTTTCAGTAGTTGCACTGCCAAGGACTGAAACATTAAGCGCCTAGGGCAAACTAATCATGAAAAACCCATTGTTATTATTGTTAATATTCCTGTTCTGTTAAAAATAAATGTTTAGATGTTTAAAACACTTACTGGCTGATCCTTCCCCTGATTCTGTGTCCGGGTTAACGGCTGGGGACGGTTGGTAGGGGATCTCTGTAAGGGTGATGAAGAGATCCTGGCTGTCGGGGAAATCAGCGTTGTAAGCGCTGTCGACTGCCTCGTCCTCCTCATCTCCTTCCTCATCTTCCCCGTCCGCTAACATCTCCGAGGAAGCGGCCGTCGACAATATCCCATCCTCAGAGTCCACGGTCAGTGGTGGGGTAGTGGTGGCGGCCGCACCTAGGATGGAATGCAGTGCCTCGTAGAAACGGGATGTCTGGGGCTGGGATCCGGAGCGTCTGTTTGCCTCTTTGGTCTTCTGGTAGCCTTGTCTCAGCTCCTTGATTTTCACGCGGCACTGCGTTGCATCCCGGCTGTATCCTCTCTCTGCCATGGCTTTAGAGATCTTCTCATAGATCTTTGCATTCCATCTTTTCAATCGCAGCTCGGAAAGCACTGACTCATCGCCCCACACAGCGATCAGATCCAAGACTTCCCGATCAGTCCATGCTGGGGCCCTCTTTCTATTCTGAGATTGCATGGCCATCTCTGCTGGAGAGCTCTGCATCGTTGCCAGTGCTGCTCAGCTCGCCACGATGTCCAAACAGGAAATGAGATTCAAACTACCCAGACAGGAAAAGGAATTCAAATTTTCCCGGGGCTTTTCCTGTGTGGCTGGTCAGAGCATCCGAGCTCGGACTGCTGTCCAGAGCGTCCACAGAGTGGTGCACTGTGGGATAGCTCCCGGAGCTATTACTGTCGATTTCCATCCACACCTAGCCTAATTCGACATGGCCATGTCGAATTTAGCGCTACTCCCCTCGTTGGGGAGGAGTACAGAAGTCGAATTTAAGAGACCTCAATGTCGAACTAAATAGCTTCGTGGTGTGGATGGGTGCATACTTAATTCGATGTAACAGCGCTAAATTCGACATAAACTCCTAGTGTAGACCAGGCCTTAGTTATTTCTCAGAGAGATGACTTTTATTTAGCAGTGACTCATACCACTGGGGAACTCAGCACAAGCAGCAAAGCCAGCCCTAACATGGCATCCTACTTCTACACCTCTCCATCAGCATAGCCAGGGACGGGGATTCTCCTCATGCAAGTCTCCAGCCCATTCCATCTACTGGAGGGAAAACCAGGGCCATGCCACCAGACAGCACCTTTTTAGCACAGACAAACAAATCTGAAATAACAATGTCCCACCCAGCAGACCCCTCTGTAAACACACATCCTTATCTCTGGATATACCATTGTAGGGTTCTTTACCTCACACCACCCGTTGTGGTGCTCTATTTAAGCAGTGTGCTCCCTGCTTCTGCCCCACCGCTGGGGGCGTTCCATCCTTCTAATTAAGCCCCATTACACCCAGCTGGGATCACTGATTAGCCCTTATGTTGCCAGATCATCAGGGAGGCTGAAGATCAGCTGCTAAGTCATGGGCCAGGCTGAGCCCAGCTTGCCTCAAAGGGCCAGTCAGCCTCTGACATCTTGCCACTCATGTTCTCTGCCACACCATTGCAGAGGAAAACACACAAAGGGTGGAAAGACATTTTGACACATTAGAAAGTGTTCCCCAGTCCTACCCTTTCCAGCTCCAATGCGGTCATGAGGTGATCATGAAGAGATGGATATAGGTATGCAGAGAGCATTCACCTCGCTCTGGTCTGCTGGCTAGCAGACTGCTGCTAAAAGAGAAACACACAGATAAATTCAAACCCTTAGAACACAATACCTAACACAATGGGGTCCTGCTCCATGACTAGGGCTCCTCTGATAATAGTAATAAATATATAAACCTTTTCCTTCCTCCAGCACTTTCCAGCTCGGGCTCACAATGTGCTTTTCATGAAGTAAGGCAGGTCAGGAGAGGAAGAACGGTTGACTGGTTAGGGTGTTAGCCTGGGAATTAGGAGAATGGGGGGGCATAGCCCTGCTTGGCTACAGATTTCCAGTGTGACCTTGGGCCAATCACTTAGCCTCTCTGTACAGTAAGGATAACTGCACTTCCCTACCTGACAGAGGTGTTGTGAGGATAAAAATGTTAAAGGTTGTGATGTGCTGAGCTGCTCTGGTGATGGAAGCCTTATCTGTATCTAGGCTGTGTTCTCTTCTTCATTTGACAGATGGGAAATGAATGTGATTTGCCAGATCATAATTCTTAGTTGTATTAAAAGACATTATTTGTATTACAAGAGACCCCATCCAAGACTGTGTCCCCATTGTGCTAGGGAAGTGACAATTCCCCAACCCCAAGGAGCTTACGTCTCAATAGACAAGAGACATAAAAGCTGTATTATCATCCCTATTTCACACATGGGGAACTGAGGCACAGAGAGGCAAAGTGACTTGATGCAGGTCACATAGTGAATCAGTGGCAGAGCTCAGAAATATAACCCAGATCTCCCAGCTGCCTCTCCCTACCAAGCTGCTCTTCTTTTCCATCAAATGAACTGGAAGCTCCTGGTTTGACTGCTTATGCTCAGTCACATGTATACTTGTTCCCTCTCAGGCCTCTGCACTCCTTCTGCCTGACGACGCCTCTCTCCTGCATCTACTTATGCATTTGCCCCCCAGCCCTGGGAATTCTGAAACCAGCTAGAAAGTGATAGAATGCTACATCCCTCTGGGTCCCCATGATTACATCCCAGAGGCACTGCAAACAACGCTCAAGCTTCAGAGCATGTCATTTACCCCCCAGATAAACCTCTGCCACGTTCCTTTGCTATAAGGTCCCAATGGATCAACAGAGGTAGGCAGCTGCCTCATGCTGCTGGCTCACTTGCAGGGTCTGATTTGCTGCTAAGATGTATCTGATGTTTACAAGAGTCTTTGCGAGGGAATCCATAGGCATAAGGGTGTGCAAACAGGGTATTAAGCTGTCGCTCAATGCACCTGCTCTGCTCAATGGCAGACAAGTACAGCATCCATCAGTCATTTCTCTTCCATTTACACACACACACACACACACACACACACACACAGGCCCAGGGAAAACAAAGCTTTTGTTGACCTAAATCTGCAAAATAATGATAATAAATGTACTTTATGGGCGACATCCCCTCTCTCTAAGTAACTATGGGGACCTGCTTGTTTGAGCACTGGTCTTATTCCTAAGAATCTTTTGCCTGAATAAACATTGTCCGCTGTTACTAACCAATTTGATGTGAAAAGGGGGAGGCTCAAATGCAACGTTCCTCCCCCTCTGGGTCCTACAGAGAAGCTGGATGAGAAGGATGGGAACAGACCTCATGGCCCTGAGCTGGGAAGTCCAGACCCAGCTCCAAACTCACACAGAGTTTGGGTGGTGGTCACCTCTCCCTTGTTATGAATGCAGTAGATAAACTTATGTGGCAGACTATTCATTGGACTTACCCAGCTGTGGCATTGCCTGACTCCTTGGGCCTATGTACAGTCCCCTCTTCAGAGCGTGACTGCTTCCCACATCTGCCTTTGCTCAGGGAGGGGTGCTGCCCTGATGGTAGGGAATTGCCATGGGACAGGTGGCTGCCATGATGCCTTTAACTGTCACATGCCGATAGCAGGTGGGTCAGGGTTCCAACAACTATCCGTCACTGCAGTATCCAGGTCTCTCTGCAGACAAGAGTCTACCACACTGGGCCATCCTGCTCACTCCCTCGAATACCTGCTAGGCAGGGGTCCCATCCTACAGAGACTCTTGTATTTTCTATCTGCCCTTCTGGTGCACCCTGTAAGACAGACCCAGTCGAAATGCTTCTATCAGTGTCCTGCATTCATGCTGCTTTCCTACCCCATACCATCCCCCCTTCCCACACCCTCTGAGCTCCCTCCTTTGTGCGCCTGCTTCTCAGTTAAGCCACCCACCTACGGTCACAAGAGTGAAATGCCTGCAAGCAGCATGGAAACTTTTTTAAAACACCATAATAGAGGCTCAAATTAAATGTATAGCAACAACAACAACAAAAACCAGCAAAAGGACCAAAAAATGTGTCCATGGCTAAACTACAGGCTAAAAGAGGTAGCTGGAGGTAAAAAGGCATCCTTTAAAAATAGAAAGTCAAATCCTACTGAGGAAAATAGAAAGGATCATAAATTCTGTCTTAGTGAGGTTGCAAAATTTGAAGATGATACAAAATTACTCAAGATAGTTAAGTCCAAAGCAGACTGCAAAGAGTTACAAAGGGATCTCACAAAACTGGGTGACTGGGCAACAACATGGCAGATGAAATTCACTATTGATAAATGTAAAGTAGTGCACCTTGGAAAACATAATCCCAACTATACATACAAAATTATGGGGTCTAAATTAGCTGTTAACACTCAAGAAAGAGATCTTGGAGTCGTTGTGGATAGTTTTCTGAAAACAACTGCTCAATGCGCTGCAGCAGTCAAAAAAGCGAACAGAATGTTAGGAATCGTTAGGAAAGGGATAAATAATACGACAGTTAATATCATAATGCCATGATATACAGCTATAGAACACCCACACGTTGAATACTGCATGCAATTCTGATCAGCCCATCTTAAATAAGATATATTACAACTGGAAAAGGTACAGAAAAGAGCAACAAAAACAATTAGGGGTATGGGAGAATTTCCACATAAGGAGAGATTTAAAAGACTGAGACTGTTCAGCTTAGAAAAGAGATGACTAACAGGGATATGATAGAGGTCTATAAAATCATGAATGACATGGAGAAATTGAATAAGGAAATGTTATTTACCCCTTCACATAACACAAGAATCAGGAGTCGCCCAATGAAATTAATAGGCAGCAGGTTTAAAACACCCAGAAGGAAGTACTTCTTCACCCAACGCAGAGTCAGCCCGTGGAACTCATTGCCAGGGGATATTGTGAAGACCAAAAATATAACTGGGTTCAAAAAGAATTCATTAAGTTCATGGAGGATAGGTCCATCAATGGAATTTAGCCAAGAAGGTCAGGGACGCAACCCCATGCTCGAGGTGTCCCTAAGCCTCTGAGTGCTAGAAGCTGGGACTGGATGACGGGGGATGGATCACTCAATAATTTCCCTATTCAGTTCATTTCCCCTGAAGCATCTGACACTGGCCACTGTCGGAAGACAGGATACTGGGCTAGATGGATCATTGATCTGACCCAGTGTGGCTGTTCTTTTTCTTATGTTCTTATGCAGTGGCTTTAACCTTACCCTGTTGCACTGCACCATTTATACCCTCTCTAGTACAATTTCTCTTTCTGCCAGCCTCCTTCTGTGATCAGTCTATTGGATGGCAGATGTTCAATGAAACATGTAAATCCTCTCTTGTTTATGAGTGAATATAATAAACTCTGGCTACTGAGCTTTCCAGGTGGCCGTTGGATGCGCTATGTTTAGTGCATAAATACCCAGTGATTGATCTCTGATCTTTAAAATAGGACTGTGAGGACCACAGCAAATCTGCATGCATCTGGAGTCCGAAGCTGGGAAGCGGCAGCTCTAAAACTCCTCAGACACTGCTCTTTATTCCCTTGTGTTCCATTTTCTGTGTTTTACTGCAGTCGAGACAATGCACATGATGTGATTTATGTATAACCAGAGCAGCCCCCAGTGGCTGCATCCATGAACTCCTTCACCGAGGTGCCTGTTGCTTTGTCTCTCTTGCAAGCTCTGCGAGGCTCTGTCTCCCTAGCCCTGGCATTGAGCCCAGCACTGAGAAGGCGTGCTGGGGGCGGCTTGCACCTTGCCTATTGTGGGAATCCTGGGGGCTAATTTGCCCTCCAGAGCAGATTAAAGCAGCTCTTGTGCCCTGACTGCAATAGTCCTTCTGGGCATGGGGGTACCTGCAAATAGCTAAGGCCGGCCACTCCTTTTAAATCCTGCAACCCACCCCTAGCATGCTGCTGGCATGCGCTCTGCACCGGGGGCTCCTGCCGGGAAGAGAGTATAGAGTCATTATGCCAGACTCCTCCCCAGTGATATTCTCCATGGAGCGTCATATGGCTGCTTTGCCACCCCTTTTGGCTGCTGTTTCTCATGCAAAGGGGCCACAGGCAGGGATGAATTCTTCCCTCTCTCTCTCTTTTACATTGTCCAGAATGACCCATGCTATCCTACAAGTCCACGTTGGATTCTTGACACAGCATTGAGTAGACCAGGGGTTCCTCTCCCATTTCTCCTCTCTGGGAGGGCGTAGGAATCGAGGTGTCATATACCGATTCATCCCTGGCGTAGCTCGTGTCGACGTTGATGGAATTACATCAGCCGAGAATTAATTTAGTCTGTTGTGGCTGAACATTGTCTCAACAAGGCCGCAGACTAGTAGGTGAGATTGGCTTTTGTGACACCTGGATTCTGTGGGATCCGTACACTTGCCATCTCCCCATCTTGTATCAAGACGGGGGGGGGGAAGAGGGGGGGTTAAGTTGCGGAAGTAACTCCTATTCCATGAGGCATGCAAAGGTGGCTGGTAAGGGCCAGATCCTCAGCTGGGGTAAATCAACCGCCCGGTCCTGCATGCAGGAGTCACCGCAAGACCCAAACAGTGTCCATGTTTCCACTGAGACTGCAGACATATTCCGAGCTGCCCCTTATCTTTGAAAGAGACACGCTTCATAAGAAATGCACTGAGCCGCTCAGCAAGTAAAAACCCCAGCCGGGAAGGAGGAAGCAAATCACTTTCTGCTCCAGGACCAATGTTTAGGGAGAAGTATTGGGATTGGCGGGGGGTAGATTATGCACATAACTCCATTTTTCATATCTGAGCGACTTCCCTTAACTTAATTAGGAGATGGCTTGTTGACATTTTTACTCTATGTGGCTGCCCAGGCATTTCAAAGTGCCTGAAATTTCATTATGTGAAAGGCAGTCA
The DNA here is from genome assembly GCF_002925995.2 of Terrapene triunguis. Classification (NCBI taxonomy): domain Eukaryota; kingdom Metazoa; phylum Chordata; order Testudines; family Emydidae; genus Terrapene; species Terrapene triunguis. Next base: position 10,481,056 of record NW_020664404.1, on the reverse strand, counting down.
TTGGCTCTGCTACAGAGTTTGGCTACTTTTCAAAGCATCTCCATTATTATTATTGGAGTAGAAACATGCAGAATGAAAATCCTCCCCGTTAAATGACCAGTAAGTGCCCTACAGGCAGCACTAAGCCAAAACATTTATCCACCTAATTTTATTTCTCAGAGATTTTTTTTATTCAGATTTACACATGAGTGATAGGCATTAGAAGCATTTCTTTTTCAATGTGAATTGTGTGCTGGTGAACAGTCCTTGACTGGTGGCCCAGGGAAGCAAAGGCCTCTGTTTATCCACATTAAAGGTACTGCACAGGGCAGTGGAAGTGCAATCTTCCCCTTACACTGCCTGGCCAATGTTTCTCTGCCATGACACTTCCAGGAATAAGTGGGGAGTTCAGTCTCTATCATGTTATGTAGAGTCACAATCTTTATTCTTGAGGTGGCATTTTTTCAACAAAACAACTACAGACAAACATGCAGGCTTCCACAAAGCTTGAGTTCCAGTCTTGTCTCCCTTGTTTACCAGGAATCATATTTTCTCTGGAGGTTCATGCAGCATGTAGAGATTGGATTAAATACTGCAAGTAAATATATTACCATCTCCAGGTCCATAATATTCTTCGCTTCCCTGCTGAGACTACCAGCAAGGGGTGCAGATGTATTATGGACTCCTGTCCACTAGGTACATCCTTCTATGTAGTTATACAGTCCCAATCACCATAGTATCTAAGAGCCTTCCAAATATTAACAAATCCATCTTCCAGTATGCCGTAATACTATCCCCATTATACAGATGGTGGACTGAGGCACAAAGAGAGACTAAGGGCCAGATATTTAAAGGTATCTAAGTGCCTAACTCCTGCTGATTTCAACTGATTTCAGTGTGAGTGAGGCACCTAAAGACCTTTAAAAATTTGGTCCTAAATGACTTGCCCAAGGTCACACAGGCAGTCAGTGGCAGAGCTAGGGACCAAGCATAGCTCTCCAGTCTGCTGCCATAGCCACAAAATTATGTATCCCCTCCCATCAGTTCATTTCACATAAGTCACCAAACAACATCCAGCTGGCAAAAGCTTTTGATTACTGCTGTCCCAGACCAGTGACCTACATGTGAATACCCCTATAGCCCATCAGCATTCCCTGGAGTCATGGATCATTGTTGCAGGGCCATAGGTATGCAGGGTACTTTACCACCATGCCAGGTCCTTGCTGCAAAAATCTGTCTCGTATTTAAGTGATGATAACAAGCAGTGAGGACAAGAGAGGGAGGAAGAACAATGGCTATAGTGCAGTGGTTCGCAACCCATGGATTTCAGGCCACTTGGAGCCCCAGCAGCGGCTCCAGGCACCAACGCTCCAAGCGCGTGCCTGGGGCGGCAAGCCGTGGGGGGCGCCCTGCCGGTTCCTGCGAGGGCGGCAGTCAGGCAGCCTTCAGCGGCTTGCCTGCGTGAGGTCCGCCAGTCCCACGGATTCGGCGGCAATTCGGCGGCGGGTACACCGAAGTCGCGAGACTGGCAGACCTCCCGCAGACATGCCGCCGAATCCACGGGACTGGGGACCTCCCGCAGGCATGCCGCCGAAGGCAGCCTGCCTGCCGTGCTTGGGGAGGCAAAAAAGAAAAAAAAACCCTGTGCAGCCCAATCAGCACAGCACAGCTGTGGCCCATGTGACATCCTCAGGGCCATACAAGTAGTATGTGTATTGTGTGGATGCAGCCCACATAACATACAGAGAGCTGCATATGTGTGGGGCTTCAGTGGGGGCCAAAGGGAAGGATCAGCAACCCATCTCTTTCCTTCTGTTGCCTGGAGCTGCTAGCAGCTGGCTGGTTTTCTTAAGGTTGCTTAAGAAAACAACCTAATTCTTAAGGTTGCTTAAGAGGCTGCTCTTGGAGGGGCAGAATGGCTTCTGATGCCTCCAGTGGATGGCGGTGGCAGGCTGTACCTCTCTTCCCCATCCCTGGAACCGGCTGCAGCAACGTAGTCATCAAAGGTATTATACATGTTCTCTCGCTCCCTCCAGTCAGCACCGTGTGTGTAACCAGCTAGTTAACGCAGGATCCCGTCAAACCCTCCTCAGTACGCTGCTGTAGCTACCATTTCAGAGGCACCCTGGGGATAATTACATAGCAGATTGATTTGGGAAAGCCAGGAAACAAACGTTAGCGAGAGATATGGCTGAATCCTCTCTGAAAGGATGTGGTAAGTCCTAACCAGCAAAAAGGGGCTGGTGGTTTCCCCCAAGAACCCACAGCTCCCTGGGAGCGTCTTGGACCCAAACTTTTGCCCTTGTGCATGTGGTCTCCCATAGAAATCAGTGGAACTACATGAGGTTATCCAAGGTATCCTTCCAGACACACAGCCAAGCTTCCTCCCGCCTTGCAGCCTTCTGTCCTCACCGTGATCGCTGTGTTTTAAAGTGAGATGTTAAAACAGCACTGGCACCCCTGTCAGGGATCCCTGACTTTGCACCAGAAATGCCAAGCCTGATCTTGGACCTTTGGTACCATCAAACTTGAGCTCCTGGCCAGTGCTGGCCACCCAGCTGGGAGGTGGGTCTGGTTCCCCGCTGTGTTTCTCTAGTTTTATGCTAGTGTACCAGACCCTTTTGAGAAAGGCAAAAACCAACTTCCTGGGGTGCCACTGAAAGATGGGCAAGGAAAGAAAAGAAAGAAAAGATGGAGATGGTGGCCCAAGCTGCCTTCATTCAGGTTCACTCAGTGACTTTTGCCTTCACTTGCCCTTGAGTACCCACAGCCTCTCCTTACCTTCCCATAGCCCTCCCATAATGGGTATCAACCCAATACCTCCTGCTGTCACCCAGGAAGATGGGGGTGGGCTGTATCGGCCAGCTAGGGGGAAGACTTTCAGGAGAGCCCAGCATAATGGGTGCACATTGGGTGTTGAGCTCTGTTGGAAATCTGCCCAGAAGGGTACAATAGGAGCTGCTGGGTGCTGAGCTCGTTGGGAAATCTGGCCCCACTTGCAGATGAGTCCCTCACACTGTGACCACATTCAACATGCATCTTGCATGCTACTACAGCTAAGACTCACACCAGGTCTCTGTGAGCTATCAGCAGCCGCTCTCTCAGGTGAACTGAAAGGACGATGCACCACCTGGGATGAGATGGTCGGAGCTGTGCTGACTTCTTTCTTTGGGCAATCATTTCTCAGGCACCATTCCTAAAAGCTCATGCTTCAGGGTTTAAACTGGCCACCTACAGGGGTCAGGAAGGGATTTGTTGCCCCCTACTGTATTCTGGAGGGTTTTTTTTTTAATCTCCTTGCTCTGAAGCATCAGGGATAACCACAGCTAGAGATGGGACATAGGACAGGGAGGGACAGGGCTCTGAGGTGGCGCTGAGCATTCTCTCTCTCAGGTGCTTGGCTGGCTGGTTCTTGCTCACATGCTCAGAGTCTAACTGATCGCCATAGGTGGTGTTGGGAAGGAATTTTCCCCCACATCAAGTTGGCAGCGACTTAGTGGGTTTTTGCCTTCCTCTGCAGCCTGGGGGAGCCAGGGTTCATAGAATATCAGGG
>NW_020664404.1:10410721-10477124 GCF_002925995.2 Terrapene triunguis | reverse complement strand
CCCGGATTTTCCCGGACATGTTCGGCTTTTGGGGATTTCCCCCCGGACGGGGATTTGAGTCCCCAAAAGCCGGACATGTCCGGGAAAATCCGGACGTATGGTAACCCTAGGGATGGGGGAAGGGTGAACACAGAGATATGAAGAAGAATTTGTGTGTGTTTGGATGCACGTGCATATTCTTGTGGCTGTGCATGTGTATTTCCATGCATAGGAATATGTGTGTGTGTGTGTGTGTGTGTTTATATGTATGACTCTATGTGTGTGCATGCACCTACACGTGTGTGTTTGCATGGGATGTTCTGTGTTTGTGTCAATCTCCCTCTGCTTTCCCTCCGCCCCCCCTCCACCCACACACACTATGATATAAACAAACCTGCCTCTGGACATATCATGGCTTAAAATAGATGTTCATATATCAGCCTTCCTACAGCAGCAGCGGCGGCGGCGGCAGCAAGAGCTGCAGCAGTAGGAAGACATGGCCGACTGGATCTGACTAGAAAACTCACCCTGAGCTGAGAAATCACAGCCTGCACAAAGGTAGAGTAACGGGGGTGGGTGTCTCCCTCCTGCCTCCCGTTTGTTTGTCTTTCTGTCTCTTTGCTGAGCGTGTGGGGTTGGGCAGCCTGCCTGGGTGCGATAAGGTCTATGCAGAGCAGCCGTGTGTGTAGGCAGGGTTTGTCTGTCTGTCTGTCTCTCTCCTCCCTCCGAGCGCAGCGTGAGAATGGCAGGGGTGGCAGAGGCAGCCATGTACCTGTGAGCAAGAGTCGCTGCATGCACTAGCTCACCCTGTGTTTTAATACAGGAATGGGCCACATCTCCCAAGTAGCAATGGTGCTTTGGGAATTTGCTCTGGGTCTTGTATATCAGGTAGCAATTGGTGATATTCACCAGCTAGAGCCCACTGCACATCAGCACCCAGTGGGTGTTGGAGGAAGAAGATGAGGGTCAGATACATGGGTGAAGCCTATCGAGGTTCATGCCAGAGTGGATCTGTCCCACAGATTCTCAGGCTTGTCTCCACTGCAATCAAAGGTGGGTTTGCAGCTCAGGCAGGCATACCCCTGCTAGCTTTAATCTAGCTAATGCAGCTAAAACTAGCAGTGAAGATGCAGCAGCACAGGTGCAGTATTGCCAATTCCAGAGATCAAAAATCAGGAGTCGGGGCCACCAAAATCATGAGATTGGCCCAAAAATCGTGACATTTTTTAAAAAGATGTTTTTTTAAATCAGTCTCTTGATGTTTGAATTCCCCCTGTCCATCATCAGGCGTGTGCATGTGACCATTAGTGTCACCCACTCTCCCCCGTATACTGGATAAGGTGATTTTTTAGCCCCTGCTGCAGGAACTCTTACCCCCACATCTGCTTATCTCCTGCCCAGCAATTAATCCTGTCCCCCAGTCCCCCATCAGTTCTGTCTCCACCCAACCCCACTCAATTCAGCCCCAAGCCCCCATCATCACCCCATCACCTCCACCCCCCTGCCCTATCGACCCCCACTGCCTTCAGTTCACCCTCCCAGCACCACCCCATCTGCTCAGAATCCACCATCAATACAGGCCCCTACCCCATCAGCCCACCCACCCTCCTCACTTCAGCCCCCTGCAGCCCCCAGCCTCATCTCTGCTCCTTAGGGTTCTTCACCCTCCCTAGGCCTGGGGGGCTGCAGTGGGGTTCCCTCTCCCACTTCCCAGACCGGCAGGGGAGCAGCCGCCTGGGGCTGACAGCTGGAGTCCTGGCTGCGCCTGGGGCTGCTGGCAGAATTTCTAAATAAAATTAAGCCTCACTTTTAGAACTGTCAAACGTGGGGATTTTTCCCCCCCAGTGATTCAATTGCTTATTTGAGATTTGGCCCTGCCCCCCTTCTTTATGTCTCAGATGAAGTTTCTCTTCCCTGCTGGGTGTAACCCTGCTGTCTCTGCCCCCTACTTGATAGCTTGATGGCTTTGTTTATCTGATATGTAAATGAATTCTCATTGTCTTTCAAAGTACTTTGGACATAACTGCCCAGTGGAGAAACCACATTCCTTTGTTTAAGGTGGGGGTAACTCCTGTTGGACTGGAAACCCCATTTTAAGAATGTGGTGGGGCTGGAAAAAAAAATTCTGACATCTGAGAGTTTTATCACCAGATCACGAGCTCATGAGGCTTCACTCTACTCAGAAATGGCAACTCTCCCAATCGATTCACGAGAGCTGGCACTTTTGCAGGTATACAAACCCACCCAGAACTCTGGATATCTACTTGCATGTGCAGCCTGCACCAGGGTCTGTGTTGACGAGTCTTCGCTGCTATTTTTAGCCGTGCTAGCTAGATTAAAGCTAGTGCAGGTATGTCTACCTGAACTCCAATTACACCTCCAATTACAGTAGGCATACCCTTAGCCAGCCATGGATCTGCTTGTAGCCTTATATTAAGGGGCACGGTATGGGCCAGGCTTGGATGGGCCCAGGCTGAAGGGCCTGCTGCAACATGAGCGGGCAGACACCCCACGGCATTGTGCTGATGATGATCCCAGCTGTGGTGTGCTGCCCACGGGCTTACCAGGTATTTATTCCTAGAGCCAGCAGGTCAAACATTCAGCAGAGTGCAGGAGACATAGGGCCAACTCTGGACCATGGTATACGCTGCTGCAGCTCCTGTTACTATCTGTGGCAGCTGCACCCAGTCATACCAGGGCTGACGGGGAACCCCTGGCTCCAGAATAGTCTATTCCATGCCCTGCACAACCATGTTCCAGGCAGCATCCAAAATACCCTGCAGGGAATAAACTGTTGGGAGACATCAGTAGGGAGGGAAGTACTTAGCAGGTCTCTCTAGATTCCTTCCAAATTCTGCAGTGCCCTCATGAGGTTTGCAACCTCTGTGCACAATCAGGTAAGTGTCTAGGGGTTTTCTTCCTTCGGCACCACCGGCTGCTGGCCCTTGCTGAGGGCAGGGTGCCAGACCGACTGAACTGATGGTCTAAGCCAGCAAGGCAAATCTGAGGTCACTCCATTTCCCCTTTTAGTCTCTGAAAACAATTGGCCAGTGCAGAGCCACTGATGGGAACAGAGCTGAGATGTGACACTTTGGACGGGTTCCCAAATGTTTGGAGGCAGCTCCAGGCAACAGCTGAGGCAACACATCAACAGCAGCAGCAGCATTCAGCTCGCTGCACTGAGGAGGAAGGCAGCAAAGAAGAAAAAATGTTCCCAGGGCTGAGGCTTTGTTACCGAGGCCGGGTACATCCTCATATGTGTGGGACTGTCCCGGGAGGCTTGTAGGTGTGAGAAAGGAGGCAGCATGGTCTAGTGGCTAGACCACAGGACTGGGAGTCAGGCCTCTTGGGTTCTATTGCTTAGCAATAAAAGTCTCATGCCCTACGATTAACGCCTCCCACCCCAAACCCAGAGCAGCCTCCAAGCTTTTCAAATGCAGCGGGGGGGGTTGCTGTACCAAGAGAGGTTAAGACAGCCTCTCCCTCCTGTTGGTGTCACTAGGCCCGAGTGAACCAAAGTTCTTCCATGTTTAACTCTGATCGGCCTCAAAAGCTAGATGCATGGAATGTGTAAACAGCCAGTTATCAGTTACAACCCCCTTCATACTGGTACCAAGCGGTAATAATGAGGCCTCTATGTTTCTGACTGGAGAGGAGATAATAAATCAAGGGGAAACAGGACCAGATAACGGTTTAGAGGAGTGTTACTAACAAGTTAGACTTATAGCTGCCAGAATGATTTAATTGCTTGAATGTATAAACGTGGCTTTTGTAGAAGAAGGGAGAGGGAATGGGGGAAGGAGGGGGGGAGAGAAGGGAGGGGGGAAAGTGGGGGGGCTTAGTTGTAAAATGTATAAAGAGAGAAAAACTGTTTGTCTCAGTGTGCTTGATCTGAGACTTGTCTGTCTCCTTGCACCACTTTGAGATCTCAAATAAACTTTGTTTGCTTCTCCACCCTGGTGTGTTTATTGGCGCGAAGCACACCGGGCAACGAACCCCGCTGTTGCTGTCCTCGGGCCCTCTGTGCCGGCAACACTCCCATTAGACTGTTTTTATTGGTACACGACAGGACGATGCCCAGTGAGACCCCATGTAATACCATTTGAAATCCTCCGCCTGCTTCTCCTCCCAGCCCCAGAGCCTGGCACCAGGCCCAGTATCTTCACTGCCTGCCAGCTCCTCCAATCCTAAGTTGGCACAGTCTGCTCTTGAGTTGGCATTGTGACTCTGGCAGCCAATGCCCTCTAGCCAGTTCAGAGGGAAGGCAGCAGCTGAGCTACTCCGTCATCCCATAAATAGAAAGCCCTGGGTACTCTGGTCCTGCCAGTGTGGCACTGATCCAGCAGAGAAGAGCTGGAACATTGCCCCTTTGCCATGAAAGGGAGTGCACAAGTGGGCTGAAGGCTTTGGTGACCCCACTTCCTCCTTTGCTGGGTTCACAGTGCTCTGGCCCCATTAAACTCTCCCCAAATGCGCCACCTTCCAGGAGGGAAGCCGATGATGTACTGCCCCCTCCTGACATTGGGAACCCCTGGGCAGAGAAGGCTGTACACCTGCAGCTAGTTGTTCACATAGTCAGGTTGCTGGGAGGATCGGCAGGGCTGCTTTGAGGTATTCTGATGCACGACCAACTCACCACAGTTCCAGTGGACCCAGGAGTCTCAGCCCAAAGCAGCTTGACCTGGGTCTCCCGCTCAGGAAGAAGCAGCTGCATTTGTGTGTGTATGTGTGTGTGTGTGTGTGTCAGGGAGGCGGGGAGTCTTTGAGCTGATCGCTTGTCACTTGGGGAAGGGCTTGGCAATACTCCCATGCCGGGGTCACCTAGTGGCATCTCCACTACTTACAGGACGGGACCGTGGGTGACGGCAGCAGCAGCATTGTCGCCCACAGGGATGCATCGTGGGTCTCTGGAGCTCCAATGGCTTTTATGTCCAGGTTCTCCAGAAGCAGCTCCAGGTCACCCAGCCGGGGGTCTCAGGAAGACGCCAGCAACCACCCCATCCTCAGTGTCTTTGAGCTGGAGAGGCTGCTGTACACGGGGAAGACGGCCTGTAACCATGCAGATGAGGTCTGGCCAGGACTCTACTTGGGAGACCAGTAAGTACGGGCCCAGGGGATGGGAGCGCAGGCCCCCAGGTCATGAGGGGAAGTGGGAATTGGTGGGGATGGGAAGGAAGAGGGAAAGGGACTCAGTAGCATAGTTGTGGAAGGGGGCACAGACTGGGGAGGAGACGACTGCAGCGCCACTTTGTGTGTGTGTGTGTGTGTGTGTGTGTGTCCTTTCCATTTGGGATAGTGGCACTCAAAAATGGCCCCTAAGGGTAAAGGTATCCGTATGAAAAGACCCACCACATATAAACCGGACACAGCAAGCACCCTAGTTTACAGCAAGGGAGATTTAGGTCGTATATTAGGGAAACCTTTCTCTAAGGTAAAACACTGGGTGATTTAATTATAACCAGTTTAAATTATTAACTCATCAGGATGCTTTTACTATGTTATTAACCAATTTCCGTTGATAAAATAATAATAATACTTGGTCAGAATATCCAAGAAAAGAGATATATAGTAAATGAAACAATGAATTCACACGACTGTGGCTCTTCTGGGTAATGTTGATCGCTAATTTGGCTCCTGAATCACTGAGGTCTGAGTATCACTGCTCTAAGGACAGTTAAGCCCTGGAACAGGTTATCTAGGGAGGTGGTGGAATCCCCGTCACTGGAGGTTTTTAAGAACAGGTTAGACAAACAGCTGTCAGCGATAGTCTGGGTTTACTTGGTCCTGCCTCAGCATGGGGGACTGGACTAGATGCCCTGGTCTACACTGGGGGGGGATCGACCTAAAATACGTAAATTCAGCTACGAGAATATGTATTTAGGTCGACTTACCGCTGTGTCTTCATGTTGCTGAGTCGACTGCTGCCGCTCCCCCGTCGACTCCGCCTGTGCCTCTCACGGCGGTGGAGTACCGGAGTCGATGGGAGAGCACTCGGGGATCGATTTATCGCGTCTAGACTAGACACGATAAATCGACCCTTGATAAATCGATCGTTAGCTGCCAATCCGGTGGGTAGTGTAGACCTGCCCGATGATTTCTTGAGGTCCCTCCCAGCCTGACATTTCTATGATTCTATGCTCAAGAGGTCTGGGAAACCAGGGGTACACGATTAAGGGGCACTAGCAGAGCTGTAAAGGGGTAAGGGGAACCCAGACTGGTATAGCAGGGGGGCTGTGGATCAGGACTGAGGCCCAGGATTGGCAGGAGCTGCGTGGGGAGCCCCAGGCTAGAATCACCTGGGGGTGAGAGAGCGAGACAAATGTGTTTCAGAGTGGTAGCCATGTTAGTCTGTATCAGCAAAAACAACGAGGAGTCCTTGTGGCACCTTAGAAACTAACAAATTTATTTGGGCATAAGCTTTCGTGGGCTAAAACCCACTTCATCAGATGCATGGAGTGGAAAATACAGTAGCAGGTATAAATACACAGCACATGAAAAGATGGGAGTTGCCTTGCCAAGTGGGAGGTCAGTCTAACAAGACAATTCAATTAACAGTAGGATACCAAGGGAGGAAAAATCACTTTTGTAGTGGTAATGAGAGTGGCCCATTTCAAACAGTTGACAAGAAGGTGTGAGTAACAGTAGGGGGAAATTAGTATGGGGGAAATTAGGTTTAGGTTTTGTAATGACCCAACCACTCCCAGTCCAGAGAAATGTGTGTTGCTAGCTGGGGAATGACAGATTTTTTTATTTTTTTATTTTTTAGTGTACCCACCAGATGACTCCCCTTCCCCCCTACACCTTCTTCTGGCCTGTTCCCTCCAAGCCAAAAATCCATGCTGGCCTGGTCCAAGTAGTTCTCCCCTCCCTAGTACCAGTTCTAGCAGATAATACTTGCACAGTCCACTGTCAAGAAGCACCCCCCACTCAGCTGCTGCCACATAAGCTCCCCCATTTTAACCCTTTGGTCCCTTTTCCGCAGAGATATAGCAGCCAATCGGCGTGAGCTGGCCCGCCTGCGCATCACCCACATCCTCAATGCCTCGCACAGCAAGTGGAGAGGAGGTGCTGAGTACTATGAGGGCACCGGCATCCGCTACCTTGGCATCGAGGCCCACGACTCGCCCAGCTTCGACATGAGTCCCTACTTCCACCCCTCAGCTGACTTCATCCACCAGGCGCTGAGCGAGGGAGGAGGTGAGGGGCAGAGGAGGGGTTGGAGAAGAGGGAGCAGGGGTTGGGACGAGGAGCTTGGCTGGGCAAGAGGAGAGGCCGTGTCCAACACCCTCATCTCTAGTCGCCTTCTTTCCTTATAAACACGCCACCCAGGGTTCTGTGCTGGAAGCGGTGGAGATACCATTAGCAAGACATGGGGATCCTCACTCCCACCTCCATAGCCCTCCCCCATGTGATTGGCTCAGAGAAACCTCCCAAATCCAGCCACTTCTTGAGTCTGCAAAACTGCCACCATAACACCAAGGTCACCATGTTGGACCAGCACAATGGTCCTTCTAGCTCAGTATCTGGCCTCCTGCTGCACCAGAACAGAGCTACCTCCATCGACACTGGGATCCGCTAGACTAGAGCAATGGTTCAGCTAGCCCAGTATCCCAGCAGCCACCATTCTGGAAGAGAGCCAGGCCCCAATTGTGGGCCATGGCCTGGCTCTTTCATGCCATCCTGCTGGAACAAATAGGCCAGATCTGAGGTGGATCCCTTCCTCTCACAACACTGGGAGTTCCTATGGTGCTAGAGGGTGTAAGCAACCCCTGGCATAAGGGTATGCCAGGGGTGCGGGGTGGATCTAGAGCAGGATGGGGTGGATCTGGAGTCCCCAGACGAGACCAGGATTCAGGAAGTGAATAGGGGGTACAAGCATCTTTGGCCTCCCACACTCAGGAGGCGCAGCTCAGAGTCTGGCTCATAGGGACCGTGGAGTAGGGCAGGTTGAAAATGTTGCTCTCAAAACTGTTGTTCAAAGGAAGATTGAGTTTTTGACTAAACAACATTTTTCACTAAAACTAAAGTATCTGCTTTCCATGCAACGCTTAGTTTTTTCACTGAAAAAAAACCAAACAAAAAAGTTTTTGATTTTCAACCAAAAACGGAACTATTTAGCCATACACTGGAATACTTTGATTGGAAATGCTGCAGCAGAGCCTCATAGGAGTTGTAGTTCAGTGGCCTCATGTTCCCATTCTCCTTGTTGAAGCTGGGCTTCATAGCCAGACATCATCTCCCATGATTCACTATGGCTGTGGACTCCCATGATGCATCACCTCCCCTGCCCGAAATGAGAGACTGTGGTGCTGTTATGCTTATAAGAAGCACTACAGTGCATCCTGGCAGATGTCATCTGGCCGGTCCACCCAGCTTAGAGAGGAAAATGAAGGCACGAACCATTCAAACTACAGCTCCCACGAGGCACCACAGCAGCATTTCTTAATCAAGATAATTCAGATTTTGATTTTTCAATGAAAAGTCAACTTTTTCCAAGGGAACCCTCCTCCCCTGCCATTGTGTGACCATCTGTCCCATCTAGCCCTGTATCCTAACTCCTGCGCTGGAGTGACCATCTCACCCGCACTGTTATAGGACTGTTTCCTGGATTTCCCTAACCCCGGGCAGTGGGGCCTTGGGGCTGTAGCCCCTCTATGACGCAGCTCCCCTTCTCTCCGCAGGAAGGATCCTCGTCCACTGTGCTGTCGGGGTGAGCCGCTCGGCCACCTTGGTCCTCGCCTACCTCATGATCCGCCACCGTATGACCCTGGTGGAAGCCATAAAGACTGTCAAGGACCACCGCGGCATCATCCCCAACCGTGGCTTCCTGCACCAGCTGGTCTCCCTGGATAACTCCCTGAGGCTGAAGCGGCGAGCATGAGCGGGCAGGGGAGGGGGCGCTGTTCAGCATCCAGTGCTCAGCCCAACCCTACTGCCAACTGAGCAGCAGACACAGGGCTTTCATCATGGGGCAGGCGCTTGCCAGGTGCAGCTGGACTCCCTCGGCCCATGTCCACCCTGTCCAGTGGGGTCCTCAAGGAGTGGAAGCTATTCAGAGGGGCCCCCAACCTGCAGCCCTGTGGTCTATGGAGGCCTAACATGCAACCTCCTTCCAGGCTGCAAGACTTAGAGGTGCACCCTGGCTCTGGGAAGCCCACGTGGGTTGGTTCTGCCAGCGGGCACACCCAGGCAGCAAGCCAGCCCTGCCTGTCTTTGCTGTGAGATCCAGTCTGTGTGCATTTCTTGGTGGCAATGAGAATTAGGCATGGCCCGTGGTGTCGTAGACTAGGGGTGCCCTCAATGTAAAACATTTACCTGTCAGAATAAAGTTACTGCAGAGGAAAAACATATGGCCCCCCTTTGTGTGTTTTGGAGCATCTTTGCCCAGACCCCAAAGGAGGTTGAGAGATAGGTTCTAGACCGTGTGTATTCAGGGATCACATCCCACCAAAGAGCTGAAATGCTGCTGCCTCTTCACTAGTAGCTCCATATGCAATATACTGATATATTGACTGCGGGGCAGTCAAAGGTCCAATCGGCCAGTGCTTAGAGATCTGAAAAAAGTGTGTGTGTGTGTGTGTAAGTAAGACAGTGCTTAAAGTGCAGCCCTCAGCAACCCTGCTCAGATTAGGGTGTTTTTTTGGGGGGGGGCAGGTCTACGACCCCTTTTGTGACCCTGCCCGCTTTAAGCACTGCAATCAGCTCTTCGTGATCCTCTCCCAGCCCCTTGGCTGAGGTCAGGTTTGTGAGAAGGAAGCATCTGCCAAAAGGTGTCTACCTGACAGGACGGGGTGGGCTGGGGGAGGGAGTGTTGTCTCCCTCCTTATCTCTGCAGTGAGGGATATAAGAATTGTGCTAAGAGGCCCCTCCAGCCCTTCTCCTCACTGGGACATGGGGACCCCCCCACAGAGCTACTGGAGGGAACGAGCCAGCAAAGGACTAAGAAACCGAGACCCTAGAGGTGGGCCTGGAACCAAATGCTTGGGAGAGGTGGTATCCTGATCCAACGGCAATAGCCAGAGTACCCAGCACCTCCCAGGGACAGGCTCCATCTTTGAAGCTTGGGTTCATTTCTAGAATAGTGTTTATACGTGGGCTTTGGAGGGAGGGGAGTTGGGTGCGATAAGCTTTGAGGGGTGTCCGCCCCGTTTTTGGCGAGGGGCAGCTGGCCATATCTTAAAAAGTCCACTGACATCAGGGCAGTCACTAACTAACTTGCAGAGCAGCCGACTCTGGGCAAAGACTGAGTGGGCCACGGAGCCTGAGCTCCCCTCTGCCACAGGCAGCTCAAAACCAGCCCAGCCTCTGCCATATTCCATATATGCCAGATACTCTGCAGCGTGGGGCATGGGTCACTTGCTGGAGGATTCTCTGCACCTTGAAGTCTTCAAAGTTTTTTAAACCATGATTTGAGGACTTCAGTAGCTCAGACATAGGTTTGTTGCGGGAGTGGGTGGGTGAGATTCTGTGGACTGCGTTGTGCAGGAGGTCAGACTAGACGATCATAATGGTCCCTTCTGATCTTAAAGTCTATGAGTCTATGACTCTATATTCCCAGCTGCATTCATTGCCACCCTGCTAAAAAGTTTCCCTACATAAATAAAAGGCTCAGGGAGCCATACTACCAATGACCACAAGGGAGCAGCACAAGATCGAAGAGCCATCCTCCCTCACCAGCATTTCAGGTGGCTTCACTGTGACACAGTTTTCCATCCCTGCAGGAACACGTTTGAGATTCAACCCTGGAGATAACTAGGCTCCATGTTTGGGCCCAGCTGTCTCCCCATATTACTAACTTGAAGCTCCAGACCCCCATGCTGCAAAGGAATCTCTCCCCATCCCTCCCACTTTTGGGATGTCAGGGTGGGGAGTAGTCCCAAGCAAAGGTGGGTGTAAAGTCCTCTCCTGAGGAGCTCCAAATTCCCCCTCCATATTCTATGCCCCACCCAGAGGTATTCTCCACCCTGTCCCCGTGGGCTGGGTTGGGATGGTGCCAGCAAAGCTGGTACCTTGGCCTAGGAGTACCTGCGTGAGGTTACAGCACAGCACACTGGCCAGGCGCATTATCAGGGGGGTTCTCCTTTTGCAGAAGCACCAGGTATCGTTAGGGTGACCAGACAGCAAGTCTGAAAAATTGGGACAGGGAGTGGGGGGTAATAGGAGCCTATATAAGAAAAAGACCCAAAAATCATGACTGTCCCTATGAAATCGGGACATCTGGTCACCCTAGGTATCGTCCAGTTCTGGAGACTGGGCTGGAGGGGACCGGTGGCCTGATCTGTCTTGCCAAATCCTAGCTCAGTGTGAATGGATGGGCAGCCAAGTAGGGGGCTGTCCGTAAACTATGTAATGCATTAGGGGGGCGAGTGGGTCCCTAATTTGGCATGTTTGTTTCAGTGTTACAAAATGTTACAAGGATAACATTTGGGTCTCGATAATCACTCAAAAAGGGGTCATGTAATGGATGGACCGGTCCTATGGAGGCAGAAAGCAAAAGAGAAAGTCTTTCCCAACTGAAGGGAGAAGGCAGGTAACAAACCCGTGAGATAAAAGGCCTGAGGCCCACAATCTGCAGTGGAGCTGCTGGGGAGAATCAGCCCCAGGATATAATACAATACAATGGATTAGAGTCATGAATTGTATTAACCACCAGATGGTGATGTTGCTCTCTGCGAAAAGAAGCCAGGCCACAGAAACCAGGAATAGCAAAAGTTAGTTTCCTTGATAACTATGCAGAGACAAAAGTCTCCTTTTAACCCCCAGGAGTGGGCTGTACCCCTAAACACGCTGAAGGCCCACGCAGCAGCAACAGCAGCTCTGAGAGCATCAGGAGTCTGGGAAGGTCAAGGGGAGGTGTTTCTGGGCGGCTCTCCAAAGCACCTAAATTGGGTATGCCAGGCACATCCCAGGCAAGAATGTCAGTACTGGTTCTGCAGCAGTCATCCTGTCTGGCTGCTGGTACTATGCGAGGGCAGCTCATATATGCACTAAGGAATCTCCTGCTTGGTTTGACCTGAGCCCAGCAGCCAAGACAGACTATTACTGGTACATAAAGGACTCACAGAGTCCTCACCCTTCATAGCTCAGGGCATGTCTACACAGCATTCTGGGGGCAAGCCTCCAGGCTGGGTTGACAGACTCAGAGGTTGGCATAGTCAGATCTTGAATTGGCAGCCTCGGGCTAGCGGGACTGGCACGAGCACTCTAAAATAGCTGTGTAGACAGAGCTTTGACGTTGTGCTGGGGCTGGAGCTCATGCTCCGAAGAGCACCCGCCTCCCTAGGCTTCAGAGCCCAGGGTGCAATTTCAAAGCGCTGTCTGTACAGCGATTTCTGTCAACCCAGCCTGGGAGACTCACTCCAAAATGCCGTTTAGATGTACCCTTGGGGACTGGAAAGAGACTAAGTGAAAAGCAGTTCCTTCTTACCCCTCATCTCTGATCCCTGTAGGTCTCTAGTTGACACTTGCTGACCTCTCTGGCTCAGCCTTTGAACTATGCTTATACTGAAGGCTTTAGAACTATGGGCCTCTGTCCTAGCTCCTTGGAGAGCAGCCTTCTAAGTTCATCTAAGCAACTCAGGCTGGTCCCATCTGCAGCTGTGTTCCACTTTGGTCCAACGGTCACAAGAGGGCACGCAAGAATTAATTTCCAATGAGCCAGACAGGATTCAGAGTCAAGCTGTGCACAGTTGTTCTTACCCAAGTGCACTTGATCTGGAATTGTGGAAGCGGCCACAGTTGCCAGAAGCTTTACTGGGGTGCAGGGCCTGTTCCTTCATGTCTGGGGTGAGCTCTCTTCTCCCCATGGCTGCCGAAGGGAGAGGGGGTGGTTTCAACCTATAACTAGAAATGAGGTCAAGCTGCAAGGTTTGGGTCCAGATTCCCAGCCCCATTCAAGCCCCCAAGCCAGGTAACATGTGACCATTCTAACCACTTTTTGGCAGATTGATCAAAGCTGAAACTCAAAACAACCCCCCTAGGTCAGGCAAGTCATGTGCTGGGAACCAGTCGGTTTGCATAGCTCCCAGTCAAAGCTGTCTGGGGGCTGGGATAGCCTTGCTACCTACACACATACAAGTGGGAGCTAGGGTGCTGTACAAGTTTGCAGTGTAGGAGTGGGGAAACTTGCATAAAGGGCTATGAAGTAGAGACCAGAGAGGTGCGACCCCACCTAGGGTGACCAGATGTCCCGATTTTATAGGGTCTTTTTCTTTTGGCTCCTATTATCCCCCACCCCCTCTCGATTTTTCACATTTGCTGTCTGGTCAACCTAACCCCACCTGATAACTGCAGTGGGCGTTCTGCACTTATAAATATAACAGCACCCCGGCTAGGCATTCATCCTAGGACACCTGTTTCTAAAACCACATGCCTCTAGTGCCTGAGCTAAAGTGTCAGGTCTGGAGAGTAACAGCTCCAACCTATTTATGAGTCAGTCACTAACAGGACAAAAACACACTTGACTAATGTGTTACATGAGCATCGGGCCCAAGGTATTGTAAGCTGGGTGCCCCAAAATGGAGGACCCTGAAATCAGTGGAGTGTTTTGAAAACCCTCTGTGCCTCAGTTTCCCCAGTATTTAAAATGGAGATGATCATACTTACCCGCCTCTAAGGTCTATGGCTGAAAAGCACTATAGCAGGGCTAATTAGTGGTGGCTATATTATGACCCACAAACACATCACAGTTCAGACCAGATTTAGCTGTATCAAACTGGCCCCATAATGTTTCCAGGGGTTGTTGTCCATCTGCTCCTAACATAGTTCCATTCTTCTTCCACTTCCTGACACACTAGCTGGCTGGCTGGGCAGCTCTGTGTATTTAGAACTTGGATCTTGTAAACATGTGTCGTTGAGGGCTCTGATAGCCCTGCAAGAGCGATTTGCTGTGTTTGGATGGTAGCCAGGTCGTCTGGGACTCCATAACACACCTGGCACAGTGTCTTGGCAGGGCTGAGGGCCCAGGCAAGCAGTGGGCTGGCAGGGTGCCCATCAGGCTCCCAGGGAAACATTGAGAAATGCTTCGCTCCCCCTTTGTCAATGAAAGAGATGTTTATGAGAGGTGGGGGAGGAGAGGAGGGCTAGGAATTGTGGCAAACCCTCCTTAAAAAGGAGTTTGGAAAGGGAGTATTGTATCCCGCTTCAAAGGCTTATATTATAGACTCTAGGTTGCTCAAGGCATGGTAGGACAACACATAGGAACTGCCCAGAAAAGGCACCAAGAGTATGAACAATAGAGGTTGCTCCAGGAAGCAAACCCAGGGATTTCTGGGTAACAGAAAATGTTGTGCTGGGTCTGGGCAGGGGCTCCAGAGGCTCCTGGGTAACAGAGACTGTGTAGTTGAACAGGACTCTGGCGATGTTCTGAAAAGTCCTTGCCTGATTGTGTAACTTCACTGCACGTGTTGTGGGCCCTGCTGGTGTGTGGCTCCCATTGTGTCCTGCTGCTAATTAAGCCTTTAACAGTGGGCACGGCCATTGTTCGATAAAGCTGGGATCAGGGAGGTGAGGGACACAAGGGGAAATTTATATGATGGCGGATCAGCAAATTAATCCAGTGGGTGAAATCACAGATGCAGCTGTGATGGTGGATGGTGCAGTGACAGGAGACAGGCCTGAGGACAAAGGGGATGCTGGGATTTTCAGCTGGTGGAAAGACAGAAAGGCCCAAATTCATGCCTGCTAAGCACAACAAAGGGCAGGGCCCATGGGGGAGCAACAGCAGCTTTACTTCATCCGTTCTGCTCTCCTGTGTTAGGGGCTTGGGGATAGTTTGGTCCCTGGTGTAAGTTAGAGCAGCCCTAATTTGCAGCAGGGGATAGCTGCCTCCCTCCCTCCCCCAGGAATGCCCCTGGCACCCGGGGCTCCTGCGGGAGATGGCATAGATCCAGTTACACTGACAGCCAAGGACAATTCTGATATAATTGGGGGAACTCCCCAGGGGGAACCATCTAGTGGCTTCACAGCCCCCTTGACCTTAGCTCTGTGGCCCTGAGGTGGCCCTGGGTCCATGGAGGAAGCAGATTGAGAGTTATTTTGATGCTGCGCCTCTGTAGCTTACGACAGGCCCTAGGTGTGTTGCCCAAATGCCCTCCAGAGGAATAGCTTTGAGGGGTGGTGCAGCAAGAAGTCCCCATTGCTGAGCCTTGCCTGCAAATCTCTCTACAGCCAGAGGAGCCTTTGCCACTCCAGGAGAGGAGGTGCTGGCTCTGTTGGGTGACTACTAGACTTTCTAATGTATGGAACGTATCAAGCTATGAGCAGACGTGGTTCCTCTAAACCCCTAGTGGTACCCAGAGCGACTGACCTCTTAGAATCGCTGCCTGGGGGTGGGGGTGACTGATTTGAGAGCCAAGAGTGTACAATAGAAAAGACAGGAGCCCAAATGTAATGATACAAGGAAAGTCAGGAGGGGCAGAGACAGGAAACTCGGGTCTTATCATTGTTGTAGCAACTAGAGGGATCACCGTTGTGCAGAGCACTGTACACATATACTAAACGGACAGTCCCTGTCCCCAAAGAACTTCCAGTCTAAGTCATCGTTCTCTTTTGCAGTAAAAAACACTTGATGTCATCTTAGTTCCATGAGCCAGCATTTCTGGGGTTGCTAATTTAGAGCACAGAAACTGAGATAATACCGGCGAGTGTGAGATGGGGAGGAAAATTTGGGTCTGAAATGGACAGTTGAGAAAGATGATTCATTGCTTTGGGTAAGCGCTCTCTCTCTCGCTCGCTCTCTCTCACACACACACACACACACACACATACACACACACATGCTTGGCAGAGTGGACATGGGCTACAAAACCTTTCAAGTGTAGGACATGAGTACAAATTCAACTGACTAGTAGCAAGCAAGTGATGTTAGTATTGCCTTTTTGGTAGCCTGTATTAAATGTATTTGGCAGGTCTCAGGGCTTGTCTACACTACAGGCAGAGTTGAACCAGTTTAACTTCTAGTATGTTGTTAAACTAGTGGAAAAGGCTATGTGACATTCTTATTTCAGTTTAAATTGGACTTATTTCAGTTTAATTTAAGTCAATTACAAACAGGTTTAAGCTAAATCTAAATAAGCCCCTCTTAAACTGACATTGGAGTGTCCACACTATGGGTTTGGACTGGTTTAGCTAAACTGGTTAAATTAAACTGATACAAGTTTGTGTGTAGAAAGTGGGGCCTGAGGTCTGGTCTATACTACCCGCCTGAATCGGCGGGTAGAAATCGACCTCTCGGGGATCGATTTATCGCGTCCCGTCGGGACGCGACAATCGATCCCCGAATCGGCGCTCTAACTCCACCAGGGGAGGTGGTAGTAAGCGCCGCCGACAAAAAGCCGCAGAAGTCGATTTTGCCGCCGTCCTCACAACGGGGTAAGTCGGCTGTGATACGTCGAATTCAGCTATGCTATTCACGTAGCTGAATTTGCGTATCTTAAATCGACTCCCCCCTGTAGTGTAGATGTACCCTCAGTGGATGGATACCACTTAGGGTGGAAAGACTAATTTATATACTGACTTCTGCCTATTTTTCTGTTTGCAAATTATCCAGGATCAGTTTACAATTGCCTCAGATTTATTAATTATTGAAATTATTCCCTGAATAATTTTTCAAATGGGCCCACCATGAGCAAACTGATGAGGTTCAGAGAGCCACAAACTGAGCTGTGCTGGTTAGTATTGATTAGACACATAGATCACATGGCATTGTTTCTTTCCCTGATTGGATGAGTGTAACTATTAAAATCAGGTTTCTGTTGCTGAGATTCATGTTGACAAATATGTCAAATTTGGTTTGCACAGATTATTAAACATAAGAACATAAGAGCGGCCATACTGGGTCAGACCAAAGGTCCATCCAGCCCAGTATCCTGTCTGCCAACAGTGGCCAATGCCAGGTGCCCCAGAGGGAGTGAACCTAACAGGTAACAATCAAGTGATCTCTCTCCTGCCATCCATCTCCACCCTCTGACAAACAGAGGTTAGGGACACCATTCCTTACCCATCCTGGCTAATAGCCATTAATGGACTTAACTTCCATGAATTTATCATGTATTCTCTGATACTCTCTTAAAACCACTTATTTCCAGGACCATTCCGGCCAATAAGCATGTTTGCTGGAATATCAGCAAAAGCAAACACTAACGGATGTGAGCACCACCACAGCCAATTCATTTATAAATGGAGATGGGCAGATTTTTCTTTTTTTTTTTTTAGGTATTCATCCACCACTACTGTAAAACCATACCATAAAACCATAAGGAAATAGAGAGAGAGGAACATAGGAACTTGCAGACTAGATCAGACCTGTTGTCCACCGAGCCCATTATCCTGTCTCCAATAATGTCTGGTACCAATTGATTCAGTGTGAAGGACAAGAAACCCCATAGTGGATTATTGTGGCATACGAGTCTTTTCCTATCCACCATCAGTTAGAGGTTAGATTACTCCCTGAAGCAGGACCTTCACAGTTCACGTCCTTTCAAACTTTTTCTTCCTCTGCCTGTAGCTATGGCTATGCACATTAAATGGCCTGTGGGTGTGATTGGCCTGGATTCAAATCCTGGAGGAGGCCTGGCAATGGATGTGAAACACAAATCTGTGAGCTACATAAAGATTTCTGGGGCTCAAGAGAGGGGAATATATGTATTATTTATAGGAGAGCTTTCCACCACAGTGAAGTTACTTTGAGTGTGGGCCAATGGTCTCACCCCAGGGTAAGGAACGTTGGATTCCCAAATTCTAATCCAAGCTCTACCTCTGATTTCATGAGCATGGACCTGGACAAGTAACTTCCATTATACCCCAAGCCTTGATCTCCCAATCTCTACATATTAGGGGTACAGTGAGGTCTAATTAGTGTCATGTTAGCACAATGTTGTGACAGTATAAAGCCTGGTGTAAATGCTAAGAAGTATTGTAATTTGTCAAGTATCAGGGGGTAGCCATGTTAGTCTGTATCCACAATAACAACAAGGAGTCCGGTGGCACCTTAAAAATTAACGGATTTATTTGGGCATAAGCTTTCATGGGTAAAAAACTTCACTTCTTCTCCATGCATCTGAAGAAGTGAGATTTTTTACCCACGAAAGCTTATGCCCAAATAAATCTGTTAGTCTTTAAGGTGCCACCGGACTCCTTGTTGTTATTGTAATTTGTGACCTTCAAAGAGAATAAGAGGAGCTATTCTACTTTTTAGGATGTATATGCCCTAAAAAGCAGACTAGCTCCTTGTAGAAAAATGCATCTTTAATCATTAACTCTTGGAGGACTCTTTGATGACCCTCACACCTATGAAAGACAAACCCAGCTGTGTTTGAGTTCACTAACAGGCTTTCAAAAATAAAATTAAAGTTACATTGTATTAGCTAAGTACATATGCAGAAAAGCACACGTTGCCTGTTGTCTGAAAGCCATAGGCTGGAGAGACGCTTCAAAGCCAGCCTATCACACTCAACCTTTAAAAGGAAAGTATGTTAATGAGGCAAGCAGCTCAGGCTGTGATTGGTTATGTGTGTGGCTACCAAGCTGGGGGGGGCGGGGGGAGGCTGCTTCTTGTCACTCTAAGCCTTATACAAATGTATCAGAGAATAGGAGACAATCCCTGAGCAGGAGCTGCTTGTAAATTGCAACTGTAGGATCTAGCAAACTAATAGGCCCCTGTTACCCAAACCATCAACTTTCCTGCTCTGCAGTTCTATCATTATTTGCTCTGGGATTTTTCTTTTGTCACTTACAAACCCATCAAGCCTGTTTTCTGGACTGCTGGTAGTGAGAAGAGAGCTCTTTCGAGTGCTGCTAAACTCCCCATCCCCGCAAGTGAAAGGATCCTCTTCTCTATTTCTCTTTTCCTTGCAGGACTTTGGGACTCATTGATGCACCCATTTCAGTGGTGTAACGGTGAGTAGCTGGGTGTGTGTGCGTGTGCTGGTTGTGTGTGTGCGCTAGCACTCAAAGTCTCCTTGTGTTGAGAGAAAGTGGTTTCCCTCCCCACATGGACACCAGCTATGCCCAAGTTCATTGTATTACATTGGTGGGGTGGGAAGCTGTTCCTATTTATAAAGGCAGACTGATTCTGTAAACAAAATCCAAAGATATTTTAAAGAGATAAAAAAGGCTGTCATTTCCTTAGAGATCTGGAGTGGGAGAGATCTGCTGAAGTATGTGAGATGTAAGCTCAGGCTTTGTTCCCACTCTCCTCTTTGTGTTTGTGTGTGTGTTTAAAGCTGGCCTTGCTAGTGATCCTTGATGAAGTCAAAGCAAGGTGAACCACTATCCAAAAGGGATTAATTTTTCCAGCTTTATTAAGTTCATATGTATATATTTCCTCCTCACATTGTTAAATTTAATTATTCATGTCGATCTGAGATTTTTTCCCCTTCATCCATTTGTGATTGGAGTCGATAGTAAGAATTTGAATATGGTTAATTTTAATATTGTTAAACAATTACTAGGATTTGTTTAATACTAGCTGTGTGAATGAGCCAATTCATTCACAGCTTCCATTAAAAACAACGCTGAACATGGTGTTGCTCTTGAAGCATTTAGCTTCTGTTGTGGCTAATAAAGATCAGCAAACCTTTGGAATCCAATTCCCCCCAACCGCCAAATTACATTTGCTTATACTGCTGCTTTTTATTTTCCTTTACCAAAAAAAAAAAAAATCTCAGTTGTCTTTAAATATCAAACTACCTTTAATACAATTCAAAATAATTTTATAGAAATCTTTTCAGTTTAGTTTTAGAAACTTTTTATTTCTTTTCTGCTGTTTTCCTAGTCTGATTCCTCTCTCACTCCCCCCCCCCTTCTTTTTCTTTTTCTTGCAAGAGATGTTGTGGTTTTAATAGCTAGCAGATGGTAAATGCTCTTTGTATGTAATGTGGTTAATTAGAAGAAGAATCCTTTCTTGGACCTACTCAGGCTGAGCTTGGATCAATTATTTCAAGAGGCTTTTGTTCTAAACCTAGTTTGTATTGCGTTTCCCCCTCCCTTAATTGTATATAGTTTCATGAAATTTAACTAACACATGTCACATACACAGTCGATTGGCCATGTGCTTAAAGACAATGGAAGGGAAAAGGAAGGGGAGTGGGGAAGAGAATCAGTTTATTTCAAGCACAGTGAATCCTGCTTAGCTCCAGTGAATAGAAGCCAATTACTAAATTAATTTGCCAAGTATTCATTTCTGATGCTGCTTATAATGAAAATCCCTCTTTCAAGGGGCCACAGAATGGGGATAAACCTGTTAAAAAAGGACTCAAGACAGGGCCTTGTATCTCCATTGTATTGTGCTAAACATACAAAAGGGACATGAAGACAAAATCAAGTATATTCGTGAGTTTTTTGTAAAAATAATAAACCATTTTTTATGACTAAGTAGTTCAAAATTGTGCTGGGGATTCTATCATTAAGCCATAGTTGAGTAACAAAGGTCAGTTTATTTAAATTTCTGAAAGAGCTGCAGGCTTTGAAGTGAAATATAATGCAACCAGTGGCTTCCTTTTCCATAATACCTCTTCATATACTGCCTGTTCTCATGCAGCTTTGGGGACAGGAAGCCAATGGTCTTGCCATATGTTAAGTGCTAACTTGTTCTGAATGCATGCATTCTCTTTAAAATAAAATACATATAAAGAAAGCAGAGAAAAATGTTCAAACCTGGATGCATAAAGTTAGCCTCCTAAATCCATATCTAGGCTCCTAAATAACAGAGATTGGGTTATAGAGGTTCTGAGCACCCCCAGCTCCATTGGCTTCAAAGGCTGAGGATGCTTGGAAAGGCTGAAAACTAGACCACTCTTATTCCGGAACCTAAACATGGATTTAGGAGACTAACCTTAGGCACCTTGCTTTGTGAATGTTGGGACTACTCACATGCTTAAAGTTAACCACGAGCATAAGTGTTGGCAGGATTGGGGCCTTAGTGTGTTAAGCCTAAACCCTGATGGACAAATTGATCTTTCAACATAAATAGGGTTTGTTGAATATTTGTAGCTGGTAGTGCATGCTACAGTTAACTTTTGAGTTCCAACTTCCATTATTTATTTATAAGTATATAAAACATACTGCTTCTTGTTGAACTATTTACAGAATACTGAATTATATATTTATATTCTGTCACATAGAGAGATACCAGTGGGTAAATGAGAGTCAAACGAGCCACCTACCTGTCACTTTATGTGGAGGGAAGCCATGACCCCCGTTGTGGACTGCTGGTTTGGGGGAATGCATGCGTTTAGAAGTCTTCTAGCATCAGAGCAAGAACTGAAATGGATATTGCATTCCGTTTACAGATGTGAAGCGTGTACCTTTTTTATTGGGGGGTGGGAGTGATGTTTATTTAATGACCTGCTGAGTTTCTGATTCATCTTAAACAGTAAGTGGGGTGAGGCTAGCTCAAAGGCCTGCACTTGCTCAAAGCCCTGATTCTGATCAGTGTGGCTGGACCCTGGCATCTGCACTGATCCAGATGGGGCCGTGAATGCAGACTCTTGCACCCAGCGAAGTCAATGGAAACCCGGCCATACCTCTATAACTGCAAACGTAGACCCCCAATCCGGCAATGGTTCTGCTGCCCATTTCTCATCTGCAGGCCTGTACATGTTTGAGGCTAAAATCATTCTCACTGGGATTGCTTGGGAGTGAATCTGGCACTTAGACTCTTTATGATCTCATGCCTAAAT
The DNA here is from genome assembly GCF_002925995.2 of Terrapene triunguis. Lineage (NCBI taxonomy): Eukaryota > Metazoa > Chordata > Testudines > Emydidae > Terrapene > Terrapene triunguis. Next base: position 10,455,465 of record NW_020664404.1, on the reverse strand, counting down.
ACGTGCTAGCAAATGCAAATCTTGTCCTTGACAAGTAACTTTGAAGGGACAGGGTCAAGTGCTGGTTTTTCTCCATTGTTTCCCTCTAAGAACCTTTTGGGGAAAAAAGAAAATTTCCCACCTGTGCTAACAAGTTTGGTCTCCTCTACCTCAGCAAACAATTTTTTATTTTTTAAAAAGACTTTGTGTTGCTTTTAAACGTTGAAAATTAACATGGCTTGTCTCATTGCATCCTGGTTTGTGAGCCCAGGATCTGTCCACACAGCTCTGGGAAATAGATTAGATTGTTGCTGTCTGCGCATTGTTTTTGTTGTAGCCCTATACAAATGTAAGCTTTTCTTCAGCAAAATGGAGTAGTGGCTTCTACATCATGAGGGGAGCTTTCCTCATCAGAGGATGATTTGTTAAAAAACTTCAAGTGCAGATATTGTGTATATACAAACATGCACTATTTTGCTTAAACCGATGCAAACACCTAAATGGATACTCTTTTATTTCGAATTAAGAAGGGTTTCGTTAATTTAATCTTAAACCTAAACCTAATCCTAATTGATTTAAGATAAACCTAAATAAATCACTCTTAAACTGAAATCAGAGTCTACACAGGGGTTTGCACCAATTCATCTAAATAGCTTTTAAATTGGATTTACGTGAACCGACGCAGTTGTCCATGTGGACAAGGTCTTTATCTAGGCTAGAATTTAAAGGCGTGTTGTTTGAATTAGGAGGAGCCTTGGTGATTATTCGACTAGTTTAGCATGTGTTAAAGCTTATGCTGCCTCGCCTAGGCTACACTTTTAGAACTTTACCTAACATGCTCCAACAACACACCTTTTAAAATCGGAGTCTAGATGAAGCCTGGGACTCTAGTTTGCTGTTGGAAAGGGACACTACCTCCAAGTCTGGCTGGCTCCCTTTCTGACATTTCTAACTGGATCTCTTGGGTTCTACATGCCTGTTTTTAATGATACTTGCAAAGTGGGTGCATCTAAAATTAGTTGTGTTGTGGCTGGAGAGCACACTGGAGAGCAAGGTCCCGTTCTTCCTTCAGAACAGGAGTGGGGGATAATCACTAAGGTTTTATTCTTTCCCCTTTCTCCTAAAATTTCCCACTGTTGCTACTGTAGGTTCGACTCCCACTGCTAATTCCAGTGAGACTCTTAGGTTAAAGGCATGTGTTCCAACTATTGTGTCACTAATCCTGCTTGGAGCAGGTCTTGATGGCAAGGTGGTTAAATGCCAGCTGCCAGTGGTGCCTCTTGCAAACTAGTATTCCCACTGCTGCTGCCACCAGTGGGAAATGTTAGGAAAATAGTCAGTAGCCAGAGCATGATTCTCCTATGCTTGTTCCCAAGCATGGAGCCAGACTGGAGCCAGAGAAATGTGCTCCCAGAAGCAGAGATTCTGTGCAAGGGTGTGTGTTTATGGGCATGTCCAAACGGGGCAAAGGCAAGGTCCTATCTAGACTACACATTGGAACAATGTTAGTATCAGGTCCCCTGACTCAGTTAAAACTATTGCAGGTGAAGGCCTGCTGGGAAGCTCACTCTGACACCGTTAATGCTTAAGAGCTCTCTGAGGTCCCTCTGGGCTTCATAAATAAGAAGCCAGGTACTACTATTATATGGACTGTCCTTGCCTAGCTCACCCTGTCTTTCTATGCACATAATCAAGATTCCCTGTAGCTGGCTTTCCTTTCTCTTTTCTCTCTTGTTTTGAGTCCTGCTCTAGGCCCACTTATTTATGATGGGGATTTTCCACCCCATTATAAATGAGTGATCAATTAACTACTCAAGAGGCTTGCTCATAAATCCAGATCATCTTTCGATGACCAGTGATAATCTGCCATACAACTAGGCTACTCGCAACTGCCCCAGGTGTTTGTTTTACATTGTCCAGATGCAAAAAAAAAACCCCTTTAGAGTCACCGCTTTCAGGGTTCAAGGCAAGAGAAGCCACGAGCTGGGAGTTTCATTCTCCACTCCCCAGCCAGCGGGGAGTCCAAACTCTTTGAAGTCTGTCTGGAAGCATGACAACAGGAGCTGAACACATGGCCTGATGTCACTTGCCCGAGATCACACCGTGAGTCCATGACAGATCCGAGACTTGAACCCAGATCACCTGCTTTCTAGTCTAGTGACGAAACCATATCCTTCCTCTGAGTCGCTAATAGACCTCAGACTGCCAGAGAGAGAGAGAGAGAGACTTCATATAACTGGTTAGCAAATTCTGTCTGGAAATCTTTGTGCAGAGACACGGCCAGGGTTTAGTGGTTAGCACTTTGCAGTAGGTGCTAAAAATAGCTCACTGCTTCAAAGTAGACTTCTGCTGGGTTGTGTACTTTAATTTTTTTTATCCTGTTTCTTATGTATGCATGGCCCATTATTACCATCATTAGTCATCACTTTTTGGGGTGACTTCTAATGGGCCTTCCTGTATCCAGTAACAGCTGCTCCACTGCCTGCATCCCAAATGAGGACTCTTAAGTTAAATATGGCCACAATGGATACCACCATTGTGTCATTATTTTTAATGGGTGATTTAATGATGTTTTGATCATTTCTGAGTAGTTTTATTCAGAACAGTGAGAAGAGACCACTTCTCTCCAATCTCTTTTCCTGTCCCTGATGATCTGGAGAGTAGGATGCTGGCAAATGTGGAGTATTGCTCTATTCCAGTATGGCAAGAGAAGGGATACAGGACTTTGTGGGCCTATGAGCTTTTTCAGTCCAACAGGAAGTGGCATAGGAGATTAGATAGATCATGTATTTTCTTCTGATACAAAAAGAGGCAGGATATTGAGTTAGATGGGCCTCTCCCAATATGATAAATGCTGTTTCCTATTGTAGTGGATCAGATCACTAGTCTATACAGTATCCTGTCCCCTCCCATACAGGAGCAGACCACTGGTCCATACAGTCAAGTACCCTGCCTCCTGTCATACCAGATTTGATCGCTGCTCCATCAGGTTCAATGAATACCCAGTGCTTCAAAACAGTGCAAAAGAGATGCCCTATAAAGCTCCTAGCTAGCAGTACACAGAGGTGATGGTATGTGGAGTTTCATTCCTGACCCCTGGAAGGATCAGTTTACACCCTGAAGCATGAACTTTGACAGCCCTTATCTTGATTTGTATAATTACAAATTTTAGTACCAGACATATAATTATCCATCCAGCTATAGTATTTGGCTCTGACCCTCCCTGAAGCAGCAATGTGAGTAGGGGTTGCAGAATCTGGCCTTTGATCTTTAGGATAGGAACCTTGTGTTCATGTGTTTACAAGCATGGTGCATGCTTACTGTGCTACAGAACTAATAAATACCTCTTATTGGGGGATGTCTGGGACTTCAAATGGGAAGAGATGAATGTTGTTGAATAACTACTATTTATTAATTAATAATACTTCCATAGCACTTTTCATCCCAGGATTGTCCAACGCTTTATAGCTGTTGATTACATAACCCCACAATCCTCCTCCACAGGTAGGGAAGCGGCATCATCCCTATTTAATGAATGGATAAAATAAGAGGTGAGGTGACATGCCCAAGTTCATACAGTGAATGCGTAGAAAAACAGGGAGTAGATTGCAAGGGTGACATCCTGGTTCCACTGAAGTCAGCGGGCATTTTGCCATTGAATTCAAGGGGGCCAGGATTTCACTTCAGCAGCCCTGGCTCCCAGTCCCCGTCTGTACTCACATTCCCTCCAAGAGATGGGACTAGAACTCAGGAGTCCCAGCTCACAGACCCCTCCCCATTCACTAGACACATGCTGCTGTCTCCAGGCAGCTGTAGCTCAGATTCTCCATGCCTCCCGCTTTGCTCCTATGGGAGTCTGCTTAGGAGGGAGATGGCGCTGCTTTAGGAGCATGCAAAGCATCTCTCTTGTGACTTCTGTGCTCATGCACCACTGTCCACAACTCCACCAATTGCCCTGCCCCTCTCTGTTCCTAATGGCAGAGGGGAAATTTCACTGTTACCAGAAGCTGCGGGGAGGGAAGGGGGATTTAATTGGCTGTAATTAAAGCCTTAAGTGTTTTTCTAGGAGGATTTTAATGAGATTCAGCAGAGCAGGGACGTGGGGTGCTGGAGCGGAAAGGGGAGAGGAAGAGGCACTTGAGAACACAGATGGGGCCTCAGTTCAGAGACTGGTGTCCTTTTAAATTCCCATTTGAGCACGATCTAAAGTGAAATCAAAGCTCCCCTTTTCATTAAGTCAGCATTATTTTGACGTACAAAGACGGTGCCTTTTCATGGCAGAGTCTTGCTTTGCAACAGCTTCCCGGGGAGTTAGTCTGCACTGGCTTTGGGTTTTTTTCCACTGCATTCTTCTCTTTGTTTGAACTGCATCTCTCTCCCCACTCCTTGAGACGGTTGGGTTTATAATCCCCTGCTTTACCATTGCCCTCCTACCAGAGTCTGCTGTGCCCCGTTTAGGACTCCTGGGCTGATGCCTCTGGAATAGTAGCTGTGATTTTTGCCATTGACTCTAGTCCCAAATTAGATGCATCCTTGGTGGGTCCTGTGAGTTTCCAAAACCTAAGGAAACAATCCTATGAATGTAGAGAAGTAAAATCCCACACTACCCTCTAGCACCAAGATGACCTGCAGGAGGAGTGCATTGGTGAGTGCGTCTGGGTACACATGGGCATATTGGACCTAATGCAAAGTGCACTGAAGACAATTGAAAAAAATCTCCTTGACTTCAATTGGTTTTGGAGAAGGCCCATTGAGTGTGTCACCACTTCAGGCTTGGAAGCAGGAATCTAGTGAAGGATCTAGTCCATTTCAGTTTCTGGCTCTTGTGCGCTAGCACACGGCTGGAATGACACATGCCAACTGTCCCTGTTTTTCAAGCATATTTCTACTGTGCCCTTACATTGGACTAGGAAGGGAGTTTGTGTATTTCTATGGAGATAGAGAGTATGTGCTTGTCTTCCAAATGCCTGGCTTCCTGGCTCTGGTGCTTTTAGTTCAAGATGCTGAAGGAGGATGATAATTTTGATTAAAATCAGTTTCCCCTGGGATTGAGAAAAGCATAGATCAAAAGCAAATGGACGGTGTCCCCTTTGCTCCTCTTTTGACAGCACCTATAACAGAGAAGCACTCATCATGCTGCAGGACTGCATTGTAGCATCTCCACTGTTGATGCACAACTAAGGCCTTCTCTACACCAGAGGTTTGCATTGATTCTAGACATCTGTGTAGCTGCACCAGGGTGAACCTTTCGTATAGACCAGCAAAGCTGCTGTTTAGCTTGTAAACAATTTGGGACATGGACTGTCTCTTTTTTGTTCTGTTTGTACAGCACCTAGCACGGTGCAGCCCTGGTCTATGATTGGGCTCACTAGGCGTTGCTGCAATACAAATAACAATTAACAATATTTGCATGGTGCAGCTAACCTCTGCTTGGAACTAAAGTGAGCTGCATCAGTGCAAACTGGCTTTTAGCAGTTTATCCCATCTAAGCTGGGGGGTTTCACCAGCTGCTGAAATCAGGGCAAGTCTCCAGTGCAGACAAACCCAAAGATTGACGTGCAGAACTGAAATCTCTGGCCTTGGGGGTCAGGGGAAACGTGCTAAGAACAATGTCACAGCAAGAATCCCGTTGAGGTAGAACAAAGGTGGCCTTCAGCTAAGGCAATCCCCAAGGAGCCCTAACAAGTCTCGAGTCTCCCAAGGGAAGATCTCGGGGAGATAAAGGCATTGCATTGAAGATGTGGCAATGGTCATAAAAGAGACTTTGTAAAGAGGACATAGCAAGGCTATTTCTTCTCTCTCTCACTCACTCACAGCTCCAGAGCAGGGTCCTTCACTCTACAAGCCACAATAAAGTTTCTGCAGTTGGACTGGATCCTCTCTAGTGGATGCATGGGTCAGACCAAGACTCCAGTTTGCTCTCCTGTGGCTGTGTTGGCCCCACAGGACTAATGGGAGTGAAAGCATGCTTTGAGGCAGTGAAGTCAGCAGCGTGGACTCAGACTAGGGAGCAGAGCGATGTTGTGGGAGCAGAGGCCATTCATACATAGACTATGTCTGCACTTAGACTTGGCAGAATTTGATGTTTATTTGTTTATAATTTTGACAGATAATAATCAATGGCTGATTTTTAAGCTTTTTTTACCCATTTTAAAATTTCACAACTGAGGGAAATTATGGTGGGGGGGGCGTCAGACCATTATTTAATGACTGTAGATGTTAAGATTCAAAACGTTAAAGCTTTATAAACTGTTAAAACACAGATTTTCAACGCCACATGCCAAAATATACAAAGTAAATAAATCTCTTTAAGTCAACTCCGACCCATTTTTACTATTCATTCACTAGTCCATTGGTAAACAGCTTAATTCAAAAGTCTAGGTCGCTGGATTTTAACTCTAATAATTTCTTAGGCAAAGTAAGAAAATCCTGTTTATCTAAATTTGTATTATTATTGATGGAAATAATTTTTCTTTGGTTTGTATGTGTGCGATGAAATCAACGTTTACCAATTTTTAAACAAATCTAATCCTTCCAAACCTGTGCACACCACAAAAAAAGTGTGTTTTTAACTCGGGTTAGCTAATTCAGGTTAAAATAGCAGTGGAGACATGACAACATGGCTTTTAACTCAGGCCTGGTCTACACTAGGCTTTTATGTCGAATTTAGCGCCGTTATGTCGAATTAACCCTGCACCCGTCCACACCAGGAAGCCATTTAGTTCGACATAGAGCTCTCTTTAAATCGATTTCTGTAATCCTCCCCAACGAGAGGAGTAGCGCTAAATTCGACATGGCCATGTCGAATTAGGCTAGGTGTGGATGGAAATCGACGCTAATAGCTCCGGGAGCTATCCCACAGTGCACCACTCTGTTGACGCTCTGGACAGCAGTCCGAGCTCGGATGCTCTGACCAGCCACTCCCCCGGGAAAATTTGAATTCCTTTTCCTGTCTGGGCAGTTTGAATCGCAGTTTCTGTTTGGACACCGTGGTGAGCTCAGCAGCAGTGGCAACGATGCAGAGCTCTCCAGCAGAGATGGCCGTGCAATCCAATAGAAAGAGGGCCCCAGCATGGACGGATCGGGAAGTCTTGGATCTCATCGCTGTGTGGGGCGATGAGTCCGTGCTTTCAGAGCTGCGCTCCAAAAGACGGAATGCAAAGATCTATGAGAAGATCTCTAAAGCCATGGCAGAGAGAGGCTACAGCCGGGATGCAACGCAGTGCCGCGTGAAAATCAAGGAGCTGAGACAAGGCTACCAGAAGACCAAAGAGGCAAACGGACGCTCTGGATCCCAGCCCCACACATCCCGTTTCTACGAGGCACTGCATTCCATCCTAGGTGCGGCCGCCACCACTACCCCACCAGTGACCGTGGACTCTGAGGATGGGATATTGTCCGCGGCCGGTTCCTCAGCGGACGGGGAAGAGGAGGAAGGAGATGAGGAGGACGAGGCAGTAGACAGCGCTTACAACGCTGATTTGCCCGACAGCCAGGAGCTCTTCATCACCCTGACAGAGATCCCCTACCAACCCTCCCCAGCCGTTACCCCAGACACAGATTCAGGGGAAGGATCAAGCAGTAAGTGTTTTAAATATCTAAACATTTATTTACAACATAACTGGCGTATTTAAAATATTAACAGTAGCTAAAGTGCTTTAAAACATGTAAACATTTATTTGCAACAAAACAGGAAGATTGAAAATATGAACAGTGGGTAAAGTGCTGCAAACCATGTAAACAGGAAAGTCAAACAAAAGGGGAATCATTGCAAAGTGTATCATGATTTGTCTTTTTTTGGGCGCCTCAATATATATAGTCCGAACCATTTTCAAAAAATTGCACAATGTCCGCTTCATGATTATAGTGCCCAAAACCCTGAAGTCATTTGTCCCTCCAAGGGCACCTAAGCCAGGAACTGGTCAATGTAACCGGGGATAGAGGCGAGATCCTCCGGGGAGAACTCCTCATACACCTCCTGCAGGTGTTTTTCCAGTCTCATCAGCAGGTTCCTGGGCAGGGAGAGCTTGTTAGGCCCCCCGTGGTAGGACACGTTTCCCTGCCACAACGCCAGCAGGTACTCCGGGATCATGGCCTTGCACAGCAGTGCAGCAAATGGCCCCGGTTTCTGCAGGCTGTCCCGGAGCATCTTCTCCTTCTGGCTCTCGGAGACCTTCAGGAGGGTGATGTCTGGCATGGCTCCCTGCTGTGAATTAGGTAGGGGAAAGTTAGTATTGGGACTGCTTGCCCGTCCCTTTACAGAACTGCAACCGCCGGTTTACAGCCACGCGGTTTACAGCCGCGAGGGGGTGGGACAGGGGCAGAGTTCATGCTTGCAGGATTGCTGCCAGCAGAGACTCGCATTGCTTTCTATGTGACAGGAGGCCAGTGCCACTCTTAAAGTTTTAAGCAGCCACAAGTCTACGGCTTACCATGTTTGCCATCTAGACAAAGTCCGGTGTCCTGCCCTGCTCCTCAGCTCGCCACAGCAAGACCGCAGGCACTGTAGGCGAGGGCCGAAAATTCGACATTGTCCTCAGTGCGCGTGTGATAGGTGCTCTGCATGGTCTTGTTCACAGAGAAAGACTATGTTCTCTGTTCACAGATACATTGATCTGTCTCAGGAATTCACTCCCTTTTTCCAATTCCCACAGCCACATCTGCCCAGAGGCTAGCGCACATTAGGAGGAGGAAGAAGAGGACACGGGAAGACATGTTTGCTGAACTAATGGGCTGCTCCCGAGCACAGGCAGCCCAGCAGACACAGTGGAGGGAGAACTTGTCCCAAATGCACCGGGCAAACATTGAACGGGAGGAGAGGTGGCGACAGGAGGACAGGCAGGCTACTCAAACGCTGCTTGGACTAATGAGGGAGCAAACGGACACGCTCCGCCGCCTTGTGGATGTTCTGCAGGACCGGAGGCAGGAGGAGAGAGCCCCGCTGCAGTCTCTCTGTAACTGCCCTGCCCCGCCACCAAGTCCCATACCCCCCTCACCCAAAGTCCAAACACGGAGGGGTGGAAGGGGCCGTGAAAAATTTCACTCCACCCCTGCGGACTGCTCTACCACTAGAAGGCTCTCATTCCCCAAAATTTGAAAAGTCCTTTCCTACCCGCCTCACACAAGACCCCGTCCAAGTTTCACCCCCCCGTTCCATGTGCGGTTGTTAATAAAGAATACGTTTCTGTTCATTTCTGTTTCCATCCTCTTCTTTTGGAGGGGAGTCTGTCTGAAGGGGGGGGAAGGGGCTTGGTCATTGGACAGGACAGTCACCTTTAGCGGGGGGCAGGTGCAGCAGCAGGGCACATATACAGTGCAGTGACTAGTTATCCTGGTCAGTCTGGGAGGTGGTTTTCATGTTTTGTGTGGTGGGGGCGGTGGTGTTGCTCTGTGACTTGGTGGCGGGGGAGGGCAGTTACAGATCTTATGCAGCGGTCCTTACCCTGCATCACAGAGCCGCGCAGCAGGGGATCTGTAACCCTCCTCCCCCTGCAAGACAGTCACATAGCCGACACATACACGCAGTCCCGGCCAGGAGGGCTGGCAGGCTCCGTTGAAACAACCAGTCCACCACCGCGGAGCCTGTCATTCCTGGAGTTTAGAGGCATCATTTGCATCACAACCCTAAACCCGCCCCCCGCCACAGTCTGCGTCCCAGGTTTAAAACATTCCCGCGAAAACAGTAATAAAGACAACGGTGTCCATTAACAAAAGAGAACAGACTTTATTTTTTGGGAAGGGGGTGAAGGGGGTATGTAGGTGGAGAGGATAGTCGACGGCAAATGGGTAAAGAAAGGGGGGCAAGTTCTGCCTCTGTGTCCACAAACTTAAAAGTCACTGGGTACCCTGCTCAGCCTTGAAACTGGCTTTCAAAGCCTCCCGGATGCACAGCGCGTCCCGCTGGGCTCTTCTAATCGCCCGGCTGTCTGGCTGGGCGTAATCAGCAGCCAGGCTATTTGCCTCAACCTCCCACCCCGCCATAAAGGTCTCCCCCTTGCTCTCACAGAGATTGTGGAGCACACAGCAAGCTGCAATAACGATGGGGATATTGGTTTCGCTGAGATCACAGCGAGTGAGTAAGCTTCTCCATCTCCCCTTGAGACGGCCAAAAGCACACTCCACCACCATTCTGCACTTGCTCAGCCGGTAGTTGAACAGTTCTTTTTCTGTGTCCAGGGCGCCAGTATAGGGCTTCATGAGCCAGGGCATTAGCGGGTAGGCTGGGTCCCCGAGGATCACTGTAGGCATCTCCACATCCCCCACAGTTATCTTGTGGTCCGGGAAGTAAATACCTTCCTGCAGCCGTCTAAACAGACCAGAGTTCCTGAACACGCGAGCGTCATGAACCTTGCCCGGCCATCCGACGTTGATGTTTGTAAACCGTCCCCGATGGTCCACCAGTGCTTGCAGCACCATTGAAAAGTAGCCCTTTCTATTGATGTACTGGCTGGCCTGGTGGCCCGGTCCCAGGATAGGGATGTGAGTCCCATCTATAGCCCCACCGCAGTTTGGGAATCCCATCGCAGCGAAGCCATCTATGATGGCCTGCGCGTTTCCCAGGGTCACTACCTTTGACAGCAGTACCTTGACGATTGCCTTGGCTACTTGCATGACAACAACCCCCACGGTAGATTTGCCCACGCCAAAGTGGTTCGCGACTGACCGGTAGCTGTCCGGCGTTGCAAGCTTCCAGAGGGCTATGGCCACTCGCTTCTGGACAGTCAGGGCTGCTCGCATGCGGGTGTCCTTGCGCTTCAGGGCAGGGGACAGCAAGTCACAAAGTTCCAGGAAAGTCCCCTTCCGCATGCGAAAGTTTCGCAGCCACTGGGATTCATCCCAGACCTGAAGCACTATGCGGTCCCACCAGTCCGTGCTTGTTTCCCGGGCCCAGAATCGCCGTTCAACAAAATCCACATGCCCCATTGCCACCGTGATGTCCTGGGCGCTGGGGCTCGTGGTTTCTGACAGCTCTGTGCTACTCTCCGACTTCAGGCCCTCACGGCGGTGCCGTAGCCTCCTCGCCTGATTTCTCTGCATCTGCCTCTGGGAAAGGTGTATGATAAGGTGCGAGGTGTTGAGAACGGCCACAACTGCAGCGATGGTCGCAGCGGGATCCATGATCGCAGTGCTGTGGCGTCCGCGCTGTCACTGATCAAAAAGTGCGCGAACTGATTTCCCGCCGGCGCTTTCAGGGAGGGAGGCAGGGCGGTAGTGACTGACGGATGACGACAGTTACCCAAAAGCACCCTCGCCACATTTTTTTCCCCAGAAGGCATTGGGGGCTCGACCCAGAATTCCAATGGGCAGCGGGGACTGCGGGAACTGTGGGATAGCTGCCCACAGTGCACTGCTTCCAATGTCGACGCTTTCCCTGGTAGTGTGGACTGACAAAGTCGAATTACTGTCCTTAGTGTAGACACACACGTTCGACTTTCTAATATCGATTGCACATATTCGATTTAACTTAAATCGAACTACTCTCGTAGTGTAGACATACCCTCAGATTAGCAGCTCAGGATCAACTCCAGGTTGCCCTATAGGCTTAAACTTGAACTGGTATACTGGTAAACTTGAATACTGCGTACAGATGTGGTCTCATCTCAGAAAAGATATACTGGCATTAGAAAAGGTTCAGAGACGGGCAACTAAAATGATAGTGGTTTGGAACAGGTCCCATATGAGGAGAGATTAAAGAGGCTAGGACTTTTCAGCTTGGAAAAGAGGAGACTAAGGGGGGATATGATAGAGATATGTAAAATCATGAGTGGTGTGGAGAAAGTGAATAAAGAAAAGTTATTTACTTGTTCCCATAATATAAGAACTAGGGGCCACCAAATGAAATTAATGGGCAGCAGGTTTAAAACAAATAAAAGGAAGTTCTTCTTCACACAGCACACAGTCAACCTGTGGAACTCCTTGCCTGAGGAGGTTGTGAAGGCTAGGACTATAACAGGGTTTAAAAGAGAACTAGATAAATTCATGGAGGTTAAGTCCATTAAGTGCTATTAGCCAGGATGGGTAAGGAAAGGTGTCCCTAGCCCCTGTTTGTCAGAGGGTGGAGATGGATGGCAGGAGAGAGATCACTCGATCGTTGCCTGTTAGGTTCACTCCCTCTGGGGCACCTGGCATTGGTCACTGTCGGTAGACAGGATATTGGGCTGGATGGACCTTTGGTCTGACCCAGTATGGCCATTTTTATGGTAATCTGCTTTGCTGTGTCTTCACTGCTATTTGCTATCCCAAATTAAGAACACCCCCCCTTTTGCAGTATACCCCTCCTCTTAGTCACTTTCTTCTGCATAGCTACCCACTATGGTGCATGATGTGTCTGAGGAGAATCCAAGGGGGTATCTGTTCAGTGGCTGGAGCCCGGGTTAGCCAGGTTCCCTTCCTTCCCACTAAGGATTAAAGCCATAACTATAGTGTGATGGCCAACACCCCAGGAACTGAAAGGGGATCTCCAAAGCTAGAAGCATCAGTCTTTACATCTTGAGTTAAAGAGCCAAGCTATCTAGCTAGGGGATGTAACAAGAGAAGAACACAACAAATGCTGCAGTGGGTTACAATTGTGCTGTCTACCCCAAGCAGAGAATTTGGGGAGGGAAAGTTGTGTTTCTCTAAGAAGGGTAAATCTGATCGTCTTCCATTTTCTCTCTTCCGTTCTTCATTCTAAAGGCTGTTTCTCTCTCCCCAAAGGATGCTTCTGTGGTTTGGGGCTGATTTATACCAATAAATCGTGCACAATGCCTCCCATCACCTTCCAGGATCTACCGCTGAATATCTACATGGTCATTTTCGGCACCGGCATCTTTGTCTTTGTGCTCAGCCTCATCTTCTGCTGCTACTTCATCAGGTGAGCTAGGGACCCAATGGGCTCTGCATGCACCTGCCATGGAGGATACAGGGGAGCCTGTCTATCAGCTGACCTCAGGGCTCCAGCCTGGGAAAGTTTCACCCCCAGCTGCTTTTTGGGTGGTCTAAGGACACTAGTGTCCAGGGGGCCAATTGGAATTTTTTTAGGTGAAAGCTGAGAGTCTCATAGAATCATATGACTCCAGGAGCTGGGTCTTGAAGAAAATCCTGAGACTTGTGATAAAATCCATGATAGTTGGCAACCCTGACTCAGACTAACGTACCCTTGTTTTAAGAACTCCCATGAAGAATCCTAGCAACCTCAGACTCTCACTGATCACTGAGCCTAGTGGGATCCCACTGGGGTGAATCCCAAATAAACCCACTGAACAGCCCCAGTGTACAGTGTCACTTTTATATACGTATAATACAAAGATCTATATGTTCCTTTCTCTTTCTGCTTGGCTACAACAAATGCCTGAAATGTTGCCTTAGCAAATTTTTCCTCCAGCACACACACACACAGGAGTTTGTTATCGTAGGATTGCTTATGAGTCCTGCATTGAGCATTCTGATTTGTTATCGTAGGGTTGCTTATGTGGGCTGGGCTGTTGCAACTGTTTTTTTTTTTTTCTTTAAAGAGCCCTCAAACGTATGGTTTGAATAAGACAAGTGAAGAGCTTCATGGGCTTTGCAGACCTTTGTGAGAGGGGAAGTACACCATTGGTTCTGCTGACCTCCAGGTCCCTTTAAGGAAGCAGAATGAACAAGCTTCCCATTGCAAATTATAACTGGAGGCTGTCATATACCTCATTCATACTGCAATCATACAGTCCTTCTACCACAGTGCTTTTTAGAAGTGACACCTTAAAAAAATAACCATCCCTCCCTTCCCCCCCATACGCCCTGTAATCTGCTGGGAATCATTTGTCAAGAGCAGTCTCTCCCCATCAAGGAGCAAACAAGCAACAGCTAGCCAGGCGCAGAGCTGATTTGTGTTTGGGGTTACAGAGCCGAGGAAGAGATCTGCTGCAAACCTGACCCGTGTTGACACGCACCAGGAGAATTCTGCAGATGGCATCATCAGAGGATCTGGGACTATTTTTAGAAGCTTTGACTAGCCTCCCAGAAGCTGCCTGTCGCCTCCATTCCTAGTCTGAGATCTATTATTTTTATTAAACCTATTAGAATAATTTCATCTCTTCTGTGTCGCTAGAGCCCATCCATCTGCCTTGAGCTTCACAGCTGGTCATGGTCACCAATCCATGAGCATTAACCCCATGTTTACCCAGGCTGGGCACTGCTGGGAAAGCTCTCCACTGGGGAGGGATAGAGTTTGGGATGAGGACAGCGTGAAAATTGGATTGAGGGGTTTTTTGCCCCAGCAAATCGAGTATCAAAAGCAGCTTCTGAACAGCAATTTCCCTTCCGCATTTGGAGGCTTCTGCTGTCACCTGACACCTGGTCCCTCCACGTGTCACCTTTTGGAACAGCAGCTGTTAATTGGCCCAGTACAGTACACTCTGTATGTACCACACATAGGGCTAGAAATTAGCAGCTTCTCCTGCTTCAGATAAAGCCCCCCGGAGTAATACGCTGGGGAGACAGCAGAAGGGAAGGGGTGTTTTCCAGTGTTAGTGACTACCAGGCAAACTCACGCACAGAACAGCATGGACAAAGCCTGGGTTCGTGGTCTCAGTCCAGGCCTGGGAATCAAGACATCTGGGTTCTTTTCTGGACTTTGCCACTGTTAGACCTTGGGTAAGTCATTTAGGCCATTTCCCCCTCCCCCCCCCGCCTCCAAAAGCAGCCTCTCATTTTAGGTGCCTCCATTTTTGACAGCCCACTTTGAGATCTAAGCCGCATCAGCGCTGGCAAAAATGGGACAAGGAACTCGCCCCCTTCTTCGCCCGCTGTCGTACCTCCACCCAGGGTAGCAACAGCAGAAGCTGGAATGTAGAAGGGCTTGGGCATTTTCAGCACCATGTTGTCTAGCCTTGCTCTGAGCAAACTGCTTGTCGCTGCCTCTGCTGTTTATTTCCGTAGCCTGCTGGGAACCATTTGCCAAGAGCACTCGCCCCATTTCCCCAAGGAGCAAACAATCGACTCCCCGCAAGGGCTCTGAGCCAAGCCAGGATTCTGGTCTCCGCAGGGCTCCGTCTAAGTAAGGGACTGGGACTGAGCGGAGCAGGAAGTGGCAGGAAGGCGGGGGGGGGGACGTATTATTGAGGTGACCGAGCTAGACTGATGCATTGTTTATAGGGGAAGGGGGGAGGATGGCTTTTCATTACCCTTCCCTGTTGAAGAAGGCTATTTTTAAACTCTTGAGTTTAGCAGCAACTGGGATGTCTAGAAAAGTTCCAGGGGATTGGGAAAAATTGAATTCATTACCCCACTGCTGGGCCCCACCCAGCCCTGCTAATGCACTTCACTTCTGCCCGGCAGCAGCCCCTGCTGTTACAGTCCTGAGACCTTGTCCAGCTTTGCACCTTTCTCCTGATCTGCAGCCCTTCCATCCTGCTGTTGCCATCTTGGGCTCCCCGCTCAGCTTTCCCGGCTCTGCTAGTGCCCCTCAGTCGTGCAATTGTAACTTGCTGCGTGGGATGGATCTAAGAGTCTGTCCTTTGCAAGGGAACTATATCAAACTTTCAGGAAACCCAAAAAGATAAGAGAGGAGGAGTCAGTACCCTCCCAGTACCCTGTGACCTAACTCTGCAGCCTTTGGCAGTGCAATATCTGCCTTTGTGCCATGCCCCATAGCTTCTGGATTCTGCAGTGGGATCTTGCTGGGGGCAGGGAGCACAGCAGCTGCCTCTCACAGGCTCAGATCTGATGCCTCACCCTGCCAGAGAGACCGCTGTGGATACAGTACCCTGGCCCGGTGCTAGCTCATGCCAAGCAGCTGTTCACTGCCCTGCTCTGGAAACAACTTCTCCCCCACCCTCCGCTGCTCCCTTGCTCCAGTGATTTAGTTAATATTATTAATTAAAAAAAATAAGCTGTTGGGTCTGGAGGAGGCACTGAGTGACCTGGGCTTTTTACAGCTTGGAATAATGAGCCTGGTTGTCTCTCTGGCTTGCGTGCGTGGGGGCACTGGGGAGGCAGGCTGCCCAGGAAATTGTTCTGGTTGATAGTAAGCCATTCCTGCAGCTGTTATGCCACTCCTGCTTACAGCACATAAAGGATGCTCTGTGTGTGTGAGGGGCCCTTCTCAGGCCTCTGCTGTCTAACATTCACTCGGAGGCTGGGAGTGAACTGAGATTCTGAGAGAGAGAGAGATGAATAGAGTGAGAGGCACCACAGAGATAAATATATAGCCTCAGGCCAGCCCCAGCCCCCGGCTTGCCAGTCATACACACAGGAGATGGCTCAGTAAGAACCCCCCAGCATTTTGCTTTTCCACATCCATGTGTAACACGTTGGCAAAGTATGTGCTGTGTTCCATCCCTCCACCCATGTCTGGGCCACTAGAGGATAACAGCCTACAACTGCTACCCACTAAATTACTCCTTTAGCCTGTGCTGGATGGCATTGGGTCCAAGCCCTGCTGTCGACTACGGGGAGGAGTGGCTGTTGCACATGTAGGGACGAGGGGGTTTATTTTCATTTTGTCAGCAGTGATTATTCAGCACATGGAGGCCAGGACAAGCCACATAGTCCTGGCTTCTGTTTCCAGTTAGAGCAGTGGATGGGTGATCCTGTGACTGTCTTCCTGAACAGCTTGAGGAAAGTAGCTACGCTGACTTCCTGGGTTCAAAGGAGGACTGCAGATGTGGGCAATGCATTATGGCCGGAGAGCAATGAGAAGGCTCTGGGTGGCCAACTGTTAGGTAACTCAGCCCAGCTGTAATACAAACAGGTGCGAAACAGGATCTTGTTGAGGACCAGGTGCTGCATCCTGTCCCATCCCCTGGGGAATAAAATCCCTCTGCATAAATCAAAGCAAGAGAGGAACGCATGGGAAAATAAAACAAGTTTCTGTGTAAACTGGGAGGAGCTCTTTGTCCTTATGGGGCTGGGGCATGTGTCTTATCTGGCCCTACCACACATTCTCACCCACTCATCCTCCCTCCCTTCTCTCAGGGTGTCTATAAACCAGGCTCCTCCCCATCCGTGGCTGGGCACAGCAGGCAAACAGCTTGCAAGATGCTGGCAGTGCTCGGGGAAGAGAAGCACAGATTATAGACACAGCTCAGTTGCTGGGGTAACAGACTTCCCAGGCTCCTGTGATGCTCAGCATAGATAGCGGAAGGGTATCCCTCAGCCAAGAGGGTTTTCCATGAGTACTTCATAGCGGTGGGACCAGGGGGTGATGTTTTCTGAGCCTGGGGTGCAGGAGAAACGAACAAAGCCATCTGTTGCCTGCATGGCTCAGGGATCTCTTTTGTCACCACCCTGTGTAACATCCCACTGGAGTTTTGGGAAAGTGCTGCCTCCCCCTCCCCTGCTCCCTCATCAGACTGAGATTGGGGCCAGGCCGAGCTGCTGTTGATGGGTCAGCGGAACTCTGGAAATACGGTGCTTCCTGGAACACTCACTACTTCCTAAGTGAAACAATTGGGGCCGCAGGCTGCATGATCTTATCGGGCCCCGTCCTCTGATTCCTGCTGGTATTTCGGGAGACGCTGTGCTCTGTTTAGCAATGAACTTGCAGCCTTTGGACAACAGCAAACTAGTGTCCTGAATAAATACCCTCCCTGCAGCAGTGTGTGCCAGCTGCTTTCACTTGCAGAGGAGTGAAGGGAGGGACGTTGTCTGTTTCATTTGGATCATGGACAGGCCTAGCATAATGGTCCAAGCACAAATCTGGGAGCTGGGTATGCATGAGTTCTAGTCCCATCTCAGAAATGGCTTCCTGTCTGTGGCCTTAGACAAGACACTAAGACCAAAATTCTCCAAAGCAACCACTGTCTTCAGCTGCCTGTTACCGGGTGCCCAACTTGAGACACTTTGGGTTCTAACAGCTCTAGCTGAAGTCAATGGGAGATGCAGGTACTCAGCATGTCTGAAAGGCACACGACATCTCAAACTGGGGTCCCCAACATGGGAACTCCACAAATCAGAGGAAGCTTTTGAAAATCTGTGTCCAGCTTTATCAAAAGAGCTGGGTTCCCATTATGAGTGCTCAACACTCTATGACAACCATATGTCTCTCTGTTCCTACCTGATGCTGCTTCCCTGAAAGGGGTTATTAAGCATCAGGGTGAATGTCTGAAACACGTCAGAAATGCTACTTAATTGTTGAATATGAATGCTGAAAATCTCATCTGATTTTTTTGAACTGATTTAAAAAAATGTAGGAATTCTTTTTAAAATATAGTGTCGGTGAAAAGTTCTGGACTGACTACCCTAGAGTCCCTTATGAAAAGGCCCATTCACTCTGATTGCAATGTATTTTGCACTATGAATAAATCTCTGTGGGTTGGTGTCACTTAATAATAAGCTTTGTCCTATAGTTTTCATATAATTGTCCTTTATTTCCTTGGTCGCCCTTCAGGAGGAGCTGGAAGAAGGGAGCTCATTTTCCTTGGCTTCTCTGCTGAAACCAGAAGCAAGGGGGCCATTTAGTGAGAAACAGGCAGTGTTTCTTTTTGATACAGGCACCTCTCAGACTATAAACTGGACAAAGATCACCTCTTAGAGGATCCCAAAGAGCTTTCAGGAGGTGATGACTTTCAGTTGCTGATGGTCATGATTGACTCTAATCCTATCCAATTATAGACCCGCAAGCCAAGTTCTCCTCATGCCTCCTGTGCAGTTAGGTCAGATTTGCATCAACAGTATACCTCAGCAGAGAAAGCAGACTTGTCTCCGACCTTCTCATTGTGCTGCTCAGGCTTTGATGACCTTTCCTGGTCCTCTCCAACTGAAAATTCCCATATCCCACAGGATCACTGGAATCAAATGAAGGGCAGAGTAAAGGTGGTTTGAGTGTGACCTTGGGCCCAGATCCTCAAAGGTATTTAGGCAGCTGACTCCCAAAAATCAATGGGAGTCAAGCACCTAAATATCTCTGAGGATTTGGGTCTGAGGGGGGATGGATGGTGTGTGTCTGTAGGGATTTCTCTGTGAGAAGATGTATGTAGGCTTTACACTGCATTTCCTTAGTTTTATGAGCTTGAGTTTTGCATTTGAGTCCCTTATCAGCCTCAACTGGCTTTCACAAAGCATGTTTTATGACAGAATATATTATTTTTCCTTCACCAGCAAACTTCGACATCAGGCACAGAGTGAAAGATTTGGATACAAGGAGGTAAAGTGTGGCTAATTTCTAAATATTTCTGTATGGTTTCACGGCAGACCTGTGATATTTACAAGCACATAGATTAGTGCCAGTGTGGGGAGGGAGTTGTGAGCCATTCACTTTTCTATGAGGAACTGGACTGACACCCGAAAAAGCCATTGATGGAACTAACTTGAGGTCACTGCTGACCCAGAGCTGGATTTGAACAGATAGCTCGACCTTGGTTTCTAGAGGCAGGGTCTCAATGCCGCTCTGTTCACAAAAGGGTGAAATTCACCCCTGAGCAGGAGACCAGTGCAAGGCCTGTGAGCTTACCTCCCAGGCCTTCAGAGTGGAGACACAAGTGGTGCATAGGACCTGAGAACCTACAGAGAACAGTGCTAAGGCATGGCTGCGTATTGGGTTTGCAGGGGGAATGCCCAGGGTGGTTTAGTGCTGGGCTGTGAGCCAAAGCAAAGCCAGTGCTGGGGAAAAGCCAGTCAGGATTACAATGGGAATCATATACAACAAGGGAATAGGCCCCGGGCAGTCAGCTGTTGTCCTCTGGAGGGGAAAGACCAACCACTGCAGAGGCTCTTTGTCCAAGGTCAAATGTCCCAAAGGATTTTATTTGTGGGGAGGAGAGGGAAGGACGGTCACTGCTGGCTGGAGTCAGGAATGGTGTGGTCACGTACAGGGCAGGCCTCTCCATAGAGCTCTGCCAATGCCCCTCAATCCTGATTTGCAGCTCCCTGACATTCCAGCTCTGGGAGCTCTAGTGCTCCTAAGTCCTTGCCTCGCTGTTCCATGCCAGGGCTCCCCACACACCGCTCGGTTGATGCACTTCAGTCCTGACCTGCAGCTTGCCTTGCTATCCCAGTGCTGGGGTTATCCTGAGTCGAAGCTCAGACTGGCGGAATTGTGTACCAGTTATTAGTTAGCACTGCTACTGCTTGTGCGCTGCCTGCTGTCTGGATAAACAGAGGCCTTCTGTCTCCAGCACTGTCAGGCTGACAACTTTCACAAGCACAACATTTGCTTAGTTAAAAATAACCACCCCAGTCATTTTGATAACTGCTTCTGATCCTCATCTGCTTGCTTCTTTTCCCTTTTCTCCTGCAGGTGGTCTTGAAAGGTGATGCCAGGAAGTTAAATTTGCATGGGGTAAGGACAGCCTCCACTCTGATTTTTATCCTGAATTTTGAGAACAGGCCTCATGGGATTGCTGCCCCCCTCTGAGCCCCTTTTCTTTCTGCTTTTGTTACCTGAAGGATAAGGGATAGGTCCAGCAGGACCTGAACCCTTATGCTACTTTCGCTGCCTGGGAGCAGATGCCTTTTAACGAAACTCGTATCTTGTAATAAGATGGGGTTTTGAGGTCAGATGAACATTCACAGGCCCAGAGAGCTCAGCTTACCTGCCTGGGACTACCACTGACTCACTGTGTGACCCTGCATAAGGCCTGTGGCACGATGAGGATGCTTTTTGAGAGTAACTTGGGTGGCTCTGGGAAACAGAGATGCTAGGTAGGCCCCTACCTGTGCAGATGCAGCCTGTATCAGTGAGCAACTCCCCTTCCGAGGGCTGTTTATTGGCTGTGTGAAATGAGCTGCCGAGGGAGCAAAAGACAAGCGGTGCTGGTGACAGAGTGAGGCTGGTTCCGTCTGGGATCTCTGGTGCCTGTGGGTGTGATGCTTTGTTCTGCAGGCTCATTCCTCCCCTCCTCTCTGTCTCTCCACAGCAGACCTGTGCCGTCTGCCTGGAAGACTTTAAAGTGAAAGATGAGCTGGGAGTGTTGCCATGCCAACATGCCTTCCACAGAAAGTGAGTAGCTGCCAAGGACAGCCCAGAGCCTGCTCCGTGCCCCCAACTTGGCACGAGGCCCAGTGTTCAGTTATGCCTCTCATGCCCTTGATTGGAGAGAGGCCCAGCCTATGCCTCATACAGCTCCTGGGTGGTAAGAGGCCCCATGTCTGGTCCTTTCCCCTCTCAGGATGGCAAAGATGCCCAGAGCAGCTCTAAGCAAGCTGGATAATAATGTGCACAAGTCACCTGGCTACACCCCTTTGCCTTCTAGCCATATGCTAAGCCAGCTGGGGAGCCAGGACAGGCTTCCTCCCATCAATAAGCCTCAGCCTGCCTTTGCTTTGGGGATTCACATCTTGGCTGGGTGTAAACTGGCCAGGAATAAATTTAGTCTGGACATGAGAAGATGGTTTCTAGCCACCAGAGGAGCCTCCCACTAGGAGCAGTGGGGATAAACAGTGGTGGGCTTATTTTAAGATGCTGGTAAATTTGGGTGGGATTACATGATGGGGTTTCCTGCGATAGCAAAGGACTGGACTTGGAAGACGTGGGAGGTCCCTTACAGGCCTTAGAACTGAGTTCCTAAATCAGCACTTGCAGCTGGCCCCCTTGATTTCTGCAGCCCCCTCCACTGCATGAGTGGGAGCAGGGAATCCAGACTCCAGGAAGGGACAGATTCCCCGTTGGAACACAGAGTCACTGCTTCCCCCTCTCCATGCAAAGGCTGTGTTCAGAGAGAAGCACTGACTAGGGAAGGGTGAGGTGGGAGATCTGCTTGGGACTTGAGCATCAGGGAGGGACAGAGGTAAAGTTCTCTCCTACCTCTGGAGCCTTCTCACGCTCACCTGCTTTGGGATCCCTGGATGAGGGGGCAGGGCACCAGAGTAACATACAGCAGCATGTTGATAAGCAAGGGAGAGAATGGGAGGCGTGTAGACACCTGGGCATAGAGAGGAGAAATGACTCTCTTCCCATCTGGGTTAGTGCGTGCCAGGTGCGGGAGCCTGCTGGGTTGTGTGGGCCCATGACATCATACTTGGGAGGGCAGGAGTGAGGAGGGTAGTGGGCTCAGGGAGCTGGGGAAGGACACGTCTGTCCTAAATTCACCCCCTCCATCTCTCTGTTTCTTGGCTGCAGGTGTCTAGTGAAATGGTTGGAGGTTCGCTGCGTCTGTCCCATGTGCAACAAGCCCATCACAGGCCCCACGGAGCCCCACCAAGGCATTGGGACACTCCTGGATGAGCTGGTGTGAGGACCTCTTTTCTCCCCCATGAAGCCAAACAGCCATCCAGACGGACCATTTCCTGGTGATCTCTGCACTTAACCCCTCCACCCATCTCCCCTGGGGATTGCTAAGCCAGCAGCCTGTGATACCGCCTGCCATGGGCATATGGCCCCCTCGTAAAACCTGGGACAGATCCACTGCCATGAGTGCAGGAGGAAAACAAGCTGCGTCCCCCGTGAAGCACACAGAGGAGGAGGGGTTGGCCCAACTCTGGGGTCATTGGGACCTGAGTGTCAAACTGCTGATGCATGAAGGGCCTGGGAGACTTAATTGTGCCCCTTCCTAGCTGATCTTGCAGGGACGTCTGATTTCTTGGCACCAGGCTTCTGAAACTGGATATTCCTCACAGAGACCACCCAGTTCAGGGTGGGAAACAAGGCAGGAGCCTCCCCCCCAACCCCCTGGGGACTGTAGTTCAAATCCGCCTACCACTACTGTTCTTAATAGGTTTACTATAACCCTCTTTCAAAACCAGAACTTACGTTTAGGGCCTTAACTCTTCCATAGGTCCCTTGTAAAGGCCAAAGCTTTAGCTCTGCTACAGCCAGCCAGGAATTGACCCCTGACTGCTGGAACCACAGCGCTGATTCTTATCTATGGGCCATTGATGGGATCTCTTTGTCTTAAAAAATAATAGTCAGTGTTTACATAGGGCCTGAACAAAAACAGAAGCTGCAGAGGGCATGTCATGACTGATTAGATCCTGTTGGCAGAACTGGACTGTTGCAAGAGTGGGAAGGGTGTTTAGGGAACCACAGCGGGGGGGGGGGGGTCAGGGGAATGCCCCATGTTGGACATTAATATTCCTTTCTTGTATCAGGTTAGCAAGACCTTTTAGCAGCTGGTGGAGATGGTTTGGAGATGTTTCAAATACAAATACAAAGCAAGTTTTTCTTTTGAATTATTTTTAATTTAAACTTGGAGGCTGTTTTTTTTTTATTTTGTTTTTAAAGTCACCTCTCAGAAATTTCCTTCCAGCTCAGAGACTGCAAATTAGTAAAACCACTCAGAGATATTCTGTTTTGTACCTTGAAAATGAACTGTCACTGTTTGCATAAGGCAGAAAGTTTGGGGAGAGGGAGGGGCTGATGGGTGGAAAATCCAGTCTGGATTCCCCCACCTCCTCCCCACTATGTTGCACTGTAAATAATATTTTTGTATGTATTACTTTCCTGACTGTCTCAGGCTTCCTACACACCCCTGAGGATGGGGGATGTACAGTTTTATGTAAAACTGTAATTAAACTGAAGGCATCTCAGTCTAAATTGTGAATGTTTGTTTCTAGCAAGGGGTGTCTAGCAGTACATTCTCAAAGCACAAAGAAATGTATTTTCTTAGGACACACACAAAGATGTGTGACTGGGGGGTTTCTCCAAAAACATTCACATTGGAACTGGAACTAAGCCTAGGAATATTTCAGAGTTTTGAGGGAATGAAATTAAGAAGTTGGAATGGAGCAGAGAGAGTGATCAGCACAAGAAACCGGGAATCAGGGTTCATGGGTTCTGTTTCTAGCTCTGCCTCTGACTACTTGATCTTGGGCAATCCACCTTTCTGTGTCGGTTTCTTCTTCTGTAAACTGGCAATGATACTTATCTCACAGGGGCACTTGAAGTACAATTTGTTAATTGCATTGAGTTTGCAGATGGGAAGTGCTTTAGCAAAGCCAAATATCCTCCTCCTGTATTTTATTGGTTTTGATGGTTGTAGCAACAGGGGTAAGTAAGAATAAGGCAGACTGCTGTAGGGCTCTTGCTGTATTTACCACTGTGTCATACAGACCTGCTCTAAGCAGCATTAAATGACAGTGATAAACACACCCGCAGCCAGTTGTTTTCAGCAGCAGCCCCACACTAGTGAGCAACTGGTGGGGCTGCATCATGGCTGGTGGCACCGAACATGGTTAGCATAGTAGTTCGGATGTTGAAAATAAGTTAACATCTAGAGCTGGTCAGGAACTTTTTCACAAGGTTTTCACAAAAAAAACCCCGATTTGTCAAAACAAAAATGGTTGGCAAAACGGTTGGGTTTGAAAAGGGAACTGAATCAAAAAAATTGTGTTTTTTTTTTTTAAATTGAGATTAACAAAGTCTAAACTGGGAGATTTAGACAAACTGAAATTTTCATTTTGAGTCAATTACTTTCCATTTCGAAATTTTACTAAATTTACAATAAAAAAAGTCAAAAGTTGAACTTAAATCAGTCAATTTGGAAATATTTCAATTGACCAGATCTAAAAAAGATTTTGGGTTTTGTTTGCAGAAATCTGAGATTGACTTTTTGTCCCAATTCAGCATACGAAAATTTATCAAAATATTAGATTCTCATGGAACAGGAAAATGGTTTCCTGCCCAGCCCTATTAATATCTACGTCACAGGTGAAACTCACTGCTGCACGATATTTAATAACTTAGGATGATCTAGACATCAATTGGACATTTATATGAATAAAAGCTCATTGGATATGATAGAGGTCTATAAAATCATGACTGGTGTGGAGAAAGTAAATAAGGAGGAGATGTTATTTATTCCTTTTCATAACACAAGAACTAGGGGTCACCAAATGAAAAATTAAAAGGTAGTGGGTTTAAAACAAACAAAAGGAAGTCTTTCTTCACACAACATATAGTCAACCTGTGGAACTCTTTGCCAGAGGATGTTGTGAAGGCCAAGACTATAACAAGGTTCAAAAAAGAACTACATAAGTTCATGGAGGATAGGTCCATCAATGGCTATTAGCCAGGATGGGCAGGGATGGTGTCCCTCGCCTCTGTTTGCCAGAAGCTGGGAATGGGTAACAGGGGATGGATCACTTGATGATTACCTGTTCTGTTCATTCCCTCTGGGGCACCTGGCATTGGCCACTGTCAGAAGACAGGATACTGGGCTAGATGGACCTTTGGTCTGGTTGCTCTTATGTTCTTAAGCTGCAGTGACAGTGGGAGGGACAAAAATGCATGGGTTATTAATCCTCATTCTTCAGACCACAAGGTGAAAAACTGTTTTCTTCCTGATCCTTAGTGGTAAAGCACAACTACTTATTTCCAGCCCCACCAAAGGATGTTTAAGTCTTGCAATTCATGAGCTTGCATATGTCATCTGCTCATGACACACATACACAAATATAGCCACAGCATGAGAAGAATGGAAGTCTACAGGGACATCTCACCTGCCATCCAGAGAGACACAATATCGTATTATTTCTCAGGTAGAACTGTTTCCCTGAGCCATGCAATTAAAGCCTGACACATGCTTCTTTAGTTTTGAGTCCCTAAGTGTTTCTTGGGCCCTTTCTCTCAGGCTAGTAAAAGCAGAGTTTAGTGGCTGATGGATAAATTGCAGAGACATAACATCTGTGCCTCTATCCCAGCTCTTCCAGTAGCAGCTCTGTATTCCATCTTTGTTCTCTGGGAGCCTGTGTGACAGGAGAGAACAAGGGAGTCATGGGGCAGAGATCATTTAGTCCTTGATGTACAAAGCATTCCAAATACAACTCTGTAAATTTACTCTGTTGCAAGATATCTGGCAATTTTAAGAACATTCGCTTCATACATTCCCTACTGCCATCTGTCGGTTGCAACAGGAAAAGTCACTCAACATCAGACACATGGAAGGAAGTCCGGTCAGCTCAGCAACTAGGCCACTTCCTTGGGATTTCTCAGTTGCCTAGCACAGTCCCAAAAACCTATCCAGTAATTAGATACTATAGTATTCCTCCTTACATCATCCATCGATATCAAAGCATCTCTATTGAGGAAATTAAGTATTGTTATCGCCACTTTACATAGGGGAAAACTTGGCTACAGAGAGGGAAAGTGACTTGCCCAGTCACAAGGAAAGAGCCAGCTGTGAGAGCCAGCAATAGAAGCTACCAATCCAGAATCAGGGTAAAAATTTCGAAGTGCCTAAATCCCAATTTGCTAAAATAAGTCACCTTTGAAAGTGAAATTTAGGCACTTTGAAATTTTACACTTGGTCTGGTAGAGTGCAGGCAGAATTCCTGAGTTCTATTCCCAACTCTGCAGCTGGCTTTTGAGACTTCGGCCAGGTCACGTCTCCTGTCTGTAACAGTTTCCTAATTAGCAAAGAAGAGTACATAGCCACCTACGTAAAGTTTTGAAGTGAATAAGCAGAGACTGTATTAATATATTATTTTCTGCTCTCATTTCAGAGGAAACAAGGGGGAATTCTGTAAATTAGATAAAAAGATGAAGAGTGTCCAGATAAAATAGGACTTCTTACCGCAAGGCATAACAAGAGTTATTGTCAGCCCTGGCCATAAAAATCACTTCTGCAAATCCAGGTCATGATTTTTAAAAAAGACTAGTCATTTTCTACCCAAATTTAGGCATCCTAAATACACTTGATTTCCCCCAAAGTGATAAGCACCCACCTTCTGAAAATCAGCCCCTTTAAAGCATGTCAAGCTAGGTACCCAAAATTAGGAATCACACTTGAAAATATTGTCCAAAGAGCACGATATACATACAAAGAGCATTACCAGCTAAGAGTATTTCTAGAACACCCAGTAGCACCCTGGCCGTATTCAGAGAAACAAAATCATATCAAAACCTTGCCTTTATGTATTTTCCAAACTCAGCTGTATTCAGGGGGATCGATTTGCAGTCTGCAATCATCCCTAAAAAGAAACAACCAAAACGCAACAAATACGTGCACATAACCCCACCCCCTATAACTCACAATGTAGTGTCTTTACACCTCCTGAAACAACCCCCATTACCCCGTAATGCTCGCGTCCCCCAGGTTCCGGTCAGATGGGTACTGTGCCCCGTCGTAACAAAGAAGGACGGCACATCTCACACAGCCGTGTGCAAACCCCATTCATCACGCGTCAGAACCTGAAGGATCAACGCGCTGCAGCCGCGCTCGGGGGGGCCATGCCACGCCACTGGCATAATGGTCAGGGCGAGCAGAGCGCGCCCGGCCCCAGCCCAAGCTGCCCCTGGATTCCCCTCCGCCCCCAACGAGAGGCGCTTTGCAGCCACGCCCCGCTCCAGCTGGCCCTTATTTCCCATCCGGGCCCCCGTGGAGGGGCAGGATCGGAGCCGGAGCCGCCATCTCATTACGCATGCTAATATATGCATATCCAGACCCCGCCTCCCCTCTACTCCGGCGAGCGCGGCTCGCTCTCCGCCTTTACGGCAGTGCGGTGCCCACGTGGAAGGGAGGAGGGGGTTTGCGACAGCGCTGGGAAAGACAGGGAGCGCGGCGTGGTTTCCGGCAGTTGGGGGAAGGGGGTTTCCTGGGGAGCGCGCCCCCCCCGGGCTGGAGGGGTCGGGGAGTCTGGGCGCTTTGCACCCCGGCGGGAGCTGGGTCTTCCACTCACACCCCTGGGGGGCTGCACTAGGAGAGGGGACCCCTTGCCCTGAAGAAGGGGGGCATCTGGTACCCCCACCCTGCTGAAGGGAGATTGCACCTCCCCCTTCTCAGGAGGAGAGTCAGTGCCCGCGGGGGGGTTCTAGCTCCCCCCACCCAAAAGACGGGAGCCAGGACTGGTGATTATCTCCCCCCCCCCCGTAGCTTTTCTATACCCAGGGGCAGGGCTGGGCACGAGGGCCCAGAGGGGCATTGGGGGTGGGGGAGTCTCTCTCCCCACCCCCTCGCTGTTAAAGACATTTCCTGGGGGGTGCCAGGCTGACCTGGGCGAGTGGGGGTGCAGGGTTAGGGTCAGTGTAGGAGAGGGGGAGGGGGTGGGGTCAGGGCTTAAGGGTGGGGGTTACAGTTGGGAGCAGTTACAGTTGGGGGCAGTGTAAGTAGAGAGGGTGGAGCAGGGGGGTCAGTATAGGGAGAGGCAGTTGGGGTCAGGGTGTGGGGGGCCATCGGTGAGGGAGAGAGTGTGGGGGGTGGCTGTGGTCAGGATTTAGGATCAGTGTAGGAAGGGCAGTGGGCCGGGTGGGGGTGTCTCTGCAATCAGCACCATGGAGCTCAGCAGCCTGCTGAAATCCCTGCAGCTGGAGAGCCCACCAGACAGGGGAGACCCCGAATGCCCAGCTGCCACTGCCCCCCCGGCAGAGCAGGTTCTCTCCCAAATCTTGTTGCTTTTCTCAGCGGAGGGAGTCAGCAGCAGTGCCAAGGTAGGGATGGTCAGAGACCTGTGTGCGCTCTTCGAGGCTGCAGACTGCCAGTGGCTGTTTGGGGGCTCCCACCCCAATGTCACCCCCAAGTTGCTGGGGGACTTGGTGGCTGCGCTGTGCCACTATGCAGCACTGCCAAAGCAGGAGTCGGACACCGGGGGCCCACCCAGCAATGATGGCTTTTACACCACAATGGCTGATAGAACAGCAGACGTTGGCTTGGTGTTTCTTAGCCTCCTTGCTAAAGTGGAAGCTACCAAGGGATCCAAGTCCCAGGGTGCCGTGGTGGTGAGGCAGGTCCTGGCACATTGCCTAGGACTGATCTACATCTTCGCTGCAACACACCACGCAGAGAAGCCGTGGACCAGCCCGAGGTCTCAGTCAGTAGCACAGGAACTGCTGACCTTGCTGGTTCAGGTTGCAGGCTGTGCGTCAGTAGCTGAATTCCTCCAGGGAGGAAGCGAAGATGAGGAAGGGAGGTTTGCTGCTGTGATGGGACTCCTGAAGCCAGAGCTGACTAAGTAAGTAAGATCACTTGCCTGGGGGGGTTTGCTTGGTGAGGCTTTGCACTAGTGGGTCAAAGGACTGGAGATACTGGTGAGCATTGCAGTGAGGTGAGGGGCACTGCTGGACTGTGGTCAAGTTCTGAATCTATTGAAACACTTGTGATTTCAGGAATATATAGTTCACTGAACAAGCTTTACTGAGAAGATAGGGCAGGTAGCTGGGATCAATGCGGGTGCCTGGGTTGGGGAGAATCAATTAGCCAAACATTGGATCCCCCCTAAAGTTGTATGCACGTTGCTGACTGCCCCTCTGGCCTGGTCATTGTTCAGCACGTTACTGAAATAAACAATGTGCCTCTTTGGGGCCTGTTCTTGCACTTGTTCTCCTTGAAGTTAATGGGAGCTGTGCAGAAAATCAGGCCCAAGGGGTTTCAGAGGTGTACCCCCAAAACTAAGGCACCCAAAACCAGTGGCTACAGAAACAATGGGTCATGGGTAGCATAAAGATGCTAACTTTGTAATGTGGTAACACAGTTAAATAGAGAGAAGGGATGAGTATATTACTGTATAATGTTTCTCTAGTCTAAACAAAAGTCACTGTTGCAATGATTGATTATTGTTATGTCTCTGATATTTACACGGCAACTTGCAAATAGCTAAAATAATAATAATTTGTGGTTACTTGTGAAAATGTTACTGTTAATGTTTTGTTTCAGAGTAGCAGCCGTGTTAGTCTGTATCCACAAAAAGAACAGGAGTACTTGTGGCACCTTAGAGACTAACAAGTTTATTAGAGCATAAGCTTTCATGGGCTACAACCCACTTCTTCGGATGACTCTATATGCATCCGAAGAAGTGGGTTGTAGCCCACGAAAGCTTATGCTCTAATAAACTTGTTAGTCTCTAAGGTGCCACAAGTACTCCTGTTCTTTTTGTTAATGTTTTATTTACTTGGAATCTACTTTCTGCTGCTAGTTGCCTTGTCACCTTTTTGCTGGTTAAAGTGTCAAAGACTTTTTACAGAGCAAGAAACTATTTGATTTAAAGGGAGAAAAGGTTTGCATATAAAAAAGAACAGAAGTCTGCCCTAATCACGGGTTAGTCCTGGTCTGTGACCTGAATCTTGTTGTGTGATGCTGCAGTGAAACCACTAGGGTCATGTTTGCTTTGTGCATTTTTCCAGAGAAACTTGGAAGCGCAACCCTGCCACAAAGCATGTGTTCTCCTGGACGCTGCGTCAAGTCACCCGGCCATGGCTTAGCCGTCACCTGGAGAGTGTCCTCCCACCGTCACTGCTCCTCTCGGATGACTACCAGGAGGAGAATAAAATCCTGGGCGTGTGCTGCCTGCATCATATCATTCTCAATGTGGTAAGGAAAGATCACTGCTGGAAGGAGGAGGGACCATGTTGCCATAGGCGAACATAAGGAGGAACTGTGGTCTAATGGTTAGAGCAGAGGACTCTTGAGTCAGGATTCCTGGCTCTGCTGTTAACTCTCAAGATGACACTGGACATGGCACACCATTTCTCAGCTTCATTTTTCTACAGTGTTCAAACTGCAGGAATAGTGGCAGCTGGAAAATATCCATGTCCATCTGTGTGTGACTCATAAAAAGGTGGATGCTAATCGGGGCTATTTATAAAATGCTGGGCAAATCTTGAAGTATTTCCACATATGTTCCCAATTCTTTAAAGTTAGTTTTGTGGGGGTTTTCCTGGCAGTGCTGCTGTGTGCTGTTTTGTAGTTTAAGCAGGAGCAGGAACTCAGTTTAATAATAATAACAACACTTTTGCTTTTCTCTAGACCTTTCACCTAGTATCTTTTTATAGATACACATACATTTACTATCTCCCCCTCCTGCCAGGTTGGTGAATATTCACCCATCTATAAAAGATGGTAAAAAAACTTATGGCCACATGGTGAGTAATGGAAATAGAACTCAAGTGTCCTGTTTCCCAATTCTCTCTAAACATTAAACAAACAGCACTCCTTGCTTGCTGTTTGTCATTTGGAGGAGTATTTTAATAGTCCTGGTTTGTAAAGCACAGATGTGCTATTACATTCTCCCTGTACTGTGAAGTGTAACAGAGCTAGTTTCCTGTTCTCTTTCTAACAGAGCTGAGGTGATCAGCTTTGTACAGAACTGCTGAATATGCTGTATCTTCCATCACATTGAATTACACACACTTGTTTCTATATTGTTGCAGCCAGCTGCTGATTTGAACCAGTTTAACAGGGCACAGGTTGTCTACCATGCACTGTACCATCACCTCTACGTACGGGAGGCACAGCTCATTCAGGTAAGCCACTGTGGTTTAGTCTAAACCATGATCAATCGTACTGGGATTTTAATTAATATAATGGATAGCTCAGAGGATTGGGATATAGAACCTCCATTTTCTAGGTCACCCTTTCTAATCTAGCCTTAGGTTACTACTATCTGACCATTGGTTAGTGGCCCCCATATTAAATGAATTTGGATCTCAGTTAGGTCTTAATGGACAGGGAAAAGGACCCCACCTCCTGGCCCCCCTGTTTGCAGTCTATGTGGAGAGGCCAAAGATGTGAAAGGCCATGAAAGAATGACATACATTCTGGTGCCCTAAGACAGTGGTTCTCAACTAAGGCTATGCATACCCCTGGGGGTACACAAACTCATCTATATATCTGCCTAGTTTTACAACAAGCCACATAAAGAGCACTAACGGAGTCAGTGCAAACTAAAATTTCATACAATGACTTATTTATAGTGCTCTATATACACTCTGCACTGACATGTACGTACAGTATTTATATTCGAATCGATTTTATTTTATAATTATATGGTAAAAATGAGAGCAATTTTTCAATAACAGTGTGCTGTGCCACTTTTGTATTTTTGTCTGATTTTGAAAGCAAGTAGTTTTTAAGGGAAGTGAAAGTTGGGGGTACGCAAGACAAATCAGACTCCTGAA
The DNA here is from genome assembly GCF_002925995.2 of Terrapene triunguis. NCBI lineage: Eukaryota > Metazoa > Chordata > Testudines > Emydidae > Terrapene > Terrapene triunguis. The sequence goes on along the minus strand of NW_020664404.1, from coordinate 10,423,763 downwards.
AGGGGCACAGTAGTCTGGAAAGGTTGAGAGCCACTGCCCTCACACTACCGAAGAAGCTGTATAATGACTCCTTCCCTGCTTCGCATTGCATCAGGTGGTGCTGCTGTGCTTGCTGGACCTGCTGCAGGTTCTGGAGAGATCCCCACAGCGGCTGTCCCAGGAACCCAGAACAGCTACTCCCTGTCATGAGGTCCTGCAGCTAGTTCTGACTCACATGGAAGCAGAACACCGGCTCCCACTCCGGAGAGTGTATGCCAGGAACCTGCCTGCCTTTGTGAAGAGGTAAGAACTGTGCATTAGCCCTTTGGTGATTACTTATTGGCCCTGGTAACTTCCCTCCATGACTTTTCTTGTCTTGGCAGACTTGGCATCCTGATAGCACAGCACCTGAAGAGGCTGGAGCGGGTGATTGTGGGATACCTGGAGGTCTGTGATGGTCCAGATGAAGCAGCCAGATTGGGAATATTAGAGACACTGAAGTGCACTATACAGCATGCCTGGCCAAGGTACCTTTAGGAGAAATAGCTACAATAGGAAGCAAAACCGGAATGCTCTCACCCTTACTGAGCTACACGTGCCTGGGGATCTGAGGAAGACACCTTGGACTGAGTGAGAAATGGATCTCTAGTCTTGAGTTCTATGTCAACAGGACTCACTCCTATCACAGCACTGAAATCCCCTCTACAGCGATGCTAGTTGAGAAACAGTCCCACAGCTAGACCAGTCCTCATTTTGGCCTCACTTGGCAACTGTGGAAGAATTACCACACACAGGAATGAAGGCTGCTTTTCCTGCATGTAGATCTTAGGATGAATTAAGCAGCACTTTATAGTGACTTTAGTCCTATATATGCAATCTTTAATACTCAGTTTTCTTTGCATTCAGGGAATATGGACACCCCCTGGTGGTTACATTAAAACATGTGGGAGTCGTTCAGCCTCATGGCCACAGTATTTGCCTGCATTTTAGGAGAGTTCAAATCACCAGGGTTGCTCTAGACAGCAGGTTACTGTGCAGTGAGCCAGGCTGTGAATTGACAGCTCACCGGCTTGTTGTGTGGTAACATCCCATGTGGACACTGCTGCAGCACCATCCAAGTCCCAGAGTGCAGCTTGGCACACTTGAGTAAGCCAAGCCGAACTCCAGGGCTTTCACTGCACTGTAGCGACATGCATAGGGGATGTTACCACACAGCAGGCTACCATGCAATAGATTCAGACCCTGGCTAGCTGAATAAAGTGACTAATTGTGGGAAACTTAATAGAAGTGGGAGGGGGAACACACTATATAAGCCCTGTGCTGTCAGGCAGTATTTCCTAGCCTTTGGGCTTTAAGCCAAATGCTAAACTACTCTCGCTGCTTTAAAAATGAGCCTCTTGCCCCCGCCTCTGAAGTGTTTTCTAACCTAGCATGTAGTTTAGGCTGCTGTCCTGATCACGACTGAGCCCAATTGCAGTCTAGAGCAATGCACAGTTGAATGGCAGACAGGCACTCTCTAGTAAGTGGGTCCAGCAGCAGTTAGGACATGCTTTCCCTTATTCTCCACCGTCCTAGAGACGGACTCAGGAAGAGGTTCTTCAAAATGTCTGTTTTCTATCACAGAATGGCATGCAGGCTCGCTGTGCTCCTCAAGGCCCTGCTGAAGATGATTTGGGATGTATCTACTGATGAAGGCCTGACACCACAGCCAGTGAAAACAGCCCTGCTCCACGGGGCCACAGAGTGCCTGATCTTGCTGGATCACTGCTCTCAGGGGCAAGTGAAGGTGAGCCAGGAACTCCAAATCCCATTCTGTAAATCTGTTTCTTTAAAGGGGAAAAAAAAAAAAGTACTGGTGACTTTTTTTAGGACAGAATATCACGTAGAAGGGCTGTGGGCACGTGGGGCTTTTTTTGGCTTTCCCGTGGCAAAGTCCTGGAGTCCACAGCAGCATCTGTAGTTAAGGGAGACAGCTAAACACACCACCCTTTTGGAATTGTAAGGCTCTCTGGGCTAGCATGTAACCATAAAGGCATGTAGACAGACACAGTCAGGTGTACTCTTCTCTAAGTGATGCAGAAGGTGGCTCAGGAGGTAACTTAGATACATACACAGGGAAATTGTGGAGATATAAAAATGACCCATTGAAGTACAGGGACACTACCACCCCACAGTGCCTCAGTGTTTGCAGTACCCTTCTCCAGTTGCTGCAATGTAATTAAGGTGGGTAACAAGCGAGTAATACCATATGAGGCCAAAGAGCACTGAAAGTGAGGTGTTTGTGCTTTTCCCCTTTCAGATCCTGCTTGAAGGAATCTACCACAGCTGTGATGACTGTAGCCTTCGGGCATGCATCAGGCAAGTGCAAGAGAACACCTGAGACACATACTACTACTAATAGCCAGAACCTGCTTTTTTGTTTTTTATTACATTAAAATATTTAAATTTCTGATTTTGCACCTGTCAAAATGCCCCCTGCTAAAGTCACACTGTCAGGTACTCCTCCAGCTATACAGTCCCACTGTCCAGTACACAGCTCAAGTTTATATCCTCCTTCGAAGGAGTCAGGTTGCTTTTGATTTGGATGCAGGTTCTGTTTCCTGTTCATACTCTATTTCAATGTAGGCTCGTTTTATCCTGGCTGGTCCTCTCACAGGAGTTTTGCCCTTGGATTTGGAGTGACAGGTTCTCTCCACCATCTCTCTCTCCTCTTCCTCGCTGGAGGATTTGTCATCCTGCTCCTCCTCACTGCTTGTCGCCAGCTTATCCATGTCCTGGACAGGAAGGAAGACAGGAGGGTTAATACAGATACTGACTTGACAGCGCTGTATCTTAACTAAGCCTCCGCTCCTCTGCAAATGCATTACTCCCATCATGTAGGTCCTGGCTCCCTGTTGTCTATTCCATGCTGCCTTTGAAGGAAATAGAACAGATACACTGCCGTCCGATATAACAACATGTGAATCCAATTGCTCAGGTGCTAATCCCATGAACACAGCTCTGACCACAGCCAGAAGGGAGGATGTTTGGGATTAAAAGGAGATAAACTGGGCAGTTGCAGGAGGACTGAAAATGGCAGGATGAGCAGGGCTGCATTCCATTGATTTAATATCCGTTCATGCTCTAAGTTTAGCTATAACCCATCAGCTGGTTTAGTGTAATCGTCGAGCAAGATCGGGGTCAGAACTCTTGGTGTCTGTATCACTGCACATGCATTGCACCCCATGCCATTTGATGGGTAGCTGAATCAGGCTATCTGGGTGTTTCACATACCTCAAAGTCACTGAGGTCGCTCTCATCTACCTCTACAAACTCCCGCTTGTCAGCATCCTGTAAGAGATCAGGTCAGAAATTGAGCATCGAGACTGGATACACCGCACGAGGACTGGAGGGTGGGGGAATATCACTGGAGGAGGGATGTGCGCAACCCACTCGGATACTGGAAGTCAGGGTCCTGGACCATCTTTTACACAGGAGCCTGTAGCCCTGTCCCCCATTTGCTACATAGAAGATTCAAAACTGTAAGTGATGAACTAATAGCAATATGCTCTCCTCACCACACAGCATTCACTAAGAGCAAATTCCAGAAGTGAGTGATGCATTTGCCTGGTGTCTCTGCTGAGCAGGGAACTTTACTAACTGCAGCAGTGGCATACAGCAGGCTGCCTTCTGCAAGCAACAGTGGTATCTCTACGATCTGACTATTTTCTGGACTAAATCCCCCAATTATTGGCACTGATTCTTAAGTAAGGGATTTTAACACTCGTAGCAGGTTACAGACAGCCAAGTTATCTGCAAAGGGTTTTGGGGTTGGAGGAAGTGACTAGGAACAAAGCTACAAGCCAGACTCCCATTGTACTTGGCAAACAATAGGAGAGAGGAGAATGGAGATGTGAGTGAATATTAATATGCAGTTGTCTACGTATACACCCCTCTTCTGCAAAAGTCATACAACTCCATGTGCATATATATATATATATAATGGGTCCAGCACTACCGCAGTCATGGTTTAACTACCCCACTCTGATAAAAATTTTAAAACTATTACCTCGTCTTCCTCCTCTTCATCCTTCTCCTCCGTGTCAGACTCCGCTTCGCTCTCTGCATCCTGCTGCTCCAGAGCCTTATCAAAGGCATGTATGGGGAAGTTATAGATATCTCCGTACTGAAAGGAAAACAAGCACCTGCTTTAAATCATACCAGGAAGATAGTTCAGCTAGGAACTGACTCCTCTTGGCTATAGTTCACACCATGCTGGGGGCTAAGAACACAGGTTATACCAAACTAGATTAGACTAATGGGCCACAGAATCCATTCATCCCACATTTTATACTGGCCCTTAAGGAATCTGTCCTGACTAGCAGTGTGCACTAGGAAGGGAGGGATACAACTTACTTTCTTGACCTCTGCATTGGTCACCTAATGCCCTGAAGCATGAGAGTCAGCTCCTGCAAACTCACCCCCTTATCTTAGCCTGCACAGATCTGTTGATCATCAAGTCATTGAAAGGACTTCAGTGATACACTGCAGCCAAACCTTATGTGCTCCCTCCAGAAGTGAAGTGCAACAGGTGCCAAGTGACCCAGCTATGTGAAATCCAGAGCCTATGCACAACATACCCTGTTTCTGGTTTGGCAGGTGGGGGTAAATCTCAGCGCATAGGTAGGGTTTGCTGGATTTGCTATGCGAAGCTACCAAGCTGCCTTGCCCCTTGGGCACACAGAGAATATTTTATGATGATAAAAAAAGGACAAATTTCAGTGATTCCCCCCTCCCACCCCCCCGTGTGTCTTTTTTTTAAATCAGCTCTCCCCATCAGCCCTCTCTAAATGCTGCACTGCTACCCTGGCCAAGAGAGCCCTTCACTCTGCTGCAGGTGACCAGAGGCCTTGCCCAGATGGAGATGCTGAGGAAGTAAAGGGTTTGATTCTAGCAGGCGGGCGAGACTACTCAGGTTATTCACTGGTTTATTATGCATTTTATGCCAGTCACATTATACAGCACTTCAGGACTGAGGCTCAGAGCCAAATACAGCTATGAACAAGTACAGAGCCAGTGACCAATAATTCTGTCCTCATAATATTAGAGAGCTCATCTTCGCAACAGCATGCCCCAAAGTCAGAAGAGTGACTCTGTAAGAACCACCCCCTCTTAGCCTCCCCCATCTCAGCCGAGCTAATGATCACAAGCAAGTGTGAACTCCTGTTAGCAAACATGGCACCAACACAGCAATGGGAGAGCAGGCTGGATTGTACTCTGCCTCATGCGTCGCTGTTCGAATGAGCTTGGTAAACACCCCCTACCTTAGCAGAGGGATACACTTTTGTGCTAAGAGACAGGAGGTGGTAACCCTTACCGTTTCCTGCTTTAGTCTCTCCAGTAACTCCTTCTCAATGGCATTGTCCAGCTGAGCAGCAATCAGGGCTTTTTCCTAGTACCAGGGGAAAGAGGAGTTGGCATCAATTCATTTCCAAGATGCAAAAAAAACAGGAGCAGTGGAATCAGGACTGCACAAGAGTCACGTTACCTCTCTCCTTTTCTCTCGCCTTTCAACCTTTTTGCTTAAAGGAACAATCTTCCTCCTGTGATAGGGGAAGAGAGAAGGGCAGTTAGTGAAGATTTCAGTCTACCGGCCACTGATGCCCATCAAGTGAGTGAATGTTTATTCGAGTCCCTCCCCAGCCTCCGACACAGGATGCTCCCTGCTCCCCACCTGGCACAAACTGGCCTCTCAAAGGAAACTTAGGCTAAGCTTGTAAAAGTGCAGTTTTAATCAGTTTAAGTGCGTCTACATTAGGGTTGTAACAAAATCAATTTCAAACTGATTCAGTTAGATGGGCACAAGGATTTATTTATTTATTTTAAACTATAGACCAGCCCTAAGAGAGACAGACATGCTGATGGTATGGAGCAGAAGGAAGGAAGAAGGAAGTGAACCGCTATCACTTACTGTCGCTTGAGCGTCAGCTTCCGAATGCGGATCAGATACTGTGTGATCTTGGTGAAGCGCTGCTTGCATTTGTGCCGGATGAAGCGTGGCCAGTAGATGAGGTTCTCATCTATCTCCTCCAAAGCTTTCTCATAGTTCTTGCTCAGTCGGACCTGACGGTGAGAAGGAGGATGAAAAGCTTTGGAGCAGAAGCAATTTTGGGACATTCTCACAAAGGGGAGTGGAGTTTAAATGTGGTTGTGGTGCTACACCACTTCCGCCCGTTTTTTTTTTCTAAAACCCAGCTGTCAAGAGGAAGGATGTTCTTGCAGTTAAGACACTGGACTGGGACTCAGAAGATCTGGCTTCTAATCCCAGCTCTGCCACAGACTCCCTTTGTGACCTTGGGAAGTCATTTAATCTCTCTGGCCCTTATTTCCTCTTCTATAAAATGGGAAAATTCCCTTCCTACCCTTTTGTCTGCCTTGCCTATTTAGACTGTAAGCTCTTTGAGGCAGGGACAGTCTCTTATTATGGGTGTGTTCTAACACAAAAGGAATTCAGTCTGTAGCCCATCTATCCAATCCTTGGTCTCTCTGCTGATGCTACATACAAAGGATCCAGCTGTGGTGATGGCTTTTGTGAAGTCGACACTTGCGAATGGAATTATGTCCCAGCATCTCATTTTACAGATAGGCCAATGAACAGCTGTCAGTCAGATGAGAACTGAGGATCAGACCAACTCAGATCAGATTTGAAAAAAAGAGGTTCAAGTCTATGTATTAACAATCCCCAGAGCCAACCAGACCAGACACATTCAAAGAAAAAAATCCCTTGGCCATTACTTCAAAGGAACACTTGTAAAATGTTCCTGGTTTCGGATTCTATTGATCATAGGTTAGATTACAAATGAAAGCCTAGCAATTTGGTCAGTGATTCATCCATTCTGTGTTCTACCTAGTGTCTTATACAGCCTCCATCTCCATGGTATCTTCACGTCTCCCCAAGTCCTATCCCAGTTATACAGCTGAGGCACAGAGAGATTCACAGAGTGTCTGTGGCAGAACTGAGAATTGAACTCAAATCTCCCAAGACCCAGTCTTGAGCTCTAACATAGCATGCCCTGGCTTTCTAAAGAAACAGTCAGTGTAAAATGACAGAGCTAATAGTCTGTGAAAAGCAGGGACTACGCTGCCGTTGGATATTTTCTTGGTGTAAGACATTTCATTAGGAGGTTAAGTGCCATAAACTGCAGTGACACAAGGGTTCTGCAGGTCCAGTATACAAATAATATACTGCATTCATGCTCAGCAATAGAGGATATGTTCTCTCCAGAACAGCTGGTGCTTTTATTTTTATACAGATGTTGAAGAAAAATTAAAATAATGTGGACTAGAACAATCCCAAGGTGGAAGTGTCTGTATCCCATTGCCAGTCCTGAGCTGTTTCCCCACGTCAGAACCTGCTCGTTACACCACCCACACCTAGGGACAAAAACATCAGGGTTGATTTAGGTGGGTTTAAACAGGAACACTTTGGATAGGTTGTAAATAGTGGAACATTTTTTTTTAAAAACAACAGTGTCATCTGTCAACTTGCTGGATTAAGTTTCAGGTTCGGTATGGGATTTAACTCACCCGCTCCCAGAGTCGATTGGGGAAAGCCGCCCGCTCTATTGTCTTCATGTACAGATAACACTGACCTAAGGGAAAGAGGAATAACATGAACTCACCCAAACCGCCACTAGGCACCCAAGAGACAGGCTTAGCTCGTCCCAATCACTGCAAAAAACTCCAGCACTGGGACACTTGTCCAGATCTCCAATCTGCCGTACTAAGTCTCAGCCAGGCTACCATTGACAGACACAGAGCATCCTTCCCCACAAAGAGCATCACAGACAGCCCTACGGAGATGCAGCCACCTTCGAGGCGGAGGGCAGCAGCAATCTGCTGCACAACAGCTGTGCAGGCGAGGGGGAGCAGGAGGCCACAGACCTCAAGGCTGACTAACTCTTAGAGGAAAGTCCACAGGGACAGGCAGCTTTCACACCCACACAGGGCAGAGGTCTCATACAACTGAACTGCACAGTGGGGCAAAGGGCTGAGCCCACCCTGTGGCTCCAGAGGGTATGTCTACATTGCAGAGTAAACCCAGGGTCGAACTCAGGCTCAAACCTAACCCTCCTTCTGTCTACACACAAACCACGCTAACTTAGGGTTTCCTGGGGGTGGCGGGTCCGAGCCTGAGTCAAGCTGACATGCAGGGTTCAAGCCCTAATGCTTTGCAGTCTGGATGCAGCCCCACTGGACTTGTGCTCTGGGAGTATCACACAATCCGATGGGCTGACTTTCTTTGTCCTCTGCACAGTCCAGTTTGGTGGACAGTCAAGTTTTCCAACCCTGCACCACGAACAAAGGGCTAGAGTGGCCTCATTTTGGGAGGGCACAAGGAAGTCTGGGATATGGGCAGTTGGACTTGAGCCTGCATAATTCAGTGTAGATGCAGGAACCGCAGGCTGGGACTCTGGTTTCAACAATTCGTAACCTGGGATTACAAATGAGGGTAGATGCTCAACCCCTAGGTTAACAGACCCAGGGTCTGCTAACTTGAGTTCTACTAACCCAGGGCTTACACTGCAGTGTAGACATACCCAGAGAGTCTAGGGGCTTCAAACCTGAGGCTGAGAACCCTGAGCCATTCCCTCTGGCCTACAGTTAGCTTACTGGGGAGGTGAAAAGAAAAGAAGAACACAAAGAAAATTCCTGAAAGCACAAAGCTGGGCAATTCAACCCACTGGAGAGAGAGAGAGAGAGAGACACACACACCAGCCTTAATGCAGGGCAGATGTCTGGCTGGATATTTTACCAATGTGCATTTGAGAAACAAAGAAGCCTTAAAGGGACCCTGTCAGCCAGAGGAAAGAGAGCAATAGCTGCCCAGGATTCCAGTGAGAGAGAGAAGGGGAAGGGCTGTGCAAGGTTGCGAGGCCCTTGCTGGGGCACTGCAGAAGTCTCACCTTTCTCCTCTTTGATGGTCGCATACTGGCTGTTTGCCAGGGGACAGGATGATCGGTTGCACAGACCTGTCAGGTTATACTCATTGCGGCAAAAGTTGTGTGTCTTTGTCCTGGAAAGAAGGGACTTTAGATGAGCTGCTAACAGTAACACGGAACATTCCATCCGAGAATCTCACACCGTACAAGTACTCATGCATTAAGCTTCACAACTGCTACTGTCAGGTAGAGAAGGATTATTATCTTCGTTTTATAGATGGGGGAACTGAGTCACAGAGACACTCAGGATATGTCTACATTGCAGTAAAACACCCATGGCTGGCCCATGTCAGCTGATGTGAGCTCACAGGGCTATAAATTTGCTCTGTAGATGTTTGGGGTCAGGCTGGAGCCCAAGCTTTGGGACCCCACAAGCGGGGAGGGTCCCAGAGTCCAGGCTCCAGCGTGAACCCAAACATCTACACAGCAATTTTTAGCCCCGCAGCCTGTTAGTTGATCTGAACCAGCCACGGCCATGCTGTGGGTCTTTTATTCCAGTGTAGATATACCCTGAGTTTCCTAACCTTTTAATTCCAAATTGTTGGTTCCACCCCAAGCCTTAAGAATGTGCAGAATTCCTGGAGCAGTCAAATTAAAGCGCTAAGGGACACCCTATTTGAAACAGATAGCACATGACCCCGGCAGCCAGGAAGTCATCCTCCCAGTAGCAACCTGGGTCTCAAATCGGAATCTGAAGAGCAAGATGCAGAGCTGGATCCTGAAATACTCACTTTATTTTGTATGAGCAGAATTGTTTGTTTCCAAGACTGTCCCAGACAACCTGAATAAACAAGAGGTCAGTTAGTACATTTCATAGTGTAGCACCTGCATTTCTAGAGGAGCCAGTCATCCAGGGCTCTCTCAGCACTTTACAAACATTCATTAACATCAGAGGGAAGATCTGGATTATTATTTCCATTTTACTGATGGTAACATTGAGGCACAGAGCAGTAAACTGTCTGGGTCAAAGTCAGACAAGTCAGCAGAAGATCCTGGAATAGAACACAGGAGCCGAAACTCACATGGCAAGGAAACCAAGCTTGGAGCATGGTGCTTTGCACAGCGTGTGTATCCATACCTTCTCTTTGTTTTTTGTTTGTTTGTTTTGGGGGATGGGTTCACCAGCAAGGAAGGATGCACTGTTGCTGACACAAGTTATTGTAAGTTTTCATAATGTAAAACAAACAACTACAAAAACCCAAACAAAATATTAAAACCCACTAAAATGGACGCATGGATGCTCTAAACCAGCATATGAACTTTCTGTAATGTACTACCCCATCCCCTGTGGGTGTCTCACATGTTTTCATTTGAACCCAAAGCTCTTTAGAATAGAGACCATGTCTCCTATGCAGTCTGTAAAGCCTTGAGGCATTCCAAGCTCTATGGTTATAATTATAATAGTGTTGGGTACAGTGATAATCACACACAGTATTTAAACACACACACAACAGCAGTGCAACTTGCTGCATTACATGCCAAAGCAGCAGCCAGCTGCCAGCACATGAGCATCACAGATGAAGCCACAGCTGCTTGGACAAACCTGCAAACCAGAGCACAGGCACTTCACAGGCTCTTGTTGGGCTCCTGTCCTGACCATACTCTTTAACTCCCAAGACAGTCCTGGGGGTGACCCTATGGTTACCTACCATGCAGGAAATCCAATTTCCAAGCCTTAGAGGGGAGACCCTATTAGTAGGGATCCTGTATATTCATTCAGGAGACCTGGTTGCACATCACCACACCTTTCTCCCACCCCAGAGGCAAGGAAGCAGGGGGTGGGAGTAAAGAGGCACCCATGTGCTGAGCTGCCACATGGGAGATCTGGGTCTGCTTTCCCCGTCTAGGGCAAACACCCCCCTGTACCGCTGGGCAGGGTGGCACATTCCCCTGCTCCAGCATGGCCAGCGCCCCATGGGAGCCGGTGGATCCGTAGGTTACACAGAAGGGGGCCGGGACCCAGACTCTTTAGGGAGCCCCAGCTTTGGGGTGACTGAGACAACCACCCCCTAGTGCCGCCTGGCTGAGCTGCAGCCAGCCCGCGTGCCTGTGACCTCCCCTCCCGGCCACCCAGCGCCCTCCCCCCGATGCTCTGCACCCCTCTGATTTCCACGTGGGTAAAGGGAAGGGAAGCGCGGCCGGACGCAACCGAACCAACTCTGCCTTGGGGGGCGCTGATTGGCTAGGACGCAGCTGCCTGGAGCCGGCGGACGCAGCCGAACCAACCCCACCACGAACTCACATCGTCCGAATGCATCTCGCCTCCACCGCTCGCCTGCTCCGGGCTTCACAGACAACTCCACGCCGGCCTGGGGATGGTCGGCTTCAGGGAGTCGCCATGACAGTGGGAGGGCACAGGGCAGAGCCAGTGCCGGGCTCTCGCGAGATCGGGGGAGGGGGAAGGAGAAGGGAGGGGGAGGAGGAGAGTGGGGAGGAAGGAGGAATTGGGGAGTAGAATTTGGGGGGGGAGGTAATGGGGTGAAGGGGATGATGGGGAGGGAAGGGGGAATGGGAGATGGAGGGGGCAAAGGAGGAGGAGTTGGGGGTGTTGCGGAGAGGAGGGGGAGTGATGCAGAAAAGGGGGGAATTGGGGTGCTGGGGATGGGCTATGTGTGGACACCCCAATATCTACGGCTTCCAAGACCAGCTTCTTGCCTCTTCTCCTGCCTAAGAGCTTTGGGCTGGCGAGAAACACCAGGGATAGCTCTGGGTAATAAGACAAAAGGGTATCCTGAATATCAAAATGTGGGCTGTAGTGCGCACCTACCGCCAGTAGATGGCAGCAAGAAACCTCTAACAGCTGTTCATTGACCCTAACTGCGTAACTAGGGCTTTTGGCTTTCGTGGTTTATTAATTTCGCTTGGGGAGGGTGGGATATTTTTAGCACTGCATGAATTCTATGTCCAAAATGGAGTTTGGGGGACTCTCTTTGATATTGTAATGAGAAGGGTGTTTTTTTCCAGATATTTCCCCAAAGTCTTGTCTAAATAGGATCTACTTTCATTTCTGTTTTGCCTATAAAACTTCCTTACATGTTAGTTTAAGCTTTGTACCCTGGTTGCCGAGTCCCTAGTTTAGCGGGTTTGTTCCCTGGTGCACTTTAACACAGGACTGTTTCCAAAAGCGCTGTGTTAAAGTGCACTAGGGAACCTTTAGTGTGCACCAGCAGGGTCTGCACAGACCAGTTTATACGCAGCATGTTAGTGTGCTTTAGAAATCACACTCCCTTAGTCCGCATGGCTGCTGTGGGTCAACCAACCCTTAGGGCTTTTCTACACAAACACTGAGTTCGTGGTAAGCTGGGGTGTGAATCTACCCCACACTAACCTGCCACAGTCTGTCTGTCTCCACCATGCTGATGCACATGCTTTGATCTTGTCCTCTTTGAAACTAGGGTTACCATATTTCAGCAAGCAAAAAAGAGGACGGGAGGAGCCCCGCCCTAGCCCCGCCCCTGCCCCTCCCACTTCCCGCCCCCCTCAGAACCCCCAACCCTCCCCCCGTTCCTTGTCCCCTGACTGCCCCCTCCTGGGACCCCTGCCCCTAACTGCCCCCCAGGACTCCACCCCCTACCTAAGCCTCCCTGCCTCTTGTCCCCTGACTGCCCCCTCCTGAGACCCTCCCCCCATCCTAACTGGCCCCCTAGGACCCTACCCCCTACCTGTACCCTGACTGCCCCAACCCTTATCCACACCCCCACCCCCAGACAGACCCCTGGGACTCCCACGCCCCATCCAACCACTCCCCACCCCCTGACAGCCCCCCCCAGAACTCCCAACCCATCTAAACCCCTCTGCTCCCTGTCCCCTGACTGCTCCGATCCCTCTCCCCACCCCTGCCCCCTGCCAGCCCTGCCCCCAGAACTCCCAACACCCCCCCCCGCTCCTTGTCCCCTGACTGCCCCCTCCTGGGACCCCTGCTCCTAACTGCCCTCCAGAACCCCACCCCCTACCTAAGCCTCCCTGTTCCTTGTCCCCTAACTGCCCCCTCCTAAGACCCTCCCCCACCCTAACTGCCCCCCAGGACCCTACCCTCTACCTGTACCCTGACTGCCGAAAACCTTCTCCACCCCCCCCAAAAA
>NW_020664404.1:10377031-10410621 GCF_002925995.2 Terrapene triunguis | reverse complement strand
GGGGGGGGGGGGTGGAGGAGGAGCTCTACAGCTGCTCCGGCGTCCAGCCCGGCAAGCTGCGGGGGAAGGGGTCTGGCTGCCAGAGCCCCATGCGAGCGGCTGAATTTCCTGCAGCCCTCCCAGCCGCGCCTCGCTCTGCATGGGGGGGAAATCCCGGACATTTTTAGTGATTTGCAAATTCCCCCCCCGGACGCTATTTTTAACACAAAAAGGAGGACATGTCCGGGTAAATCCGGACGAATGGTAACCCTATTGAAACCATCTCTCAGGTCCCTGCCTTTCTGGCTGTCTCTGAATCCCTCCTACACCAGTGATTTAAAACCCTCTAAAGTTCCAAGCTGGCAGGAATAGTTCACTGCTGAGTTCAATCTGGGCATGTAATAGAGGCACGGATGTGACACTGATTCGTGCTGATGCCTTCTTTTCCTTTTCCAGAGGCTGTCACACTCTTTAATAACTACAGTCCTGACATCGGGAGAAGATGTGCGTGCACCTCTTAGCTAGCCTCCCAGAGGAGCCATGTTCCAGTCGGCTCCTCCTCCAGGTCCAGCTACCTCTCTGTCATTGTTCTTTTGCTCCAACAGAGCCCACATCCCTCTCTGCTGGCTAATAATAACAACCCACCTTATCAGATGAAAGCAGCCACTCTGTGCGTGCTGCAGGGAGCTCAATGAAAAGCAGGAGGAAGTCTGGGCTTTCAGGTCTTATGTCTATAGGTTGTTGTGGGCCGGATTAAAGCCAAGGTCTCAGCTGATTGTATTCAGTGGCTCTGGATGATTCATGGAGTCAATTAGAGAAGGCCAAATAAAGGGATTGTAATGTCTTATCAGCTAGGAGCTTGTTATTTAAACTGGCTGCTGTAATGGGCTGAAACGGTGCAATGGAACATTTAGCATGAATGTTAAATGGCGAAGTTTCTATGAGGCCATGAAATCATCCCCCTAAGAGAACCAGTGGGAGCCTCCTCACTTGGGACTGATAAAACCAGATGGGACAGAGCCCTGACAAATAGATTGTAAGCAACAATCCTGTACTGGGCCCAGGTGAGGTTGAACTAGACAGGGTCTAGCAGGTCTTTTACAGCCTTGAATTCTCTGAATCAGCGAAACGCCTCCTTCATTCTCAGCTCTCTTGTGTGTCACTGTCCCAGGGCTGAGGAGAATTAAGATCTTTGGATTCATATCCAGGTCATTATGGGGTCTCCAGCAAACTTTGGGCCAAAGTTATAATTAGATCATGGATCTATTATCCCACTAACGGGGATTTCACTTTATAGAAAAGCTGCGCATAGAATCTCCTCTTCTCTTCAAGGGAGTAGTAGGTAGAGACATTAATGCACCCAATGATGTGTCCAAGTTAAAGTGCTCGGACTCTGCCCCTGTTTGGTGCCCATGGGTAGTGGCAGGGACAAGTCTGTAGCAACCATTTTACCCCAGTGCCCACTTGTTCACAGTCCGATCCTGTTTCCAAGAATGCTTTTCCACCTATAGACTTGCAGGCATTTTCCAGATTGCCAGGTGCTTAGGGAAAAGTATGTGGACATCCCCAGTCTCCAAAGGGTTAATGCAGGGTTAACCTTTTTGCAGCAGTGGAATTTCCCAGGAGCACCTTGATTCTTCAGAGTCTGTGCAGTTTATGCTTCCCCAGACACATGTCCCAGCTTGACTCCCTTAAAGGGCAATGCAATTTCCGAGAGCACTTTTTGTTCTAGTTCACTCTGCAAACTATACCAAGGGATCATCACCCCCAGCAGGAGATGCAGCTCTGAGTTGGAGCTCAGCAGCTCTTTAACAGTGCACAGCACAACGGCAATGGTAAGAAACGGTCAGAACCAGAACTGAAGTAGAATACTGAATTCCTCTGAAAGCTTTTAGGGAGGCAGAATGGAAGTACACTGAATCTAGGTCAGACACCAATAATAAGGCGCTTGCACGGAGTCTCAGGATTTTAATGACCTCAGGAGGTCAGTTTTGCATTTCATCGGAACAATTGCAGCTCCGATAGCATATGCCTCTCACCGCCCCTGCCTCTCCCAATGTGCCAGCATTGTGTTCAGAAGGAAGAGCACCCCCTTCTGAGCCACCAATATTGCTCTTTGCAGCACTTGGGTTTTCTAGGGAGGTGTCTCATCCAGGAACTGGCCAGATCCAGCCCATAGCTTGTGAGATGTGACCGGGGTCCCAGCGGGGGCCAGCTGAGGTCACTCAATTAGGGTGAACTGCAAAGAATGGGGCAGATAATCCCCAAAGCTGGTGGATATTCGAATACTTAGATTTACCCAGCCAGCACTGTAATGGGGCTTGGCCGAGGTTTGTCCTTCAGCGGGGCTGTGCCGTATCCCACTGCCTCGCTGTAGTTCGCGGTCAGTCCTGGTCCTGCGGTAGTGTGGGACAGCAAACACACGGTTAGGGGCTCAGGCCCTTTAGGCTGGGGCTGAGCCAATAGTTCTATACAGACGCCCAGGCCCTAGGTCAGAGCGGGGCAGCAACCAAACAGTCAGGGACCCAGGCCCTTAAGCAGGGGCTGAGTCAATAGTTCTGTAGCAGCCCAGGCCCTAGGTCAGGGCGGGGCAGCAACCAAACAGTCAGGAACTCAGGCCCTTAAGCAGGGGCTGAGTCAATAAGCAAGAGGTCCCAGCCTCTCCAGGCCAGGGAAAGGGGGAGTCTGCCACACAAGGGTTGGGTGGCAGAGGGGACGCAGGCCCTCCCACTCCACTGCGTCCCAGCCCGGGGCCCTAGTAGCGGTGGAAATTCGCTGCTGTCAGTGGGGATCCTGGCCGCAACACACTGACATAGGCTCTGGCAGTGCTGCAGCCAGACTGGGGTCGGCTACCCCCGGGCTACTTCCACACTCCCCCTCGTAGGGTACCTGGGTCGCGCCAGTGTCCTCGGCGGTCTCCAGCAGCATCGGTTCCTCCGGGTAGGTGGTGAAGGGTAGGCTCGGCTGCTCCTCGGGGTAGCTGGCAAGAGGCAGGCTTGGCTCCTCCTCGGGGTAGCTGGCATGGGGCAGGCTCGGCCGCTCCTCCTCGGGGTAGCTGGCACGGGACAGGCTCGGCTTCTCCTTGGGGTAGCTGGCACGGGGCAGGCTCAGCTGCTCCTCCTCGGGGTAGCTGGCACGGGGCAGGCTTGGCTGGCCCGGCGAGTCCTCAGGCCGGCCACGGCCTGCTGCCGTCTCCCAAGTGGGAGCACGGCCACAGACGTCTGATCTCTCCAGCGGCTGGTTCTCAACTGAGCCCTGCAGGCGGGTCTTTATACTTCCGGGTCTGCGCCGTGACCTCTGAGGGGCGGGCGCAGGACCCAGTGGGTCCGCCCACATTGGTGTTAGGGGAGGTTCGTCCCTCAGAGGGGCTTGTGGGGTATCCCACCGCCTCGCTACAAGCACAAAACAGCTTCTTTATTACCTTACTGGTTGCCCAGAAGCTAACAACATAGTCCCTTAGAGTAACCCAGCCTCAGGCCTCCATCCAGTACCCAAGTCAAATATGATGAAGATTTCTGAAAATCTTATTTCACCATATAAATGGAAAGGTTCTACCAATCCCAATAGATCAGATACATTGCCTTCCAAGTTAATGAATATTCCAGATCTTGCCCCAAAACAAGCTACAGCCAATTCTTATTAACTAAACTAAAATTTATCAAAAAAGAAAAGAGAGGGAGTATGGTTAAAAGATCAATATACATACAGATGTGAGTTCAATTCTTGAAGTTCAGATATATAGCTTTGTAGTTGCAAAGAGTTCTTTTATAATTTAATTCATAGGTTATAGTCCAATGTCCAATATCATATCCAGGGTGTTTCCAGCTTAACTGGGATCTCAGTCTGACGACTCAAACTTCCCCTGATGAAGCTTAAGCAGATCTGAGATAAACAGGATTGGGACCCAAGGATTTTTTTTTTACAATTTCAGGCCTTCTTTGACAAGTCGGAGTCCCTCTGGGAACAATAGTTAATCAGGGCGTCTTTGAAGTGGGTCCATCACCAGTACTTAGCTATACGAATTAACACAAGACAATTGCCTGTTCCTCCACCATTCACTGATGATTTGCTAAAACAACGAGGAGTCCTTGTGGCACCTTAGAGACTAACAAATTTAAGCTTTCGTGGGCTAGAATTCACTTCATCAGATGATTTGCTATACATTTAAAAGAGAGATGAATACAGAGATATCTCGTGTTTACAAATCATTTAAATGCTAGGATGTTCTTTTGATCTCTGATCAGAATACAGCATAGACAGGGACTGTTGATTACATTGTTGACCACTACCCCTATGTGTATAAATACACAAAAACACAAACATTATCTCCCCACATGTCTTTAAGGGTTGAATTTGAGTCATTTATTTTGCAGGATGTTTAACCCTTTCTGGCCATGCGTCACAGATATAAAAGCACCACAGCAGAGGGTGTTCTGGCCACAGGGCATGTCTGTTCTTTCCATTCACACTCTCTGTTTTTGGCAAAAGGAAATTGCAGCTGCTGCAGTGACAGAGACCGACTGATACAATCAGTTCCTGACACAGACGGATTCTTTTTAATTCCACACTGAGCAGACATGCCACTGAAGCTGTGAGGGGTGTGTATATCTGCAGAGGTTCAGTCCCACGGGGAGCTATTCCAGTCCTGTTTACCGCCAACTCCCTTGTCTCCCCAAGGACAGGTAGATATTCAACTGAATGAGTAGGACTAGAAACAGTTGTATGAAAAATAATAGAATCATAGGACTGGAAGGGACCACGAGAGGTCATCTAGTCCAGTTCCCTCTATTATCTAGATTATCCCTGACAGGTGTTTGTCTAACCTACTCTTATGTAGTATACTTACTTTCTCTGCTTAGCTTGTACCCTCTCACATGCTAGCAAATTATTTTCTCTATCTGACTGGATCTCAGCAACAAACTCAATTTGTTCAAACTCAGAAATAGCGTGTGCAAGATAGGTGTATAGCCAGCTTGATGGGCACAATCAGCTGTGTGGGTGAACAATTGGGTATGCAAGTTCTCAGGCTGGCTGCAAATTTGGTCCTATCTCCAGAGGATAAACCGCTAAGCAAGTGACTGGTTAAATTTGCAAGCAAGGAAAGGCTTCTGTTCCCTAATCTAGCCCACAAAGGGCAGCTGTCACTGGAGCATGAAAAAAAAACCAATGGGAAATGTAATATAGTTTATAAAGTGAAAGGCTGCCACAGACACAGAACATAGATGCTTCTCTGCTCTGATGTGAAATGGATGTGTGAATGGCTGCAGGGCAAAGAGCTCAATCTTCATTGAGAAACAGCAAATACCATGCAGTTTCTTTCTGGCCACACCTACCCTAGAGACACAGATTCTAAGACCAGAAGGGACCACAGCAATCATCTAGTCTGACCCCGTCGCCCTTCCTGGAATTAATTCCTGTTTGAACTAGAGCATATCTTTTAGAAAAATTTCTAGTCCTGGTTTAGAAAGGGTTTGCCTGTATAGCTACACCAGCAAACCCTCTAGGCGGGACGCAGTTTATAGCATCAAAGAGCTATTTTCCCCCAAACTGAATACGCTGCACATAGAACAACCTTTTTTGCCAGTATAAGTGCACTCCCACTAGTGCTTTTGCTGGCATAGCTTTGTCAGGGGGTTGATTTTTTTCATGCTCCTAACCAACATTGCTAGCCCAACAAAACAGACTGGCTAACCTAGTGAGGAGGGCTTTAAACTAGGTTCGACGGGGACAAGTGAGCAAAGCCCACAGGTAAGTGTGGAACATGGAGACCTGGGAGATGGGTCGGAAACAAGAGGGAGTGTGGGCTATAATGGCAGAGAGAAAGGAGGGTCAGGGCAAAACTGGGAGGCAAGATCGAACCAGTATCTTAGATTTCTATATACAAATGCGAGAAGTATGGGTAATAAGCAGGAAGAACTGGAAGTGCTAATAAATAAATACAACAATGACATTGTTGGCATCACTGAAACTTGGTGGGATAATACACATGATTGGAATGTTGGTGTGGGTGGGTACAGCTTGCTCAGGAAGGATAGACAGGGGAAAAGGGAGGAGCTGTTGCCTTATATATTAAAAATGTACACACTTGGACTGAGGTGGAGATGGACATAGGAGACGGAAGTGTTGAGAGTCTCTGGGCTAGGCTAAAAGGGGTAAAAAACAAGGGTGATGTCATGCTAGGAGTCTACTACAGGCCACCTAACCAGGTGGAAGAGGTGGATGAGGCTTTTTTTAAACAACTAACAAAATCATCCAAAGCCCAAGATTTGGTAGTGATGGGGGACTTCAACTATCCAAATATATGTTGGGAAAATAACACAGCGGGGCACAGACTATCCAACAAATTCTTGGACTGCATTGCAGACAACTTTTTATTTCAGAAGGTTGAAAAAGCTACTAGGTGGGAAGCTGTTCTAGACTTGATTTTAACAAATAGGGAGGAACTCGTTGAGAATTTGAAAGTAGAAGGCAGCTTGGGTGAAAGTGATCATGAAATCATAGAGTTTGAAATTCTAAGGAAGGGTAGAAGGGAGTACAGCAAAATAGAGACAATGGATTTCAGGAAGGCGGATTTTGGTAAGCTCAGAGAGCTGATAGGTAAGGTCCCATGGGAATCAAGACTGAGGGGAAAAACAACTGAGGAGAGTTGGCAGTTTTTCAAAGGGACACTATTAAGGGCCCAAAAGCAAGCTATTCCGCTGGTTAGGAAAGATAGAAAATGTGGCAAAAGACCACCTTGGCTTAACCACGAGATCTTGTATGATCTAAAAAATAAAAAGGAGTCATATAAAAAATGGAAACTAGGACAGATTACAAAGGATGAATATAGGCAAACAACACAGGAATGCAGGGGCAAGATTAGAAAGGCAAAGGCACAAAATGAGCTCAAACTAGCTACGGGAATAAAGGGAAACAAGAAGACTTTTTATCAATACATTAGAAGCAAGAGGAAGACCAAAGACAGGGTAGGCCCATTGCTCAGTGAAGAGGGAGAAACAGTAACAGGAAACTTGGAAATGGCAGAGATGCTTAATGACTTCTTTGTTTCGGTCTTCACCGAGAAGTCTGAAGGAATGCCTAACCTAGTGAATGCTAATGGGAAGGGGGTAGGTTTAGCAGATAAAATAAAAAAAGAATAAGTTAAAAATCACTTAGAAAAGTTAGATGCCTGCAAGTCACCAGGGCCTGATGAAATGCATCCTAGAATACTCAAGGAGCTAATAGAGGAGGTATCTGAGCCTCTAGCTATTATCTTTGGAAAATCTTGGGAGACTGGAGAGATTCCAGAAGACTGGAAAAGGGCAAATATAGTGCCCATCTATAAAAAGGGAAATAAAAACAACCCAGGAAACTACAGACCAGTTAGTTTAACTTCTGTGCCAGGGAAGATAATGGAGCAAGTAATTAAGGAAATCATCTGCAAACACTTGGAAGGTGGTAAGGTGATAGGGAATAGCCAGCATGGAATTGTAAAGAACAAATCGTGTCGAACCAATCTGATAGCTTTCTTTGATAGGATAACGAGCCTTGTGGATAAGGGAGAAGCTGTGGATGTGGTATACCTAGACTTTAGTAAGGCATTTGATACGGTCTCGCATGATATTCTTATCGATAAACTAGGCAAATACAATTTAGATGGGGCTACTATAAGGTGGGTGCATAACTGGCTGGATAACCATACTCAGAGAGTTGTTATTAATGGTTCCCAATCCTGCTGGAAAGGCATAACAAGTGGGGTTCCGCAGGGGTCTGTTTTGGGACCGGCTCTGTTCAATATCTTCATTAACGACATAGATATTGGCATAGAAAGTACGCTTATTAAGTTTGCCGATGATACCAAACTGGGAGGGATTGCAACTGTTTTGGAGGACAGGGTCCTAATTCAAAATGATCTGGACAAATTGGAGAAATGGTCTGAGTTAAACAGGATGAAGTTTAACAAAGACAAATGCAAAGTGCTCCACTTAGGAAGGAACAATCAGTTTCACATATACAGAATGGGAAGAGACTGTCTAGGAAGGAGTACGGCAGAAAGGGATCTAGGGGTTATAGTTGACCACAAGCTAAATATGAGTCAATAGTGTGATGCTGTTGCAAAAAAAGCAAACATGGTTCTGGGATGTATTAACAGGTGTGTTGTGAGCAAGACACGAGAAGTCATTCTTCCGCTCTACTCTGTGCTGGTTAGGCCTCAACTGGAGTGTTGTGTCCAGTTCTGGGCACCGCATTTCTAGAAAGATGTGGAGAAATTGGAGAGGGTCCAGAGAAGAGCAACAAGAATGATTAAAGGTCTTGAGAACATGACCTATGAAGGAAGGCTGAAAGAATTGGGTTTGTTTAGTTTGGAAAAGAAAAGATTGAGAGGGGACATGATAGCAGTTTTCAGGTATCTAAAGAGGTGTCATAAGGAGGAGGGAGAAAACTTGTTCACCTTAGCCTCTAAGGATAGAACACGAAGCAATGGGCTTAAACTGCAGCAAGGGAGGTTTAGGTTGGACATTAGGAAAAAGTTCCTAACTGTCAGGGTGGTTAAACACTGGAATAAACTGCCTAGGGAGCTTGTGGAATCTCCATCTCTGGAGATATTTAAGAGTAGGTTAGATAAATGTCTATCAGGGATGGTCTAGACAGTATTTGGTCCTGCCATGCGGGCAGGGGACTGGACTCGATGACCTCTCGAGGTCCATTCCAGTCCTAGAATCTATGAATCTATGAAAAAAAAAAAAAGTAGATGCTGCCCTGGTCTACGCTTGAAATTTAGATAGACCTAGCTACGTCCCTCAGGGGTGTGAAAAATTCACAGCCCTGAGCGCTGTAGTTAAGCTGACCTAATCACCAGTGTGCACCTGACTAAGTCGGTGGAAGAATTACCTACGTTGACAGAAAAAACCCTTTCTGTCGATGTAGGAAGCATTTACGCTATGGCACTACAGCCGTGCCACTGTAGGGGCTGTAGTGTAGACATGCCCTAAGCTTCTCTCTCTCCCCACTGCGTGTCACTCAAGGGCGTCAGTGCCCATCTGGAATAGGTTTCTTTTACTCTGTGCTAGGTTGTCTGTTTTACACAGTACAGTACACACATTTTGTCAACTCAGTCTTAACTATGGAACTGTGGCTGGTGTCTCCATAATGTTTGCGTGTGTGTATGTGCCCTTAAGTGGGCATTTATGTCCTATTCATGTACAATGCATGGTAGATTTATTAAAGTGACAAACTCGTTAGGGTTAGAATCTGCATCTGTTTTAAAGCTGCTGTCCCCTGGCAGGGAATAATATCATCGGGATTCTCAGTTTTGCTCCGTTTGAAGTCCATGGGTCTGATTCTCCTCTCACACCAATGCAGTTCCATTGACTTCAGTGGAGCTACTACTAATTTACACCAGTGTGAGATTAGAATCATGCCCACTGCCTGGCACCTGAAAGAACCGGCAAAGACTTCAATTTTCAGAGCATAGTATTATGAGTCTGTACAGTGCCTAGCACAATGGGGCCCTGATCCTGACTCGGGCTCCTAACATTACTGCCATACAAATAAAATATATGAATAGTAACAGTTTACTTAGAAGGCCAATATACTGGCATTGAGAAATGTAACTTCCTCTGCCCATGCGGCTCTGGGCAGGTGGAAGACCGATCGCAGCATTTATTATACAGTAATGTGTAATGCACTTGAGGTCAAAATGGCTTTCTGTGTTTTTTGTCCCCAATGCCTTTTTCTACAAACTTTCAGAAAACAGAATATTTATTAGTAATTGACAGTGTATCTATGATCCAAGCAGTTGCCCTATTTGCATGGCCAGCCGCCGAAATAAGGAAGAGGCAAGTGGCATGGCGATTATATGGTTTAATTGGTTTATGGTCTTTTTAATGTGTGTTGATATGTATTTGAATATTTTACGATTATGGCTTGAATTTTAAGATTGATTGTAATATGCTGTGTTTGGGGCACGTTGGCTAAATCACTATTAATAAACTTGACTTGACAGGAATGATAACATATCGCGTATGTGCACATCGTTACTTGGCTCCAAATTCTCTCCAAATTGTTGGCATAAGATACTAATCAAAAATCCTGAAAGCCACCATCCCCAGGCAGTCAAAGCATTATAAACTCAGCATGCACAGGTGGGGCGGTTTCTGGGGTGCAACCCCTCTGCTCTTGATTTATAAACACACACAGAAATGAGCAAGGAGTCTGACTCGCATTCCCCATCTGAACCTAATGGAGCATTGCCAGCTAAGGTGCCCAGTGGCTGAGTAACTGATGAGAAACCCATTGTGTAGGCACCATTGTCTGCCAGTCTCCTCTGCATCCCTTGTCAGCCACGTTAAGTGAGTTTCCATAGCATCCAGCCGCAGGGTATGCGCACATGAGGTTAAAGTTAATATTTAACTGGGAGACCCATTGTTGAGGTGTGAATAGATCTCAGCATAGGAAGGTCCCTCCCTCTGCCTCCTCCCTGGAGAAAGTAAACACGCTTCTCACTGGAAATCCTGGCAGCACAAGGAAGCAGGTGCTGATGTTCAGGAGAGCTGGGGAGGTAGTCGTAAAGTGGTTGCTGTATGTAGGTTTTGAGCTAGTCAGTCCCAGGTGGGCCTAAGAAATTTAATTGTACCATTTTCTATTTGCAAGAGGGGGGAAAAAAAACCCTGGTGAATATGGTCTGAGCGAGATGGGCACTCAAGGCACACACAAACCCTTAGTTACGAGTAAGGCTACAATTTTGACATGGAAATTCCACAGCAAAGATGCGGAGGAAAAATGAAGTCATGGAAAGGATATAAACCCTCCTGCTTCAAGGCATAAGCTGATCACTAGCTGATGGGGGTTAGGAAGGAGCTTCCTCTGTGGGCAGTTCATTCCAAACTTGCCTGCTGCAGGGCTCCTTGTCCCTTCTTCTGAAGCACATGGTGAGCGCCACTGTCACAGATGGGATACAAGGCTACATGGCCCAGTGATCTAAGCTGCTATAGAAATTGCTGCGTTTAGGCGATATGATAATATAAATAATAATAAGGATTCTACATGTGGGTTCCACCCCATTTCCACCTGAATTTCTTTATCAATTCCCAAAGGAAATGAATGAATAGGGAGTAGAAGAGGCACCTAGAGGAGTCAGCATGCATGACACATAAGCCGAGACAGCGGTAGGCAGGATTTGTTGTTGTTTGTTTTGTCACCTTGATACAAGTCGGGAGTACATTAATGTAGTGGTATCTTTATTGGCAGATTGACAGTGGTGCAGAGTGATGGTTCCATGGTGTTACAGAGAAAATCCAAGCTGGGGGTTATAATAGGATCCCCAGAGACGAAAATCCCCTGGAGATAATATTTTACCCTTTAGTGCTTTTCATCCAAGGAGCATAAGCACTTCACAGGCATTAATTAACACAACCTCACAACACCCCTGTGAGGTAGGTTGGTACTATCCGCTTATCACAGATGGGTGGATTGCACCGCACAATTGCTTTTCTGTAGGACAGTATGGGCTGACCCCACCTGCTTATAATCCCTTATCATAGATGAGACATAATGAGGTTAAGTGAATTGTGCAAGTTCACACAGCAGATGAGAATAGCCAGGGATAGAACCCAGGAGCCCTGGCTCTCAATGGCTTCCTGTAGACTGCCTGGCCACCCAGGTCCATGGGAATGGAAGATTGATGAAGCCAGGAATCCTGGGTCTTGTTGTCTGTCAGGAGGGAGGTTTCTGGGTTAGTCTTCTTTGATAAGACGTCTTTGTAAACTTGACACAGCTTCAAAGCAGGAGCTGCATCTTTGCTCCTGCTATTCCTCACTCTCTGCCTCCTCGTCACTACCATCTGTCAGGGGGAATTCCCGCAGAGGTTTCTGGGTGGCGTAGCATTTGGTTTGCATGGGGCATTCCTGGTTTAAAATTGCCTGGGAATGGGGGAAAAATAATATTGAATAATATAATATTTTAAAATAATAATTAATAATTAATTAATACAAATATCTACCATATCTACAAATATCTACCATAACCCAAAGCATTACACAGACTTTGCACAATGATGACAAACCATGGGCCAAGTGAAATTTTAGCTGTTTTTGTTTGTTTGTTTTTTTAACCATAGAAATTGTTTGCCCTCCAATGGATTCTGGCTTCTTATCCAAAACACAAGAGAAGAGTTTGTTCTGTTGAGTGGATAGAAGTGGCAGAGGTTGGGATTCACTCTTGTGAGCCAATGGGTGAATATTTTGCTAGTTGAGCATGGCAGGGTTAGAACAGCTGAAATATTATATTACTATTACAGTAAGGGGCCCAACCAAAATTTGGGCCCTGCTGTGCTAGGAACACAATGCAAGACATACACAAAATATACAGTGCAAGACACTCCCTGCCTCAGATTTGCTTACAATCAAGCTAGACACAAGGTAGAAAGAGAAACAGGTGCAGAGAGAGGAAGTAACTTGCCCAAGGTCACACAACAAGCTATTGGCAGAGCCTAGGTATCCCAAGTCCTAGGCCAACTCCCTGTCTACAAGACCACTGTACCACAGATTTAACTCTTAGTCTGGCCTCAGTATTTCAGTCCCTCCAACACCCAGACAATTTGTTAATATCTTTCTGGTGCTGCAGTGCCCAGACCTGAAAACAATATTCTACACACATTTGCACCAGTCAAATGCAAGTCCTCTGGATTATCAAGACCACATGCTGTAGGATTCAACTCACAATCTTCTCCTCTTTAGCTGGAGGACTCCGCAGGTACCAGCAGAGAGGGGCGTAAGCAATGTTGGTCACGCCAATGATGACCATCAGCCAGGGAAACCCAATAGCCCGTACAATCACACCCCCTGTAGATGGACCTGGATATAAGGAAGGGTTAAACAAAGAGCAAGATTACAAAAACCTCCTTTGCCAAGTTGGAGAGGTCAATTCAGATGGACTGTAAAATTACTGTATCATGGCTGATTTCTATGCCTAGTACCAATTGCTTCCAGCCAACACTGAGGTGGGGTGCTGTAAATTAATGCTATGAAGCCATACACTGGTAAATCATCATATATGCTGTCCTTTCAGGCAAATGTTAATCCGTACCGATAGCAAAGCCCATGCAGAAGGCAACGTCAGCAATGGCATAGACGCTGCCATAGACAGAGGTGTGGCGAAGGTCCACCAGGTATCCCATAATAGGCATCATCGAGGAATCCACCATGCCTGCCCCCAAAGCAAAAATAATATGGTCAGCCATTGCCTTTTCCAAGTGAATCTCTTCAAAGGCAGACAGAAGGGCATGCAACACTTCTCCCGCACTTTTCAGCCAAGGCGCTCTGGGCACTGCACTTTCATTAGTCCTCACAACCTCCCTTTGCGAGACGGATAAATATTGTTATCCCCGTTTTACAGAATAGGGGGGAACGAGGCCAAGGAAAGTGATTTGCCCTAGGCCACAGAGCATGTTGGCAGCAGAGCTGGGACTGGGACCCAGATGTCCTGACCATGCTTTTTCCAGGATCTAGGGCTTTCAGTGTCTCTCCTGAGTGCAACACACACAATTCTAATCAAAGCAGCGCTCGAGGGTGAGACAAGCTACTGAGCTCCATCCAATGGCCTCTGAAAGGCCTAGTGCACCATCGCTGTCCCTGTGTTAGTGGCTCTGTGGTCACTTAACAGCACAAGCTTGTTTCTTGGCCAGACTCATTCCCATCAAGGGTGGGAGAGGATGAGTGATAAGGGAAGTAGTTGAGAGCAGGGTATAGGGCATATTATAGGTTATAAGGGTTCCTGGGAGTTCACGCATGGACTAGAGGCTCTCAGCAACCAGCCACTGGATATGTTGTAGTGACATCTGCCTTCCAAAGGGATGGAGTAAGGATTATGGTATATGGGACTGCCTTGGACAGACTGATTAGTTGCATTGGCATCTTACCTATGGCAAAGCCAAGCCCACCATTTGGGCCGATCAGTCCATAAATATTTTGCGCAAGAGGCACCTTGGAGGGGAAAGAAAGAAGATATGAGGGAGGCCAGAGGGGCTTTGGCCAGAGGCCTTTCTTTGCGGGGCACATGACTAGTGGAATAGACGCACTAATGCAGCCACTGTGTCCTGTTAACTGCCAGGCATGTGAGCACACTTCTCACACCTCCAGGCCCAGTGGGACCTGCAGGAAGATGAGACAGAAAATTCACAAAAAGCCAGAATGTCAAAGGTATTTAGGCACCCATTCCCCATGGAAATAAATGGGTGTTAAGCACCTAACTCACTTGGGCACTTTGCGAAATCCCACTAGATGCCTATCTGCAACATTAGATGCCTAAATACCATTACACATCTGTCCCGAAGCCTGGGATACCGCAGAGCACCAGAACCCATTCAGTGCCCCGTGCCCCAGAAGAGTCCTGTTGGCTTTTGAAGAAAAGGACGGTTCCCCATTTACAGATTCCACAGAGGGAGAGATGGGGCACCAGTGTTACTTCACATACCTTTGCCAGGGCACCTTAATCCTGATCTGAGGCACTCTTCCATTCCAGTCTTGGATCCTCATAAAGCACTGCCAATGACCCTTCATTGTGACTAACAGTAACCCTGTTGTTCACCCACCGCTCTGCCAACACAGTATCCTCTGCTAACCCTGTGCTGGGTATCCCCTGAGCAGAGACGACTTATCTTGGCTTCCTGATATGGAAAAACTCCACTAGGGGCTGGGCTGATATGCCCAAAGTCAGCTCAGGCATGATGGGGGCCCCAACCTAACCCAGTTTTACACAAGTGAAAGGCTGGGGCAATGAAGCTCTTGGTTTCCCTGCCTAATCTCCGATGATTCTTCTGCAGAGAGGTCTCCGAATATCTTGCAATACTTACACAAAGGAGACTAATCCCCACCACAACCATTCCAATCAGGGAGCACAGCCACCTGCAACGAGGAAGAAGATAGGGAAGCATGATGCACTGTAACCCTCAAGGGCACGTGAACTGTCAGACCGGATCAGATCATGGGTCATTCCAATCTAATACAGCACCAACTATGCAATGCTACTCATTGAGGGGGAAAGTTTACTTCCTGACCTAGGAAGTTTACACCCTGAAGCATGAGAATTCATAACCTTATCTTATCCTACATAGCCATAAATATTATTATTGGTCATAAAATTATTCAACCCCTCTGAGAAATCTGGACAGTATTTGGCTCAATATCCTTCTGCAGCAGTGAGTCCCATAGGTCAATTTCACTCTGCATGAAATAGTGAGTCTTTGTGTTGCTTCTAAATTTGCTGTCCTTTAATTTCATTGAGCTACCCTTCCTCCCCACCACACTGTAGTGTGAGACAGGTATTTCCCTGAGTAGGGTCACCTCCTCATTACAAATAAGCAGCTGGGTGGTCTGAAGACAGCTGGGAAGAAAACCAAGGTTTGAAAGCCATTGAGTTCAACTTACCGCCCCATTTTGTGGGCCAGCACCCCAAAGAGGTTGGTGCCAATGAGGTAAGATATGCTGGCAGGCAGGAATGCCATCCCTGCAAAAGAAGAGCCCCAGTCTCAAATACATACACATGATCATCAGAGAAGATTTGTCTAAGGACATCAGACTTTCCTCCCATCTCCCAAAGAAGTTCAGAGCTCAAGCCCTTTAGGCTCATAGTCAGATGCTCATAGTCAGATGCTCATAGTAACAACCACTTTGTAAATGCATGGAAGAGCTCAAGATCCAATTTGATCCGGCCTCCATAGAGTCTAAATCTGCTCCAGTGATGAATCATGAACAGTCTTAAGGGTCCTGTGGGACCTTATAGACTAACAGACATATTGGAGCATGAGCTTTCGTGGGTGAATACCCACTTCGTTGGATGCATCCGATGAAGTGGGTATTCACCCACGAAAGCTCATGCTCCAATACGTCTGTTAGTCTATAAGGTGCCACAGGACTCTTTGCTGCTTTTACAGATCCAGACTAACACAGCTACCCCTCTGATACATGAACAGTCTTGTGATCAGTCAAATAACACATGCTATTGGCCATGTGAGCCAGGGGAGATTAGACAGGGCAAATGAATATCCAATGCAGAGTCCCCAGACATAATGTATATTAGCCCTTACAAGGCAATGGCTTCTCTATTCTTCTCGGTTATTATTATTATATATCTGTATTACAGCAGTGCTTGCAAACCCCAGCCAAGATCAGGGCCACGTTGTGCACATAGTGAGAGACAACCTCTACCCCAAAAAGCTTGCAGTTTAAATAGCCAAGACACACACAGGGTGGTAGAAAAGAAGGATTTCTATCCCCTTTTTATAGATGAGAAGCTAAGCCATCAAGTGGTTTGCCCAAGGTCACACAAGGCATCTGTGATAAAACCAGGAACTGAACCTAGATTGCGTGACTGTTGCTTTAACCATAAAGCCATCCTGCTACTCTGTATTGCTTTCTCTCTTTCTCCCCCTCCCCCTTCCATCTCATAGCGTAGAAAAACTGCCTATTGAAAAACCACAGGGATTATAATTAAGTTAAAATCAAATATTTGACCATCCTGCTGGTTTACCAGTTGTTTATTTTTAATATACTCTCCTGTACAGACTATAACTAAATCATGATTGCATCTATTTGCCTGTATATTAAGGCAACTTCCTTATTAAAGCACAGTGATTTGTGCTTAATTTCCTTTCCTCTTTTTTAAAGGTTATAAAGCATTGTTCATCCTGCAGGTTTGCTGGGGAAGTCTGAGCTTTTCCCGTTTCTCCAAGGAACACAAGGGTAGGCAGATTGAAACAAACAAAGAATAACACTTGGGTTTATAGTTTATAGTTATAATTCTATAGTTGCTTTTAAGATGGATGCTGTTCAGCAGCCCTGGGACCTATTCTCCTACTGCAGGATACCAGCTGTTCCCTTTGAAATCAATGGGAGTTACTGGTGCCCTATGCAGAGTGGAGAATCAGGCCCCCTTTGTCTACTGCTCAGCACTGGTACCTAAGAGACCTGGCCCTGGTTGCTTTCTTTCCTGGCTTTTAGGCCCCTGCAGCAAACTCAGCCCAGGGTGATGAGGGGAGAGAGGTTATGCTGTTCTGCAGTTTCCCCATGGGAGTGACATGTCAGTGGAGCCAAATGGCTGCAGATGTGTTTGTGCAGTGCCTAGCACAATGGGGTCCTGGTCCATGACGATAGGTCCTAGGCACTAAGTAATACAAATAATTAATAATGATCACAGGTCATGGAATCTGGAGGGAAGGGGTGCAAAATTGGAATCTGGGTGGGGGGATCCTTCCCAAATAATGCATGTTATGTATTAATCCAGTGTAGAGGAGCAGCTCAGCTGGGACACTGCTTTGGCATGTGCTTTATAAATGTGGAGATATGCCCGGGCTGCAAAGTTCCCTAGGGGTGTTTGTACTGAGAGTTTGGTTCAGCCCAAGGAGTTTGTGCTTGGATCCAAACTTTTCTGGGGATGGTTACAGCTGAGGTTTTGGTTTGGGTTTTTCTCTTACATTCCCAGGTTAGCATGCCTCTTCCTCTGCAAGGGCCTGATCAGATGTCCACTGACGTCAGCGGAAAGATTCCACTCATCTTCAGTGGGCACTGAATAATTCCATAGTGAATTGCTCAGTGACTTCCATTCCCACCACCAAGCACTATGCCTTCCCTCCACTATCCACAGCCCCTGGGAGACGAGTCTGCTAACTTCATCTACTCCTGCTCAGTCACTCACTGCAGTCAAGGCATCATGGCCCCTTATCTGGATGAAGGCTCCTGCCTGACTAGTTAGTAACTCAATTAGCAGCTCTCATTAGCTCTGCTGCTGCCAGGTTGTAATTCAATTTGGGTTGTAAGTGTAGCTTGGAGCGTCCCCAAAGGTCATTCCACTGCCAGTTGGCTTTTATAATTTTTTTGTACCGAAGGTAGGCAATGTTACCTCCTTATCACATTTCCTAGACAGAGAGTAATTAGTATGTACCATGCGTCCCTCCCTGTGACTCTGCAAATAGCCTTGTTTCACCTGTAGCTTAAAATTGTGTGTTGAGATTGTGGCACTGGCAGAGGCTTGGGCTAGCCCCCTGAGCTTGGACCCAGCCAACCCTGAGCTCAGGTGGCTAGCCCAAGCCTCCACCACTGCTGCAGCATCCACACTACTATTTTTAGCACACTAGCAGGAGCCTCACTAGCACAAGGGCCAGGAAGCTCGCCCCCAGTTGCAGTGTAGACTGACCCGCGTGCCGATAATTCTGTAATGAAGACATACCCATAGAGAGCCTGGGCTCTGGTTCAGGTCTCAACAGCAGCAGTATGCTGACCACACAGACCAGGTACTGAGCAGGGAAACCTGCTAATGGGCTAAGCCCTGTTCTAGTGTCTGGCCACGAAAAGGGCAAAATTCAGCAGCGAGGTAAGCAGGCACATCTCCACTGATTTCAATGGAGTGGCACCCCTTACCCTAAGGATAGATTTGATCCTAAG
The DNA here is from genome assembly GCF_002925995.2 of Terrapene triunguis. Classification (NCBI taxonomy): domain Eukaryota; kingdom Metazoa; phylum Chordata; order Testudines; family Emydidae; genus Terrapene; species Terrapene triunguis. The sequence goes on along the minus strand of NW_020664404.1, from coordinate 10,392,226 downwards.
TCACCTAGCTTCTACCTCACAGGATGATATTGCTTGGTGTACCGGCTCAGAGAATGTGTCAGGCCTGACTGAGACAGCTCCCAGAGGCCCCATCTCCTGTGTGGGAGTTGCATTATTATGGGCCCATCTGCAAAGCACTTTCTTTGACTCCTTTCTCTTTTTTCAACCTGAGTCCTGATTCTCCTCTCATCCCGGTGTCACCCCCACTGACTTCAGTACAGTTATTCCTGATTTACATCAGTGTATGTGCAGGGAAAATCAGGTCCCTGGATGTTTCTCCCTCTTCGGTCAGGAATCTCCTCTAACTTTTATTTATAGACAGCAGGGTGACCCCCATCCAGAGACCATGAGTGTCCCTCTACTCTACATTGCAGTAGTCTGGGAGCACTCATCCTTTGCAGGTGGATGCATACATTTCATTTCATGCAACAGGCAGCACCAGCACCTTCCCCACCCAATACAAGCGCCTCCTCTGAGCTGATGTGGTTTAAACAGGTGCAGGCTATTATTATTGTTCAGTAACTAAGAAGGCTGAGAAACGAGGCACCTACCCAGCTGCCACTTTGGGGAGCACATGGTTTGCATCATCCAGATGGGTAACGTGGGCTCCAGCATTGCCACCCCCATGTTAGCAAAGCACAGGGCACCTGGGAGAGAGAAAGCAGGAAACGCTCCATTTTAATGGCCCACATTTCCAGGGCCGGCTCCAGGTTTTCTGCCGCTCCAAGCGGCCAAAAAAAAAAAAAAAGCCGCGGCAGTGCGATCGCACCGCTCCACTCTTTGGCAGCAATTCGGCGGCAGGTCCTTCGCTCCAAGAGGGACGGAGGGACCTGCCGCCGAATTGCCGCCAAAGAGCTGGATGTGCCGCCCCAATAGCGGCCAGAGTGCCGCTCCTTGGTATTGGCCGCCCCAAGCACCTGCTTCTTTAGCTGGTGCCTAGAGCCGGCCCTGCACATTTTGATCCTGCTAACGGATTACGAGTATGACTCCATCACAAGCCCCTGGTGAATAGTCTTAAAAACAAGGTAAAAATGCACTGTGGGGCAGTGAGGGGTGCAGCCATCCTGCCTTACCTGCAGCAACCAGGATGTAGGGATCTCGCAGCAATGTGAATACGGGGGTGCCTTTGGTGCTCTGCATAATACAGAAAGGAGGGGGGGGGGTTACAAGCAGTGCTCTAGGGAAAGCATGTAAACCAAACCAGATGCTGTAGAAGTGCACGGTCCATGTCGTGAGCCAGCCTGTGTGTGTACAGATGCATGGCCCATGTGGCCAGCCAGCCCTTCTGTGTAAAGGCACATTGGCATTGTCCTGTGAGAGCCAAGATGGGGAAGGTGCTAAGAGAGCTGGTTCCACCAGGGGATTGTTTCTGAGCTTCCCTTTCCAGGTCAGTGTCCAGTGTCTGTGTGTTCAGCTCTTCTCAGCATTTTCACCTAGCCATGGTTCAAAGAGCCAGCATGTCAGCTTGTTATACCTGAGCCCAGATCTGCCAACCTGGCATCTTCCGTTCATGGACTATTCTTATAGTGAAATCAGCACTGAGTCACTCCTAGCATCGCCGGTATAATGTCTGCCTATGGAGCACAACACGCTGGTCAAACTGCGGCTGCATGCAGGGAGCCCTGCTGCCATGGACTGGGTAAATCCACACATGTGTCTGGCCAGCAGCAGGAAGCACAGCAGTTGTTTCTCACAGGGCATCCTATGGACATCCATAAGAACTGAGCCCCTTTCACAGGGAAGGCTGAATTTCTGGCTGTTTCAAAAGGCAGATAATAGAGCCTGTCATAACTATGAAGGGAAGGGTAACAGCTCTCTGTGTACAGAGACTCCAAATCCTTTTACCTGTAAAGGGTTAAGAGGCTCGGGTAACCTGGCTGACACCTGACCCGAAGGACCAATAAGGGGGCAAGATACTTTCAAATCTTGGGGGGGGAAAGGCTTTTGTGTGTGCTCTTTGTTTTAAGGGGTGGTTCGCTCTTGGGACTGAGAGGGACCAGACATCAATCCAGGTTCTCCCCATCTTTCTAAACAAGTCTCTCCTAGTTCAAAGTGGGGATCCAGCCTTGACATGGTGGCATAGCGGTGGAGATACATTTTAAACCCAAAAGCCAGTAAGAGATTTTTTTTTTCCTTCTAGCTGCTTGGAGAGCAGAGCTGAAGGTAGATGCATATCTTATCTCTCCTTGCCTGAAGGCAGAGGTGTTAAGTTTTTTTAACGAGGTCCTTTGTTAAGAGAAGGGTTCAAAGGGAGCAAACTTTGACTGACTGGTAAAGGTAATTTACAGGCTGAATTGTTTTTTTTTTCTTTTTACATCCTCGGGAGTAGCTTGTTAGAAAGTCTCTGTTAACTCAGCAGCAGCCAGAGCTAAATACATCCCAGTTTCAGTCAACTGCAGAGGGTGTGACCCAGCACAAGAAAACAGGAAAATGACTGCCAAAGAAGTAACTAACAAAATAGAACTGGCCAGACTAGAAGCAGAAGAAAATGAGAGAAAACATCAGAGACTGCTTGAAATTAAAAAACTCGAGGCAGAGCAGCATGAAAGAGAAGAAAAAGCCAAACAGGAGGCCCACAAGAGAGAGATGGAGCTGAAAGAAAAAGAGATGGAACTGGAAGCAGCAAGGACTAGGCAGAATGCAGCAGACCATCCTAACAACTCCTCTCCAGGTACCACTTCCCATCCCAGGAAATTCCCCACCTACAAGGCAGGCGATGATACTGAGGCCTTCTTAGAAAATTTTGAAAGGGCCTGCCTTGGATACAGCATCCCTCTACCCCAGTACATGGTAGAGCTGAGACCGCAGCTCAGTGGACCCTTAGCAGAAGTGGCGGCTGAAATGCCTAAGGAACACATGAACAGTTATGAACTTTTTAAAAACAAGGCCAGACTCAGAATGGGGCTAACAACCGAGCATGCCCGTCGGCGGTTCAGAGCCCTAAGGTGGAAACCAGATGTGTCATTTACCCGGCATGCCTACCGCATTGACAAAAATTGTGATGCCTGGGTATCAGGAGCAAATGTTAAATCTCTGGAAGATCTGCTTTCCCTAGTAAAAATGGAGCAGTTTTTAGAGGGTGTTCCTGAGGAAATAGAAAGGTACATCCTAGATAGGGAGCCCAAAACTGTAACCGAGGCGGGGGAGATTGGAGCCAAATGGGTGGAGGTGACAGAAAAGAAAAAAGCTAGTAGCAGTTGGAGCGAATATCAGAAGGGGCAAGCCGAAACAAAACCTTATCACCGGGGACAACCCAAGGCCCCACCCACCTCCCAAGGGAAACCCCAGACGCCTTCTCACCCCACCCCACCAGTCTCCACCAACCAACATCGCCCCGGAGATACCTTAGCAGGGCGATGTTTTAAATGTAATGAACTGGGGCATATAAAGGCTCACTGCCCCAAGAACCCCAACCGATTACAGTTCATTACACCCCAGTCACACCAAAGATCCCCAGACCCAGATGCCTCTCTCATACCCTCGGAGCGAAGGGAAACCTTGAGAGTGGGCGGAAAGAAGGTTATCGCTTGGAGGGATACTGGGGCACAAGTGTCAACTATCCACCAATCCCTAGTGGACCCCAAACTCATCAACCCGGAGGCTACAGTGACAATTCAACCCTTCGTGTCACAGTCTGTAACCTTGCCTACAGCCCAGTTGCATGTCCAGTACAAGGGCTGGGCAGGAATGTGGACTTTTGCAGTCTATGACAATTATCCCATCCCCATGCTGCTGGGGGAAGACTTGGCCAACCATGTGAAGCTAGCCAAGAGGGTGGGAATAGTCACCCGCAGCCAGGCTAAGCAAGCTTTCACCCCCATCCCTGTTCCTGAGCCGTCCACCAGAGCCCCGTCTGTGTTACCGGAGACCCAACCACAGGTGGTGGAACCGGATCCCCTGCCAACGACTGCAACAGCCGTAGTGGATCCAATCCCAGAGACCCAGCCAAAGCCAGTCCCAGAACCGGAACTGGCAACGCAATCCGCACCAGAACCATTGCCAGCACTGAGTCCAGCGCTTGCAAACCCGTCTACAACTCCAATGCCAGAGGGCACCAGCGAGCCTGAACTGGCGGAAGCAGCAGATAACCCTACCCAAGAGGCTCAGCCAGAGCCTGAAATACCACATAGTGCACCAGCGGACAGCGGTTCACAGTCAATGGAAACAGCCCCAGCACCTGCATCGCTTCCAGAGGGACCAAGCCCCAGTCCACAGTCCAAGGAGGAACTGATGTCTCCAGCATCAAGGGAACAGTTCCAGGCCGAGCAGGAAGCAGATGACAGCCTTCAGAAAGCTTGGGCGGCGGCGCGGAGCACCCCACCGCCTCTCAGCTCTTCTAACCGATCCCGGTTTGTTGTAGAACAAGGACTGTTATACAAGGAGACTCTTTCTGGTGGGCACCAGGAAGACTGGCATCCTCAAAAACAGTTGGTAGTTCCCACTAAGTATCGGGTAAAGCTCTTGAGCTTAGCCCATGATCATCCCAGTGGCCATTCTGGGGTGAACAGAACCAAAGACCGGTTGGGGAAGTCCTTCCACTGGGAGGGAATGGGCAAGGACGTTGCTAATTATGTCCGGTCTTGTGAGGTGTGCCAACGAGTGGGAAAGCCCCAAGACCAGGTTAAAGCCCCTCTCCAGCCACTACCCATAATTGAGGTCCCATTTCAGCGAGTAGCTGTGGATATTCTGGGTCCTTTCCCAAAGAAGACACCCAGAGGAAAGCAGTACGTACTGACTTTCATGGATTTTGCTACCCGATGGCCGGAAGCTGTACCCTTAAGCAACACCAAGACTAAAAGAGTGTGCCAGGCATTAGCAGACATTTTTGCCAGGGTAGGTTGGCCCTCCGACATCCTTACAGATTCGGGAACTAATTTCCTGGCAGGGAACATGAAAAACCTGTGGGAAGCTCATGGGGTGAATCACTTGGTTGCCACCCCTCATCACCATCAAACCAATGCTCTGGTGGAGAGGTTTAATGGAACTTTGGGGGCCATGATACGTAAATTCGTAAATGAACACTCCAATGACTGGGACCTAGTGTTGCAGCAGTTGCTTTTTGCCTACAGGGCTGTACCACATCCCAGTTTAGGGTTTTCACCATTTGAACTTGTGTATGGCCGCGAGGTTAAGGGGCCATTACAGTTGGTGAAGCAGCAATGGGAGGGGTTTACGCCTTCTCCAGGAACTAACATTCTAGACTTTGTAAGCAACCTACAAAACACCCTCCGACACTCTTTAGCCCTTGCTAAAGAAAACCTAAAGGATGCTCAGGAAGAGCAAAAGGCCTGGTATGATAAACATTCCAGAGAACGGTCCTTCAAAGTAGGAGACCAAGTCATGGTCTTAAAGGCGCTCCAGGCCCATAAAATGGAAGCGTCGTGGGAAGGACCATTCACGGTCCAGGAGCGCCTAGGAGCTGTTAACTATCTCATAGCCTCCCCCACCTCCAACATAAAGCCTAAGGTATACCATGTTAATTCTCTTAAACCCTTTTATTCCAGAGAATTAAACGTTTGCCAGTTTACAGCCCAGGAAACAGATGACGCGGAGTGGCCGGCAGGTGTCTACTACGAAGGAAAAAGGAATGGTGGCGTGGAAGAGGTGAACCTCTCCACGACCCTGGGACGTCTGCAGCGACAGCAGATCAAGGAGCTGTGCACAAGCTTTGCACCGATTTTCTCAGCCACTCCAGGACGGACCGAACGGGCATACCACTCCATTGACACAGAACTCCAGGAAGAAATCACAGCCAGTGTGGAACCGAACGTCCAACACTATCTGTGATTTGGGGGGCGTGTCATAACTATGAAGGGAAGGGTAACAGCTCTCTGTGTACAGAGACTCCAAATCCTTTTACCTGTAAAGGGTTAAGAGGCTCGGGTAACCTGGCTGACACCTGACCCGAAGGACCAATAAGGGGGCAAGATACTTTCAAATCTTGGGGGGGGAAAGGCTTTTGTGTGTGCTCTTTGTTTTAAGGGGTGGTTCGCTCTTGGGACTGAGAGGGACCAGACATCAATCCAGGTTCTCCCCATCTTTCTAAACAAGTCTCTCCTAGTTCAAAGTGGGGATCCAGCCTTGACAGAGCCAAACAGTGCTCCCAGTGACACTGAGAGTAACAACTCTACTGAAGCAAATGGAATTATTCCAGAGTTACACGAACATCACTGAGATCAGAATATCACCCCGGAATCTATTAAATACACGTTACGATGCACTAACCACTCGTCTAGGTAACCATTCCCAGCTGCCATCTCTGTCCCTTTCCCATGCATTCATATCCCAGTGCCGCCATGCTCTATGGCTGGCTGCCTCACCACAGTCTTCCCCTACAGGGAAGCCATGCCCGCATTGTTCACACTGTCTAGCACAAGGTCACACACTCATATGTCTGTACTTACTTCGGGGGAAATCTTAGAGGGCTGCAGGATGCACAGCTGTAAAGCTAAGAGAAAAATACCATTATTTGCTTATTCCTTGGCACGGCACCTTCATCCATTATTACCTCATGTCTCATATTTACTGTAGACCCCCCTTCAGTATCTCAAAGCCCAGTGATCCCAGAAATGGGCCAGCGGTCCCAATTCTAACACACTCAGGGGCATCTGCTGAGATGGGAGAAATTTTAGGCCCCAATTCTGTTCCGACAAAACTCTGGTTGACTTCAGTGAGAGCAGGATCGGGACATTATAGTGTGAGTGCTTTATCCAAATACGAAGCAGTAAAACATACAAACAACCTACGTTAAGGTGAGAGCCATTTGTTGGGCAGTCACAATGAGAGCACAGTCGAAGTTAGAGATGGAAAGACCTAGGGTAAGATTTTCAAAGGGGCCTAAGGGCCAGCTTTGCAAAGGTATTTAGGCACTTAACTTGCATTGAAATCAGTGAGAGTTTTAAGGTCAGATTACACCCTGGGAGATTTAGAAGCCTAAATCCCATTTTCAAAAGTCTCCCACGTGCCTAAAGGCTTGTCTCGTCTCTACGGCAAGTGCAGCAAACCAGGGTGTGACTCTACAGTGCACCAGCTTACCACAAAGTCACATCCCATGTGGACACTGCTGCAGCACAATGACATTCCTGGAGTGTGTTTGTGCTCCGGGATTTTCACTGCACCGTAGCTGTGTCCACACAGGACACCACTGCGTGGCAAGCTGCTGTGTTGGAGATTCACAGTCTGTCTTGCTGGGCAGTAATTTGCCGTTTAGACAGGCCCTTAATCTCTTTTGAAAATGGGATGTAGGCTTCTCAATGATTCAGGTGCTTTTGAAAATGTTACCCCCATTACTTGGATTGTAAATTCTTTGGGGGCAGGGCCCATGTTTTCATTGTATGAGTGTAAAGTAATGGGGCCTGGATCCTCTAGGCACTATGAGTACAATACAAATACAAGTACAAATAATAAATTGTAATAACAACAAAATTAGGTCATGATGTCTGTTCCACCATGCTAATGATTTTATCTCAGCACGAAGTGACAGAGTATTATAAACAGAGCAGTATTGATGGCTATAGTTAACTATGCCGATTATTTACTATAGGCAGAGTTGATATCAATGCTTCTAGTTAAGGTTGCCTATCACTTACTACTATAAGACCCTGTTTTCAGTTGTTTTCTGCTTAACCGGGAGTGTCTGTTAAGCACAGAAGCCACTTTAGCCAGCATATGGAGCTCTTAACACACATTTCCCTGAATCTGTTACCCACTCCAGTGACGCAATCAAGTGGGTTATATGGGGAATGAGAGGCTGGGTCTGACGGTATCTGTAAGTCAGACGTCAGGCAGTGAGCACAGAGCCAGTGTCTGAATGTGCACAGTGCGGAGTGCACAACAAAAAACAACGATAGTAACTGCTGCTGCTAATAGCACTATAGAGCCTGTCTATTCCTCCATACAAATCCTGGGATGTTTCCTCTCAGATACCCATTCTTGAATGTGTTAGTTTGGGGGTGGATACTCGGAGCTGTGAAGCCAAAACTAGCCAGCACACTTGGTTACTCACCTCCGTCCAAAAGGGCTAAGAATGCCAGGATCAGAAAGGGGGCTGATTTTCCAACAAACTCATACATCACGCTTCCAAAGGGAGCCCCAACTGCAAGGGAAAGGGCTGGGTCAGTCCGATGGGTGTGAAGGGTACGTGGGTGCGGTGGAGTTTCGGCAGGAGCAAAGCAACAGTCAATTGTTCCTGATGCCTGACCCCAGACCCAATGGAAAGACTCCTGTTGACTCCCATGGGAAAGCCGGCATTAGAACCGTGGCATTATGTCAGCACTCTGCCCACCTCTCATTATGTATTGAACTGAAGAGGCGGGGAGAAAGAGGAGGGAGCATTTTATATTCAGTTATATTCAGTTTTCATGGGATCAGGTGTCTGCTGAGAAAAATTTCCAGCACGAGCAGAAAACAGTGCCAGAGAATGAGCACAGGAAAAAAAAAGAGGCTAAATCATGGGACTGGCAGGAGGAAAGACCAGCCATGCCTTTTGGAATGAGCCAGCGTTGCATGTTAGGGGACAGGTGCGACAGTGGTGCAGATCAAGGACTTGGGGAAACCGGCATCTAATGGCTGAAGAAGCATCAGCGTTCTCACTAATCTAATTTTTTGGGGAACAAAGTTTACTCACCAAGCACCCCCAATGCCAGACCTCCTAATGCTATCCCCATAGCGTTTCCTCTCTCGTAGTCATCTGTGTACACACTTGCCAGCATTCCCAGGCCTGGAAATAGAAAGGAAGCAGAGGTAAGTTGAGTTAGGCTTCTAGTATCTCATCAGGACCCATGTCTGAATCACACCTGGATACTTCAGTCTCCAGCCTACCTGAGCTCAGTTGTCTATGTCACACCTGGGCCCCTAATTTCATCCTGTTTGTAGTCAGTGTTATGTATTACCATGCTCTGTATTGGAGTATGTCTACACTCCAAGCACTACAGTGACACACCTGCAGTGCTTCAGCTACACCACTGGAGCGTAAACACTGGAAGGTTTTTTTTCCATCGGTGTAGTAAATCCATCCCCTCGAGAGATGGTAGCTAGGTCAATGGAAGAATTCTTCTTTCGACCTAGCTGCACCTACATGGAGGAATAGATTGACCCAGCTACATCGCACAGGACATGACCTTTTTCACAGCCCTGAGCAATGTTTCACAGATCTAATTTTTAGGAGTAGCCCATGCCTTAGTGTCTGCATGAGCGATGTGCCAAATTGTGGCAGAGGGGAGGAGGAATTGGAAAGGGTTCAGAGAAGAGCCACAAGGATGATAAAAGATTAGAAAACATGCCTTATAATGATAGACTCAAGGCACTCAATCTATTTAACAAAGAGAAGGTTAAGGGAGGACTTGATTACAATCTCTATGTAGCCACATGGAGAACAAATATTTAACAGTGGGCCCTTCAATGTGGCAGAGAAAGGTACAACATGATCCAATGGCTGGAAGTTGAAGCTAGAAAATTCAGACTGGAAATAAGGAGCAAATTTTTCATGGTGAGAATAATTAACCATTGGAACAATTTACCGAGGTTTGTGGTGGAGTCTCCATCACTGACCATTTTTAAATCAAGATGGGATGTTTTTCCTGAAAGCTCTGCTCCAGGAATTATTCTGGGAAAGTTATGCAAGAGGTCAGACTAGACGATCACAATGGTCCCTTCTGGCCATGGAATCTATGAATTCTAAGCCCACATAGTTTAAAGCTCATCCCTTGAACAGTCTGAAATCTGATTCATGGTCTGTGCATTGTAGCACCTGGGGCCTCTCTTGAGTAATCTTCCTTCTATCCGGTGCTTGTTTGGGCACGCTAGTGAGAGCTTCCTAGGCTGGAGGAAGATCTTTGTGATTCTCTGCTCTGCAGACTGAACCATCACATTTCACACTCTGTGAATTTTCACTCTCTATGGCCCAGGTTGCTTGAGAGGCACCATTTAAGCTCAGACAAAGCAGCCAAAGTCCAGAAGCTGCTTGTGGGACATCAGTTCTCCTAGCTGGCTAAGATCTGCCGTGCTGCCAGCTGCTCCCATAAGCCAGTACATTTACCTGCGACAGATGAAAAGGATGAGCCAATGCCCTGGAGTGCTCGAGCCACAAGCAGCAGGGTGTAGGTACCTGAGAAAGCAAACACTGGGGGGAAAGCAGAAAGGCAGAGTCAGCATTTGGGGCTATTTTTCAAGCCCATCTCTAATTAAAACCAGCTTGCACAAATCTTCTTAGCTATGCACTCACAGGCCTATAGTCTCTGAAGGCCACTTCAGTGTGTTTCACTATCCTCTGGTCCAGAGGAAGGGAGGTCACCACACACCTTCTTCAAAGATCTCCTTTTTGGAGCCTTTAAATGGTAACCACGCTCATGGGGTCACCCAGAGGTGTTCCAAGAAGAGTGGAATGCTGCTGCAACAAACATCCAACTCAAATGCTGTCAAGCACTGGAAACCACTTGTTGAATTTCACTCTCTGTTTATAGAATGGGAGTGGGCCGATCTGCTGTCCTCCTATATCTCAGATATTGGGACAGTCATGGACAAAGGATCCCAAGGCTCCATGTTGGCCTCATTGCAGATTAGTGACTGGTTCACTGGAACAGACCTGACGCTACCCGGTGAAAGGCAGAGAAAGAGAATACTCACTGACTGTAGAGAGAAACATGATGATGAATCCAGCGAACATGGGAATATGGTATCCTATCCTAAAAAGGGAGGAGACAGTCAAGAACTCAAGAAGAGTTTAAAGCCAAGGACTTTATCTTAGCACCAATGCATTATTGCATGTATGTGAATGAGTGTATGTCTGTGTACATGTATGAGTAAATACTGTATGTGTGTATGAGACTGCTGGAGAATGGGGGAATATGGGTGAGTACAATATATGTATGTGTAGGGGTATAAATGTATGAGTATGTATTCAAGGCTCTGTGTGTGTGGCTGTGTAGATGTGTCTCTAAGGGTGTGGTGAGTGTGCATCAGTGCACCTATGTGTGTTTGTATAGGGAAGTGTGAATGTGTGCACCGTTGTATATGAGTACGTGTCAGTGAATGTTTTTATATGGAAGTGGGAGGATCTATATCAAAGTATATGGGTGCAAATGTGTGTGTTAGTCTCTACATATGTGTGCATAAGTGTAAATGTGTGTGTATAAGTGTGTGAAATTATTGTAACAAGTTCTAGGACCCTGCACAGAGATGCAGATCCATTTTGCTGACCCATCCTGCCAGCCAGATCAGGGGGTCCTATTAGCTCTAACTCAGACGCCTCTCTGAAGCAGAGGAAGTGAAGTGCAGGGATAGAAGTACTTGTGGCACCTTAGAGATCCTGCAGGGAAAATACCTGGGAGCATCAAGCTCTGGGGGAATTTTAGGCTGATGATTATGTGATGATGTTGTTATTTAAGTTAAAAATAAAGGCAAAGACAAATTTAAGGGAGTGGGGAGGGAGTAAACCTGGCCCAATATCTAGTGTGTGGACTCTGTGAGAATGCCACCTGCTCACTAGTATTTATTTACTTGACAAGGATGGGTAAAAATATAATTCCTGTTCCCTCTTCAAGTACAAAATGTTGTGATTACTAGCTACTGACAAAGAATGTGTGACAACATTTCAGTTCTTTCAGTCTCATTGGAGCATCATGCAAGCCATTGATGCCCTCGGCTCAACTTGGTACACAGTTCCTAACTCAGTCATGTAGCTTGGACTGAGCAGGGCCTGGGATAAATGAGTTCTCGGCTAGGGAGCACCAATAATGTTTCCTTAGTAATGTACACATTCAAAGCAATTTGCTGGCTTTCTTAACAATGTGGAATTCCTGGACGATTGGATGTTGATATTTCCACTGTGCTATTCTAGCTCACAAATGGCTTTGGTGAGCTCCCATACTGTGTTATCGTAATGGTCCCAAACATGGGTCATTGGCAAGGCTTAAATGCATGCCCTTCAGCGCTGCAACACAGACCTCTACTATTTAAGAAGGAGTAACTTTATTTGCTAGCAGCAGCAATAGGCTGCTATCCTTGAATAGACTAGCCACTGGAGGGGGAATGTGACCCAAATTTGTTCATTGCATTACATGCTCACAAACTCTTTTATAGCCTGGCTGACATACCTGTTAGTCAAGGGACCCACAAATGGATTGATTATGAGCTGCATAAGAGCCTTGGAGGCAAACAGCAGTCCAACACGCACGTTCTCCTCCATGAGGAATGCCTCACCATCTACACAGCTGTTTTTTGGTGGCAGGCTGGCCCCAGTGAGCTGAGGCAGGCTGCTGTTTTCTGTCCTGTTCACCCCCACTGTGGTATTGACAGCCACGTAGCCTGAGACAGTCACTGTGGTGTTGTCAAAGTAAGAGAACATGGAGGAGAAGGGAGGAGCTGCAAAGGCTGTGGGGGCTGCCATGAGCCAGTTCTGGGAAGCAGAGCTGTTAGCACCTTCATATTCTGTTGCATAGAGGAAGGTGGGGACGATTGGCACTGGAAGAAAATTAAAGGAGGAGATTAGTTAGTGTTTTATTCAGCACTTCTGGTGTGTGTGTGGAAAATTAATGAAAGGTTAATAGTTCGAGCTAGAGACAGGTATCAGGTAAACTGCCCACACCCAACTCTCCTAGTGCACCTTGCTCCAGACCTGCAGCACTGCCTGGGATGGAGACCAGTCAAACTCATTTCTCTTGTTATTGGTTTCTGCAGTTGCAACTGAGATTTACAGAGTCTTAATTCCTTCAGCACACCATTGAGGACACCTTGACACCTACACACGCACCCACACCCATACTCAACATACCCACAACAGTGAGCAGCATATTGTCCAGCAGCAGAGCGACAAACACGACCACCAGAACCAGTTTCCGCGACTCCCTTCCCTCCTTCAGCCACCTCCAGGGGGCGCACTCCACCACTCGAGGCATTGTTGGAAACCCAGCAGGGCTGCTTCAGTCTTTGACTCCTGTGTGTGCTCCACCCACTTCTTAGGGCTGAGGATGTCCTGTAATCTTTAAGAAAGACACTCTGCAAAATACCCAGGAAAATACATAGGGCCTGATCCAAGGGCCAGAAGTCAACTGGAATCTTTCCATTGACTTCAATGGGCTTTTGACCATACCCTAATTAGGCTTGGAAAGATTAGATTTGTATTGGTAAATGTCATTAAACATCAGTTTCACCCTACACACACAAACAACTTGAGGGAAAAAAATATTTCCATTGATAATAATCAAAATTTAGAATTAGGCAAAGTAAGAAAAATGTTGCTTGAGCACTTATAGAATTTGATGTACGGTTATTTATTTTGTATATTTTGACATGTGATGTTGACAATTTGTGTGTCAATAGTTATAAAGCTTTAACTTTTTGAATCTCAGTGTCTGTTATCAATAAATCATTATTATCTGACCTCTCCCCATAATTTCCTGCAACTGTAAACATGTAAGTAGATAAAAATTGAAAAAAAAATGCTTAGAAGATAATTTTGCACAATTTGGAACAATTGAACAGATAAAAATCTTTCAAAAATGCTTGAAAATAACCATTGATATTATCTGTTGAAATTACAAAAAGTAACAGTTGGCTTCTGCCAAGCCTGCCCATAATGAATGAAAGACAAGCGGGTGCCTCATTTCAATGGTTCTTTGCTCAGGAGTCAGGCCGAAGTTCTCTGGTTTATACACACAGCAGGGCAGCATAGGCAGCAACAGTGCAAATGTCCCCACATCCCTTCCCACCCCTGCTCTTAAGGAATCTCCTCACGGCCATGGCCCTCACAGTGCCCTTGGCTTATCTGCTGAGATTGCCAGGAAGGGGCCAGGCAGTGTCAACTGCTTTTGAGAAGTGGGCACCACTCATTAGGAGCTGAATTGGGACCACCAGCTCAGCTACCAAGTGACAGTAATTTCCATCAGCTGTGGATCTGTGCTACATTTGAAACTGTAGCTTCTACATGTGAAGTTCCTTATTACCCATTACCAGTCTCCTGAATCACCACTCTGGCTTTAGGGCATCATTTAATTCTTCTTTTCTGTAAGGCTTTAGAAGATTCTAAGCAAATATTGAGCTGATAGCTTATTTGTAGGGATCTCCACATCTTTCTTTTCACATTTGGTCCTTGAAGATTAAATTAAGTTTCTTGAAGGCTTTTCATTTCCTTTACACCTCTTTTCATTTCACCTAATTGAAACATCACAGCTGAACACAAGACTTAAAAACCGAACAAATACAATTAAGATCAGGGCTTAAGACGCGTTGAGAAAAGATTGCTTGTTCCACCACGGTGAATATATTAATTACAAATCTGCAATTAATTGGCACCAAACCAAACAAACAAAATCATTAATATACTAAATGGCTGATATGAAGAGCTGTCACCTCATAGAGTAGAGTGGTAAGAAGAAAGGGTCTGGAGATTGGATCAGAACTACCGCATCCACCTGTTGATTTGTGAAATCATGGACAATGCCATCTACCTTTACACTTAATTCTTTATGAAAAACATTGTTTTTCTTTAACCTAATGCCTGAGTCCCACCCATCAGTTGTTGGCTCAGAACCTTGGGTTATTTCGTTTGGTTATTTCCTCAAGGTAAATGAGAACAAGCAAACAAATGTAAAGTACGCAATCTAACAAATGCAAAAGCACAAATCTACATGGGAAAGAAAGAAAGAAAGAAAGAAAGAAAGAAAGAAAATAGTTTAGAGACTCAAAAGAAAGGAAGGAAGGAAGAATATAGAAAATTTAAAATAAACAAAATTAAACTCATCCTTTAAATCTAGATCTTAAAATCTGCTCCCAGAACAACAGATTGCAAATCTGTTGCACTGAACAGAGAAGAAAGGACTCTTACCAGAGAACACATCTTGGTCTCTGCAGCTGGCTGCTAGACGTAGCAGTGGCGGCACTGTGGTCTGAAACTGCTGTTCCCAGTGAATTTATCCTTTTATCTGGGAAGGATATGAATGCCCCGCTTCCCTGAAGATTTAATTGGAACCTCAAACAGGTTCCATTCAACCCTGCAGCTCCCTCTGCGTCAGAGGCAGGAAAGAAGGATATAGGGGAGAGAGGATGGAGAGATTATCTGCAGCAATGAAGCACCAGCACTCCACAGCTTTTCATCAATGCTTATCTTTCATCACACACCTTAACTGTTGCCTGGGTCTCAGCACAGTGAGTGGAGGCTGTTCTGGGGCTTTACAGCTCTCCTCCTCCATGGTGTGAAAC
>NW_020664404.1:10294164-10376631 GCF_002925995.2 Terrapene triunguis | reverse complement strand
AGAGCGGAGCCCCCGCCGGGGCTCGCCGCCCTCGCCCCGGGGCTCCGGCCGCGCTCCCCCCCGGCGCCCTCCCCCCGGCGGGAGAGCGGAGGGGGCGGCCGGAGGCTTTTTTGCCTTGGGCGGCAAAAAAGCCAGAGCCGGCCCTGGTGTGAAAGGCACCTGTATGCCACAAATGGCCTTCTACACCCTACAGGCTGTAATAATAATAATAACAATAAATATAATAATAAAAAATTTGGAGGACTGGCTAGCTCAGGCAACTGGTCATGGGAAATGGACCTCTAGGTCACAAGCACCAGTTACTGATTCCAGATACTGGTGGTCACTCACATCTGAGGATTGTTCCATGATCCTTGAATGAAATGAGTTTGAAGGTTTGTAGTCCAGTGTCCACATCAGAAAATTCCTACCTACACAACTGCCATGAATTAGTTGGCAGTTTCAGCAGACAGGCCAAGGAAAGAATGGGCCATGGAATCTAAACTCCACTCTGACCCATATAGGTGGGACCTTTTAAGTTAGGAGTGATGCAAATTGGTGCTGGGACAGGATGTTCTGATGCAGCCTGCTTCGTATCTGTTCCGTGGATAAACAGAAGGCATTCATCTCCACGGCTGTCAATCTGGTATCTTTCGTCAGCCTTAAATTCACTTAAAATTAAATCCTTCTGTTGTTTCTCCACAATTGTCCTGAGGCTCTAAGAACAAACCGGCCCCACTCTGCCTCTGATCCTTCCAGGGATCCCAAATGCCTGCACAGGTGGGCAGAATGCCCCTGCAGAATTGAGGTGAACCTGCTGGGAGCAGGAGTAGAGTCTGAGAAATTAATGATTATTTTCTGGTTTCCCAAATACCGACTGCAGGGACAAACAAGACTTCTCAGATAAATGAAATAGGTAACAAACAGCCAAGTTCAAAATCTCCTGTGCAACTTCCACCAGGTTAAAACGACAAAAACAAAATCTCCTGGACTCAAAGAAATCATTTGTACAGCCTGAAATGGGAGCCGTAGCTGTAGTTTTTGTCTCCTACTTCATTGTTCAAATATTGAATCAAAGTTACAGAGCTCCTATGTATAAACAGGCAGATTTCACTGGCAAGGCCTCTGGTGGAGCAGGAATTTGAGGGTTAAATCTTATCCATCATTCTGGGACCAAACTGAAAAAAAAAGAGGGATGTTGAGGACTCTGTGTGTGTGTGTGTGTGTGTGTGTGTGTGTGTGTGTGTGTATCAGGAATTGAGACACTATGTAGGGATGTGTGTCAGTGTATATATGATTGTATTGGAGCTTGTGCCAACATGTGGGCTGAGTCTGTTTGTGTGTAGATGCTACGTCATTGTGTATGTGGTGAGCCCTGTGTCAGTGTAGGGAGGGCAGCTGCATCAGTGCACATGTGGAGAGCTGTGTCACTGTGTGTACCTGCATATGGGGTTGCATTAGTGTGTCCTGTCTGGGAGGAGGCTATTCCAATGTGTGGGAGAGAAGTCTGCATCGAGGCGTATATGCAGGGGGCAGCATCTATGTAGGTGTGTGAAGGGGTCAGAGTACATGTGTGTAAATGGGCGCATTGCATTAGCTTATGGGCTACAAATGGAGGAGGGGGAAAGTTTAAGTTAAATCCTCGCTGCAAGCAGAAAGTAAAGACATGACGATGCTCCTTCTCTCCTGGGATGGACTGCAAGGGGCTCCCTCAAAAGGATACTTCCCCAGCCAGGCCTTTCTCTTTCCATGTTTAACATGGAAAAAGTTCCTATTCTCTTCCCTGCGCAGACATACAATTGGGTCTGACTTGTAATCTCACAGCCCTCCAACCTGGTATAACATTTTTCCAGTGGACAGTTTGGTTTATCTCACTGCTTTGTTGGAGGGAGTCATTAAAAACAACAACAAACCTCCCCATGAAAAAGAAACTGAGCAGCCTATTGCCCCAATCCAAGGGAAAAGAAAGCAGCTCAGAATAAGACCCTCTTTGCCATGTGAAACTTAAGAATCGCACCATAGACCAGTAGCTTGCCTCCAGCAGTGACTGATACTGGGTGTTTCAGAGGAGGTGAAGGCCACACCACCGGACTATGCAATGCTGCACAGGGATCTGGATAAGGCTGCAATAAAACATTCCACCTCATGACCACTGTCTTGCTCCTTTCCCCCTTCCACACCTGGACATATTTGTGCCATTGCAGCATTCCCAGAGACTGGCAGTGGCATAGTTGCTACTCTGTTTGAAAAGTGGGATTTTCCAAACAAACCCTTGCCTCTTGTTTTTCTGTTCTCTGCTGCTTTGTCCTTAGGGATGAGCAGCCATTTGCCATGTCATTAGGGAAGCGAGAAGTCCAGTGTTTCAACTGAGAAGCTCCTCGGGCTGCTGGCTGGAAAATAACAGCAGTGTGTGGGTGATACATTGTACACGTCACTTGAAATATGATTTATTTTATATTTTATTCCATTATTTATTTTGCTCTTTCAACATAATGCTCTGCGGTCTCTAATTTTTAGATCCAAAATGTTACCTCCATCCTTTCATGATAGAAGTTACCACTGTGAAAGAAAACAAATCTTGATAATTTTCACCTTCCTTCTCTTGACAGTTATACTTGACATTGAGACCATTTACCTGGCTTTTGTATAGTCAACAACTATTGTCAATAACTCCGGATGAGTGCAACCTACCAAAGAATTTCCTAGTTGTGTAGGAGAGCAGAGGTGGAAGCCTTTACATGTGTTTGGGTTGTGAGTTTAGAGCAGAATAGATAGATCTGGAAACTGTCTTCCAAATATCTACAATACAGATACAGCATGAGCAGTGTACCACTACCATCTACTGGATAGAATCATGACTGCTCTGTTTTGTCATGGTAACCACCTAATAGCGATTCTTCTTTAGCTTGAGTGTTAGGGATCCGGAGCTGGAGGATTTTAGTTCTATTTATGCTGTCACCATGAAGTTCTGAGCAGCCATAGGCTAAGGTGGCCACACATTTGTTACTTTATTGTGTATCTTCTTTCACAGAGATGATGGCAAAACTTATTCAAATCTTCTCCTTGGAAACATTTCCATGTATGCATTAGACATTTTCCAGTCTCTTCCCCTGGACTTTTAAAAAAATTGTTATTACTACTAATGGTATTTACAATGAAGACACGATCTTGGCTTCTCAGTACTCCCACTAACTCCTGTGGCTTGTATTCCACCTAAGTCATCATCCAGAAAGCAGCTGATTGTAATGAAGACCCAGTGAGTGTGATGGCTCCATTCCCACTTGCGTTCTTACGCCTCTATTTTATAGACAGACAGGGGCATGGGACAGGCAGAGGCTCTAGCCAGGCACTGGCAAGCAAGAAGTTAACCTCCAGTTAAAGATGTTTGTGTTGCATACTCAAACAGGTGTAAAGGGTGGGGTTATGTGGCTGAGGACCCAATCAGAGACACAGGGTTAGACCAGGGAGAGCTCTGAGATGGTGGGTTTTTATTTTTTATTTTTTGTCTGCTGTTTTCCCTGCTTCTAAATCCTGACAATAAAGACTTGTGAGAAAGGCTGGCTTGGAAAGGTTTTTTCTCGCATATTTTTCCCAGTGTGCCTGGTTGGCTGACTTTTCAGGCTTCCTAGCCAGTATTGTTGCATCCAGTATATGGGACCCTGGGTCCTAAATTCTATTTCTAGTTCTGGAAGTGGCTTGCTGTGTGGATTTTGGTAGGTAGCTTAACGGCTTTGTGCCTGTGTTTCTCTGTCTATAAAATGAATATAATATCTACTCTACTCAAATGGGTATCTGTAATTTAAAGTTTCCAGCTGCTGTATAAATGCAATACACTTATGACAATGGAATACTTTCAAGGAGATTTCTTTATACATTACATGCAAAGAAGTGACTAAACTTTTACTCTTGACTGGGCTCACCTCTGTCCCTGGAAAAATCATGGAGCAGGTCCTCAAGGAAACCATTTTGAAGCACTTGGAGGAGAGGAAGGTGAGCAGGAACGGTCAACATGGATTCACCAAGGGCAGGTCATGCCTGACCAACCTGATTGCCTTCTATGGTGAGATAACTGGCTCTGTGGATATGGGGAAAGCAGTGGATGTGATATATCTTGACTTTAGCAAAGCTTTTGATACGGTCTCCCACAGTATTCTTGCCAGCAAGTTAAAAAAGTATGGATTGGATTAATGGACTATAAGGTGGATAGAAAGCTGGCTAGATTGTCGGGCTCAACAGGTAGTGATCAATGGCTCGATGTCTAGTTGGCAGCCTGTATCAAGCGGAGTGCCCCCGGGGTCGGTCCTGGGGCCGGTTTTGTTCAAAATCTTCATTAATGATCTGGATGATGGGATGGATTGCACTCTCCGCAAGTTCGCAAATGACATTAAGCTTGGGGGAGAGGTAGATACGCTGGAGGGTAGGGATAGGGTCCAGAGTAATTTATACAAATTGGAGGATTGGGCCAAAAGAAAGCTGATGAGGTTCAAAAGGACAAGTGCAGTGTCCTGCACTTATGACGAAAGAATCCCATGCCCTACTACAGGCTGGGGACCGACTGGCTAAGCAGCAGTTCTGCAGAAAAGAACCTGGGGATTACACTGGATGAGAAGCTGGATATGAGTCAGCAGTGTGCCCTTGTTGCCAAGAAGGCTAACAGCATATTGGGCTGCATTAGTAGGAGCATTGCCAACAGATCGAGGGAAGTGATTATTCCCCTCTATTCGGCAGTGGTGAGACACATCTGGAATATTGTGTCCAGTTTTGGGCCCCCTCACTACAAAAAGGATGTGGACAAATTGGAGAGAGTCCAGCGGAGGGCAACGAAAATGATTAGGGGACTGGGGCACATGACGTACGAGGAGAGGCTGAGGGAACTGGGTTTGTTTAGTCTGCAGAAGAGAAGAGTAAGGGGGGATTTGATAGCGACCTTCAACTACCTGAAGGGGGGTTCCAAAGAGGATGGAGCTCGACTGTTCTCAGTGATGGCAGATGACAGAACAAGGAACAATGGTCTCAAGTTGCAGTGGGGGAGGTTTAGGTTGGATATTAGGAAACACTATTTCACTAGGAGAGTTGTGAAGCACTGAAATGGGTTACCTAGGGAGGTGGTGGAATCTCCATCCTTAGGGGTTTTTAAGGCCCGGCTTGACAAGCCTTTGCTGGGATGATTTAGTTGGGGTTGATCCTGCTTTGAGCACATTTAATGCACATTCCTAATATGTTACTTAAATTATTATAGACTTGCTAGTGTGTCTCAAAGCCATGCCATATGGGACCGAGCAACTCATTGTAAGCAGCACCTGATGCATAACCTACAGGCTAGTTGCAATCATTGTGAATTCACTTTGTCAATAGATTCTGACTGGGTTGCCCTCTGCTGTTGACTCCTCATTCTAAAACTGCAGTAAAATATATTAGCTACGGAGCATCCTCTAAGTGACCCATAAGAGGGCTGGAACACTCCAGTATACCAGTGTGTCAAAGAAGCATGTAATAAAATTATGTTTGACAAAAGGCTCACAGATATAATGTTGCCAGCTCTGTGTCAGATGAAAACTGCTGTCTAAACAGAGATCAGCACAGACAACTCCCAAAAGTGCTCCATTCACAGTGAAACTTGAAATTAATTTCTGATTGTATCTATTTTGTTGTGTAATAGAGGAAGCTTTATGTTACTTGACACATAAATTAATAGCTTTGTGTTTTTTTGTAAGTTAATTGCTGCTCCATTATCAAAGTAGCTGAATTTCTGTGGTGCTGAATTTATACAGTCTGTAAAGCTTTTTGGGATGTCAAATGTTGTGTTATTGTAGGATGTTGAAACTCATATTCTCAGCCACTGTATCAACAATACATTAAATTATTTAGAATATGAAAGAATCCTTCTGTCTAGACTAATTGGACTATGTCTCCTGTAACGCTGCACTCCATAATGTTATATGGAAATATGTTTATAAGTGTAAATATGATGTAACTGGAATATGCTTCATGCAAAAGGCCTCTTGTAAGGTATCATTACAATGCTTATGATCTACTGAGTGTGTTCATCCTATTTGTTTGCATGTATTATTTCTATGTCTGGAATTAGGAGAATAACATATAAACTTGTATTACTAATGTAAACATGTTAAGTGGAAGCCATTAAGGGTGCTTCAGAATCAATGAACTGTGAATGGGTTTGTTTACCTGCAAGCCTTCCTATGTACGTGTCTTCCAGCTAGTTGGTAATGAAGAAGGAGGTCTTACAGTGACATGTAATCACATCATCTGAACTGGAATCCATCTTTAACCTGGTGCTTTTCCATTTAGAAGGAGGGGTGGGAACCCAGAGAGAGACAAAGGATTCCCGCCTTGTGCCAAAGCTATAAAAGGGGGTGGAACAGAACAAAGGGGGTGCCTGTCATGAGAAATCCCCTAGTTACCATCTGAGCTGGAACTAACAAGAACTGTACTGGGGAAAGGATTGGGCTCAGACTAGGAAGAAGTCTAGTCTGTGAAAGAAGCTTATTGGAACATCTCTAAGGGTGAGATTTACCTTTATTCTGTTTCTTAATTTATTAAGCTTAGACTTGCATGTTTTGTTTTATTTTGCTTGGTAACTTACTTTGTTCTGTCTGTTATTACTTGGAACCACTTAAATCCTACTTTTATACTTAATAAAATCACTTTTGTTTATTAATTAACCCAGAGTAAAGGATTAATACCTGGGAGGAGCGAACAGCTGTGCATATCTCTCTATCAGTGTTATAGAGGCGGACAATTTACCCTGTACAAGCTTTACACAGAGTAAAACGGATTTATTTGGGGTTTGGATCCCATTGGGAGCTGGATGTCTGGGTGCTGGAGACAGGAGTACTTGCTGAGCAGTTTTTGGTTAAAGGCTGCAGCTTTGGGGCCGTGGACCAGACCTGGGTCTGTGTTTGCAGCTGGCTAGCATGTCTGGCTCAACAAGGCAGGGTTCTGGAGTCCCAAACTGGCAGGGAAAATGGGCTCAGAGGCAAATTCAGTGCATCAGGTGACAGTCCCAAGGGGGTCTCTGTGACCAAACCCATCACATCTCCCTGAAACACTTTTTAGAAAGGCTTTGCAGATGACTGAAAACAGTTACTGGAAGAAAGAAAAGTAGAACCTCATCCTCAAAGTGATTGCTACGCATGATCTCCTGATTTCTTTCTATTTAATATCAATAGTCTGTCCAGTGTTTCACAGATACTAATGAACTAAACAGAGCAAGTAAGTGATTTGCTAAAAGTCACACAGTACATCAATAGTGGAGCTAGGACCAGAACCCATTTTACTGGGATTCTAGCCCTATGTTTAATCTACTAGACTACACTGCTTCTCAGTCACTGCTTTACTTCTTGATGATTGTATCCTCACTTGTCATTACTTAGCTAGACTATGCATAGTTAGATTATTAAATCTTTCCCTCACATCAGTCCCTCCAGCCCCTGATAGTTTGTTAGTCTTCAAAACCTGCTAAAATTTGCCAATATCTTTCTGGAAATGTGGTGCCCAAAGGAAGAAGTAGTCAATAAATATTTCTCTTCTATATATGGAAAGAAGTGAGATGATGTATTCATATCTTAAAGTGGTAATGCCTTCTATCACATCAGTAATTGAGGAGGATGTTAAACAGCAAATATTAAAGTTAAACAGGTGGGAACTGATAACTTGCACTGAAGTATATTCAAAGAACTGGATGAAGAGCTCTCTAAATCATTGATGTTGATTTTTAACAAGTCTTGGAATTCTGAGGAAGCTCTGAGGACTGAGTGGGGAGAGCTAATATTGTGTGACTATTAAAAAAGGCTAACAGCCTGCCTAAGTTACCTACAGGCTCATTAGCCTGACATTGATCCTGGATAAAATCAGTAAAAATTTAAAGGATGCTGGAATAATTAATGCCAATCAACATAGTTTAATGCGGGGGGGGGAGGGGGGAGGAGAGTCTTGTCAAACAAACTTGATATCATTTTTTATTAGATGAAAAGTTTGGTTGAGAAAGGCAACTCTGACCCTGCCCTTAAAACTATGAATCTATGAAACTGCACTTGATGTTCCAGATATGGCTGAATTAGTGTATGGAGCATCTTTGCATATGAAGCCATGTTTCATTTCATGTTTGCTATCTACCCTAGGACACTCTTGTTGCACTCTTAGACCTGGCTGTTGTTTTAAGCTGGAGCATGTTATTAAAACTTTTGTCAGAATGCAAACACACACACACACACACACACACACACACACACAGCTTGTTGGAATATCTTCCAGGAGCACCATATTCTGCTAAATCCGTCCCCTGATGACCAAAGCAGAGTCCCTGTGTCCTCTCCAGCAGAGTTCCAACAGGGACAGGATGCTGGAAAATATAACCCTGGCATTCTATTCAGCTCTGACATAAAAAAAAAGCTACCTTCACACAAACGTACACATAACTTCTGAATGCTACACTCTCAGCTATGACTGTTCTCTTGGCATAGCTGTGCTGGGAAGTGCCACAGTCAGAGTCATACAGCATTTTGAAAGGCCTGAAGAGGAGTCACGGCAAACTGCTGTACACCATAGTCTATTTTCTACAGGTGTTTCCAGAAAATACTGAGCAGACGCAAGAGTTGCTCAAGGCTGGGTCAAGGGGTGTGTGACTGGGAGCAATGGTGGAACTAAGCAAGGTGCAGTATAGCCTTCCCTCTCGGGGAACATTCCCTAAAGGTGCTGGGAGGCTATGGGGGAGCCTCTGCCAGGCAGTGGTGTCAGCCGCACCTCTGAGGATGCTTACAACAGGAGATGGGCAGAGTTCAAAACAGACACATTTTTGAAGTTTAGGAAAAAGAAGGGGGGGGGAACATCATTCTGGAGATTTAAAAGAAAAAATGCAATACATTTGTTCCCTTTCTCCCCAACCAGCTCCACTGAAAACTAACTTCCTTCCTTCCTTTCTCCCCCTTTCCCGTCCTCTCCACTCTCCCCACGCTTCCAGCACCCTGGCTAGCACTCCAGCCCCTGGCGGTCGCGCGCCTCCCTCCCCCCCTCCGTTCGCCAGTTCCGGGTCTCGGCGGCGCGCACGGCGGCGGGAGGGGGAGAGGGTATATCAGCGCCTGCGCAGTGGCGCAGCGGGGCTCAGACGGAGACAAGATGGCGGCGCTGCGGGCGATTCGGGGGATGGTGAACGGGGCCGTGTCCGAGCTGTCCGGGGGCAACAGCGGCGCGGCCGCCGCACGGGAACAGGCGGCGGCGGCCAACCGGGACTACATCTCCCAGCCCCGACTGAGTGAGTCCCAGGCCGCGGCCGAGACCCTACCTAGGCCGCGGCTCCCCGTACAGAGGCACCTGGGGGCAGAGCCTGGGCCGGGCCGGGGGGGCGGGTGAGGCTGGGCCGGGGTGGGGGGAGCCCCATCGTACCCCAGGGCCGGGGGGGAGGGCCCCATCGTACCCCGGCTGGGGGGGAGAAGAGGCTGGGTCGGGGTGTGTGTGGCGGGGGGGGGGCAAGAGGCTGGTCTGGGGGGGACCCTGCTGCACCCCAGGTGTGTGTGTGGGATGATAAGAGGCTGGGCCTGGTTCCTCGTGACCTCTGCATCCCTAAACCCAGGCTCTGATTGCTAACGCCCCCTCCATCCCAGGCAGGTGGGTTAGGCCCGAGCCCCTGTTCCTGCATTTCAGAGCAGAGAGCTCCCCCTTTTTCTTGTCCATTAGACACACATCCCCCCATGCCTGTTGGTGCTGTCCTGTTCCCCTTGGCTGGGGTGCCCTTATCTGCTCCTCTGTCCCTGTACCCAGACCATTCTCACTGCCGTAGCCCCTCTCTGTGCCCACTGGCCCCAGTGCTTCCAAGCCATCTCTTGTCCTGTCATCTGACCCATCTCTTCTCCCCAGACCAGTGTCTTGGGCTTGAGTGTCCACTGGGTGGAAATAGACCAGCTTGGCTCCAGTGTAGGTCTGTATCACAGAGTACACTTGCTCTGTTAGTTCCAGGGTCTGGGTCTGCATGGTGTAGGAATAAGAGTCAGAAGTTGGGTGTGCCTTGTGGATGGGACTGGATTTGGGGAGCAGCCCCCTGAGATTACCACCTTTTGGGTGTTTATCAGCATAGTAGAGTTGACTTCCCCTGTCTGTGATAAAGCTGTACAGATTCTTATTGGGGACAGAGCACTTACTCCACATAAGCAATTAGGAAAGTCGGAGGGCTTTATCTGGCTTCTTTGCACAGATAATGGCTTTTCCTTGTAATATTACCACATGGGACTCTTGGCATGGATGAGCCACAAATGAAAATTATAAGATATAGAGGCTATTGGAAAAGATCGTGTTGTTGCCTACATTTACTGGGCACAACCCCTTGAAGTAGCATCAATAGGGGTTATGCAGTGTGCTCCACACCAGGAGCATTCTGTGTGCAGAATATGGCTGCTGACAAATTCCAGTTTCCATTTCAACAGGAATGGTTCTATAACAGGCAGATGGTGGATATTGCTGTTAGTTAGTATCCTTAAAGTGGTGTGATGGTAGGTATTCTTATGGAGTATTAATTGTCCTGATTTTTACTTGAGTAAAGGACAATAAGGGATTGTGAAACATCGCTCTTCCTATGGGTTGACTAATCTGTTCCTGATCTGTTTCAAGGTCATGTGATTACACTGCAGCTTAATAGGAGTGTGAAACTGACTACATAGATATGCAAGATGTATCATACAATAAAGGACTTTTAACACATATGGACAAGTATTAAATGTGGTTTGGAGCAGGTGTTATATAACTTAATAGCTAATCATGACTGCAGTTTTCTTTATATTTTGAAGTGACTTATTTATCCAAGCTCTACAGTATATTTACGATGTAAATACCCTGATACACCGACATAACTCCACCTCTGTGAGAGGCGTAGGGCTTATCTTGGTGAAGTTAGGGGGACACAATGTCCCTGTACACATTGCATTACTTACATTGGCTGTTGGCTGTATTTCTTGTCAATTTCACAACTCCATGCTGGAGCCATGAAATTGACAAGAAAGCCTAGGCTGGTGGTGGGCTCCAGCTAGAGCCTGTCTGCTCCCACCTTGGCCCCTCTGCTCAAGGAGGTGAGAAGCCTGGACAGCTGCCCCTGCCTCAGAGAAACAAGAAGCCTGGGGGGCAGCTGGGCTCCCAATGGGGAGCTGAACAGAGCTGAGAACCCTGGCTCTCAGCCCCCAATGCTGCCCCTTTTCAGTTGGAGGAAGTGCTCCTAGTGAGGAGACACACCACTGACAGAAGGAGGGTAGTATGGACCTCAGCCATGTAGTAATTACTGCGTTGGCTGCAAGTCGATCTAACATAGGTTCACTTAAATTTGTAGTGCAGACATGCCCTAAGTTAGAGACTCATTCTTAATTCAAAATCAGTAAGAACACTTGAATATTTTTCTTTGGTTCTGACAAGCTCTTCATAAATAGAACTGACTCAACTTCTATGAGCTTATATGTTTTACTGGATACAGAAGCTGGAGTTTCTTCAATGTAATTGGTATGACTACTGACTTAATTTTGTGCTAATAGTAGTCAAATTTTGGATACATCTAGTTGCTAGTTATCCACTATTTTGTATTTCCCTGCATGACACAGATCAGTTTTCTGGCAGAAACTGGACATATTACTGTAAATAGTGTGAGGTGAAATTGGGGGGAGGGATGTGATTTTGTACATTAAAACTGTTGTAATTGTGAAAGTTGAGGAAAAGGGGAAATAGTGATTCTACTAGGCAGTTATTTCACAGTTCTAAATCCTTTACTGCAGTGTAGGTATGAGGAAGGCCAAAACTGATTGGAGCAGTGTTTTTGCTAGAACTCTTGATTTAGATCAGTTGAAGTTGTGTGATTAAGTAACTCTGTGAAAGAGCCTGTATACTTAAGTCACATGAATTTTCTGACTATGTAGACAAGTAACCTCTTTGCCTTTGCTTTTTTGAGTATTTCAATTGAGTCTGAAGTCCAGATCAGTAACTGTGGACCCAAAAAGTCATACAAAATCATCTTCATCCAAAAGTAGAAGGGAACAGGACACGGAAGCCCAAGATACAGCCAGATGGGGTGGCTTAGAGGTTTGAGCATGGAGGTTTGGAACACCTGTTCTGTTTCCTGGGGGTTGAACTTAGTCAACTTAGCTCTGTCTTTCTAAGGTAGAGTTGCATGCAGTTTAATGTCTTTCTTGGACAAGACTTTTAAAAATTAAGCGTATGTGTGCTCTGCATGGACAATAAAGATCCCGTGGTCATGTATCAATCAGCATGGATTTTTCAGCATTTTTCCCCCCAGAGTGACCCTTCCTCTGTTGCTGGGCACTTGCTGTCTGCTTTCCACCACATAGGTGGCTGCATTTTTTGTGGGGTATGTATATAGCTTGTAACACTTTGGAATCCTTTGAGATAGAAGGGTCTTTATATATGTAAAATATTACATTGAGATTTGATTGTGACCCACCTACCTCATCATTGAAAACAGGGATTTGGAGTCAGCATGCCAAGCTGCTTGTGTGATACCAATAGATTTGATGCTGTTGAATGTAATGACTCTGGTGGTATCTCACTGATGGACAATGTTAGGAAGGGAGCTCTTCACCCTGGATCAGGGAGGAAGTGCTGACAAGACTGTCACAAGTTAAAATGTAATGTTGCTCAATATAGTTCTCTCCTGTTTTTGCAAATGTCTGGCTCCACCCTCACCCTGATTTTTTTTTAAAGTGCCATTCACATTGGGTACAAACACTGAATAGTTCTAATTGGCATAACAAGAGTGAGAAGTGTTCAGTTCAGAGAAACCCAAA
Organism: Terrapene triunguis; assembly: GCF_002925995.2. Classification (NCBI taxonomy): domain Eukaryota; kingdom Metazoa; phylum Chordata; order Testudines; family Emydidae; genus Terrapene; species Terrapene triunguis. Next base: position 10,363,861 of record NW_020664404.1, on the reverse strand, counting down.
GTGTCTAACTTGGGACAAATGAAACATTTCCTTGTAAGTAAAAAAGATACAGAGCTAGACTTCTCATCCTCTTTAGCTTTAACATTTATCTAAATTCAGTTATAACCAACCAAATGTAATAGAATGGCTCCTATAAGCTGCTTACATAGTATACTATCTGATTTGTTTCATCTCCAGGTTAAAAGCTTTCAAGATTATACTATTATGCTTGTTCATCAGCAAACTTGTTACCTTTGTTAACACTGTAAATATCACACTGTTGACATAATACAGAAAACACGATTTAGGTACACATCTTTCAATGTGTACTAAACTCTCACATTGTCTGGCCTATGCTGTATTTCCAGGTCTTCATAGCCTGTTTGTGTCCACATGGGATTTGTGATCTTTCCCTAAGACTAATGGCTCCTGGTAACATTCTTTTCTTGGTCATATTAGTCTGTTTTCCCAATCTAGAAATAGCTCAACTTGCTCATCCTTTTCCCCCGTGGTAACTGATTAATGATTACTCTCTTGCTTAGTCTTCCCTTGTGACCCTGGTAGAGGAGTCTCGTGGCTCTCAAACACTTCCTGTATTCACAGATCAAGTGAGGCTAAGCTTAAACACAGATGCTGGTGCCCTGTTTGGGAGTAATAAAGGTTCTAGTGGAATAACAGTAATCATGATTGGAAAGTCATTTCCTATTGTCAGCATGTGCAAAGTTATGTTCTACACATTAATAGTAATGTCTTACTACCAAAAAGATGTGCCAGTTACAAGGTGAATAATAAAACCCATCCTGTAAAGTGTTGGGCTCATCTTATGCCACAGTCCCATGAGTCAATGTTTAGTGCCCACCGGAATGTTCAGAAGTAGCTGTGAAATATCCACACCCCTGAGCAACTTAGTTACACCGACCTTAAACCCTAGTCGGCTGTGCTATGTCAACAGGAGAGCGTCTCTTGTTGACATAGCTACTGCCTCTTGGGGGAGTGGATTACCTACCCCATCTGCGTTTCGTCACTTAAGCACTACAGCTGCATTTGTGCAGCTGCTCTGATGCAGTGTTTTTAGTGTAGACCTACTCTGTTTGTTTAAAACATTGACTTCAGACATCTGTGCATGGTTCTACTCAGACTTGAGACAGTGCACCTTAAATGAGTTGTGGTAAATACTATGTAATTTCTGGATTACTGACTAAAGTGAAACACCATCTTTCATGGTGCAGTCCCTTAGCTTCTCATGAGATGGTGCTGAAAGGTTCCCTTCCAGCAGCAGTTGGCATGGTATGCTGGAAAATGTTTCCCAAATGCATTGTAGGTGCTCTGAGGATCAGCAGCTTTTGAGCAAGTGAGATTCCTCATCTGGTCACATCTGAGTGTAAATTAAACTAAATGTAATGCAGAATTTTTTGGGTGTATTTTGACATCACTAAGCAGGATACTTTACTGCTCTTGTTAAAGATGACTATTAGATTGAGTCTTGAGATAATGGTACATAGTTTTTGCTTGTTGCTTTGATCTCTGTTAAAAGACGAACACTCAGTGAGTTACTACTGCCCTTATAGACTCTAGACTTTAAGGTCAGAAGGGACCATTATGATCATCTAGTCTGACCTTCTGCACAACGCAGGGCACAGAATCTCATCCACACACTCCTGTAACAAACCCCTGACCTATGTCTGAGTTATTGAAGTCCTCAAATCGTGGTTTAAAGACCTCAAGGTGCAGAGAATCCTCCAGCAAGTGACCCAGGCCCCACGCTGCAGAGGAAGGCGAAAAACCTCCAGGGCCTCTGCCAATGTGCCCTGGAGGAAAATTCCTTCCCCACCCCAAATATGGTGATCAGCTAAACCCTGAGAATGTGGGCAAGACTCACCAGCTAGCACCCAGGAAAGAATTATCTGTAGTAACTCAGATCCCACCCCATCTAACATCCCATTGGGCATATTTACCGCTAATAATCAAAGATCAATTAATTGCCAAAATTTAGGCTATCCCATCATACCATCCCCTTTCCTTATCCTATACTTCAAAGGTTGCTATCAGTAACTTTTTAAGATTTTGCAATTAATTGTATAGTATTTATCTGTTACAGACTTTTCCCAATTGATAAAATGTTTGTATGCATCACATTGATTACCTTTCTGATGAATTAAAATGGCAGTTATTTCACTGCATGCAGTACCATTACACAATAGTTTAGGATAGATAGGGAATTGAATTGTATCCGATGGAAAGAACAGGGCATCTAGATAGTTTTCTGTTTAAATTTGACCATATTATGTAGGTTTACATCACTGAACTCATGGCTTTTCTCTGGTCATAAGTGGCCTCTCCAATGCTACAGTGTTCTGCAACACCACTTGAGGTTATTGGCCAAGTAGGGACTCAAATAAAAGAATGCTGGTTACAGAATCACCAGCACCAGGTAATGGCACTTGCTGTTCTGTTCACATAGCTTCCACTAAATATGGAAGGTCGCACAGATTCAGAGGAGATTAGATCCCCAGACATTGCAAAGGGGGTGTTCTACTACTTATTCAGCATAGAATGCTTATGCTGATTTTAATATATTGTCTGACTTGCACCTTTTATATTTCAGCATATAAAACTGTATCAGGAGTTAATGGTCCACTGGTAATCTTGGATCAAGTTAAGGTAAAAATTATTCTAATGAAATCTTCTTTTGAGGGAGATGGTGCAGGAAAGCTGGCTTGTGATTTAGACACACATTTGAAGAGTCTTTAGCTCTGCATTCCTTGGGTCCTGTGATCTAGTTTAAACACAAGATCTTGTTTATATTCTCAACACTCAGAGCTAAATGCCAAATCTTGCCGCAGAGACTGCTTCAGGACATTGGGACAGGCTGTCAGGCACCCTAGTTGGAAAGAATGTCCTGTGGGTGAAATGGAAAGGACTATAAGTCTGCAACAATGCTTTTCATACTTCTGCGTTTGAAGAGAAGTGAGGAAATGGATGCTACAGTTGAACAGTCTAAACTCTAATGAATATTCTTTTTTATCAAACTCAAATTTAATGTTAATGATTCAAATCTTGTAAAGTACTTGGTGCATGGTATTAGATACATGAACAAAAGGAAACAATTTTAGCATATGCTTATCAAATATTTGGGGGGAGTTAAAAGGGAAGGGGTATTTCTGTTTCATAGGAGGATTGCAGGGGTTATTGGTGTTGCTTGTGGTAGACAATTTTCCCTTGCTGGAGTTCTTGGCTTCTCTTTAACATGGATCTCTGTTGTGCTTGACTAATGGCATATGGCTTCAAATAAGTTCGAGACTACTATGACTCTTCTCAAGAGAAGAGTTTCAGGCTGTCTTTAGACAAGTTTTATTTTTTCCTCGCCAGCTTCCTAAATCTACCACTCAGATTAAGGAGCTCATCATAAAAATAGCTACATTTTTGTCAGTAAACCTTAACTGCCTTGGTGTTTCCCTTTGACTGTGAATTCCGTAAAAGATATTGTAGCTTTTTGTCTCGAGCTCTGTTAAGTCTGTTATGGATAATGTAGTAACTCTAGTTTGTGGATTTTAACTTTTTCCCACTGTCTTACAGATTTTTTTCTGCATTAGTTTCCTAGGTATGCAGAGATTGTCCACTTGACACTTCCTGATGGCACACAGAGAAGTGGGCAGGTTTTAGAAGTCAGCGGCTCTAAAGCTGTAGTTCAGGTAAACTAGTGCACTGAACTTTACTAGTTCACTGTAAAGACTTTTCCTTAGTGGGCATCAGTCTGGGCTATGGCAAATCTAAAGTCTTTGTAACTTTCTTGAGTCAAAACTTATTATAAATGCAAAAAACACGTGGAAATAATTAGTGGATGGACCTGAGTAACATTCAGTTTTTGCTTTTGTTTAAAAATAAGTAAAAATTAGTAAACGTCTAATCACAATAGGGTCTTGTAGACATAAGGCAAGAGTCATACTCCATCTTCTCCATGCAACATGTACCACTACAATGTAGATGCATTGTAAAGCTTCAGTGTATTTGAGACACAGCTCTGTGTAGTTCTCAAAACAGCTGTTAATAGTTACCACTGTAATCCTACTTAGCTGAAGAGCTTTACTGTGTAGGCAGAAGAAAATGATCTTAAATTTTAAAGAAGTGATCCCTGATAGCCACTGGCATTCTTGGCAACTTCTTTTTACAGGTCATGTGTAAAATATATTTTTATACAATGCTGCTTTCTGTACATATCTGTACAAATGAACAGTTTCTAAATGGTCTTGGAAATTCCTTTATTACACAGGTCTACCTTGCTTTTGCTGCTTGTTGGTTAATCCATTGCTTGTTGTGTTAGAGAATCACTGACCCTGTATATTTCCATCCCATCTGTTATAACTCTTTGCACAATGTCTTTATCTACCTATACTAAAGGAACATTTATCCATTTCACCTGGTGTCTCTTCTGATATATTGCAGGTATTTGAGGGAACGTCGGGTATTGATGCTAAGAAAACATCTTGTGAATTTACTGGGGATATTCTCCGAACCCCAGTATCTGAGGATATGCTTGGTATGCACTAGATCTTGCTCTTTGGATTGAACAGATTTATTTTCATGTAATACTACTGCAGATGGGAAAACAACTAGGTAACTACTGTCCTGTTCATATAATCATAATCTTGTTACTGTTTTTGCAGGTCGTGTATTTAATGGATCAGGAAAACCTATTGACAGAGGTCCCATTGTCTTGGCTGAAGATTACCTGGACATTATGGGTATGTTTTTTTAATCTGTTTTGGTTTCTGGTAGCATGAATCTTGCTTTCTGCTTTTGAGTAATCTTAGTGACAGGCTTGTAACTGAACATATGAATGCTAATTGGCAGCATAAATGAAAACAGTGGCTTGCTGAAGAGTATTTAGAACTTTACTGAGTAAATCACTAGTGACGCCAGAGAAACAGAGGAAAGTGGGATGACAGAGATGGCCTCTATGCATCCTCTCCCAAACCAGAAGGTTTGAGACAATTCAGTTAATCTGTCGATTGGCTGAAGCAGAGAGAAGATCAGGGGTGCTCTGAAGCTGCACAGATATAAAATGAGTAAGCTTCCTTTCAGTTTGAACCTCTGGTTCAAAAACTATTCATGGTACCCATTTCTGGCAGGAAGCAAGAGGCTGACTTTTGACTTGAATTCCGTTATGTACTCTACACAAAATGCAGTGACAAGCCACTTTTCAGAGGCCTCTGCAAATGAAACAATAGCCCTAAAATCATGCAGAAGGCGTACAAAGTACTGAGTGCCCAGTAACTCATCAGGAAGTTGTTCATAAACTGTTAAGATGGGCCCACAGGGCAAGTGGTCTGTTTTTTTCCTACAGTAATGCATGGCAGTTCTTAATTAGGGAGAGTGCTTTGGTTAAAGTGGCTTAATAGTGCTAACTATAATAGGCTTGTGGTAACGTTCCCCCAAAGATAAGAGGGTGTTAATTTCCCTCCAAGGAGTAGGATGACAGTATCCTATCCTTTTTGTCTGCATGCATATAAAATGCCAAACTGATAAATGATCTCATGACCAATAAAAATAAGTCAATGGACTAATGTCAAACTAGAACCAAAAGTGTCTGGTGAGCTAAAATGTTTGTGGTTCTAAATGCGGTGCATTTTTGTAGCCTTATTTTGAAACCTTACCTTGAAACCTTTATTAATCTATGCATTGTTAAAGTTAGATAAATAATGTGGCGGCTTCTCTGTGAAAATACAATAGGTCAACCAATCAATCCTCAGTGTCGAATCTACCCAGAAGAGATGATTCAGACTGGCATTTCTGCAATAGATGGCATGAACAGCATTGCCAGAGGACAGAAAATTCCCATATTCTCTGCTGCTGGTTTGCCCCATAATGAGGTGGGTGCTTTAATGGAGCTCTGACAGCCTTGGGAAAAACTAGCTGCTGGAAACATTCAGTTCTGCAGTGCAAAGAACTTAAAATAAATGAGCTATGTGATGTTACAAGTGGGGAGATGCTAAGAATATTTGTGTGTGTAAAATATGCACAAATTAACACAAAGCTTTAAAACAGTAAGTCCTGCTCTTTCAAGATGCTGCTTCTCAAATAATGATTGGCCAGATACTACATAATCTTCCTATTCTAGCACCAGTTTTCTGCTGTCCGTTTTCTCTTGCTTTTGGCCTCAGAGCAAAGTTCTGGGAGGCCATTTGTATTTATCCATGTCAGAAAGTGATTTATTCCCTGAGTTAGTCTGTACAGTAGATAAACAAATGTGCAACTTACTACAGTAGACTTATGCAGCTCCTTCTGCATTCCTCTCAGATTGCGGCTCAGATATGTCGCCAGGCTGGCTTAGTGAAGAAATCCAAAGATGTGATGGACTACAGTGAAGAGAACTTCGCCATTGTGTTTGCTGCTATGGGTGTAAGTACCATTATGCTTGGGTACATCATAAAAGTGGTTTCTTTCCAATACTTTCAGAACTGAATAAGATTGATCAATCAATCCAGTTTGCTATTTCACTGGAATTATGAGAACATAATTTTTTAGAGGTACTCGTCACATTTTAGGTCAGTCTGTACTATGCTGTTGTAAAAGCAATACTATTATCCAGGCTGATAAAAGTCTACCTGTCAAAGTCTGATGGGAGAATGCTTCATGGGGTAGAATGGTATCTGTAAGAATAGGTGATTCCATTGTAATTGGAACACAAGAGGAGAACATTTTAAATGATCCTAAGCACTGCCTTTTTAAAAACTTAGTTAACTGTGTAAATTGCTCAGATTGCAACCCCTACCACAATTGAAGGGGAAACTTTAATGTATCATGATATTCTGTTGCTGTCTGTAGCAAGCCATCCCACTGAGAAATCTAAACACACTGTTTCTTAACGTATTATGCATCTGTTTTGTAGTGTCATTGCATTGTCACATTCTCAGATTAGGTGGAGGCAGAATTGTCGTCCTCATTTTGGTCTCACTCCAAATTCTTCTTGGGACAGTGCTTGCTAAAGAGCAATATCACAGTTACTTGAATGGTAGGGTGACAATGCACATGCATCCAAGCTAGATCTCTCTGGAGTTGTGCAGGACATCTGATTGTCAGAGGATTGTTGCATGTTCCTCCCCCTCGGTTGACCATTGTCTTCACCTGACTGGGTTGGTCATGAGAGTAAGGCAAGAGATTTCATCTCTACCCCTCCTGCCACATTTGGTCCTGATTCATTTATGACAATATATTGCACTATGGATAGACTGTCCAACATTATTCTTAGTCACAGGTTGACTGAAAGGATGGGCTGGTAGTATAGATACTAAAGGCTTGCACCAGCTCTGAACCAATCTTTAAATTCCGTTTATATAAAGTAAGTTATTTAAAACAGTCTCCCTGTTTGCAAATGGCTACTTGATATTGTGGTTTAGGTGAACATGGAAACGGCTCGGTTCTTCAAATCTGACTTTGAGGAAAATGGCTCCATGGACAACGTGTGTCTGTTCTTGAACTTGGCCAATGATCCAACGTAAGTAGGTAAAATGGCTGTTTTTCCCAACCAGAAATGTGGAGAACTGGTGCACTGGAAAACATGTCACTATGGTGTCCAAAAGCTGCTGGAAATTGGTTTTGAGAACCTTAGAATCATAGGGTTAGAAGGGAACATAATGGTCATCTAGTCTAACCTCCTGCCAAGATGCAGGATTGTTGTCTAAACTATCCAAGACAGATGCCTATCCAGCCTTCTTTTGAAAGCCTCCAGTGAAGGAGCTTCCACAACCTTCCGAGACATCTGTTCCATTGTCCTTAAAAGAAGCCACATTACTGGCTTGTCAAATATCTTGTGTTAGTGACAGTAGGCTCTGAGATACTGTAAACCTGGACGCTAATTATGTGCATTCCAATTAGTATATTGAGGTTTCACAGGGCTCCTAACCTGTTTCCTCTCTTACTTTTGAGTTGTGCTGTTCAGTGTATGCAGTTGTAACTTCAAAGTATTGGGTAGTGTTGAACATGCCATTCTGTCCTTTCAGCATTGAGCGTATTATCACCCCTCGACTCGCTCTAACCACCGCTGAGTTCTTGGCCTATCAGTGTGAGAAGCACGTACTGGTCATTCTGACGGATATGAGCTCCTATGCTGAAGCTCTACGAGAGGTACTTGTTCCTGTTTAGCAGATAAATGTGTCTGCCTGTTAGGCATCCTCCAAATAGGGCTGAGATCTACTGGGAGCATAAAATGAGTAATTTATTCAGCAAACATCTAGCTGTTCTTCAGTCCTTTTTGAGAAGGATACATAATTCATTTAAAAAAGGCTAGTCTGTCAGGTTTTAAGTTATTCCTAACAAGTTAGTCTAGATCCGGGGATGGACAGTACATACCGCTGACTTTCCACATTCCATGTTAAACCAGACACCTGTAACATGGGCTCTGTCAGAAATAACAGTGCACAGGAATCTCCCGTTTTAAAACTAATTTATCCAGTTGCTTATAGCTCTAGTGGGAAAACGTATAAAAATTACTGATGTTTGCATGCAAGGTTAAGCTACTTCTGCATTTCTCAGGCTTCTGAAACTAGCCAGAACTGTGTCATAAAGCATTGCAAAATTGGCTTGTCTGCCTGGATATATAATTCATTTGTAGTGGAGACTGATTCAGTAGTTCCTTGTTAACCTTGCAGTCAATTTCTGATCAGCATTACAGGATCTCTGTTTTACACAGGGAATGATCTTCATGCCTGGCTTGTGGGTGCTCTCTTGTAGAGGATTTGAATAGCTGTATTTTGGCACCACCATGTGGCAGGTCCTGTTAATTATTAATATAACTTTATTGGATGTGGTGGCAGACTTTGTGGTGGTTGTGCCTGAACTCTCAGTGATGAGCTTTGAGTAACTTTGCCTGAATTGCCTGCAGGTTTCAGCAGCTAGAGAGGAAGTGCCTGGCCGACGTGGCTTCCCTGGTTACATGTACACTGACTTGGCCACTATATATGAGCGAGCTGGACGTGTGGAAGGCAGGAATGGCTCCATTACCCAGATTCCTATTCTTACTATGCCCAATGATGGTGAGTCCTGGCCATTGCTTTTCTCTGGGAATAGATCTGCTTTTCACATATGGGCATGTAACATCACTTACTTGTGTCATGTAGTTCTTGGATGTTTTAGCACTATTGCTGTGTGCATTCCATGGGAGGGTATTGATTGAGGATAATCACATGATGCCTGATTCCTACGAGTCAGGAGGCTGGAGTTGCTAGTTTTAATCATAGAATCACAGGACTGGAAGGGACCTCAAGAGGTCTTCTAGTCCAGTCCCCTGCACTCAAGGCAGGACCAAGCATTATCTAGACCATCCATGAGAAGTCTGTCCAACCTGCTCTTAATCTCCAATGCCTGAGATTCCACAATCATTAATTTCCTTCCCCTTATTGGGTACTGGAGCTCCTTTAGACTTTGGATAAAGATCTGCAACCTCAGTGTTGGCCAAGAAGAGAAGCTGTACCTTAACAGTAAAAACGTGTCCATCCTATTGTGCAACATATAACATCTCAAAGGAATCAGATCTGTCACACAGCTGAGGTGCTCATCTGTGTGTGCAGTATTGTAGCTGTGTTGGTCTCAGGATATTAGACAAGGTGTGAGGCAATATCTTTTATTGGATCCACTTCTGTTCTTGAAAGAGACAAGCTTTTGAATTTATGCACCGCTCTGAAGACCCGAAGAGCTCTGTGTAAGCTCAAAAGCTTGTCTTTCACCAACAGAAGTTGGTCCAGTACAAGGTATTACTTCATCCACTTTGTTTCTAGTGCTCTTATATGGTCAGTCCAAATCCCATCTGGCTCAAGAGATGTATTTCAAAGAGTTAGAAGTACTCTAATTTCAGCATCCTCGAGAACCAGTTGGAGAGATAATGTATTAAGACCATTGGATCACCTCAGAGTTTTGGGGAAAATATGCACAATAGCATCTCGCATACAAAATACTTTAGTTCTCCTCACTCTTGAGGTGTATGAAGTATCATGCCACCTATCAAATGGGCAGTGAGGCACAAAGGTGAGATGACTTTCCCTTTCAATCTTTTGCATGGTAAAGCAACTGCATGTGTCCGGCAATTGGGTAACTAGCAATTTCAAGATGACGTGCAGAACAGACTGTCTCTGTAATAATGCAATGCATTGTTTTTAGTAATGGCAGTGCTGCCTAGGATTTTAGAATGCCCCTTACATTGGTTTAACAAGCCTATTGGTGGCTTTTATCAAGTCCTTCGGTCCCTTTTTCTTAGTGGATGTATTTCTATCTAGTTGAGACTGTTTTGTCATCCTCTGCTTTCTTATGTGCAGTATTTGAATTAGCTTCAAGGCATTTTAAATGGCATACTAATTACATTAGATTATTATGGTATTTAAAGTAAAATATGCTGTTCAGACAGCTTTTATAAAGCTGACACATCAGAGTGGCTTTGGCTGGAATTAATATAAAAAGCGGGGTCTGAAAACTTAACATAAAACCACTTCCTCTTGCAGATATTACTCATCCCATCCCTGACTTGACTGGATACATTACTGAGGGGCAGATCTACGTGGATAGGCAGCTGCACAACAGACAGGTAGGTACCACACCTCTGAGCAATCTTACATGCAAAGTTCTTAGTTAGTTTTAGTCTGCGTTCTTCTATTGGCTGGTTCTTCTGACAAAAGATATTAGAGGAAGGACTTTTATAATACTGGTCTGGTTGAGGTTGCAGGTCCTCCTCTTTAGAAGTAGGCAGCCCTGGGGGGAGAAGATGCCATAGATTGAAGACTGTAGGTCTAAAAGCAATTGCCTGTTTAATAGAACTGGGTGTCTGAATTACTTGCCATGTGTAAGCTGTCCACTCTGACTTCATTGCAAAGTAAACTTAGCAAGATAACAGATTACAAAGATCCTCTTTGTAGGTTTACAAATCCCTTCCTTACAAATCCCCTCCTGAACCTGAGGGCCAGTCCAAAATGACCACTTCTCAGACTTTCCAGGTTGTGCTATTTCTTTCCATTCTCAGGAGAACTTTTATCTTCATGAGCTAGCTCTTAGGAAGCTGTTTGTATCTAAATTAATACAAAGTTGCAGAAACCATATTTATGAATTCTTGGTGCTGGTACATGCAGACTAACACTGAATACATTGAAGTGCTAGAAGCAGCAGATACCAGGCTACTGGCTTTTTGAACAGTAGTGTGAATGCCACCAACTTTCTCTCAAGTCTCTATACTATGAACAGATTGTAGGGTACATGTAGGAAGAAAACTTTCATGTAACTAACCAATAATGTTGAGCTTCCACATGTTTTTTTTCAGTGCTATCCATTAACTTTCTTTTCTCCTCCCAAAGATTTACCCACCTATTAACGTGTTACCCTCCTTGTCTCGACTGATGAAGTCTGCTATTGGAGAGGGTATGACCAGGAAGGATCATTCAGATGTGTCCAACCAGCTGGTATGCATTACCTTTCTTATGTGGAATCTGTATTGAGCTGTACATACACCTTTGCTGCGTCCATCAAGCACCCTGAAAAGGATCAGACTGGCTAGCACTTTCAAATCTGAAGCCGCTTCACTCTGATACCTTAAAGCTGAGATTCTGCTGTAGTCCACTGATAAGAGCCTTTGTACAAATCTGTTCTATAAGTGACCCACTCCTCCCATTTGGTCTGCTGCTACAAGCCCTTTTCAGTTACTGGGCTTTGTGCACAAACAATATGTAGGCTCTTAATGTACCAATAAATAGTCTGTGGAGTTCTTTCCAGGCTCATTGTGCCAAATGCTGCTTTATCTTTCCACACCAACCACCCTGTTGATGTATTTTGTGCAGTGTGTCATATTATCCAGCAGATGCTGCATATACAGTTAGTCAACTTAAGTTTTTGTTCCTTAAGTAACTTACTCTAATACCAGGTTCTGACACTGCACCCAACACTATCCTGTCTGAGCCATGTCATGCTGTTTCTTGCTCCCCCATCCCTCAGCTCTCTTTAAAATCATAAAGATTCTGGAATAAAAGCCCCAAATTCTGTCGTCCTATCCACCCAGTACACTGTTGGTTCTGTACGTCACTCCTTGTAACATAGGTCAAACGCCTCATGATCTTGCTTTCTCCCCTGTTTTCCCCTCCCTTCTAGTATGCCTGCTATGCTATTGGAAAGGATGTGCAAGCTATGAAGGCTGTAGTTGGTGAGGAAGCTCTTAGCTCAGATGATCTTCTTTATCTGGAGTTTCTGCAGAAGTTTGAAAGGAACTTCATAGCTCAGGGTAAGTATGTCTAAAGTATATGGGACATACTCTGCAAGGCACTCAAACCATGGAGTGACCAGGTCTTGTCTTTGACACTGATCTCTGAGCTGTTCCCATAATTTAGTCTCTTACCTCTTCAGGTCCTTATGAAAATCGCACTGTTTACGAGACCCTGGACATTGGCTGGCAGCTTCTGCGAATCTTCCCCAAAGAGATGCTAAAGAGAATTCCTCAGAGCACCCTGGCAGAGTTCTACCCTCGAGACTCCACTGCAAAGCACTAGCCACGGCTTCATCTCTAGCTCTGTACTCTGTGAAAGGCTGTTTATTTTCCTCTTTCATGTGTTGGTGTTTGTCACTCCTGTAATTAAAACCAAGAATAAGTGACATGTTGTGCCAGTGTTCCTGATGTGTTAAGCTGATAAGAATTTAAAATCTCTTTCCAAATCCTGGATCTTCAGTGGTTTTGGTAAAATTTCCTGAGGGGAAGAAGCTTCAAAGTCACCTATCTTTGTAGATGTATGTAACTGCAGTTACTATAATTATGTCTTCTAGACTGACTTCCTTTAAATCATCTCAGGAGAGGGATTACCAGAAGCTGCACTTGGTCTCTAAACCAGGAACAAATATAACTAGTTATTTAGGGGGAGCCAAGGAGCAAGTGGTAGCCCCCCTCTTGCCCAGAGCACCTGCATTCAGCCTGATCATGTGCTGCTGCTGTGCTGTTGCCTAGAACAGATGGCACTCTGTGCTGACCTGCTATTGTGATGGATGGACAGACTAGCAAGAGGAAAGTTGGCTACATGGCAGCGTACATCTGATACCAGAACACAATTCACTGTTGGCTTTAATTAGAACTGCGGGATCCTTGATCATTTTGCTGCTGTCCCCAGAGTTATGCATATATGAAGTTGCAACATTTGCACAAATAATGCTTTCCAAGTAGCACAGCAAGCTTCCTACCTCTTCAGAGATCCAAAGCAGTAGGTCTCTATATGAGGATCATAGGTTTTGTCCTTATCTTGGACTAGGGAGTCAATCAACCTGTTGAACTGCCCCCTTGGAAAAGGTGGAGAAGCAGGAAACTTACTCCAACCATTCCACTCCCTGAAATATAGAAGTCACAAATGTGAAAAGGGGCTAAAGCCCAGCGCTGTCCCAAATCATGCAAACGCCTGATAGTACAACACTGTAGACTGTCCAAAGCTTCAAACTCTCCTCAGTACAAAACTGAACTGTTATCCCATTATAGGAGACAACCTTATACCAGGTCCTCCAGATACAATTGTATTGGTAGTGTTGTGGTGGGCTCCAGTTAATTTTGTAATTTAGAAGTCTTGTACTAAATGATGCAGAGGGGCAGAAGGCAACTCCTGTTGGCACGTGTGAAAGGATATTTTGAATTCTCTGGATGACATTGGGCCTTAAACCATGTTTTAACTTTGGTTTAAATCACCCTTCCAAACATGGATTTGGCTAGCCAGTTTAGATCCGGCCAAACAGTTAAGTGTTTCCAAAACACTCCTAACCCAGCCAGTATCTCCATGCTTGGAATTAGTTTAAATCAGGTTCAAAGCCCACTGCAGAGAGGGTTTTAGAGTTCCTTATTTGCTTTCCATTTCCAGCCTAATCTGGTCAGTTCAAGTTATTTTGTCTATCCATGCATGAGTTGCAAACCATGTTAGTACCTGCCTAGACAAGTGTTAAACTCAGAGGTGTAACATGGTTTAAACTGTGCCGAGTACCTTGACTTCAGCTTGTCCCTGATGTTGCCCTGCAGCTCTGTCCTGTGCAGGTCTAACTTTCTATTGTTTGGTCTCTGTAACTCGCATGCAATTGCAGTTTCTTTAGTGCATTCCATCTTAAAGCTGTATCAATTCTATTTTTCTTGGGGAGGGGGGAATGGGAAGGTGTTAGCATGAGAATATTTTAATGTAGAAAATGTGATATCTGAATAAGTTAAAGATGAAAAATAAATGTTGAAGAAATCAAGTCTCAGTGGCTCTATAGTGAAAAGATGCTTTCCTTGGGCTTTCCTGAGGCATGTGAAGTCATTTGGAATAGACAGCAGGAATATCTCACAATTCCAGTGAAACCATTTTACACGCACATCCGCTACGCTAAACTACAAAACTTGAGACCTGCTGGTTAAAATTGTAGCAAATCTTCCTCACACTTGCAGGCAAATTTTACATGAGACATGATCCTGCACACATCTGCTTCGTTTCCCAACTACCGTTATGGGGGTGGTACTGGTGCATAAATAGGCATTGGCAAAAAATAGCTCTGCACCTAGAGGACATTTATCCCTGGATTAAATCTTTAATTCTACAAACATGTAACAGTTACCATGTCTAAGGTGTAGACTTAAGACTAACTGTCCCCAGTATTAGCTGTAGTGGCTCAGTGCTCTCATATATAGCCATGAGCCCATCTTCCAGTTTCTGAAACACACTGGAAGCTTAGAGTGTGAGGTTGGTTTTATGGTAAGGGGGAGAGTAATGGGACTAGGCAGACCCTGGTTCTATTCCTGGATCTTCCTATGCAACCAAGGCCAAATCTCTTCTGCTGCCATTTCTTCAAAGGGGAATAATATACGGTCAATGAATTAGCTTCAGTTACCAACATTCATAGTGGCTTTTGAACTGATGATTGTTTTATGAAAATGGAAAATATTACAGAAGTACAGACCTGAGAAGCATATATTATGGTGCTGGGTTCCTGACAACATCTAACGGGAGAGAAGATGGGAGAGGAGTAGGAGGTAGCAACCACCTAGCTTTCTTCCAGTGGCAGGATCACAACCAAACCTGCTCTGAAAATTGCCTGGATCATCTTTGGTCTGTGCACAGAGCCAAGCACTGGTCAATGACTATGATTTCTTCATGGCTCTCCACTAATGCAAATAATTTGATGTCTCATGACAGTTCCTTCTCAGAATAAAGGTAGGACGGATACCAAAGTTCAGGATAAGCCTTTCCTTCAGATTTCATTGTGAGCCTTTTCTGAGGTCTCTACTCAAATTTGTATGGCAGGTGTCTTCTGTTACATGTCTACAGGGCTCTGCTGCTGTATTAAAAGGTGGAGGGTTGTGCTAGCAAATAAGCTAGTCTCTAGCCTTCTCCCCCCAACACTTCCACTGCTGGGAGTGCTGCTCTAGCTCGGAGTGGGTCTAGATGGCAGGGTGGGTGAAACAGCAGGAGCTGCTTGTGCTCTGCCGTAGTATCCCCATTGTTGCTGCTGCCGGTGGGGAAAATATAGAGAAGGCCATAGAGTGGAATTGAGCTAGTGTTACATGCCCCATAATTGATACAAACCTGCCTCTGGAGGAGGAAAAAACCCCCACACTTTGGCACTTCACCAAAACTGTCTTGGCACTACAAGGCCTCACCCACCTTGTCTCATTGAAATCTCCAGCTCTGTGTAGCTCAAAAGCTTGTCTCTAACAGAAGTTGGGCCAAGAAAATACCTCACCCACCTTGTCTCTCTGATAGTGTGACCAACATGACTACAACCCCAAATACCCAATTCACTGACTTTACCCCATTATGGGAGTATGCTATCCCAAAGTTAAATGAACGTAGTACAAGTCCTTACCATACTCCTCTGTGGAGTGAGTTCACAATGTGTCAGGGTCACTAGCATTAACAGTTTCTGCTGAAAGTCAGGTGGGTGATTGACTCATCCTCCCTTTAGGCCAGTTATCTCATCCTTCCTCCCGGCTAGGGTGATGTAATCTGCAAAACATGAGCATTTGAATGGCCATAAACTCTGGGGCTTAATCCTTCAGCTAGGCAAAATGGGTGGGAAGAGTGAGTTGCTGTCTGGGCTGAAGTCAGTTTTCAGGAAGGGTGGGATAGCATGGCACCAGCAACTCTGTGCATCACAATTGTTAGTTTGCACCAGAAAAGGCTTAGGAAAGCATGTATTAGAAATACACTAAAGGAAAGGGGCACAAACTGAGGGTAAAGCGTCAGAATAAGGGATTTTCCATGGGCCCTACTCCAGATCCCCAGGCTACTGCAACTGAACCTGGATCTACATAATTTTTGTGCCATAACTGTTGGGGCGGGGGGGGGTTAATACGGACATTGTTATACTGGTACAACCTCTAAGGCCTGGTCTACACTACGACTTTAATTCGGATTTAGCTGCGTTAATCCGAATTAATCCTTAACCCGTCCACACAACGGAGCCAGTTACTTCGAATTAAAGGGCACTTAAAATCGATTTCTGTACTCCACCCCGACGAGCAGAGTAGCACCAAAATCGATTTTGTTAATTCGAATTAGGGGTAGTGTGGCCGCACACCACCGAATTAATGTGGTTAAAATTAATGGGGTAGTGTGGCAGCACACCACCGAATTAATGTGGTTAAAAACCGAATTAATGTGCTTAGTGTGGCCGCGCACAATCGAATTTATACAATCTGTTTCCCAAATTCGAATTATCTAAATTCGAATTAATCTCGTAGTGTAGACGTACCCTAAGGTGGATCCAGTTATACAGGTTTAGCTTTTCCCTCCCTAGTTGGGAATATGTTATACTGCCATAAGTTTGTAGTGTTATAGCCATATTGTCCCAGGATAGGAGAGACAAGGTGGGTGAGGTAATAAATTGCTCTGTGTATGTGGGGAGAGGGTTATGTCACTTTATAGTTAAAATGGTACCACTGTAAACATGCGTAAACATGTGTAAACATCCTCCCCATAAAAAGAAAAAAGTAGGGGAATGTAGTAGGAAAAAAGCCTGAAACATAAGCCCTTGTTCACTTTTTAAGGTCATGCCCCCTTGCACTTCAGTACACTTTTTAAGGGCCATGCCTGGAGTTTCCCCAACTTCTGTAGTGCTGCTGTGACAGCCATCTCCTGTAAATAAAGTTTCCTTTTGCTTGCGGGATAAAACCCAGGATTCCCTGAGGTCTCCTCCTCTACATCAAACAGCCATTCCATTTTGAAATTCACTGAGGTACAGGAGTCCAACAAGGCCTTGTAGCAGATGAAGGAGTTAGTTGATATTTTTAAAGTCACTTAAATGTTCAAACTAATTATTGGAAAATATGTTTTTCCCTGGGCAAGACACTTCAGAAGCCATTATCTCTAGGAAAATGGCATTTATAATTGCATTGCCAGTCTTGGATGTATATCTTGACTTTTCCAGGCACACCTTTATGAGAGTAACATTCATTCATTCCCTGCTGTTCTCAAAAAGGGGGGAGGAGGAGTAGAAAAATGGAAGACAATATGCATAGCAGAGAAGGATGCCAAGAGCCAGCAGAAAGGCGTTTCTGACTCAGTGGGTGACTTTGGTTAATGTCATGCCTATATGCCTCAGTTTCCCCATCTGTAAAATGAAAATGATACTCCCTTTTGTAAAAGCAACAAGGAGTCCGGTGGCACCTTAGAGACAAACAGATTTATTTGGGCATAAGCTTTTGTGTGTAAAAAACCTCACTTCTTCAGGTGCATCTGAAGAAGTGAGTTTTTTTACCCATGAAAGCTTATGCCCAAATAAATGTTAGTCTTTAAGGTGCCCCCGGACTCCTTGTTGTTTTTGTGGATACAGACTAACACAGCTACCCCCTGATACTTGACTCCCTTTTGTAAAGCATCTTGTGGGCCTTTGATGGAAAGGGGGAAGAATGGTCTTGTAGTTGAGGCACTGGCTTGCATCTAAGAAAGTCTGGAGTCAGTTCCAGCTTTGCCACATATTTCCTGTACCCTCATATTGAGCCCCATAGAGCCAGGTGCTGTATATACACCTAGTAAGAGACAATCACTGTGTGTGCGCCAAAGAGTCTAAATAGACAGGGCAGACAAAGGGTGGGCAGAGAGGAAGTATTATTTTACAGAGGGGGAGTTGAAGCACAGAGAGATTAGGGCCTAGACCCTCAACGGTATTTACGCTCCTAACTTCCATGGAGTTCAGCGAAAGGAGTCTAAATACCTTTGGAATCAGGGCCTTGCCCAAGGGCACACAGGCAGCAGTACTGCCATCATCGATCGTTCAGCAAGCGTAAGGCAGGGTCCAAAAAATCATGAGATGGAGATTGTTCCAAAGCAGAACCAGGAACTGAACAGGAGCCTCCTGAATTCTAGCACAGGGCCACAATCCCCCCTAAAGGAAAGTCTTGTGATTAAAGCACTTTAATAACTGCTTTAAATTATGGCAGCAGAGCGAACTCTCTGTCCAGCTAAGGGAGACTGGACCTGCCTGCACCCTGGGGCTTGTTCTTGGTTTGGAAACATCCATTACAGGAGAAGGTCCAAAGTTCAGAAGTGACCTCAGGCAAAAGGGATTTAAAACACCGCTCAGGCTGGGAGAAGGGATTCCTAAAGCCCTGCAGCAGCCGGGACAAAGGCTATGCAAACATCCACGGGGCAGGAGTGTTTTGGAGCCAGGCACAGGCACCTGCCCTTAAATCTCTGCAGAATTGTGAGGTTCATTAAAAAACAAATAAAAGAATCCCTGTGAACATGAATGGGCTGGAATTAAGTGTGACTGAGAAGCCAATGTATTAGCTATAACTGAGGTCCCTGTCAATCAGTCACTCTCACTTGCCTGGTGAAGGTTGCAAGGGATCTATTTGTCAATGTGCTGCAATAGTTTCTCATTTGACAAGCCTGCTGCCGCCTGATGAAAGGCGTTTCCTTTCCTCACTTAGCACCTTCCTCATAGGGGGTGAGGAAAGAGCAGCAGTATCAATACCTTTAAAGCTAAATTGCTGGCTGCTGATAGTCTTGAGAGGTGCTAACTAATTGGTGTGGCTTCACCAATGAGAGAGCCCGGCTGATTTGGCCAAAGGGCACAGACTTAATATAAGTGATCCAGAAGCAGGGTTGGATGTCTTATGTGTTTAGTTAAGCAATGGCTTCCTCCAGGCACCTATGGACTAGTGTGAAGAGTGTACTTGCTGCCAGTCTACAAAAGGTTAGTTTTCTAATGTGTAACATACATTTTTAGTGGTAGGTTCTCTTTGGTTAAATGATCTGCTCAGTCATGGTTCTCTAGGACTTTAACATGATAATGGGCTCCAAGTCTAGTAACCCTAGAGCTGGATGAAAACTTCCTAAAACTTGAATTCCTTTTTTTTTTTTTTTAATTGCTGTTAGAATTCTGAACTTTGGCAAAAACACCCAACTTGAAGCTTCTTTTCTCTTTTCTTTCCTCTAGCCCTCTCCTGCATTGCTGTAACTTTCTTCTTGCTGAAAAAAGCTGTAGGCTAACATTTTTGAAAGTAAGTAGTGACTCTAGTTACCTGACTGAAGACACCTTTAAAGTGTGTGGCTTTATTTCTTTGGTGGGTGCTCAGCAATTTCTAAAAGCCAAGTGTTTTAAGGTGTCTGAGTACCTAAAATAGCTAGTAGCTTCTGAAAAACTGGACTGTAACTTAAATGAGATTAATGATTCCGCTACCGTCTGGTATAAGGCATAAAGATAACTTCTTATATCCTCTGCTACAGTGGTCTTGCCTTTCCTGCATATAGTCTTTCATTAGGCATTCCCATTAACTTTAGTACTGGGCTCTTCTTAACAAGAGATCTGGCTGTATCTGTATCTGTGGAAGTATGTGTAGGGGAACTTACTATCTCTCCTCTTTAGATGGTACGTTAGATCCTCAGAAGAAGGAGCCGCCTCCACCGTGTGTGTCTGATGGCCCTGTGTGTCCAGAGGATGGGGTGGTAAGACTCCAAATAACCCCTTCTAGCCATGTGTAATGACTGCTCTTGGGGCAGTGGTGAACTATTCTAGTCTGAGTGTGCATTTGCTTAGAATAGCCACTTAACACTGAAGCAGCCTGTGTAATGACTGGAAGCGCTCTTGTGAAGTCATATAATTTAGCATATAAATCTGAGGCGCTCAAGCCTGCCTTAGACACTTGGATTCCCCAGTGCCTGTTAGCTACTGTACTAGGTACCCAAATTCCTAAGGCAGCTTTGAAAGCCTGTTGGCTGGAATGCCTCTTCTTGAGTTAGTGAGTGTAGAAGCATCTAGAGTACTGCGGGGACTCCCAAAACTAACTCTTCTGCAGCAGATACTAAAGTTTTTACCTGATCTGAAAACAAACTGTAGCTAGCCCCAGGCTTAGGTAGTGAATTATGGCAATTCACATTCAGTTCCTAACTCTATTAAAGATTGCTCACTCTAAACAATGAGATTCATATTTATTGTATGCTTGGTCCTCTAGGTCTCAAGGTGGACAGTTTTCTTTTGTACTTGAGAAAGGAAGGCTCTTGTCTCCAGTTTGTTGCCAAATTGTTTTGTTCTGGCTGAAATGTTCTGGGGTGAAATGCGGGGGAGGGGGGGAACAAGGAGAACTTAAGTACCCATGTTGGGAGAAGATATCGATTTGATCTCTGTGGTTAAGACTGACTGGAACCTCTGAGACTTGGACCCTGTTTCTAGCTATGCCACAGATCCCCTGTTTGACCTTGGACAAATCACTTAATCTCTCTTCTGTAAAACAGAAGAGGGGAAACTTTATTTCCGCATCAGATGAGTGTTCTGAGGATAGCATTAATTCAATGAGCCCACTGGCATGACAAGCTGTTTTGCCAGAAGACAATAGATCTGGAGACTTCAACAGCTGAGTTAAGGGAAAGTGGGTGGGTCAGCTTTTGTGGCCTGCATCATGCGGGAGGTCAGACTAGATGACCATAATGGTCCCTTCTGACCTTAAAGTCTGAGTCTATAACTAACTAGGTAGTAAGCCAGCTACCTCAGAAACATCAGCAGATGGATTGATGCCCAAAGGAGTCTTAAGATCTGTTGCAATCCCAAAAGGTGGGAGGTGGTGGTGAGAAACCCTCATATTAGAGATCCTACTTGACAATACTAAGTGCTGTAGCTATTAATAAAATGTGAAATAGCCATTCAGTCTGGAGCCTAGGCAATCCCCTTCAGTATAATCAGCCAACACAATCCTCACCTGGAGAGGCTGGGTCAGGTCTGAACCACACAATCTACACAAATTGCAAAGCAAATCCTAAACAGTGACAAACCAATACAGCTGCTAAGTGGCAGTATTAGTCCATGGTTTGGCCTGATGCACCCGTGTACCTTGAGTAGTTACTTAAGGCTTGTCTAACTGAGAAAGTTGTACTGGCTTAGTGTCAGTATGTGTTGGTTTTTAAGTAGACTTAAACGGGTGCGAAAGGCTGCGTGGATGTTATTTTGGGTTTAAACTAGACTTTTATTTCACTTTAGCTGAGGCCAATTAAAAATAGACTTATGCTAAAACCAAAATGAGGTGCTCTTAAACTGAAATAAGAGTGTCTACCCAGAAGCTGACACTGGCTGAATTTAAATTGGTTTTTAAAATAGATTAAGATAAACCAATGCAACCTTCCTGTGTACACAAGGCCTTGATCCTAGTTTGATTTGGTAACAGGTGTCTTGCACTCATGTCACAGCAACTGAGGTTTTTAGTTTCATCCCCTTCTTTAAATCTTCTCTGACGACTGACTGCTTCTCCCTTAACAGGCAGTCCTGTTTTCAGCAGTGGGACTGGGTGGCAGATTTTGGTCTCCACACTTCTATATTGATTTAACTATTTTGGGAGTGTGTGTGACTTTTTACTGAAACAGCTATATGAGCACAGCCACTAGTGTGGATGCAGTTGCCGTGGTATAAATGTACTGTTACCAGTGTAGCATATTCCCTTTCCCTAATAGGAATAAGTGATGCGAATATAAGCACCTTTATACCAAAATTGTCAACACTAGAGGGTGGTATCATTGAAGTGGTAAAACAATATTGGGTTAACTGTGTCCTGGGAAACAAGTGCCCGGGACTGGGGAATTAAAACCGATTCCAATGTTCTTTCAGAGAACTTTCGGTTGCCCTACAGAAAATTGTCACTATCAAGCAGGGTGGGGAAACGACAACTGCTAGCTTTAGGGAGGTGTTAACATCAGAGCCTTACCAGCATCCTTTTAAATGTAAAACTCATCAGGGACTGCAGAGTGTTTGTTTTAAGCAACATCAACCTGAACTCCCCTCCTGCTTTTGTTCCAGGCTAGGCTCTTTGGTTAATCATCCTCCAGACTGATACTGCAGTGATTGGGTCTCTGTATTTTTGGATTTTCTAGAGATGCAAAATGACCTTGGCTGGGAAAAAGAGCAGGGTGTCTTTTCTGTCCTCTGCATTCTTGAATTTTTTCCAGTTAGGCCCTTTTCATACTCTGATCTGATGGGTACTGGCTGTATTTAGCCATGACTATGCAAGGATTCTCTTTCCTCAGCCTGCTATTCACTTGTGTAGATGTTCTCTGATCCAGGTTATGCTACAAAGTATCCTGCCTTCTGGGACACATGCTATTATAGCAGTGGTACCTTCCCAATATGGTTAAGTCCACTTTGCAGGGTAGCTGGGACTGAATCTAGTGCATGGGAGACAATAGTACAGCCTGGAGGACTGAGCACTGGAGTCAAGAGACTTGGTCCTGGCTCTGCCATTGACCAGCTTGTGACTTTGAGCACGTCACTTCCCACCCCTCTGTTTCCTCATCTGTAAAATGGGGGATTATGATAAATGCCTCACTTTGAGATGTGGTGATGGGCACTATATCAGATGGGTATTGCATTATTCCCGTTGTGCAAATACAACCAGCTCTCACTGCCAAGCCCTACTTTATGCACCAGGGAAAATGTCCAGGGAAGCTTTAGGCTGGATGATAAGGTGCTGGGCTGGGGGTCAGGAGAACTAGATCTTGCTCCCATCTCTGGCACTGGCCTGCTTTGTGACCTTGGGTAAGTCTCTTCCCCTCTAGGGTGACCAGACAGCAAGTGTGAAAAATCAGGATGGGGTGGGGGGTAATAGGCACCTATATAAGACAAAGCCCCAAATATCAGGACTAGCCCTATGAAATCAAGACATTTGGTCACTATTCCCTTCCCACCCTGTGTCTAGCTTGTCTACTTAGATTGTAGGCTCTTCAGGGCTGGTACTTCTCTTGCTATGTAGCTGGTCTTGTCTAAACACAGTTACTTGGGTTTAACTCAGATTTTCATTAGACTGGTGCCTGATCTCACTTGTTTCAAACTCATTCTGTTGGTTTAGCTTGTATCAGCAAATGTACTGATCTAAGCTAACGCAATAGAACAAGACAAAGGCATCGGTCTAACTAAATCTGTATACAGTAACACTAGTTACAATGGAACAACTCTGTCGGTCAGGCCTCTGTAAAGCAGTTTGCACAATGGGACTTGGGCTGGGGGGGTGTTTTCAGGAGCTACTGTAATACAAAAAACTCTTTGCCAGGCTCCACTCCAGACTAGTGCGAGTCCCCAGCATGACCGTCCCCTTCCTCCTGCCCATGCAGAGCCTCAGACCAGAGAAACACCAAATCAAAATGCTGAACTACTTTATCTACAGCGCATTCATGGTAAGCTCAGTTCTGCAGGGGGGGTGAAGCACGGGCATGGAGCATGTTCTGCAGGAAACCATTCCTGTGTGCAAGCGTTCCAGTCTGCTGCAGTGACTTTAGTGCTAGAACTGGCCTGAATGCCCCATGGCTCCACAATGGGGCATTATCCAAGGTAGCATCTTTCCATAAGGTGAAGACAAGGCTATGACCACTTGGCCAGTGTCTTGGCCCAACTAGATAACTCTGCCTAAATTCCCCCCCTTGCAGTGTGAGAGGTAGTAATCTTCACTTTCTGACTAACACTTTAGCTGTGATCTAAACAGCTGCCATGTTCTGCTCTAGAGATGGCCGCATTTCATTGTATCCTGGAGTGTACAATCAAAAGCAAGTAAGCACATTAATGGAGAGTGCTGGGGAAATGTGGATAGCGTCTTCAGTGACTTGGATCTTTCAATTCAGAGCTCGAGGAGGAACTGAAATGTTCTCAGTCGTGGACCAGACAGCTGTCCTGCCGTGTGAATGAGCTGGAGCGCCTCATGTGCCCAGAGGTAGGCAGACACTTAAGCTCTCATGGGAGCATTGAGAAGGTCTGGATTCTGGTGACTGATCTTTCTCCCTGACCCCCTCGCACTGTGCAGGTGGAGTGGCGTAACTCTGTCCAGCCCAGCCTGGGTGAGAAGCTGCAGTTGCACCTGGAGCGCTCGCTACTAGAGAAGCAGGAGCTGGAGTGCAGAGCTCTGAGGGCTGAGGAGAGCATCCAGGGCCTCAAGCGTGAGAGTAAGGACCCTACGTGTGATGCATTAGAGGTGTGGGGAAGTGTGAAATTCTTTGCACCACGTATATGGCTGATTCCAGGCTCAGAGCAATACTCCCTTGTGGGAAAGGAGGCTGGAGTGTGGCCAGGAACAAAAGCTGCTCCAAACTTGCTGTCTATCTGGGGGTGGAAGTAGGGAGACCGCACTGACCATGCCAAACACCTATATATGAAGCTCAAAGCATTTCAGAGATGGGTGAATCTCCCCCTTTTCTTACACATCTGGGAGGTAAATCAAGTGACTTGTATCCAGGGTACTTAACTGTCATGCCCTTGGTGTAACCACTATCCAGAGCTGTCATTTGCTGATGCCAACATTGACACTAAATGGAATGTCTCTTTCCCTCTCCCCCTCTGTAGTTGCTGTTCTGCAGAAGCGCCTGCAGGCTGAGGGTCCCTCTCCAACCACCCTAGCTCTATTGGCTACTGCTCCTCAGTCTCTTCCACCATCACCTTCCCCTCCCCTGCAACTTTCTTCCATCAGGTAAGACCTATCACTATGAAGGGATGGGTATAGATGGGCGACCCTACAACAACCTCAAACCCTAGAGATAAACCAGGCTGTGGGGCTGGGATGACTAAATGGATGTCAGGAGTAGTGGGGGGAAGACTCCAAATTGCACCTTCCACCCAGGTTTCAGACCTACAACTCTGCAAAGAACTGAGTCTTTGGATTTGCCAGTGAACTGAAGAGTTGGTTTTGAGTTGAACCGGAACTTTGAGCTAATTTAAAACCCAGAACTTTGTTCTGCAATATTTGCGTTTTGACTTCTCTCATCTTTAAACTCCTCTGATAAGAGTTCCGAAACAGTCACTCAAAACTGAAAAACAAACACTTAGTTTTTTTTCCCAGAAATTTGTGGTGGTTTTGCAAAAAAAATAAAAATTCTAAATTCTCAGTGTTGCAAAATCTGAATTTTTCCACTTGACAAACTTTGACATATTTTGCCAAACTCTATTCAGGTCCCTCGTGTAGCTGGCAATGTTGGGACTTGAAGTCTCCATCCTGGCTGGATCACTGCCTTGGGGATGCTGATGTAGTCACAACCCACAGTCCAGGGTTCCTAAGCCCTCTTGGGGAAGGGTATTGTGCCACCTGGGCTCTATCAGCATTGGGAGATGTTCCCTAACTAATGCTCATGACTTTAGAAGCAAAACAAGCTTTTTCATGATGTACCACCCTCAGACCTTGCTATGGTGAGGGGAAAATAGCTTCCTTCAAGAACTCCTAGGTCTACTGTGGGAGTACAGCCAGGAGGAATTCTGGTTATGACTATAATGGCCACACTGGCAATACCACTCGCTCATGGCCTTAAGACTTCTAGGGAAACCTCCCATGGTTCTAGTTCTGCAGTAGGCTGAGCTGCTCCATGAATTCCCGAACAGTTGTGGGGGAGAAAAAAAATCTGTCCTCCTGGGTGCCCAGGGGTGGGGGAATTGTCCTGCAGTGCCTTGCCACTGGTGGCACTTGAGTGGTGCTAGTCCATGACCACACACATGGTCCCATTCGCAACTGGTAAGTGCTGCGCACCCAACTGGACCAGCCAAGTCCAGTTAGAAACACCATTGCTCTTGTCTAGAGTGTGCCTGTCAAGTTAGGAATAACACTCGAGTTAACTCTTTAGTGAAGATTAACCTTTCTGGATTTAGGACACTTGGCTGTAGGAGACACCTGGACATTCCTGTGAGCACTTGGCTGTGATCATAGAATATAGGGTTGGAAGGGACCTCAGGAGGTCTAGTCCAACCCCCCTGCTCAAAGCAGGACCAATCCCCAACTAAATCATCCTAGCCAGGGCTTTGTCAAGCCTGCCCTTAAAAACCATTAAGGAAGGAGATTCCACCACTTCCCCAGGTAACCCATTCCAGTGCTTCACCACCCTCCTAGTGAAATAGTTTTTCCTAATATCCAACCTAAACCTCCCCCACTGCAACTTGAGACCATTACTCCTTGTTCTGTCATCTGGTACCACGGAGAACAGTCTAGATCTATCCTCTTTTGATGCAGTGGCACTAGCTACATGTGTAGTGGTAGTGCTCTGATGGTTGTGGTACCAGAGTTGTTTGTGGGGTGGGTGGCTTTAAAAGCAACAGGGCTGTGAAGTTGAGAGATCAGATCCTGCTGTATAATTGCATACCTGCTGGACAGGTTCCATCTCCCCTTCTTCCAGATCTCCTGGGTCTGGCCTTTACCTTTCATTCACCAAAGATTTTTTTTTTTCTCCTGGTAGCAGTAGCTACTCAGTGGTTGGCCCTGGCCAAAGGTGGTGCTAAGGACTCTGCATCACTAGAATACCTCTACCCTGGCAGAGACCTGCGCTCTGAGCCAGCACACAGGGATCTAGAAATAGCTTTTTCCCCTGGCCTCCTCCACCATCTGCCCTGACTGGGCTGTAGCACTGCTCCCATGCTGCATTGCAGTGGGAGGGGAACTGTGCAAAGGATGAGGGGCTCAGGCATGAGATGCTTTTTTTCCTTTTTTCCTATTCTCCAGACTCCTCCTCTCTAAAATGAACAAGAAGTCAGCAGTGAAGCCAGCGGCACAGACTCCACCGAAGCAGGGAAGTGCCCCCTGTGGTATGTGTAGCACCAGCCTGTGCTAGCTCTCACCAGCTAGGGCACTGGGGCTGCGGGGAGGAGACGCCGTCAGTGCTACATGTAACTATCCTGAATCTGAATTGGGCACATGTGGCCTGGCCCAGCTGAATGAGCCCACCCTGTCTCCCTCCTGGGAGGGTGGGATGAAAGGGCTTCACCAAAACAGAGTTGGAGGTGCTGTGGGAAGCAGCTCTGTCCCCTGTATTGGTCCTTACTTCCCTGAACTGGAGGCTACACTTTCCCTGAGCTACCTTCTAAGAGAGCTCTCCAAGGCTCATGTCTAACCGCACCTTTTCATCCTGCAGATGAACATGTCTTGTCCAAGCAGAACAGCATGAAGGAAGTGCTGGATACAATCCGCCGTGGGGTCTCCCTGAGACCAGTGTGCATGTCCAGAGAAGTAAGGGCTGGGGCTACCTTAGTTGTAGCACCCTAGGGTGTTAAACTGCTGCGTTCTAGACAGAACTTATGGAAATGGTGCCTTTTAACAGGTCTGTTAAGGGATTTCCTGAAGAGGCTGACTTGATTGGCTAAATGAGGACAAAGCAGTAAGAATGGAGGGTGTTAAGGGAAGGAGATCAAGTACTGTGTTCCTCCTTGGCTTGTCACTGGGTGAAGGGAAGTAACTAAATCTCCCTGCTAGCTACAGTAACTGGCAGTGATCATTTGTGCCTGGCACTGAACTCTGCCCGATCTGTTTTCTCCTCTTCCAAAGGGCAGGATGTCCCGAGTGGAAGAGGCTGCATCTTTGGAATATGAGCATAAGCCCATGACCAAGAAAGGGAGCAAAAGCTGCTCTGAAACCGGTATGAACACCAGGATGTGAATGGCCAAAAGCAAGTCTGAGGCACAGATCCCAGTGGAGAACACATGAACAATGGTTAAGTCTTCACACTGTCCATGTCTGAAGCAGGTATTAAGAACCTTTCTGTTTCTGCTTGCAGATGGCCCTCTGGATTCCTCAGGCAATATGCCCACTTCAAGCCAGACTCTTCAACCCCTTGGGAGCCTCATCATAGTCCCTAGCAGTGGGACTTCTAGTGGTGTCTGTGCTTCCCAGGCTTACAGAGAGGAGGATAACTGCCCACAGAGGTAAACCAAAAGCTTGCATGGCAACGAAGTACTATTTACTTGTAGCTGCTAATGTGGATGGAATTTAACTTGCTGGAAGCTTTCTTTGCAACCACATCCAGCTTCTACAATGCTGAGCTAGGTGTATCTGGCAGGAAGGGAGTTGCTTGCAGGAAGATTGAAGTGGCCTCCTGTAATGCACAGAACTAGAACAGCAGGCATACATGTCAGTCCTGCACCCACTGTCCTTTTCCAGTTCCTCCAAAGGGTGAGCTTGGACCCTCTCCTGGCTAGCTCTAGCTGCTGAATATCTCTACCAGCTTGGCTATCTGTAGGTGAGCACTCTTCTAAAAGACTAGAACTAGCCTACAATTGTGCAGTGTAGCATGTTCCTGCTGTAGGTTTCTCCTTGAACAAAATTAAAAGCAACCATGGCATCGGCAAGCAAAGGGCCACAGGATGGATGAGGGCTAGAAGATTGGAGCTGACTAAAAAGCTGACAACCCTATTTTGTAGGAAATCTTTCCATAATGTTTAAGCTATAGCACTTTCTTCCAGTCTTCACCCATTCCAAAATTCTTTTGGCCAGCTCTGAGAACCTTCTCTGGGGTACAACATTTCTTTTGATGGTATTAAGATTGGAAGGGCTGGTGGCCTCTAAATATGTCTAGAGCGCCTGACCTCAGACCAGGGTCCTTGGTTACTGGGCACTGTACAGACATACAGGAAGAGATGGTCCCTGCCTCAAAAAGCTGGCAACTTAAATAGTACTTCCCTTCTCTCGCCTTTCTTTCAATTGATCTCCATTGAACAGATGGAGGTTGGGAGACAACAAGGAGTCTGTGGCAGAATTGGGAATCAATCCAAATCTCTAGTCTGGGTGCCTTAACTATAGCCTACCCTTCTGCTCCAAAAACAAATTGGTGAACTGGCTGGCTTCTTGTGTCTCCAACTGCTTACAGGGAGACTTTCCAAGGCCCATGTGGGAGCTGGGCACCTGAACTGCCCTTTGTGCCTCTAAATCTCTCTCCCTAGTGACCCGCTTCTGTCTTGCATGCTTAGTGAAGTTCCCTATCAATCCCCAAAGCTGTCTGGGAGCAGCAGACTAAAATGTCACACCTAGCAGGGCCCAACAGGGGTTGGAGTGCCTGCAGAGTTGTCAGCTAAAGTCTCCACATTGGGAGTGCTCATCTGGCTCAATGCTCCCACTTGACACAATAGAACCACTTCCTCCCCTTTCAAACTGGCATATTGCAGAACTGATATGAGCCCTATGTTTTACTCTAGGGAACAGGAAGATCCTAGCAGAAGCTCTGAAGATGACACAAGGCGCACTACTAGTCCCCTTCCAGCAATCACCCTATTAGAGGAAGGGGACAACCTTGAGGAGATCCCTTGTGGCTCTCTAACTAGCCTGGAGTTGGGTGCTACTGCTCAAATCCCACAGGACTCTGAAGCAACTGACTGCAGCGGGTCTCCAAGTAGCAAGAACCTGCTATCTGTGGGGAAAGAGAACACTGAGGATGAAGGGGAGGCAGAAACTGTAGCAGCAGGTGAGATGTGTGAGGGGGAGTTGAGTGCAGGCCCAGCAAGTGAGGTGGCCCAGCCTCTTGGCCTTGGTGACCAGGGTTCTGGGGAGACAAATCACTACTCAGAGTGTGGTGCTCTGAAGACTGACCTTGCCAGCTGCAAACATCTGTCTTTAGCACCCCTTGATGCCTCTTGCCCATCAGAAACCAGCCCTTCTGTGGAAGATCTGCTTGTCAGGGGCAAAGGTCAGAACATAAACGCCATAGTTGCCTCCTGCATGGATGCCATGGTTTTGAAATCAAATGCCAGCCAAGCTGTGTCTGCTGAGCCAACTACTAGAGACCTGGGTCTTCCAGGCACCACAGAGAAGCAGCCACCTCTGTGCCCTGTTGCCACTGAGGTAGAACCAGAGATGGTTCTAGAGGGTGGAGACCTTAGTGAGGGAGAGAAGATGCCTCCAGCTAGTTCCATTGAGCCTCTGGTGAGGAGCTTGCTTGAGGGGGCAGAGATGAAGCTGGAGGGAGGAGTTGGGGCCAATTTGGCCAGGGACCAAAGCAGCCCCCTAAAGGATAGCCCAGGTATTGCTACAGCTGCCCTCCCACTGCCAGGAGCAATAGAGGCTCCAGTGCCTGCTGGGTTTGAGGAGGTGCCCTCAACAGCTCTGCCAGACCGGTTCATGGAGGGTGGCCCCACAGACTCCCAGGAGACCAACCCTGTGCTCTTGGACCCTCTTTGTGTGACTGCAATAAAAGTGCACCAAGAGCAGCTCCAACAAGCAGCAGCTCAGGCTGGTTCTGAGACCTACTAGGTTGTGTGAGGGCAGGGTGTTAGCTGTCGAGTACAAACACCGAGCAAGAAGTGGTACACAACTCGATAAGGACACGACTAACAGATGTTCAGTCTTGTTCTCTGTAGTATTTACTTGGCTTTTTCTACTAAATATTTAGACTTGGATTTTAACAAACTTAAAAAAAAAAAACAAAAAACCTCATAAGGATATGATCAGAAATGCATGCAATAGTGGGGGAGCCCTTTGCCTGCTTGCTGGACACTTACGGGTGGATATAAATGAATGGGCACAGTGTGTACTCTGTTTGGGGGAAGAAGGGGTTCACTGACACTGGTCTCAACACTCTTAGCCTGTATGGCATCAACTGAGGCACTAATTGGTCAAAGGCCACTTACTGCAGCTTTCTGAGGTTCCTCAAGCCTTGCCTGGGGTGAATGAAGTTGGGGGGCCAGTGGACTCAGTCCTTCTTGCCTGTTTTTTTAATTCTGTAACTTTTCTAGTTTTTATGAAATACCAAGTGTTTGTGCCCTATGCACACGCTGTGCAGTGACTGGGCAAACCTTTCTCGCACTCCAGAATAAAATCTGTTTTACTTAAACTTTGTATGTCTGTCCCCTGCTGCTTGCAGGTACTGGGTTGGTTCTGGTGCTATCCCAGTAATGACCACAGGATGGTGCGCTCATCTCTGAAATTCTGGATAGCTCGAATTCTGTGGTGCTATGTAATAGCCCCTGGAATTTCTAGGCAAGGCTGAGCTTGTGGACTGCAGGTGAATCTGCTCCAAAAAGCTGCAGCAAGCAGAACGTGAATACTAACTAACTTAATTAATAAAGGCTCCTGGGGCTCAAGGAAAGAGGGTGCTTCTCCTAACAGACTCAAACTTCCCTACTGCACTGCTTTTGATCTGGAGGAAGCCCAGATAGACCTGGAAGTAACTTCTTCTCTCTGGGCCATTCAGGTCTTGGCATCTGAGGGCTGGTTTAGCAGTCAAGTGCTAATGGAGGCTGGGGTGGATAGGTAAAATGCACTTACTTGTATACACAGAAAAACTTAACATGTAGTAGCTAGACGCCCTGGATTTCTGGAGGGAGTCTGGTTGTGCTAGGTGGTGGTATATAGACCTCTTGTAAAGGCCATAATGGGAGGGAAACCAGGCTATTACTTCAGCATAACCAGCCTGGGAGTTTGCTTGAGTAAATCAAGCTCTACTCTTGCAGGCTGACAGCTGATCATCCTGCCTGCTGTAGAGACTAGTTAGGGTGCTGAAGTGAGACTAATCCTTGTCTACTATGGACAGGAAGGTTAGTCCTGTGTCTTCAAATCAGCCCTGTGCACCTCTGCTCCCCCATTTCCCAGACCTGATGCACTAACCCTCTGCCCTAGCAGATTCCTGCTTACATAAGAACAGACATACTAGGTCAGACCAAAGGTCCATCTAGCTCCGTATCCTGTCTTCTGATGGTGGCCAATGCCAGGTGCCCCAGAGGGCATGAACAGAAGAGGTAATCAAGTGATCCATCACCTGTTGCCCATTCCCAGCTTCTGTGCTCCCCCCTTCCCTTTCCCCCCCCCCCCCCCCCCACTTTCATTACCTCTCTCTCAGGAGTCTTCAGCTTGACTCAGATGTTTCTTTGGTGAGAGGATTCCTGTAGAGTTTGCTGAGCGAGGGCCTGTGCTCAACAGCAAATGCTGGATAAATGGACTGACTCTACACTTACCTCCCCTACCTTGCCTAGCTATTTTATTGAACCAACTTTTGAGCTTACTGGACACAGCCACATGAGCAGCTATTGCTCAAGAGGGTTAGAAACATGAGCAGGAACTAAGGCTTAACGGGGCATCCAAAAAGCAAACACCGTGTGTGTAAAAACATTTGTGGGAGGGTGATGCTTCGAAGGAAGCAGCCCTTGAGCTGCTAATGGATGGTATGTAGCCCAGCCACTTAGCCTTGATAGGGCTTCTGCGCAAAGTACACCAGCACAGTCAACATTGCATGGGAGTAGTTTGACCTTGTTTTAAACAAAAGTAAAAAGTACTGCTACAACCTGCCCCTTGTCTGGCATCCTTTGCCAGAGGTGTGGGCTGTTCACACCCCCAACCGATGTAGCTATGCCAATTTAACTTTTAATTGTAAACCAAGTCTTGCCTCAGTCGGGTCCTAGTGTCCTGTGTTCAGTTGTAGCCATGGGCACAGAGATAATTCCATTCAATTTGTCTATCTTGGCACACCCCTGTGTGCATAAGGTGCTGGGTACCAATAAAATACCAAAGTTCAGTGGGTTAAAATGAAACTCAGTCAATCTTCTCTTGCAACAGGGCATTAGCAAGGTTACAAACTGGGCAGAAACAGTGGAAGGAATATAAACATGAAGGAGGAGTAATGGACTGAAATGCAACAAAGGAGGCCGAGAGCCTGGAACACTGGGACAGAGTGCAGTCTGTGCTAATTGGAGCCTGAATGTTTGATATTGAAAACTGGCACTGCAACAAATGCTGTTGTGAACGCTCCTGCCTTGCTACTGAGATAAGAGGTCTCTTCTCAGAGCCTAGTACATTATCCTGGTCACATAGTGGGGAGTAGCCCTACAATAGCAATAGGCATAGCTGCATGGTTGCAGGCAAGGGCAAATTGGGGATAGCATTAACCGAGCTCATTAAAATTTTACCCCAGTGCAAACCCTGAGTGGCCTTTACACCACTGTACTGATCCCTAGGTGCAGGCAGTGATTCTGATGGGAGGGCAATTCTAGAATGTAGATGAGTCCTAACACTTGTGCCAATGTAGTGCACATGGGACGGGGGGCACAAAGTACAGCCCCAGAGGTGGTTTGAGGTGGAGCTGGCCCAGCCAGGGCTTGATTAATTTTCTAGTGTAAACATGTTAGAAACCACACTAACTAACCTGATCGTGCTCAACTGTGTTTATGCAGAGAGGGATGGTTGGGTTTAACTTTGCCAGCTGCCCATGGCTGACCTGACCTGAGGGTTATTCCCAGACAACTAACCCCTGGTTAAAAACAGTCTACTCAGAGCATTATTTAATGTAACTTTCCAGTGCAAATGAGCCCAAAGGGGGTAGAATTCTCCTTCCCCTGTAGTTTTTGCTGAGTTGATTAATGCTAGCTCTGCATTTAGGGTCATGTGGACTAATTGGATCTCTGACTGCTTACACTTCAACTGTGTTATCAGTGGATGGGATGAGAAAACTCTGCCCCTGGTGACTCCTGTATGAGACAGTAGGAGCTGGGCTGTATATAGAAAATCCACCCTAGCAGCTAGACAAACACTGCACTTTGCCTTTGGTAGAAAGAAGGGGAAGTGGAAGTCAGATCAATATGTAGGTGTCTTAGAAATCCCGTTGAGGGAACATTCACTGTGAGGCTGTTTCTCTAGGTGAGAGACAGCTCCGTGCTATGCTGTGAAAAAACAATATTTCAGCCTGTGCGTGCTGGAGCTGGGGGAATGCTGTTCCTCCTCTTTGCCCAGCTCAGCCCAGAAGCCTGAACCTCTTTAATATTATTTCTATTGCCTCAGAGAACAAGTGCATTACGGGGAGGGTACTTAGCTAAACAAACAGCCCCATATTTCATTGCGAGGAGACAGCAGGTACTGTGCTAAATGGGACGTGCTGATCCCACAGCTGCTGCCCTAGTACATTTACACACTTTTCTTAATTTTTTTTTTTTAAAGTAATGATTAATGAAGGCTGCCTGTGGGTCTTATCCCCTCAACCACCTGATTTCAGCCAGTCAGTCCCATGGAACAGCTGTCACCTCATTTAGGCAAGGGGCAAGAACAAACATTCCCCCTCGGGCTCTTGGTTTGTGCTGGCAGATGTATGGCAGGGGGTTGATGTACTTAGGAAAGTGACTGCAGGTGATTTGCAAATCAAAAGAGGCTTTACCTCCTACCCTCTCTTGCCCTGTGTGATCAAGGTGGCTCTGCTTAATTAGTCATACTTTCAAAAGTGATTCTGGCCTTCTCTGTGTTTGGGATTAGCCATGATTCAGCCCTCAGTGGGCAGCAATGGGTGTAGCTGCACCAATGCAAAAACCTCTCTAGTTAGACAACAAGAAAAAGCAACAGCTTGCTCTGGTCAAATTTATCCCAGCTTGAAACCTGGGTTAGCTCAAGTGGTGCAAATTGTAGCTTTCCTTCTGTACGTTCAGGGTTAGTACTACTGCTTGCTGCCACGCTGGCTGATTCAGGGCTAATCCCAAGCATGGATAAGGCAAGAAACAGGCCCTTCCTGCTGCCTAAGGTCTGTGGCTACTGCTGCTCCTGTGATATATAGTTCCACCATCCTGTGCTTGTGGGGCTGGACCATATTGGCTGTATACCACTGAGCCCTGCAGTGGTCAAGAAACCATGGGCCCAGCTGGTGAATTGGCACACCTGTACCATCTCTTCCTGCTAAGTGTGCTGCCTGGGGAGTCTCTAGCACCAAATCATCAATTCTATATGGAAAGCCATCCTCCCAATACCAGCTCTCCAGCTAGTGATGAATCCAAATGGAGGACCAGCCCCAGGGGTGGCTCACTCATATAAGTTAGCTGGCAGTGAGACTCGCTAGCAACTAAGCCACATAGTGCTGTTAAAGGAGGGGACCTCTGTTAGCCTTTGCCCTCTCCCCCCATCCTCACAAAGGGTCTATTGCAGTCATCATAGCCCACAGTTTGAAGCAGCACTGGGAACTCTGGGATGCATGCCCAGAAAGCATTGCGGTTAACATGACTGAGGACAGGGCTTATGTGAGGTGTAACAGCAAGTCAAATTCAAATAATGTGAGAAACAGACAATTGTTTTTGTTATCACTGAGCCCCAGTCCAGCTATTTCTGTCACAAGACATGGCCTCAGGTTTCCTAACTCTGGCTACAGCAGAGTTGACATTATTTGTATAACTGTAGCCTCTAGCAGCCCTAGTCAGGGACCAGGGCCCCATGGTACTAGGCACTGTACAAACATAGACCAAAAAGACAGCTGCTGCCCCAAAGAGTTTACAGTCTAAGTAATGCCAGTAATCTCAGTTCTCTGCAGGTTCAGTAGCTGTTTTACCTGTAACTGGCAATGATCCTACCAGCTGCCTCTATAATACAGAGTGTTTCAATTCCTCCCACTGCCCAGGACAGAATGATGCAAACTCCAGGTGTGTGGAAAGAGGCATCTAACTTTGTTTTTTAAATCCCCTTTTTGAACGGGGGGAAACAGGTCAACTCACCCTTATTATCATGAATCTGTCCCACCTCTCTTTCTCTACCCCACCCTTCCAACATGGCCTTGCCTCTTGCTGCTTATGCTGTTATTACACACCTTCACTAATGACCTAGTTAGCTCATTAAAGTGAAGTTCCCAAGGGCTCTTGAGTTCTCCTTGATGGGCTCCTCTCCAGCCTAGCTCTGTTGTCTTGTCCCTCTGGGCACCTACGTGTGGCTAATCTGCTGGGCAAATGGAATGTTTGCCCTGGTGAAAAGAAAACAGGATGTGAAAAGGCTATTTTTTTTTTTTAAGTAGCCCGTATTTTTGGTGCAAAGGTGGCCGCAGGGAGTTTTACATACGTATGTGTGAGAGAAACAGCGCAGAGTTCACTGAGGATCCTGGATACCTCCCAGATGGAACCAGTTCTGACTGCTGAATTCCATCCTGGGCCGTGATGCTCCCCAGCTGCCCCCACTTCACTGGAACTGTGAGCTGGGAAAGGGCCAGTTCCTTAAGCAGCTAGAGATGGGTTGGCCGTAAGCAAACCTGAAGTTTCAGGGGAGCAATTTACAGTGTGGCCTTGAGCTCTCTGGAGAGGCAGTGCCTTAGCAGATCAGGTGCTAGACTGGGACATGGACCTGGGTTCTATTCCTAGCTCTGACCTTGGGTAAGTTACTTTGCCTCTGTTTCCCTAAACACCCTCTATCTAATTAGACTGTAGCCTCTTTGGGGCAGGGATTGACTCTTACTACATGTCTGTACCGCACCCAGCAGGATCCGGTCTTGGTCTCGGTGAGCTGCCATAGTACAAATGCAATGAAATATGTAATGGCCCCTCTGACCCAAATACCCCCAACTTGGATCCAGGGTTGGCAGCTGCAGGGAGAGGTCATTTGAAGACACAGTAACAGCAGATCCAGCAGAGAAAGAATGTGGGGGGGCATCTCCTCCCACCCTGGTTATTATCAAAGATTCTAAAAACTCCCCACGCACTGTGAGTAAAGCCAAGGTTCCCCGGAAGGCATCAGCAACAGAAGGCAAGTGTCCAACATAAATACCTGCCTCCTATTCCTTCTGCCACCTTCCCCCTGGAGGATGCCTGTAAATGATGCCTCTTGGGATGGAGACTGGCACTGCCACACTGAATTAATCTAGTGCATAGCTCTCAGTGGGAAGCAGTGATGAGACCCCTCAGATCCTGCATGCCCCTCCCAGGAAAGGAATCAGTGGAGTGAGTGACCAAGTTGCTCATGATATGCAATTTACCTCATTTGCATGTTCCCTTCATCCTCTCCCCAGCTGCCAGCTCCTGCCTTTAATAGGGCATGGCTCAGGAGCCATCACTCTGAGCGCTACGTGATAACTGGGGGATGGAGCATAGCAGGAAAATTGTCCTGTTATTTTTAGTGCTGGGACTATGACTTGCCTCACCTGTCACATATTATGAAAGCTGCTTAAGGCTCAATTACCCATAATTGAGGCAGTGACGGGGGTAGGATGTGTGGGGCTGGGGCTGGGCTGGGCTATACTACGTGGGGCTGGACAATTAGGATGCTTTGCGGATCCTGTCGGCCCTTGTAACCCCACTAGGGAGCTGTTTTTTTCATTATTAGTGTCACTGAGATGCAGCTGACACACAAACTGTGAAGATGTCAGATCCACACAGCAAAGAGAGAAAATTGGTTTAAGGGAGAATAGCCTGTTAGAACAGTTGAAATACGTCCTCAGCTTTGGTTAAGGCATTTTAGTGTGTGTTTGTGTGTGAGTTTGTGTTTCTTTCATTCTATTGTAGAGGAAAATCTGCCTGTCCTGGAGAGCTCTAGCATTGGAATAGGAAGACAAGCTGCAGTTCAAGACTTAGGCTTGAGCCTTGGCTACACTTGCAGATGTACAGCGCTGTGAGTTAAACCTGACTTCATGCAGCTGAGTAGGGAAAGCGCTGCAGTCTGTCCACACTGACAGCTGCCCAGCGCACTGTCGTGGCCACATTTGCGGCAATTGCAGCGCTATTGGGAGCGGTGCATTATGGGCAGCTATCCCACAGAGCACCTCTTCCCATTCTGGCGCTGTGGGTTGTGGGAAGGGGGCGTGGGTGCGGGGGATTCTGGGTCCTGTCCCAATGCCCCGTGATGCATCGCTTCACATCCAGAAATCCCTTTGTTTCCCTCCACCTTTGGCGCCATCTTTCAACGGTTTCTGTGCAGCGCGATCTGTCTGCGGGAAATGGAGCCTGAACTGCTGAGGCGTATGCTGATGAGTCTCGCCAGCACGTCACGTTTGGCTTTCGAACTATTCTGTAAGATCCAAAGTGACAGTGAGAGTGAGGGTGAGGAGTCCAATGATGCTATCGAACCGCGTAATGCGTACGACACGAAACTGCTTGTGGCATTCACGGACATGCTCAGCACCGTGGAACGCCGCTTTTGGGCTCGGGAAACAAGCACCGAGTGGTGGGATCACATCGTCATGGAAGTCTGGGATGATGAGCAGTGGCTGCAGAACTTTCGGATGAGAAAAGCCACTTTCATGGGACTGTGTGAGGAGCTTGCCCCCTCCCTGCGGCGCAAGGACACGAGATTGAGAGCTGCCCCGCCAGTGGAGAAGCGGGTGGCTATTGCAATCTGGAAGCTGGCAACTCCAGACAGCTACCGGTCAGTCGCAAACCAGTTTGGAGTGGGAAAGTCGACCGTTGGAATCGTGTTGATGCAAGTTTGCAAGGCCATTAATCGCATCCTACTCAGAAGAACCGTGACTCTGGGTAACGTGCAGGAAATAGTGGATGGCTTTGCACAAATAGGGTTCCCTAACTGTGGAGGGATGATAGATGGGACGCACATTCCTATTCTGGCACCACCCCACCTAGGATCCGAGTACGTTAATCGGAAGGGGTATTTCTCTATGGTTCTCCAGGCACTTGTCAATGAAACCGTGGGCGTTTCATTGACATTAACACAGGCTGGCCTGGAAAGGTGCATGACGCACGCATCTTTCGGAACACTTGGCTGTTCAGGAAGATGCAGGCCGGGACTTTTTTCCCAGAGCGGAAGATCACGGTAGGGGAAGTTGAAATGCCCATTGTGATCCTTGGCGATCCCACTTACCTGTTAATGCCGTGGCTCATGAAAGCCTACATAAGGAGCCTTGACAGCAGCAAGGAACGGTTCAACTACAGGCTGAGCCAGTGCCGAATGACTGTGGAGTTTGCCTTTGGCCGTTTAAAGGGCTGCTGGCGATCTCTGTATGGGAAGCTGGACTTGGCCGAAAACAGCATCCCCGCAGTTATATCCGCGTGCTGTGCCCTCCATAATATTTGTGAGGGGAAGGGTGAAAGCTTCACTCAGGCATGGACCTCCGAGGTTGAACACCTGGAGGCTGAATTTGCACAGCCAGAGAGCAGGGCTATTACAGGGGCCCAGCGCGGGGCTGCAAGGATTAGGGATGCCTTGAGGGAGCAATTTGAGGCTGATAACCAGCAGTGATATCTGGTGCCCT
Source organism: Terrapene triunguis (assembly GCF_002925995.2). Taxonomy (NCBI): domain Eukaryota; kingdom Metazoa; phylum Chordata; order Testudines; family Emydidae; genus Terrapene; species Terrapene triunguis. The sequence goes on along the minus strand of NW_020664404.1, from coordinate 10,324,790 downwards.
GCACGGGAGTGAAGTGCAGTAGTTCCAATCTTTAGGAATCAGTGTCTGCTTAGCAGACAAGCAGACTCCTTACTGGGCTAAGGAGTCTTTTACTTTATGCAATAATAAAGAATGTTTTCAAAGCCAAAGAATCCATTTATTGAAAAGAAAAAAAAATTATTTATTGAAAAGAAACAAGGGGGTGGAGTGGGGAACGGTACAATCACAGATTCGCGTATGTCCTGTCTGGTGTGCTGTGCAGTGAATGTTGCACTTCAGGACAGCTATACTGCATGGTGATGGGGGTTGAGTGCAGAGGGTAAGGGTCGTGGTTTTCAGGGCTGGGTGGTGAAGATACTGGTGTTGGAGGCAGCGGATGGCGTGAAGAACACTGAAGTTGGGGAAAGTGGGTTGGAGGTGACAGAGGGGCACAACGGAAAGAGTTTTGGGACAAGGGCTGTAGGGGGGGGGGTGGCGTTTGCGTTTGCGGTACTGCTCCTTTTTCTGCATGGCTACCAGCTCCTGGATAGCATCTGCTTGGCGCTCCAGGATGCTTATGAGCCTATCAGTGCTTTGCTGCCGGTGCACTGCGTTTTCCTGGCAGATCCTGCTTTCTCTCTCCCTCCAGTCCTGTGCTTTTTCATTCTCTTTAATAGATTGCCGCATCACTTCTTGCAACATGTCTTTGGTTTTTCGCGGTCTCTTCCTGAGTCTTTGCAGTCTCTGAGCAGGCAATAAGAGGGACGGCTGAGGTCTCAAAGTTGATGCCGCTGTATAGGCAAAATGCAACATTTAACAGAGGCAGCATTGTTTATAGCAGACAGAGTAATGATTTCCCCCGCACTTAAGGAGGGCACACACAGGGTCTACACAATAGCATAATTTTCCCGTCCCAAACAGAGCACACATAACCCACGGGAGCCTCAAAATGGTGAGTCAGGGGGACTGATTGTTTCAGGGCTGTACTGTCCTCTGGGTTTCTGTGCCTTGGGGAGAGCCAACAGCTGCAGGGGGCACCTACACTGAACACTGTCCCAACATTTTCCACAGGAGTTCGTCCTGGACGATATGTCGCTGCTGAGGGTGACCTGGGAAGCAAGGGAGGGTCTTCTACTGCAATGCGGCTTCTGCCCTGGCCCATATGCAGTTTGCCTGTGTGCAGCAATGGTCCCCCCGCCCCTCGCGGCACAGTGGTGCGGACACGTTAGCCTGGCTGGGACAAGGACCACGGTGGCTCTCCCGATAAACCTGCGCAAGCGCATTGCACACGTTCTGGATGAGACATTCGAAGAGATTACCGAGGCCGATTACCGCGATGTGATAAACCACATCAATGCACTATTCCGCATCTAGGCATGCATGCCTAACCCTCCTCTCCCAAAGAGCCCGCACCGAAAAAATTCCTTCCCGAAAAAAAACAAACGCTTACCGGGAACCTGCTCTTCTGTTTGTCCTCCACCAAGTACTGGCCGCTGCGACTGGCTACCTTCCCCCTGGCTCAAGAAGAGCTCCTGGCTGCATGCCTCCAGGGATTCCGGGGTGTCTCCATCCGGCCCACCACCATCACTCCCGTTTTCCTCCTCCTCCCCCCTCACACCGGCTCTGAAGTGTCCATGGTGGTGCTCGGAGTGGAGGTGGGGTTAACCCCAAGTATCGCATCCAGCTCTTCGTAGAATCGGCAGGTCGCGGGGGGAGCACCCGAGCGGCCATTTGTGTCGCGGGCTTTGCGGTAGGCACTCCGCAGCTCCTTCACTTTAATCCTGCACTGCAGGGCATCCTGGTGATGGGCCCTTTCCATCATGTCCTTTGATACGATACCTTCGGGAAGGTAATTCCTACGGCTGGAGCGCAGCTGGAACTGGACAGCTTCCTCCCTCCAAACACTGATGAGGTCCAGCAACTCGCCATTGCTCCATGCTGGGGCTCGCTTGGCGCGTGGAGGCATGGTCACCTGGAAAGATTCGCTGATAGCACTCCACGCCACGCCGGGCTGAGCAAACAGGAAGGGGATTTTTAAAATTCCCGGGGAATGTAAAGGGTCGGTCACATGGTTGGTTACCTGAGGCCAGGGCAGTAGAGTTTGAACTGATGACCAGAGTGGCTAGAACAGGCATTGTGGGATACTGCCGAATAATTCTGGAGGCCATTCACAGCGCAATGGGCGGCCACACTGGCGCCGCAGTGCTGCAGCGGCAGCGTAATACTCGCTATTCCTCTCGGAGAGGTGGAGTACATGCAGCACTGTAGCCATGGAGATACAGCGCTGCAAATGCCTTGCCAGTGTGGACGGGGAGTGAGTTACAGTGCTGGGGGAGCCTTTACAGTGCTGTAACTCGCAAGTGTAGCCAAGGCCTTGGTCTACACTAAAAAGTTAGGTCAAACCAGCTACATTGCACAGGGGGTTGAAAAATCCACCCTCCTGAGCACCATAGTTAAGCTGATCTAGCCCCTGATGTTGACAGCACTTGGTTGATGGAAGAATTCTTCCGTAGCCCTAGCTATTGCCCCTTGGGGAGGTGGATTGCCTACGCTGACAACAGGAGAGGCCCTCCTGTCAGCATTGGTAGCGTCTACCCTGAAGCGCTGCAGCTGCAGTGTTGTGGTTGTGCCGCTGTAGCTTTTCAAGTGTAGACAAGCCCTGAGCTGCATCAGAAGAACTGGGTGGGGGAGCCTAGGACTGGAGCAGCAGGGAGTGGGCGCTGCAGGGGGGGGAGTTTATGCAGCTCCCATCTAGACTATGCCTGGCTCTAACCAGAGCTATCAGCCTCTCACATACGTGCAAGCAAGTGCTTCGCTACTTATACTAAAGGAGCATCCCTTGTGGCTATAGGGTGCACAAGAGAGGCTGTGTAGGCTAGTGGAGCAAGCACTGCATTAGGACTCAGGAAAGCTGGGTTCTCTTCTGGGCTGACTCTGACCTATGTGTGACCTTGGGCAAGTCGCCTCTCCTCTCTGTGCCTCACTTTCCCAATCTGTAAAACAGAGATGATGATACTCCCCTCCCTTGTAAAGAGCGTTGAGGGCTCTGGATGAAAACGCCAGGGGACATACATTGTCCTGAGCGAACCTGCAGCTCACCAGGGTTTCCCAAAGCAGCGTTCCCAGAAGATGGCTGTCTGCCTGCCTATATGTAGGGCCGTGCACTGACCCTGAGAATGCCACTGAAGAGACTTCCTAGCAATTAACTTTGTGTAGCTCCTCTAGACAAGATCTTAAAAGATTGAGGCCCTCCTTGAAACGTTCCACCCCCAGTTGTATGCCTATTGTCTGGCTGGGTGGTGCCTTCTGCCCCCGAGTTGGCTGCCTTTCAGTTGTGGTTGAAGTGACAGCCGTGATGCCTAGAGCCTGCAAACACTGACTTATCGCAGGCGTAACTTGATGTGTGATTAGTACCCTGGAACTCGGTGCAATGACGAATGTGTGCGTTTGCAAGATCGGAGGCATATGCTGAAATGCACTTTGGGGTCTTCCAGTGTGAGCTGTTGTGACTGCAAGGAGAATAGAATAGACTGGGCCTGATTCTCCACTGCCCTGCGCTGCGTGTGGTCATATACCCCAATCAGCTCTATCCTGATCCCATAGCATTCGCATTCGCTGTGCGCTGGGGTAAATAACTGCATGAGGGCAATAGGAAGTCAGCCCCCCTGTGTTTATCTCACTCGGATTTGTAGGTAGCAGATGGGGAAGTGGATTGTGCCTAATAACTGAGTCACGGCCCTCGCTGGTAGCTTCCGCAAAAGCAGAAGGGATGTGAATAAGGAGGGATGTGCGTGTGTGTTAGGAGCAGCATCTGCCAATAACACTGATTCCAGTTTGGTTTCCGATGCCAAGAATCTAAAAGAAAATCGATAGATTGGCTCTCCCTTGGGCTTGGCATTTCCCGTCTCATTATAAGCTGGAATCACAGCCTGGGAGTTTCATGAGTCAAAGCCGGGGGAGGTCCTGTAGTGTCAACTTGCACGCTGCCCTCTTAGGGAAGTCATGCTGGTGTGTTAGTGCCTCTCCTCTGGAACTGCTGCTGGCTCCTGCTAGCAGAACAGGAAAGGGAAAAATGAAGGCAGCTGGTTGAACAGCATCTTGCTTCATTAACCCCAGCAGCCTGCCATGCAAATGAAAGGGGAGTGTGTATACCCTGACACTGAGGGAAGAGGGGGGTGAGTTTATCTGGCTTAATGTGATGCTGGAATGGGGGAGCATCCCAAATGTCTGGGATGAAATTTAATGGTGCAAAGTTCAAGGCCGTGCCCTTAGGGACTAATGACAAGAATGTTTGCTCTCAGTTGGAAGCGACAGAGGAGGAGAAAGACCTGAGTGCATTGCAGAGGTGAAAGGAAGCTGGTACGGTCCGGTACTGCGTATCGGCAAGAGCCGGTACGCCGTGCCGGACCAGACCTGCTTCCCCAGGCTGGTGATTTAAAGGGCCCGGGGCTCCCTGCGCCCTTTAAATCGCCACCCAAGCCCTGCTGCCAGAGCCCCGGGCCCTTTAAAGCACCGCCCGAGCCCTGCTGCTGGAGCCCTGGGGTAGCGGCGGCAGGGATCCATCGGCGATTTAAAGGGCCCGGAGCTCTGCTGCAATAGTGGCGGCCGGAGCCCCGGGCCCTTTAAGTAGCCCCTGAGCCCCGGGGCTCCCAGCCACCTTTGCAGCTGGTAGCTCCGGAGGTGATTTAAAGGCCCCGGGGCTCCCAGCCGCAGCCGGAGTCCCGCTTCTTCTGGTTCAGGCCACACCCCTGCTCAGTACTCTGGCGTACCGGTAAGTCCTTTAAGTTACTTTCACCCCTGGTGTATTGGTCAATTACAGGATGACTGGCGATGTGATGAGGCTGTGAAAAAAGTCTAATGCAATCCTAGGATGCATCAGGTGAGGTATTTCCAGTAGAGATATGGCAGTGTTATTACCATTATACAAAGCACTGGTGAGACCTCCTCTAGAATTAAGTGCAATTCTGGTCTTCCATGTTTAATAAGAATGAATTCAAACAGGAACTGGTGCAGAGAAGGGCTACTAGGATGATCAGAGGAGGAGAAATCCTACCTTATGAGAGGAAACTTAAGGAGCTTGGCTTGTTTAGCCTAACAAAAACGAAGGCTGAGGGGAGATATGATTGCTCTCTATAAATACATCAGAGGGATAAATACCAGAATGGGAGAGGAGTTATTTAAGTTAAGGGCCAATGCTTGCACAAGAACAAATGGATGTAAACTGGCCATCAATAAGTTTAGGCTTCAAATTAGACAAAGGTTTCTAACCATCAGAGTGAAGTTCTGGAAAAGCATCCCAAGGGGAGTAGTGGGGCCAAAAATCTAACTTGTGAGCTATGGAGAGCATGGTATAATGAGATATCCTACAGTGGCACATGGCCCATCCATGACGTCTATTAGCAAATATCTCCAACGGCAGGAAATGGGACACTAGATGAGGAGGGCTCTGAGTTACTACAGAGAATTCTTTCCCAGGTGTTTGGCTGGTGGGTCTCGCCCTCAAGCTCAGGGTCTAACTGATCACCATATTAGGGTCGGGAAGGAATTACCCTCTACAATAGATTGGCAGAGACCCTGGGCTTTTTTCACCTTCCTTTGCAGCATGGGGCAGGGGTCACTTGCTGGTTTGAACTAGAGTAAATGGTGGATTCTCTATAACTTGAAGTCTTTAAATCAAAATTTGAGGACTTCAGTAATGCAGCCAGAGGTTATGGGCCTACTACAGGGGTGGGTGAGGTTCTGTGGCCTGTGATATGCAGGAGGCCAGACTGGATGATCATGATGGTTCCTTCTGTCCTTAAAATCTATTAATCTGTGAGTGGGGTATTGGATTGTTGGGGGACAACATTTGGCCTGTCAACTCCCTCCCCTCCCACATCTGTCTGCAAAGTCAATGAAATTTGTGTTTATTTTTGTGGGGGAAATGGTAGAAGGGGTGCTAATCTCTGCTCTTTCCTCCCCATCCCCCAAAACTAATCCATGATCGCAGCAGCCCCCAGACTCATGAGAATTTGCATGCAGCTCCAGCACTCGGGAGCAACTTTACAAACACAGCAGAGGGGAAAATAAAAAGTGGCCCAAAACCTGAATGGAGACTGAACTCTCCGCTGTTGCCTAGAGGTGGCATCTCTCCAGGCACTTTGTCCCAGATCCTGAAAGTTCGGAGTCTAAATACTTTTGAGGATCTTGGCTCTTGTCCATCACAACCAGAGCCTGGATTCCAGCGGGACCTTGTGGCATTTCAAAACAAGCCACTGTGTGCTAGAGACGATGCAATGCTGGCTACGGGCAAGGGACTCTGGGGATTAGGTTTAATATTTAGGAGGATGTTTGGTTCATGGATTGATTCTGCCAATGTGCATGCCACTTAAAATGTCACTGCGCATATTGTTTTAAATCTCTCTCTGCATCCATGCATCACTGCATGATCTTTTCCTAGCTTTTTCTTCTAGCAACCTCGACTGCTGTGATGTAAGCCAGACTGGACAATTTAAGGCTGCTGAAGTAGCACTCATTTAAAGTTGAGGAAGAACTGTTACGGTACTGGCCAGGGACTCAGGAGATCTGGTTTCAATTCCCACCTCTGCCACAGAATCCCTGTCTGATCTTGGGCAAGTCACTTATGGCCAGACTTGAAAAGGTATTTAGGTGCCTAAAGAGGCAAATAGGTACCTAGCTGGATTTTTAAAAGCACTTCGGTGCCTTGGGATATTCCAAAGCACCTATCTGCATCCTTAGGTGCTTAAATACCTTTGCAAATCTGTCCCTTAATCTCTCTGGGCCTCCGGTCCCCATCTGTAAAATGGGGATAATAATGTTTCCTTTGTCTGCCTTGTCTATTTAGATTATAATGTCATGACTGGTTATTCAACCACAGGTTGTTGGGCTAGATGCAGGAGGTCAGACTAGATGATCATAGTGGTCCCTTCTGGGTGTAACATCTATAAAAAAAATACCACTTAGAGAGAATGAGGATAGGTTTTAAAAAATTTATTTATAATATAAATAAAAACATAAAATTACCATAGTTTACATCAGTCACCAGAAATAACATCTAAAAACCTGCAGAAAAAAGGTAATATCTAATCTATACAGACTAAAACCTGGCCTCTCCCCTTGGGTGGGTGGGACAGCGTAAGAGTGACACATTGGCAATGCATACGGTCAAAGTCAAACACGGCATTGTGCAAAGGCAGCGTCTCCAGTCAATCACATTGTACAGCGCTTGTGGAAGATACGGGGCTGGTGATACAAGGAATTCCCATGGGGTGCCATTGAAGTCAATGGGACTGTGCCCCTTGACTTAAATGGGGAAGGAGCAGGGCCTTAATGAGACATGAGCTGGTGCCTTGTGGAAAATTAGTCAAGGGATCCTGGTCAGGAACAATTCTGCTCTTCTTGCATGCTGTATCGTTTGCATCTCTTGGTCCATTTGCATCTGGCGCTTACCCATTGGCCTCCAGTAGGTGTGCTGTAGCTCTGCCACGAGAGGCAGGAACTGCTGGGCGGAAAAGTCTCTGGTCTGTGTTCTGCAGGAGGTCAGACTGAAATCTGGATTATTCTAGATTGTAATACCAGAAGGGACCAGGATAAGTCACAAGACTTGGCCTTTAGGTTCGGAATAGTCTTGCTCCCTTATAGTTTTTCTTTTGTTCAAATTATATCCCAACCTATCTTTTCAGAAGATATGGGTAACATCTAGAGCCTAGGGTTTGAAATCTGAAACTGGATCCAAATTTTATAAATAGCTGTTATCTTTCTAATGGGTCTATCAAAAACCACCCTGAACTTCTAGGTGTTCAGAATCCAGATGCAGATGTTGTAGTTTGAGGCTCTCTCTGAAGAGCTGTATCATTTACTTCCCAATCCTGTATCTGCACCTGTGTGATACCCTGGAGACTTCAACAGGGCTCTGTGTGGGTTACAGGATACAAAGCATATGCGTGTAGTTGCAGGCTCAGAGCCTTAATGTGCCTGAACTTAGCTGTGCACCAATGGGAGGTAAGCTTTCTGTAATGCTATGCCTTATCTGTGGATTGCACTACCTACCTATCATCATGAGGATCTCTCACATCACAATCATGACCCAATCTTTCAGAGGTGCTGACCACCTGCTGCTTCCATTAACTTGGGTGCAATTCATGGGTGCTCAACACCTCTGAAATTCCAGCCCAGGGTTTGGTATTGAAGAGCAAGCTGAAAACAGACACTTGGTGCCACTTTCTTACTGCTTGTTTCCTTTGATTAAAAAAGAGAAGGAATCAGCGCAACATTAAAATGTGGAATTCTTCCTAATCAGTGCTGCCCCTTACTCGGGCTGGCTTGCAGGATACAAATCCAGCCCAGTGGCTTTGCATTGGTGGAAATGATGACAAAAAATGCAGGGGCCACGGAGAATCAGCGCATGGTGGATGGGCTGGGCCTTTTCCTACCCTTGAGTGTTGGGTTCTGATTTTGGGGACTGCACAGTAGATGGGATGGTGGTGGTGGCCAAAGCCTTTTCTCTAACCTATCAGAGGAAAAGACTAGCTTGTGCTGCCCACCTGTCACGTTTGATCCAAATGTAAATAGTTTCCAGAATGACGCCTGGTTTTGCTTTGTTTGGGGAAACACACAAGGCACAGATTGGTTTCAGAGTTTAGAAGCTGGTAGGCTGGGGCGCTGGCAATAGAATGTAAAGTCCATTCACCTCCAGACCACTGGCTGAACTCCAGCTTTGGCTTAGGAATTGGATGGCTCAGGGGTGACTGCCTCTACCTCATCAGTTTGAATTCATGCCCAGAGGGTCATGGCTGAATGCTGGAGGCTGTGCACCAACCCACGTGAAGGGAGTTTGATGGATCTTGGCCTAGTTCTGTTGGGGACTAGTGTCCCCACTGCACTACAAACCCCACTGCAATTGGCACAGACTGGTTTCCTGATTGGCAGGCTTGGCTAGGAGAGTGAACTCTCCTCTCATTCTTAGAGGAGCGGGGGGCACGGTGGGAAGGCAGCATGTCAGGGACTCCTGACCTGCTGCTGTCAATCCCGTACCTGTTCCATGGATAGAGGCTTCTGGCTTCTGCCGAGCCAGCTTTCCTGGGCACTAAAAATCCCCATGCCCTGAAAAGGCGTTCAGAGGCTTGTGGCTGAGAATTCGGTTTTGTGCCTTCTGGCCATTGCAGGACCTGCCCTCACAACGGGATCAAACCGGCACCAATGTGAGGACAATGAAGCCCAGTTTGCTCACAGCAGCTTTTGGCAGGTGCTGAGTTCGGCAGAGCTGGTTTACATGCTGGAGTTTTGTAATCCTCCCGTGAAAGGCTGCAGGAAGATTTAAGCCCTGGGCTAGAAAACAAAACGAAATCCTTTTCTCTTGCAAGCTCCTGTCACCAGCTGTGCCTAGAACCCACCGACTTAATGGCACGGAGAATAATAAGGCAGTCAGCATTCGATAGGCGGGAACATGCGGGGGAATCAGAGAGCGAGCAGGGAAGCTGCCTCCTAGCTCGACATATGATACCTATTGAGGCAGGTTTCTCCCTAGGGTAGCAACACTGGCTTCAGAGGAGATTCTCCAGAGATGAGTGTGGTTTGGAAATGGTAATTTATGCATGTTTTTACTCTGGAGGGTAGATCCTTAAACCCAGCTTCCTGGCTGGCATGTGGAGAAGATGGGAGGATGATAATGCAGTAGCCTTTTCCCCTTGGAAACCTAGGGCCTGATTCTCTCCCCCCCCCCCCCATTGCCTTGCATCTTTTGCAGTTATTTATGCTGGTGCAAAGTGGGTGTAGAGAACTACCATTCTGGTATGGCAGCATTTCACACCCACTTGTACTGGTGAACGTGACAGCGCAGGGTACAGGACAATGGAGCATCAACTCCCTGAGCTCCAAATCTTTATCAGGTCACATGTGAGAGGAGTGCCCCAGGGCTCAGTTTAGTCATTCACTAGTGTTGGTTCACATAGCCACCCCCCTCCCTGGCTATGTGAGACTTGGTGCAATTCATCCTCTGCTGAGGCCCAGGCCTGGAATAACGGAGTGATGCGGGTCAGGATGGAGGTGCACCTGCAGGGCAAAGAGGGGACCACAGTACCAAAGGCTCTTCTGGGTCAGGGATAGGACACAATGGCAATGAAGGGTGGGACTGTTCAGCACTGCACTATCAGCGGTTATTCCGGGTCAAGACCTGCAGTCCCACCTTGGGGTGGTTTCCTTATGGCTAGAACAGCATGGAGAGACGGCGGTCAGGATCGAGGTGCATTGGCTCAGCTATGTGTGGGGATTTTCTCTCTTTTCCACATGACCACTAAAATCCAAGAAACCAAAGAAAGCTGTAAATATTTGGTAGTGATTTAAAAGGTGTTTTTTAGGAACAATGGACCCTTGGCCAGTGAATCTAAAACAGGTGATGGCCAAACTCCAGCAGCTGCCACCTGGTGGATCTTGACAGTAGCCAAGTTGGCCTTGACCCCACCTGTGCTTGGCTGGCATATAAAATATGGGGATCTGAACTGTAATGAGAGTATATTTAGCAGCTGTTGAGGGCCAAGCTTCTTTCTTTCTTTCTAGCCTGAACTTTGATCATGGAATGAGAGTGGGGAACAAAATAAACACAAATAAAAATGACCAACATGATGGGAAAAAATGAGATGGACCGATATTTTGGTAGCTCCCAGCTCCACGATGAGAGAGAGGACGGGAAGAACACAAGGCAGGCTTTTCAAAGAGTGCTTTTAGCTACATGGCTTTGAATTTTATGCACCTAGTAAAACGTGGGAAGTCTGTAATTCCCAAAAGCACAGACTACCCCCATCCTCCTCAGGCAACCAGACACAAAAAGCAGCAAGAAGCTGAGCTGGACTGGTCAAAATTTGTCAAACAAAAAATATTTTAGTTGGAAAGTGGCTATTTTTCCTAAAATGGAAATCTTTGCAAAAAAAAAAAAAAAAAAAAAAATTTGTAAAAAAATATTGTGTGGGTTTTTTTTTTTTTTTAATGAAACCTGTAAACTAAACATTTGTGGATTTGGTGTTTTCAGTTTTTGTTATTTTTCCTTTTTCTCCCCTTCCCCTTTTAATGACAAAAGGAGGGAGGGGGCAGGGGCTGGGTTCTAAAACTGAAATGCTGAAAATTTTCTAAACTCAGAATTTTCAAAACTGAACATTTGCAATAAAAACGTTTTGCAAAAGCTTTAGAATAGATGAAAAAAGGTTCCTTTTGAAAACCTGCCGGATGAAAATTATTATGAAATGTTCAACATTTTTTTGTGAAGACTCTTTCAGCATTTTCTGACCAACAAGCCTGACTGTCTCACCTCCAGAGCTGAAGTCATGGGCGTCATTGGCATGAAGCAGTTTGGGGCGGCACAAAGCTGAACTGATAAGCACTGTCAGCTAATGTTCCCTGGAGATTGGTCCCCTTCTACTGGCAGTTCTAAGAACTTGTTTCTTTTTTGCCTGAGGGCACGGGATCAATCCTCATCCTAGTCCCTGTCAGAGACTATGAGGCATCTTCTACTTTCCAGCCCTTCCTCCAACATACCCACCGTCATCCTGCTAGCCAAGGAGAAATGGATGGGGCTTCCTTTGGTCCCTGGTCCTGAACTAGTTGGGGTGGTCATTCTTGAGGTCATGTTAACCTAAGGAGAGAAGAAGCTGATCTGGGATGCTAATCCAAGTCTCTGGCATGGCGAAAATACCACCTTGGCCTGTAGGGACTGGAGTCTGGACGGGTTCCACTGGACTCGAGATGCAGAGGAATAAAAGCCTGCAAATCCTAGACACCAGAATCCCCTGGAGGAAGATAAATAGATTTTTTTGATTGGCTCAGTGTGTTCCTTAGCCCTTGGGCCCAGGCTCAGTGGTTGAAATGAGGCATTATTTCCCGTGGCGCTCAGGAGGAGGAGTGTGTCCCTGGCCGCCGCCTTCCAGGGGCTGGACCAATGTGTTTGTTACACACTGGAGGGGGCTGGTTTCCTTAGTCACTGTGACCCAGTGGCCCCTACTGTACCCCTGGGAGATTTTGGCCAGTGTGTCACTTTATTCCCTGATTGCAGAATCATTTGCTAAACTCCTGTTCCAATCCCCAACCCTCCCCACCCATCCCACCCCACCTCCGTTTCTCAGTCCTACAAGTGGGTGACCAGCATCTTGCTGAGGATGCATCAGACACGAAGGGCGGATGCCGGCACGTCACCATTAGCAGGAGTCGCTTTTTTTCACCTCCACAACATGACAGGCAGCTTGGGGCACCATCACGGTGCCACACCAGGGGCTCTTGAGCTGGCTGGGCAACCAGCTTGGCTAACACATACACGGCTCATCCAAACTGTACATGGGCTGTCTGGCATGAACAGACCCATGGGGCTGTGCCGCTCAGTCCTTGCCTGAAAGAGACACTCCTCCCCACTGCTGTGAGGTGGGGGGGGAGAGAGAGCAGGTCTCGTTAGATCTCTGTGGCTATGATGTCCTCGTAGGGGACATCGGTGCCATGGATATCCAGGTCGATGGGCTCTCTGCCGTCTCCCCCTGCAGCCAGTTGCTGGAGCATCTTCTCCATGTTCTGGTTCCTTTTGTACATGTGCAGGTAGCTCTGCTGCAGCTGCTTCTGGTAGTGGATCACCTTCTCCTTCTCCTCCTTCCAGATCTGTCGCTCATGCTGGAAGCCGGAAGTCATCTGCTCGTTCTTGTCTCTCTCCTCCTTCAGCTCCGCCTTCAGCTTATCCACTTCCCCCTGCAGGGCTTGGACATCCTCCATCATCCCCACAGCCGGGCTGGCGGAGGCCATCCCATCCCTCCCATCGCTCCGCTGCTCCTTGAGGATGGTCAGCTCCGTCCGGAGCTCCATAATCTCCTGCTCCAGCAGGTTCACCTTCTCCCTCAGCAGCTCCGACTCATTTCTCTTGCGCTGGAGCTCGTTCTCGCACACCTCCAGCTCCATGGCCTTGGTGCGAAGGGAGTCTTCCAGGTCCTGGCTTTTCATCTCCAGTCCCTCCATCTTCCCCCTCACGTCCTTCAGCTGGGCTTTCAGGCTGAGGATCTCGCTTGTCTTGGCATTGAGCTCCATCTGGGAGTCCTTCAACTGCTGCTTCAGGAGGGAGATTTCGCCAGACTTCTGACACACCTATGGGGGGGACACCAACCAGCCAGCGTTAGGGCCCCCGCTTAAAAACCACACGCCAAAGCAGTACAAAAACCACCATGTCACTCACCCGTGCTCCATCCAATTCCAGTCCATGGCAGAGGTGGGAATAGAACCTGGAGTCCTGGCTGAGAAACCTTTTCTTAGCACAGTTCTACACTACCTGTTGGACTTTTACACCCAGGCACCATCCCTGAATATTGCAAATAGATCAGTGACGCCCAAAAATAGCTTCACTGAGGTGAAATTCAGTCCCCAGAGTGGGGCTTATGCAGTGCCTAAACTTTGCGCTGGGTCTCTGACAATCCCAGCCTTGATCCTGACATACACTGCAAAGGAGCCTATGAGGGGGCTAGGCACTCAAATACTACTGAAATTCAGTAGGCACTGAGCTCCTATCTCCCTCAGGGCCAGATTTCCAAGGGCTCAGCATCCACCGTTCACACAAAAGCACAGGGCTAATTTGAAAACCTGGCCCTTAACGGTATGTCTACACAAGCTTGTGTCGATGGGACTTGCGCCAGCACCCTCCAAACAGCGATGTGGATGTTGCAACACTGGCAGAGGCTCCGGGGAATGCTCTGAGCTTGGACCCAGAGCCTTGCTCCCAGCTCGGTGTGGGCACCCCCTGACAGTTTCATTTTTGGGGTTTTCAGTTTAGGAGCAAATCAATAGAAATATGAAAACAAATCAGCACATGGGGGCGGGAGGGGGGAAGGGCTAAAATCAATTTTGAATTGCTGCCATCCTCTAATGTACACAATAGTCCATCAATAGCAATGGCTCTGTACATCCATTTGTAATGGACACGTTACCATATTTCATTCATTCTGCAGGGAGGGGAATGCTGCTTGAGTTTTCAGCAGCTTACCTGTTTTTTTTTTTTTTTTTAAACGATATCAAATCAATAAGGAGATTATATAAAACACAGGCATGCAGTGGGAAGGTTTTAATACGCTGATAAATTGACCAAGTCAAGCCCAGGTAGTTACTTAGCATGTAAGTAAAGCAGCTTTATAGTTCCTTGGGGGATGAGGGGGCAACAGGCTATAGCTGGAAGTATTGTGTGATTGGCTGTTTCATTAACTGAGTTATTTTAATAACAGGGTTTTTTAAATGTCGTCGTTGTGTCTTTAAATGATGTGAGATGCCAGGATGTCATGAGGGGCACAGGATCAATCAAAATCAATATGTTACAAAGCCTCCACATGCCCGGCAAGCAAGAAAAACATCTTAAATAGACAGGCTCTGTATTCTGTGCCTACAAATAACGCATCCATGCACACAGCAGATAACTACCTTCACAAATTGCTCCAACACAACAACATTCAGTGCAGTATATGTGAGCACAGAAAAACAGGCTGGCATCCAGAAAGCCCCCTTAATGCAAAGGCAACTGGCATTTATTTCAGTAAGCTCTGGTTTGGGCCTTAGGTGCCTAAATACTAGATTTCTGGATGCTTCATAAATGCGACAGACAGTGTGAATGAGCTCAGCCACAAAGCATTGGTAGACCCCAAAAAGGGTAACTGTGCAATCACCTGTTTGCACAGTTACTGTCTCTGCCTGCCTGCCTGCCTGCCTAGCTGTGAGTGCAATCGCCTTACTTTCATGTGCATACCCATGTTTTTATTTTTGCAGTCACAGCAATTTGGACCCCCCACTTGTGTGGGTTTAGTGTGTTCAAAACAGAGCACTGCCTCACCTCCCACTGAGTTTCTTCCAGCGCTGGGGCAAAGCTGGTCTTCTCTTTCTCATAGGACCGCAGCTTGGTCTGCAGCAGGTCTTGCTCCTTCATGAGCTTCTCCAGCTCCTCACGAAGCTGCTTCTTCTCCTTTTGCAGCTGGAACACTTGGAGGTGCAGCACCTGCTGCGTCCGCTGCATCTTCTGAGAGGTTTGCTTGAGCTGCTTGTTGCACTTCTGCTTCAGCCCCTCCAGCTCTTCCTTGCAGCGCCTCTGCTTTTCTTCATAGGCCTGGCAGGAGGTGGCCTCCTTCTCCTCGAAGCTGCACTGCAGTTCCTGCAGCTCCCCTTCCCTCTCCAGCAGTTTCTGCTCCAGCTCCTGGATGGTGGACTCATCTGTGGAGATGGGAGACCGGATGCAGGAGGCTTTCTCGTGGTGGTGGTGGTGGGCAGCTTTTCCAGGGTTGAGGATCTTGTTGCCGCTGTCAGAGAAGGACAGCGCCTTGAGGCTCATCATGTTGCTGTCTTGTATGATGGTGCACTGGGTGATGTTGTGGGCCGAGCCCCCGAAACGGCTGATGGGCCCCATAGGGGTGACCAGGGGATCCAGCTGGTAGCTGCTGGTGGTGCTGTGGGTGGGGAGGCTGGACATTGAGTTCCTGCCGGAGTCCGACAAACCTCCAGAGCACAACATGGGCTTGAGTTCTTGATCCTTCGCTTTGTCTGGAGGGTGCAGCTGCTGGGAGATGTGGCTGCCATTTTCCGGAGAGGAGTGGAGGATCGCGCCTGAGCGGGGGATCACTGGCTTGAAGGCGGTTGGCCTTATAACGCCCTTCTCTGGGCCCTAGAGAGAAGAGAGATTCTGATCAGTGCGTACCCAAGGCCTCAGATCTTACTCCTTTTTGCTTAATCCCTTGTAGGTTTTCTAATGCCACCCTCAGGAGGGCAGGGTCCTGGCAGCTAAGGCTGCAAGAGGGTCCCAGAGCATAGCTGAACCCTGCTGGCTGACTCACTGCGGGGCTGCCCCACTCGGGAGGAAGGCGGAGGGATTGAGGAGGCGGGCAGGGAGATCCCCGCCTGTTGAATTGTGCTGGCCTGCGTTCCAGTGCGTCCCCAGGAACTGAAATTAGAGGGAGGTGTTCGAAAAGGACTAAATTGGCAACACTGCATGTAACTAGCTGACCACTGGGGGGGCAGATGGGGGAAGTTCGGAGTTCCAGAATCAGCTTAGCCTCTAGCCACTCTCCTCCCTTGGGAGCTACCTTTGCTTCTCCTATCTCTGCCTCTCTCAAGGACGTAACTGCGGTTTGTTCCCAGATGCACTGAAATACCCTGTGTCCGCTGGGTCTAAACGGTGTAGCAGGCATGTTCGCGGTACCTCAGGCTTCTCCTCCCGTTGCTTCCTTGGACGGTGCCCTGTGACAGCCCGGCTCCTGGCAGCTCAGCCAAGGGATAGCGCTCTCTCTCGGCTCACCCCTGGAGCTGCTGCCTACCCCAATGAGGGTTGGAGCTGTGGGATGGGAACATGCAGGGGGCACGCAGCAAACCCAGTCACTGAAAAGGAGAATGTGGCTGGCTGGTTACTAAATAATTGTCATATTTGCAGGGATCTCAAGTACCTTCAAAAAGAGGGAGGGGGTGTTACCCCCATTTTAGACAATATGGGGAACTAAGGTCCAGAGGTTCAGGAACTTACTCAAGACCACGCAGTGACTCAAGGGCAGAGCTGGGAACAGAACCCAGGCTCCTGCTTTCCCCAACAGAGAACACGCCTCTCCCAAAGCAGGGAATGGAGCCCTGGGGCCCAGTTCCCCAGTACCCTGTGCCTGGTGCAGTCATTTGCACCAGGGCAAAGCGGGGCGAGAACTCCTCCCGTCTGATCTCCTGGCATGTTACACTCAGTGGGCACTGGTACAAATGGCAACCCAAGGGGCAGGATTCAGAGCCCAGGAGCCCTGATTCACAAGGCCCTGATCTAATCACTAGATCATGGGTTCACAACTGGGGCGTTGTGACCACTCTCCCTTTCTTTAGGGCTAGGTGGGAGGGGAGTCCCAAAACTATTTGCCTTGTAACATGGGCTCATGGTCCAGAGATTGTTTGGCAATAGTGGACAGGCCATGTTCCTGGGCCAACTACCAGTGGGCAGATAGCCCGTGTCCTGTAGCACCGGGCCAGTCTTTTAATTATTTTGAACATCTGGGGATCACAAGCTCTGATTCCTGAGGCAAATGTGTACTACTTTTTACACAGGGCCTTGCTCCCTTGCTGGCCTGGGGCCCTAGAAGGGATTGTTTGGCTCATTCCTGTCACTGGAAGAGCTCTGCTGTGAGTGCCCTTAAAGCCACACTTGGTCATGGAAACGTTTCAGTGCAGGAGCGGTGCGAAGCTGTTTGTAAACTGCAGCTTCTCCAGCAGCACAGACAGGGACCTGCTATCAATCTAATTCCTGGCTCTGGCCGTCAGAGCTTGACTGGAGCGCTCAGCTCCTTCGTAACCAAGTTCTTGTTTAAAGAGTAGCGGCTGCCTTGTGAAAAGCTTCCTCAAGCCTCCTCTTTATAGACTCTTGTGTTTCTCCTTTGTTGTACATACATATCCCCTGTTACCATAGTATCTGAGCATCTCACAATCTTTTAATGCATTTATCCTCACAATCCACTGTGAGGTAGGACGCTGCTATTATCCGCACTGTACAGATGGGGAACTGAGGCAGAGAGAGACTAAGGGATGTGCCCAGGGCCACACAGGAATTCTGTGGCAGAGCAAGGAACTGAACCCAGATCTCATAAGTGCTAGGCTAGCACCGTGACCTCACAACCATCCTTCCTCTTTTGTGTCTTAGCTCTACGCCGTTTTTATTTCTCTTTTCCCTCCCTTTCATTGTTACCAGGGCTGGCTTGCTATGTCGCAAGCCTCAATCACATGAACACTGAGCAGCCATGGAGCTATTAGGGCTGGGGGAATCTTGGCAGTTTCAGTTCACAGTGGGGTCTGGCAAACCTTTTATTTGGTTTAAGTCCACACAGGTTTCCCTGCCTGCCTCCTGAACTCCAATATGAACTTGAACGAAGCCAGCAACTCAGTGCAAAACTCAGCCCAACCCGCTGAGTGCCACCAGGGTTTCCACCCAAAACCCCGAGGCTGCACAGTGACTATCTGGGAGCTATAAACCAGTCCCAGGCTAACTTGAGCGAAACTTCTCGGGAAACTGGTCTGGGTTTGGAGTTTGGAATGAAATCTCAAACTAAACCATTCCTGGGGCTTGACATTAACAATTCTGCACCTCTCTAGTGGCCTTCAATCAGCTGGTGGAATTGGGAATTTTGTTTCGGCAAAGTGACTCTCCCAAAGTGGCAGAGTTGGAAATAGAACCCAGGAGTCCTGTTAGGGTGACCAGATGTCCCAATTTTATAGGGACAGTCCTGATTTTTGGGTCTTTTTCTTATCTAGGCTCCTATTACCCCCCCCGTCCCGATTTTTCACACTTGCTGTCTGACTCTGTCTGCTCTAACCACTGGATCACACTGACGGTCCTAACCCCTTGTGCTGCCGTAATCAACGTCTCTCCCTTAGTTAATCTGCAACTGGTCATATCCCACCCATCCCTAGGTCTTCTCTGCTGTAGGGATTTGCCCTGATTTCAGCCGTCAGTGTAGCTGCACCTAATGTAGACAAGGCAAATGGTTATATGCTGCTACTGTATTTGCACAGCTGCAGCTCCACTGGCGCAACTAGCAGGACAGTCTGTCTGCCCTAAAGGCTGCATTAACGCCACTAGCTACTCCACTGGCTGAAACTGGGGCAAGCCCCCAGTGCAGACAAGGCCTTAGACACAGTGTGGCTGGTCTCTGTTACTAACCAGTTCCAGCTGATTGGAAAATGGCATCAGTTTCTGGGGAGTGGGTGTGCCAAAGTCCATGCCAGTCGCCCCTGCCTGGTTGCCCAGGTCCCCGCTGGAGAGTGACGTGTAATCTGTCCGGTGGGAGCCGTGGGCTTTCTGGCTGACCTTGATGTAAAAGAAGTCCTCATTCTTGTTGCCTTTGGAGCTGGACTTGTTGTGGCTGGAGTCCTGGGAGAAGCCAAACCTCAGCAGCCCATCTGAATACCTGTTCAGCTTCTTCAGGTGGGACGACTTGCGGAGCTTGTACTGGGAGGCCCGGCAGTGCTTGCTGTGGAAGCTGTGGCCGGAGATGAGGCTACTGACACTCCCCATGATGCTCCGGGGCTGATGGCATGTAGAGGAGAGAGGAGACCCCAGGAGTGTCTTCTACAGTGGCGTCCTGGCTAAGGGTGGAGACAGGTTGTGCTGCAGTCATAGCAAAGATCTCGCTGTACCCAGGAGTTGCAAACCTGCGGGAGACAAGAAGTGAATGGAAGAGGATAGAACAGGGAATTCAAGTGCACGGATCCATTTCAGATCTCTCTGCTGGGGGCTGCAGGGATCACGGGGGGTGGGGGTGGGGGGGAAGGCCAGAGGGGGAGTTCTCTGGACTGCTGTGCAGGAGGTCAGGCTAGATGATCATAATGGTTCCTTCTGGCCTTAAAGTCTCTGAATTTAAGCGGCTGGGTCCAATTCCAGTTCCTGCTGGACAAGTGTCCACACCACAAAAACTGCCCCCTCCCCTTGTTGCCAGGTTCGGCAGAGGGACCTAGCATTGTTTGGGTCAGAGACTGCAGGTCCCTCTCGCCACTTCCCCAGGTCCAGGCTCTGAAGCACAGAGGGGGCGTGCTCCCAGTGTCCCACGGAGCGAACAGACAGCACGGCAGGCACCCAACATGGTGAACAGGGAGGGGCTGTGGGTGCGCGTGTACACACACACACACACAAGCCAGGCTCCCTTCTGAGTGTTCAGAATGCTGTCTAAGGCCTTGTCTACACTCAGGAACTGTCCTGATTCAGCAGCTGGTGCAGCTGCACCAGTGCTGACCACGAGGGCCAACCCAATTAACTTAGCCGGGAAAACCCTTGGCTTGCTCCCGGGGTCGGCAGTGGCAAGCACTTCTGCAGCTGCATTGACTGCCCACCACCGGTGGCTGATTCGGGGCTATTCCCACATGTGGACAAGGTCTTTCCTTAATGACTTGCAGCCTCTGTTTGCCAGAATGGACAAGGGAGGGAGTCTAACCCAGGACTGGGGCATTCTGAAAACAAGGTGTGTCACCTTCAACAGGTGCTAGCCAGCTCTGTGGCTCTTAGCTCCTGACTCTCATTGTTATTGTATTGCGGTACACTAAGAGCCCCAGTCACGGACCAAGACCCTGTTGTGCCAGGTGCTGTACATAGTCAAAATCACGTTCCTAAAGCCCGGCCCTCTGCAAAAACAAACTGCTTTAATGCAGCAAACACATCCATGGTATATTGGAGGTAACAGAAAGCAGTATGTGATTTCCTGTGGTGGGGCATTGGGCAGCTTTCTGTTAGTCATCCTGACAACCTCCTGGCGCGTTCATTGGTCCGTGCTGGAGGGCTGTTATTACCAGCTTCCAAGCAGACTGCTGGGGCTTTGTCTCGAAGTATGGTAGGACATAAATGAAATGGTTCGTTCGGCTGCACCTGGGGCTCCCGCGCATCTGTTTGGAGACCAGTATGAGTGAGCAGAGCTGAGCAAAATGTTTGACCCAAACGTTTTGTGTGTGACAAACACAGTTTTGAGTCCACTCAAACCATTTTGTAAATTCACATCCAATTTGCCAAATTGTTTTGGTCAAGTTAAAAAAAAACCTAAACAAAATAATTCAGGGAGAGGCTAAAGGTTCTGTTCTGACATTGTTTCAAATGAAAATGTTTTTGTTTAGCCAAACTTGTTTTAAATTTTGAGCTTTATAAAGGTTTTATTATTGTTGGTTTTAAAAAATAAAATGTAAAGAAATGTTGAAACAACATCTTTAGTTTGCCCTGGGACCATTTCAAAACAAAACAAAACAAAACAACTACTTCAGCATTGCCAGCAAACTGAACAATCAGATTTTTGCACAGCTGTGCATGTGAGCCCCAGTGGAGCTACGCCCTCTGCCGGGTGCGTGACGCCGGGTAACTGGCCGAGGGGATGCTGCAACAAGAATCAGTTTAAATTAAAATACAGGCTGCTGGCTCAATGTGGGTTTTCTTCTCTTGGAACCAGCAACCAACAACCTTCCAATCATCAGATTCTTGTCTGATTCAAGGAAGTTCCCTTCCTGTAGTTAGCACCGCATCTGCTTCTGCCCCTTAAATATTCATTATGCCATTGCATACACTCATCCCCTGCCTCAAAAGGGTTAGTGAAAATAACACTCTGCACTCATCTAACATCTTTTAGTCAAGGCTCTCAAATTGCTGTACACACCCACACACACACACCCACACACACACACACACCCCCCACCTACCTACCTCTGTGGAGGATCTCAAACACTGTATTGATGAGAACAAATAGGACACTTCCAGAGTCGTCAGAATCACCCACTGTTCTGCAGCCAGAGTCCTGCTGGGCCACTCTATTAACTTTACAGCCCAGCAGGCCTGCCCTTTCATCTTGTTCACTTGAGGGCACTTAATGCAGCCAGACTGAAGTCATGCTGCCTTATAGTCCTTTGCCGGTTTTCCATTATGGTCTGAGATAATGTGAGTGTGGGCGTCTGTGTATGCACATTCATCCGTGTGAAAGGATGTATGTGCATGAGTGTGTAACTGTGTGTGAGAATGCATGGGGTGTGTGGGCATGACCACGAGTGTGCACGTGAGAATGCACGGGGGAGACTGAGAGCAAAGGTGTGTGTCAATGCCTGCTTGTGCAGGAAAGCAAGTTTATATAAGTGTGCAGGGTGAAGAAGCCACCTAGTAGCCAGGGCATTGTTAGCTTGTAGCCTACTGGCATTCCCTCCATCCCTGTCACAAAGAACAGGCTGTGACTGAAAGGACAGTAGCTGAGGAAGAGACGTACAGGGTATGTGCACACCGCAATAAAACACCCACAGCTGACCCCGTCAGCTGGCTTGGGCTTGGGCCGTGGGGCAATACAATTGCAGTGTAGGTGTTCGGGCTCTGGTGAGGGTTGAGAGCCCGGGCTCCATCCCGAGCCTGAACATCTAGACTGCAATTTGATAGCCCTGCAGCCTGAGTCCTGCGAGCCTGCGTCAGCTGCCAGAGGCCAGCCGTGGCTGTTTTATTGCAGTGTAGACATACCATAGAAGGGCTTCTCCCTGGTGGTGAGGAAGGCTCTGCTAACCTCCCACAAGCTGTCTGAATTCCCCGGAGCCGGAATCCCAAGCTCCCTCGCTTTGTGGCATGGTTCCCAGAGAGCTGGATGCTAGAAGCCTGAGGCTGGAATATCTCCAAAAAAGGTATATTCCACCCACTCCTTGAGCAGCCTTTTCCCTTGCCAAACTGTGCTCACAGCTTGCATGCTCACCTGACCGTTTAACCTTCGCTTCCCCTGCTGCAGCTTAAGCTCACTGACTTCTCCTGAGGGCTTGGTTGCACTGCAAAGTTAAGTCGAGTTATAACATGCATAGCCCCGAACGCGAGTCCCGTCCATATCTAAAGAGCCTTCATTCAAATCTGGCGTTAAGAAGAGGTCAGGGCTATAGGCCCAGCAAATCAGCTCTTAACACAACCACTCTGTCGCGTGGATGCAGGCTGGTGCCAGGAGTCCTCCAGTGCGGCCCCACAATTCCACCCATGTGCCCAGAGAGGACAGAAAGATTCTCCCACAATTCCCGGGGAAAGCATTCCCAAAGCAGCTCAGCACTAAGAACGGTGGGCTGCGTCCCCAGAAGTCTTAGCAGCACCACACAGAAGCGAGTGCAGCGCCAGTGCGGACACAGCAGCTCGGTGTTCTGTGGCAGTCTGGTCGCGCTCGCTCGAGTTAGCCTAGCTCCAGAGGAACGGCGCGAGTGTAGAGAACATGAGTTCACTCTGCGGGGAAGACAGACCCTATGGAGACCAACTGGCCCCTGGCCCCTTTGGGTATTTGCAGATAGTTCTCAGCTCTCCCCTTAGATGCCCAAATCAAACTGTTTTCAAGTAAGGCTGATTCCCCTACAACAACTTCTTGAATGCAATGCACTATGGGATACCCCTCTGCAGTGACAAGGCCAGTGAAATGCCATTTCTCATAGACTTTAAGGTCAGAAGGGACCATTGTGATTATCTAGTCTGACCTCCTGCACATTGCAGGCCACAGAACCTCGCCCACCCACTCCTGTAATAGACCCCTGGCCGAGTTACTGATGTCCTCAACTCATGATTTAAAGATGTCAAGTTACAGAGAATCCACCATTTACACTCGTTTAAACCTGCAAGTGACCCATGCTCAATTCTGCAGAGGAAGGCAACCCCCTCCCCCCGGGTCTCTGCCAATCCAACCCGGGGGGGGGGGGGAAATTCCTTCCCAACCCCAAATCTGGCCATCAGTTAGACCCTGTGCATGTGGGCAAAACCCACCAGCCAGACACCTGGGAAATAATTCTCTGTAGTAATTCAGAGCCCTCCCCATGTAGTGTCCCCTCACCAGCCACTGGAGATTTTTGCTGCTAGCCATCGCACCTCAGCTACATGCCATTGTAGGCAGTCTCCTCATACCATTCCCTCCAGAAACTTATCAAGCTCACATCTTCAACCCCCACTGTAATAAATGCATTTAAAAACAAAAGCTGCTCCCCCAGCCCTCAATCTCTGCCCCATAGCCACTGCCTACAAGGCAAGCTCCTCATCGGAGCCCCCTGCACTTAACCCTCCCTGCCCCTATGTAGGAGAGAAGGGGAAGGATGTGGTGGGAACTCAGCATGTTTCCAACTCTTTATGAAAAGAAAGGGCCTGGAGCAAAAATAGCCCAGCAATAACCCTGTGATCGATACCCTGAAGCCAGCAGCTCAGCAGAAGCTTGTCTTCTCAAGAGCCAGCTGAGCTGTAGTGGAATTAAGAACCATTGAATCCCTATGGTGATTTCCTCCCCCAGAGTAAATGGCTTCCCCACCACGGTCCAGGCAGGAACAAGCTCCTACAGGAGGGGCAGATTAAGGCAGAATTCTAGGAGGGATCTGTGCTTGATTGAGTAAGGAGCCAGAGGCATTCTGCATGTGCCCAGCATCTCTATATCTACTGGGGCCCAGAGAAAGGACACAGGAGGGGGCAGATCACAGGACACCTGGCGGCAGGGAACTGGGCGGCAAGGACTGTTTACAGGAGGTTGGGATGTGAAGATAAGTAATCAAGAGAGGGGATTGGGAGGAAGATTGTTTGCAGGAGTCCCTTCATGCACCTAAATAATTATTCTGCCCTCCTGGGTCCTTTGAATACTTGTGGCTGCTTAGAGTTGGAAGAAGCTGCAAATCAATCACTATACACATTTGTCCCTTTCTTCTGTTCATGGAAAGGTCCTGAGAGGTTGTTTCCCAGGGAATTCAGGTGAACAATTTTCAACTCATTACCTTCTCATGTTATTACCCAGCACACAGTACAGGACGCTCATGAATTGTTCCTTTCTCCCATCCTTTGGGCTTTTTCACAAACAGCAACTAAGCCCTTCTCTAAGCAGGAAAAAATTGTATAACCTATGGTGTGAATTTGAGCCCATCTAATTAAGCCAGGATAGTCTCCTGTGTGGACACGTTTTCCAGACAAGGGTGGCTTTTAATGGTTTATGGCCAGGTCTACACTTAAAAGTTTTGCTTGCATAGTTATGATGGTTAGGGGTATGATTTTATTATGACACAGCTGTGCAAGTCAAGCCCTAATATAGATGCAGGGGCAGGGACTGTCTGTTTGCGCTGGGTTTGTACAGTGCCTAGCACAATGAGCTGTGGGTCCATGACTGGGACTCTTAGGAACCACGGTAATACAAACAACAGTAAGAGCTCTTTTGCCATTCATTTATTTTGTTCACTGAACTGAAATAAGCACTGCTGCCAATGGCATAGCTGCACCTACACTAGGAGGGTTGTGCCGGCAGCTCTACTAGCCTAGCTTTTAAAGGTAGACAAAGCTCTGCCCTTGGGGAGGGGATTTAAGCTGAACCAAAAAACCCCCAGCCACCCGTCTTGGAATAAGAGTGTTCATTGGGGACTGTGACAGGGTCCTGAGAACCAGCAGCTGAACCAGCACTCTGGTTACTGATAGAGGAAAGGGGAGCTAATGACCAGCTCAGCCCAGGCTGAGGAGAGCTAATGAGCTAATTAAGCCATTAACTGGGAGAGTAGGAAAAAAACACAGGAAGGAAGTGCTAGGGGAAAAGGGAGGACGTGGGAGTGAGCAGACAGGGTGGACCAGAGTAAGGGAGATCTGCAGGTGGAGAGATCCCTTCCCTCCTTTGGATGAAGGGGTTGTGAAGCTGCATAATGCTATTGATGGACTAGGACTGTAGAGGGGGTGGAGTGGAGCAGGGCACTGTAAATAAACTTCAGGCAGATGATACCTCCCTTTTGTAGGTATCAGTAATTAGTGAGAGAAAACAGGAGTGGGGGGGCATGCCCCGTTACAGGGATCAGAGCAATATAAATTGTAAAGCTCTCCCATGATGACAAAGCTTAAGAAGAGGGAAGAACATGGTCAAACTGAGCTGCCTTTGGAACTGGCATATCCATAAACCCTGAAAGTACAGTATCTGATCAGCCCTAATGGTTATTGTGCCTTCTTTACAGTCATGCTTAGCCAAGCCAGACACATTCAGCTCTTTATATCTCTCCTCCTAAGTCAGCCCCTTGCTCCCTGAGCTCTCTCCAGTTTTCAATGATTCTTTTAACCTACCTAAAGGGCTGTTGTGAGGCTTAATTACATTTAATGTCTGTGCAGCACTTAGGAAGATGAGAGGAATTATATATGTGCTAAGTATTATTATTATGGTTTGGAGGTATGCAGAGCTGTATACTAATTCCCTTTGCTAGAAAAACAGCTCTTCAAAGCCACTGTGGCACTTGGTTGCCCACAGCAGGGGTATAATGAAGATGTACCCTCTAGATAATTCAAGGGTTGGGTGGAGGGAAAGGGGGCGGGGTACAGGTTGCTGGTGGGCAGAAATGAGTCCATAATCAAAATGAACTAAATTCAGATTCCATGGGAAGAAACGACTGAAAGGGAAATTGTTTGGTGGCTGAGTCATTCTAGCAGGGCGAACAATCGGGAGCCATTCTGCTTCCCACTGCTTGCTAAAAGCTTTTCTGCTCCATGCCCTGGTGTTAAGGTCACCTGTCTTTACCCCTCTGGCTGTGCATAAGGGCCAGAGTCCCATCACTGAACGGCTTCCAGGGCGTTGCAGGATGGACTCGTCTTTACACAGGAATGAAAGTATATGCCGCTCCCCACAAAGAAAAAAAAAAGACAGGTTGTGTGCAAAGCAGATGCACGCACATCCCAGATGGGAATGTGAGGATAGTGCGGAGGATTGCATGGCATTGCTACACAGGCAAGTGTGACAACACAGTGAGGGATTGCCTGGGACATCCCTGTCCTGAAGAGGATGAAAGACACCATGGCCTCTCTGCCTGGGATAACATAGAGCACATGGCTTTACTGACACACAGTGAGGAGAGCAATGAAGAGCACTGTGGTACCTAGGGTCCATTTCATAAGTGCAGCTCTAGCAGAGGCAACCTCAGCACAGTCCTTACCCACCGAGCTGGGGAAGGTGCTCTTCTGGATCATCCAGCAGGCTGCTGTGTATGGAGCACAATAGCCCTGGTTAGATTCTTTGACATAGGAAGGGGGCTCCCTTTTTAGATCGCCACATAGGGCTGTTAACCATAGGCTGCTGAGAGTCTTGGCTGTTCACCTAATCTGTCAGCCTCTTCTCAAGGGCTTTGTCCAGTCTGCTTTTAAATGTTCTAAGCCAAGGTCCATCACAGCCTTGGGGAGATTGTTCCACAACCTGATACAGTTTGTTTCTCCTAAATTTTCCTGTACTCAGTTGCATCCTTTCACTCCTAGGTAGACCTCCATGCACCGCCCTAGATAACTCCTCTCCAGCCTAGATGTTCACTGCAGGCCCTTTTCATGCCCCTGTGTACCCAAGCTAGACATATAGCTCTTTTAATCTTTCCTTGTCTGTCATTTCCCCCAAGTCCTTAATCACTGCTATTGTTCTTCTCTGAGCAATTTCCAGACTGTCTAACACATCTCAAGTGCTGAGAATTAGACACTGTGTTCCAGGTATAGTTAACTTGTACCAGAGCTATGGAGAGGGATTATTATATAAAGGTTGAGAAAAATCCAATTAACTATTAAATATCACACACACACACACACACACGGATTGTCATGAGCCAGGAGAAGTGGATTCTACATCCAGCCCTGGGTTTTTCTAAGTTTCAAACTCCAGTTTCAAACTCTTGGTCCTTATAAACTCAAGAGAGGAAGAAAACCCCCAAGAACTCAGAATATCCACTCAAATGCCTATATCTATTTGGGGACATTAACGGAAATAAGTAAGAGCCAAGGCCTAAACACTGGAGTTTTTTTCTCCTGGCTGTGATACATCAAGGCAATCAATTTTGGACCCATTCAGAGTTTACTGATTAAGAGAGGTAATATGTGTGGAGGAGGAGTATTTGCCACAGGGCACAGGAGAATTGGTGCAGAAATTCAGTGTGTGTGTGTGTGTGTGTGTGTGTGTGTGTGTGTGTGCGTGCACACATCTGGCACTATGCTTGTGTGTGTACATGGCAGGTAGCAATCATAGAGTGAAAACCTCCCAACACAGCTAGCACCTTGGCAGGGCAAGACATCAGGCAACACAAGCGAAGGAATGAGGAAAAGCAGCCATCATACTTACAGACATAGCCTGAGATTTTTCAAAGGTGCCTAACAGATTTTGATGCCTTAAACTTAATGGGAACTTAGTGTCCAAATCTCCTAGGAACCTTATAGATTCTAGGACTGGAAGGGACCTCGAGAGGTCATCGAGTCCAGTCCCCTGCCCTCATGGCAGGACCAAATACTCTCTAGACCATTCCTGATAGACATTTATCTAACCTACTCTTAAATATCTCCTGAGATGGAGATAACCTATCCAACCCATGGAGCACAGGCTCTGAAAAAGTGAAAGCTTTGGCTGAAACACACACACCCCTCTAAAAGGACTGGCTACTCGCTAAAATTTCTGTGGTACCCTGGAGCCAAGTTTTTCAATGTGCTTTATGCATATCAGTAAAAGAAGCCTCGCCACATTCCTATTTTACAGATAGGCAGACTGAGGCAGATGTTTAGGCCAACATTTTCCAAAAAATGGCCTCTGATTTTGAATGCCCAGTTGGAAGTGCCATGGGCCTGATTTTTAAACCCCCTGCAGTGCCAGGTGAGCTGTGGCCACTTGAAAAACAGACCCCAAGACCTTTCAAGCAGGGAATCTGTAAATGGAAACACCCACAATACGAGGCCACTTTTGCCTTAGGGGGCTTGTGCCAAGCGACAGAAGTCAGAGTCAGAGCTAAGAAAAGAACCAGCGGGTCCCGATTCCAGGGCTGTGCATTTAAGCTGCGGAACACCTTTCCTTGCTCAATTTCTGGTGCATCTCTGGGAGATGGTAAGGAGCGTGTGGGAGCTGCTGGGACTTTCCGATAGCTCGGCAAGAAGCATTTAAATAATTCTCATCCCTCCTACGCACCTTTGAAACTTTTTTTTTTTCCTTTTCATTTAAAAACTAACATTTGAAATATACGGAGGAGTATGCATTCCTTGTGCTTCATTAACATACAATGAAGGGCCTGCAAACTGACAGGCTGAGGAGAATTCAGAGCAGGAAAAGAAAGCCAGTCTCCTAAACTAATTCTATTGTGGCTAGGGCTTGGAAAAAGAGAGAGTGAGTGAGTGTGTGTGTTTGAAAGAGATGCTGAAAGTGTGGTATCTGTATGTGTGCTGGCAGTTGTGTGTGTGTGTGTGTGTGCATGAGTGTGTATATGTCTGGGTGTGAGTGTGTGATGATGAATCTGTGTCTCTATACATGTGTGTGTGATGGAAACCATGTGCGTATATGCGGTGAGTGTTTTTGAGAGTGTGTGGCACTGTCAGTGTGAGTTTCCGGTGTGTCTTGGTGTGTGTTCTGTGAGGGTGAGCGATGAGTCTGTGATGCTGAGAATGTGGTGTGTGTTGTTTAGAAAGTGTAGTGTGGAAGGGGGGATGTCTCTGTCAATGTAAGCATGTCCGCGTGCTGCCTGGGTGTCTATTGTGTTCTCGCTGTCAGCCACAGGGAATAAAAGGTGTGGAAGGGAGGATGTCTCTAACTGTCAATGTGAGCATGTCCGTGTGCTGCCTGGGTGTCGATTCATAGATTCATACATTCATAGATTCTAGGACTGGAAGGGACCTCGAGAGGTCATCGAGTCCAGTCCCCTGCCCGCATGGCAGGACCAAATACTGTCTAGACCATCCCTGATAGACATTTATCTAACTTACTCTTAAATATCTCCAGAGATGGAGATTCCACAACCTCCCTAGGCAATTTATTCCAGTGTTTAACCACCCTGACAGTTAGGAACTTTTTCGTAATGTCCAACCTAGAGCTCCCTTGCTGCAGTTTAAGCCCATTGCTTCTTGTTCTATCCTCAGAGGCTAAGGTGAACAAGTTGTCTCCCTCCTCCTTGTGACACCCTTTTAGATACCTGTGTCTTTGTGTGTGTTCTCTATTAGCAGGTGAGGAGAAGTGTGTGATATGAGTGCATGGTGTGTCATTGGGCATATGTTTTTCTTTTTGATTGTGTGTGTGTGTGTGTGTGTGTGTGTGTTTGTGTGTTGGTTCTAGGCAAGAGTGAGGGGTGTGTGTGTGTGTGTCTGCAGCAGTTTCTGATGAGTGTATGGCATCTGTGTGTGTGTGTTCGTGTCAGTGTGTGGTGTCCATGCATGTGTGATGTATCTGCTCATATCTGTCTGTCAAGAGCCAAGGAGACATGGGAAGGGCAGAGAGGCCAGGATGGGAGCCATCATCACAGCCCCACCATTGTGTTAAACTCCCCTTGCGTCATTAACTTTTATGAGTGCTGCAGATTTCAATCATCTCTGTTCCAAGCCCCTGGCCTCGCCTGATTCAAGGGGTTAAACACCATGACATTAAAATGCAATTCACCCTGTCACTTGCCAATTGACAGGGACAAAAGAAAAGAAAAGACGTGAGCCTTCCCCCCGGCCCTGCCACCTCCTGGTAAATTAGCCCCACAGCTCCTGCTTGCTCTTTTGTATCTGCTGGTTGGGTTGTGAGTGCCCTGTGGGGAGGGGGTAAGTACACAGCACACGGGCCCAGTGTTGGTCAGACTTCATTACCGATGCATTACATGTCAGAGCAGCTCTGGGGACAGAATGCAGGGACCCATCAGGAGAGCCAGAGCATTGTGATGCAAATAGGGGCCGGGCTGGCACAGTGTGCAGGGGGGTAAGGGGGGGCCTATGACGACAGGGCTGGGCTGAACAAAGAAATTATATCTTTGCCGTAGGGTATGGAGATCGGGGGTGGGGGCAGATTCTGCGCTGGCGTAACTGGGGTGCAACCCCACTGACTTCATTAGAGACAGCTCTGCTTACACCAGGGATGCATCTGGCCCCAGGGCTTTGTGTGCACGTGTGCCTGAACAGCAGGGTGAGCTGGTGATTCAATGGCAGAGCTTAGAGGCAGGTCGCTCTGGTTGTGTCTGGCTAGATGACCCTTCACGGGATTTCAAGGGCCTGTTTAACTAAATCAATTGAGGCAGAATGATAATGGGCCATATGTGGGGGTTTGTTATAAGGTTCCTGACATGCTCCCTGCTCATGTTCCTGTGTTACTGGACTGTAACCCTAACCCTAAAGAGAGATGTGCTATTATTAATCTATGAAGGTAGCATGTACTATTATTAATGTATGAAGGTAGCATGTATAGAAGGTAGCATGTGCTATTATAAATCTATGAAGGTAGCATGTA
>NW_020664404.1:10283147-10294154 GCF_002925995.2 Terrapene triunguis | reverse complement strand
TATAGAAGGTAGCATGTGCTATTATAAATCTATGAAGGTAGCATGTATAGACCTCAGTTGAGGTCAGGGTCCCATTGCTCAGATGCTGTACAGACACACAGGGTATGTCCACACATGTTTCAGCCCACCGACCACCCCCACCATCCACATACAAAGCCCTTAAGCACCTGGTTACATGTGCTTTGAGCTCACGCTCGCAGGGTTACGGGTTACAGCCTGTGCTTTGCTTTAAGGCAGGCGCCGACCCGCCCATTCTGCAGTGAGGATGCAGCTAAAGCATGTGTAGCTGAGCTCATGTTTACATAGTCCTCCAATGTCATCCCACAATTCCACAGAACTCACTTCCCACTCGTCTCCAATGCACTGGAAGCTACGTGTTGTTTATATACACTTGGCTAGTGTCGAACCCTTCATTCCAGGTGGCCTGCTCTGTTTTCTGCACAGCTCAGCCTTACCAGATACTGTTAGCTGTCCAGGGGACTCTGCCTGTCCTGAAGCAATTACAATATGGACAAGCCAAACCAAAGATGGGAGGAAGGAAGGATTATTATCTCCATTTTACAGATAGTCTCTTTGTGCTCAATTTCCTAAGGCCCAGATTTTTAAAGGTATTTAGGCACCAAACTCCCATTGATTTCAAAATCAACTTAAAATCTGGGTCAAAAACTTGCCCCAGATCACGCAGAGTCTAGGGAGTTTGTGGCAGAGCCAGGAAGTGAATCCAGATCGCCTGGGTCTCAGGCCACCCTTCCTTCCTACTGGCGGCATTACTGACACTGCTATTTTGATGGGGAGGATATTTCCGGGATCAGCCCCATTTATTTGCAGCTTGTGGAATGCTAACTAATTTCTGGTGAGAGGAATCCACAGGGCGATCAGACTGTGACTCCCCATTTATCACACTCGACAAAGTTTCAGAGGGGGTGGTGACAATAGATAGCTAGGGCTTGTAGGAAAGAAAATGCCATCCATTGCAGTCAGACTAGATGACTGTCTAGAGACTGAGAGAGAATCTCTAATTCCCCGTGGGGGGTGGAAAGGAGGAATGGAGTAAGATAAAGTGGTCAGAGCACAGGTCTGGGCGTCAGGACTAGGCCCTGGAGAGCCTCTTGTGACACTCAAAACCAGGGAAAAAACACCTTCTGGTTTTGGGTATCACCACAAGCTTAAAACTCAGGCCAAGTTTGCTGAGATTCCAAAGATGTTAAGCGAATCTGGAGGTGACTGATGGTCTCATTCCAAAGCAGGAGAAACTCCATTGCTTGGCCATATGCTCTGCAAAATTCAAAGCAAAGCACCAAGAAGTGCAACCTCTGCACAGATCTAAATCACAAGAGGAGTGCAGCATGATCACCTGGGACAAACACTGCTGCATTTCACACCAGGCTGCTGGGTCCTATCGCCAGTTCTGACACCGACTAACTGTGTCTTTCTGCACTTCCATTTTCCCTGGATAAAATGGGGTTAATGACAATGAGGAAGGTCTTCATTGTGAGACTTCAATTAATGTTTGCAAAGTGCTTTGACATCCTAAGTGCTAGGGAAGCACAAATACATTTTTATACTAAGTAACATGAATGGAACAGGTTTCTTCATAGGCAGGGAGAGCGCTGTAGTCTCCCTGTTAAACGAAAGAGTGCAATAGGACCTGAAGGAAGGAGGGGCATGAACAGACCAACTCCTGCCTTTGCAGGAAAAGAAAGAAAAAATAAATCACATCCTACATTCCTTTCCAAAATCCAGTCATATCAACCCTGCTCCCCCCAGGGCTTTCCCTGGGAGAGACAAATCTCTCCCTTCCAGGCTTCTTTCTGGGTGGATTGGAGGAATTCAGTCTTATCTCTTCACTGCCCCTTGAAGTGTACTTGCTTTGAAGCCATTTGCCCATATGACTTGTCACCTCTTCCTTGCTAATTTTCACACACTCCTTCTCCCTCTGTTTACAAGCTGATCCAAGTCAAGAGCCTCTTTCCAGCCCTCCCTCTCTGTGTTTATACCACTCATCACCTCGGTGTGTCTCTCCCGCTCCCCTCTACGTTCTCTCCTTCATTATTAGCCGTCATTCCTATTGTAGAAGCAGGTAAGGATCCCAGTTAGGGGTCAGGGCTGTGCGCACACAAGACAGACAGTCCCTGGCCCCAGCAGCTCACAGGCTAGGATCTCTCGCGCTCTCTCTCACCAGGTGATGCTCCCCATGTTCCAGCTGGCGATCACTAAAGGCACCAAGATGGAGCTTTAAGTGCTGCTTGAAGAATCTAACCCCCCAACCAAATGTTGCCAATTGTCAGAGTGAAAAGGACAAATATTCTATCTGGGGCATCTGACTTACATTTCCATTAAGAGATGGACTGAACCGAAACCCTGAAACCGACCAAGCCTAAACGTTTCTTCTGGGAGTGGGATCGAGATTTCATACTTGGCACAGGTCAAACTGCAAACCTCATAGCCCTGAACTGACCCCCGCAGAGCTAGGCCAATTGATACCAGCTGAGGACCTAGCCTTAGCCTCCTGTTTGCGAGGGTGGTTTCTATTAGTCTCCTGTAATTTCACCGCTGGTTTCCAGAGAAGGTTCAGGGATAGCACAGGTCTTCTTCCTCTTCCCCAGATGGAGGCAGGTTCTTAGAAGCCTGCTAATTTCAGCCCTCCACAGAAGTGGCAGCGATAGCACATTGAGTGCCCCATCAGCAGCGCTGACCCTGGCCCGCCCCCTGTAATCTTCACCCTAATTGTGCTAATGGGAATGAATTCAAACACCGCCCTTGCAGGCGCCATCCTTTTGGCGTTCAATAGTCGTTCCGCACTGGTGAAGGGCCCCATTACAAGGCATTCATTCACTCTAATTCATTCATCGACATTCATTGGGATCATTCTGATCGCAGGCCGTGAGTGAATGGAGTCGGGGAGTCACAAAGCGGGCACATGTGTTCCATCCTGATTTGCCATTAGTGAAGGGGGACACTTCAGATGAAGAATAACCAGCCTGAATTACATGTTACATCCACTCTAATAGCCTGGGAGTCCATCACACTTAATGTTGTTTCAATGAACACTGGGAGAATTCACACCCACTGGCTGCTGTTTATTATCGAAGCTGGCAGTAGGCTTGGCACTAAGTTCAGTGGGCTTGATGCCAGTGCCACACGAGTCTGTTGTACCATGCCTCGGCAGCAACCGCGGGCAGCTGAGGCCAACCACTTGCTCAGGGGATCCTGCCACCTGCCCAATAGCTAAAGATGTATTTGCCCAAATAGGAAAAATGGGACAGAAGAGAAGGATGACAAGGAATCTTTATAAAATCTGACCTTGGGCACTGTCTCGTCGTGCCAGTCAGAGATCAGGCCATGCTAGCATGAAGAAGCTCCTGCCCAAGCTAGGGTACTCTGATTGAAAGGGATAGCAGGCAGCACTGAACTCAGGATCAGATTCCTTAGGGGAGCCGGACACCTAACTCCTTTAGGCTCCTTTGAAAATCTAAGCCATTATGCCAAGGTGCTCAGGATGCAGATCCTGGCTTGGGTCCTGATCCTGCAATTGGATCCAGGCAGATGGACCCTTGAATCTATGCTCCATGTGGGCATAAGGGTTCACTTGTGCAGAGCCAATTCTGGGCTCGGGGCCTTGCTTGGTTAGTATTGGAAGAAACCCCCGCTCTCATATTCAATTTCTTCTGGTTCCTGGCGGAGGCACCGTGAACTAACTCACTTGTCCTTCACCTTGGAGATGTGAGAGTCAGTGCTGTCTAACCTCAGAAATAAAGGGGTGGGGATATTTTGGGTGATGGTGGGGATTTCTGCATTGGACATGGATAGGAAATCTCCACCGAGAAGGGGCACATAACTGGAATAGGTGATTTCAGTGGGACAGCGGTGTGGGGATCCCAGAATGGGAATAGCTAGGACACTGCTGATGAGGGATTGCAGTGCTGGGTGTGGGAAGTCCAGGACTGGGGAAACAGAGAGTGCTGCGGGTCAGGAACTGAGGTGCACTGGTAGAGCTCTGTCTGGGGAGCCCCGGACTAGAATAGAGGGATGGCTGCAAGTCAGCAATGAGGCACACTGGCAGAGCAACTTGGAGAGGAAACTGACTCAGCACCTGCCTCTGCTGTGCCTGGTTTTACACTGTTTCTCCTTCCCCCCCACCCCACCCCCACTTTTTTTTTAAAAGCATGAAAATTCCCATGATGGGAGAGCCCTACAGAATGTAATAGCAGATTTTATGGACTAGCTAACGAACCTACAGCAAGGCTCTCATTCACTGTAAAACCTCTATGGGTCAGATCCTCAGCTGCTATAAATCAGGGTCGTCTGGCTGACTTCAGTAGAGTAACGCCAGCCTATGCCAGTGGAGGATCAGCCCGATGGGTGCTCAGATAATTTCTAAAGAACCCCACTGCATTTCTATAGACCCCTCATGCTTTAATCCCTGTGACATTTTACAGGACTTTCCTATCAGGGTCACCAATCAGTAACGTGAGCAAATATGTTTTTGAAATGCAATGTATTATTCTTTCCCCTCCCCAGTCAGAGAGGGACCTAGAAGGGAAATAAACAAGGAACAGTTAGAGCTGGTGGCTAAAATGCCCCAGCTGCAGCTAAAGGGCATTGTCCCCAGAAAGAGCTGAGCTTAGCACAGGCAGGCTGTAAGGCGCTCCGGGCAGGTAAAGCCCCCAGGAAAGTCACGAGATGGACGAAATGACCTAGTTGGACAGGGACGGACAAGGAGGGATCCTCTTGGGCAATCTGCGGCTGAGCTGCTCCTGATAA
Organism: Terrapene triunguis; assembly: GCF_002925995.2. Classification (NCBI taxonomy): domain Eukaryota; kingdom Metazoa; phylum Chordata; order Testudines; family Emydidae; genus Terrapene; species Terrapene triunguis. The sequence continues at coordinate 10,289,390 of NW_020664404.1, read as the reverse complement.
GATTAATGAGCTCGGCTGCAGCCCCCCTGGGTTAAACAGATTGTCCCTGTGCTGGCTGCTGTAGCTGACCCTTTGCACTCTCCCTGGCTTCACGCAGGAGATGAAGGGTTTGTTCTCTCACTCAGAGACGCCTGGTGGGGGTGAGGCGCTCTACTGAAATCCAGCCTGCTCCCCAATGTCTATCAACTCAGCCCCACCTCTGGTCACCTGGTACCCTGCACCTTTGATCCCAGTCATGCAGGTGTAAATCCATAGGTGCTGCCGCACCCCCTGGCTTGAAGTGGTTTCCATTATATACAGGGTTTACAGCTTGGTTCAATGGCTCTCAGACCCTCCACTATAAAAACTGTTCCAGCCCCCCTGTGTAAATCCGTTGACTTTAACGGAGTCACTCTCGATTTACATTGGCGTACATGAGATGAGAAGCAGGCCTCATGTGTACAGGGACACTTGCCCAGGTTCACCTTCATTTCCATCAAGCCTCGCGGTTTTACCAGTCCCAATCGCTGCCGTTCCTCAGAGACTGCCCATTGGATCCCTTCTCTTTGCCCTGCAGCAGCTGGGCTTGCACCAACCAAGCTTTAGGATTAGCACAGCCCCAGTGAAACTGCCAGAGATGGGGACTAGACTGTGTGTTTCCTTCCCCCTGCTTAAAAGTGGACAAAGTGGACCCTTCCTGCCACCTTTCCCATCTGCTGGGGAATCGCGTACTGCCATGAACTGTTGAATAAATGTGAGATAGTGGGCAAACAATCCTTGCCCCAAGAGCTGCTTGAGTTCCTCACAGCTAAGACCATCCCTGAGCCTTATAATTGCTACAAATCCACATGGAACAAGCAGGATTCCAGAGGCTTGCTTTTAGCTGAACACAGAAAGTCTGGGAAGGATTTGATTGCCCTGCAAGAGGTGCTGAACAATGCAGGGAATAGGTGGCAAAACAGCAGTTGCCTAATTTGCTCAACTCTGGGTCCGATCGCCCCTCCACGGCCAGTGGTTAGAAATGGGGTAGTTAAAGTCAGGCCGTTTCCTGCATGAGGGTGAATCGGAAAAGCAAACATTTCCAGCATGCTATGCCTGCTCTGAACTGCATCCAGGGTCCCTTTGACTTTCTCTCAATTGAACAGAAAACACACTGTTTTCATAGCCAAGCCATCCTTCATTTGCAAAAATAAAATAAAATAAAATAAAATAAAATGATTTCCATCCTTGAAAAGCAGAGCACAGGCTCCCGACTCTCTCTCTCTCCCCCACACACAGCTGCGGCATTGTTACATAGCTTCACACAAAGGATCAAGATGTTATTGTTACTGGGAGCTGTGCTTGAAAAGTTCCAATCTTCCCTCCTACTAGAAATATACCTTGCCTTCAATGTCAAATAATATGGGTGACAGCAGGGTCATGTTGCATTCCAGAGGGAAATAAATGTATAGTCCGTGCTCTGAAGAATGGGCTGACTACTCGTGGATGCAGGTTTAATGGACAGCCATTGTGCACGCTTCCCCTACATCACTCTGCATTTCAGTCCTCAGCCTCAGCAACATCCTCGGCCCCAGTGCATCTCAGTTCTGACCCACAGCTCTCTTGTGCCGCCTATATAGCTCTGCCAATGTCCCGCCATCCTATCCCACAGCATCTCCAATCCCCGGGACCCCATACAACTCTATCAATGCCCCTTGGTGCTGACTCACAGCCCTGCCACAATCCAGTTCTGGGATCCTCACCAGACAAAATGACATCACCTGGACTGAGGCAACCCATGATGCTGCACTAAATGCATCAAGGTGCTTTTCAAACATCCCTATGAATCATGAAAGGATATTAAATCTTGGGCTGTGGGGTTTAAGCCATTCTCTGACTATTAGAGATCAGGACGAGACCCATGCAGGGGGCAGACAGCTGCTACCGTAGGGTTCTTACACCTTCCTCTGAAGCAGCTGGTGCATCAAGAGTCAGGAAGCTGAACTAGCCGGGCCTTGGGTCTGATCCAGTCTGGCAGTTCCTTTGTGCCTCATGAAACCAAAATCAGCAGCTGCAGTTTATGCAGGGCAATGCTGCCAATGCTACTACATTCTGACCAAATATTGTCCATTTATTATTTCTTTCCTACATTATTTATTTACTCTTTTGATGATCTGTATTGCAGTCACACACAGAGGCCCCCAGTACTAGGCACTGTACAGACATATAATGAAAAACTGTGCATCCCCCAAGAAATAATGTCTGAATAAAGCAAAAAGAGAGACAGACCCGGAAAACCAAATGACCCAAAGATCCAATCTACTCTCAACCTCATTTTGTCACATGCATTTCCGAACCTCATCAGTGATTTAACGCCAGAGCACGGTGCACACACGTGTCGTATCAGTCATGCTCCCGGCACAAAGGAAACGTGTATGAGCCATAGCTAAATATTCCCAGGGTGGTGATGGTGGGGAGATCTTTTTAGTTTATTTAATTTCTAAGAGCATCTGGCTTTTCCTACTAATGAGTGACTAATACTGCAATTAAAGTGTCACTAATTGGAAACTTAGCTTTGAATCTCCTCTTTTCTCTCACAAGTTTGCTGAATCTGGAGATTCAGGGTTCAAACCTGCAAGGCACTGAGTGCCCCCAATCTCTATTGAAGTCAGAAGATGTTCACAGGCTCTCTGTCTGTAAGAAATTCATGCTCTGATGATATCAGACACAATTTCTTAGAGGAGTTACAGGCAACAACAGGGAGCTGGGACTAGGACCCTGATCCTTCAAGCGCCAAATTCACAGGACTCTAACCTTTGAATAACTATCTCCCCTGGTTGTGAGCTGTACCAGGTCCCCTCTCTTCCCATTACAAGTTCCTGGGAGAGATTTCTGCATAGTCCCCAATAGGTTTTCCAGCCACATGGTGACAAAGAATCCCTAGCAATGAATAGCTCTTAGGGGTGTTGGTGGTAGTCAACAGTTCAGGAAGGGTTAATGAGAGAGAACATGGCTTGTTGACTGACAGTCACACCCACCACCTTTCCTGGAGCCTGGTCTACACTTAAAGTTTAGACTGACCTAACTACAGTGCTCAGAGGTGTTAAAAATACACACGCTCCTGAGCACTGTAGCTATGCCCACCTAACCCCCGGTGCAGAAGCAGCTAGGTTGATGGAAGAATTCTCAACCTAGCTATCGCCACTCAGTTTGGTGGATTACCTACATGGATGGAAAAAACCTTTCCGGGGATGCAGGAAGCATTTGCACGACAGCGCTCTAACAGCATAATTCTGGCACTGCAGCTCTGCTGCCGCAGCACCCAGAGTGTTATAGACGTAGCTTGGGTGTGCACCCTCCTAGCTGACAGATGCAAAGCGATTGTTCTCGCTCCTGGAGGAGGGTGAACGGGACCTCGTATACCCAGCACTGGTTATTTTTGGATCCTGGAACAGTGCGAGGCTGACAGCTGATGCCGAGGTGGGTGACAGCTGAATGCCGAGCGCGGCTTTCTCTTCAGATCCGAAAGGCCCTTTTCACTCATCTATTTCTGAATCAATAAAACATGATCTGCCAAGATGGAAAAAAAACAACCCCCAAAAAGATGGTTCTAAGGGTCTGCCTTGGCCCAGGCGCTAATCAGCCCCCAGAATGTCACTGCAGGGTGTTCTGCTGTGCTACCTCCGCGCTGAGCCATGCTTAGGAAGCAGGAAAGGGACGATCTCTTTGTCCTGTGCTTGTACAGTCCCTAGCACAATGGGGTGCTGGTCCATGACTAGGGCTCCTAGGCGCGATGGTAATACAAATAATTAATAACAATCAGGGAGAAAAGTGAAGGGCTCGGAGCTGGAGCTCAGCTGCATGGCCAGAGGCCTGATTTCTTAGCTGAACTATCCAGACCTCTCTAAAGCTGGAAGTCACACGGAAAAGGGTTCCCAGATGGGACTCAAGGTACTTTCCGCTTCCTGATCCCACCAGAAATGCCACAAAATCTCCCTTCCTCGTGGCCCTTCCAAAACCGGTCTTTGGGAGTGGCCAAGCCCTAATACATTCAAAAAAGGGGTGACCCCATCCCTGCACACCACCTGGGCAACTGCTGCCTGTGGAGGAGAGGTTGTGAATACCTTCCTGATCTCTGAAGTGCTATCAGCTAATGCCCAGAAGCATGGATTTGATTTTCCCACACTGTCCCCATTTCCTGCATAAGCTCTAGCAGCTTGTAAGACAACAATCAAAACTGCCTGAACGTATTGGGCAATGTAAAGATGGCATCATGTCAGCAGGTGATGGTGTCACATCACTGTTGTGATGACGTAATCCTGCAGGGGTTAAAATGCCAGAGCCTTCTCTATACTAGGGCTCCTGCTACTGCTGCAATCAGTGGGAAATTTTAGGAGACAACCACAGTGTGGGGAAGGGATTTGCCTACAGTCAGACAGCGGCACAGCCAGAAACAAAACCAGGTGCCTTGGCTCCCAAATTTCCAACCTAACCACTACACAGTGTGGCCTAGGAAAACAAAGCAGTCCTCCCTAGCCCTGCTATTTACGATTAAAACTGCAACGATGGATAGGAAACCCACTTCCTGACAGTTAATGACCAGCTGGCGTAGTGAAGGGCTTCAACCTCAGGCCCCTCAAGCCAGTCACTCCCCAAGTGCCAGGAACTGCCTGCCCCGGTTGTTACTGCTGTGAATAAACCCTGGAAATATACAGAGGGGAACTGATCTTTCCATGGATAGTGAAAAGTTAAAAGTTGAGCTGCAAGTTGCCATGGAGATGGGGTTCTGTTTGCAATCTCATCTTCTCTTTTCTTCTTCTTCCGACCTAATACAGGGCAGCCAGTAACCAATGGGGAAGCAGGGCTCCATCGGTCTTGTTTGGAATGGAGCCTCTGATACATACACAACCATGGGCACTTGACAGCCTTTCAGGGCACAGGATACCTGCAACAGCCTGCCACTTCCCACTCCCCCTACCTTGTACCCACCGGCGCAGCACAGGTGTCACTGGGTTTGCCCGCAGGAGCGCTTTTCCACCTCGAGTTAATGGATTGCCAATTGACTCAAGGCAGCTAATGTTATGTATGAGCTAGTATGGGCACTCCCCACATGTGTCCTGCAACACGTCTCCCCAGGGAAGAATTTGCCTCAGTAAGTTTGAGGTGATTCTGAGATTAGATACCATCATGACTGGTGAGAGAGAGAGAAAGGAGGAAGAAAGGAGAGAGTATCCCAAATCTTAGTTTGGAAATTGACGGCCTGACTAAGAAACTAGCTCCCAGGAGAGAAAGGATGTGGGGTTAGTGGAAGTTTCTGACCCTGACAGTCCAGCTGAAATCCCCGTGTTCCCTCTCTGAAAAAGTGTAACAAGGAGAATCGCTCTGAGAGCTGCCGCCACCACCAAGCTGAACATTTCAGTGTCACTGCTCAGGCGTCTCTCCTGCTGGCAGCATAAATGGGAGCTGGTTTCTACCCTACGCTCTGACTTCCCATCTCCTTGAACTTTCACCTCCCTTCATTGCTACTGTTCCATTCTCCTGCACAGCCCACTTAGCTCAATTGCTACATTAGCATTCCATGAGGCACTCGTGTTCTGCCTCTCTTCACCCCCATCCACCCTGGACAGGTTTTTCTCCCTGCCCGCCCCCCTATTTGTGCTATCACAATATTCCTCCCGCAAGTGACCTTTCCTGGCAGAATAAGCAGGCAAGCCCTCCTGGTTGATTCCTTAAGCCCCTCATCTCAGGGTCAACTTGGGCCAAGCATTGCCTCTTCCTGGCTCTGCTGAGCTGTTTGCACCAGGATCACCACTAATTTCCATTGCACAAGCGCCCCTGTGCAAGAAGAGCTGGGACTCACAAACATCTTCCTCTGGTGCATTTCCTTCTTGCCGCCATAGTCTTATAGCTACAACATGAACAGACCCCTCACCCCAGGTAGAGCCTCAAACCTTCATCCGTTCCTTTCAACAAAGTTTTACCCTCCGACTGAAGGGAATCAGGTTTTACTCCCATTCGTGGTAACCTGGAGCTGCATGAGTCTCACTGGCTAGACACATGTAATTGCAAGCCACTGATGGGTTCTACAGGCCTGCCTCTGTGCCAATTCGAAAGGAAATGAATTATTTCTGCCCCCAGGTATGTAGCTATAGCTCTTTAGTCAAGCAGCTCATGCTTTTAGTTCTAGAGGTCAGCAGTCCAATCCCCAATTTGTCAGCCATCACCAGGGCCGGCTCTAGGCACCAGCAAAACAAGCTGGTGCTTGGGGCGGCACATTTTTAGGGG
>NW_020664404.1:10262594-10282747 GCF_002925995.2 Terrapene triunguis | reverse complement strand
GGGGGAGGAGGCAGGGCTGGGGATTTGGGGAAAGGGCAGAGTTGAGGGGGGGCGGGGGGGGGGGCAATTAAAAACCGGGGGGGGGGGGGAGCGGCCAAAATTGTTTTTGCTTTGGGCGGCAAAAATCCTAGAGCCGGCCCTGGCCATCACATAACTCCCCCGCCGCAGGTCATCATCTGGGTTTGAACCAAAGACCTACAGTATTGCATCACAGACCACCACCACTTGAGCTAAAGAAATAACTCCATTAGCTGATAGCAGTAGTAGGCTGTTAACTCTAGTGATACAGCCACTAAAGGATCCGTTTTGTAAGTGGGATGCAGCCAAGCTGGCAGTTCCAATTCCTAAGGGTTTGAACTCCCCTATACTTAGAGTTTAGATTTATTCAAAACCAAAACCGTAGGCAAACCTTGCTTGTCCAAGCAGCACCCCATACTTTGTTATCTGAAACATAGACATATCCCCTGAGTGTATTCATTTTAATCTTTGCACTGTGCAATTTAATATCTGCAACTACAGACCTCACTGGGTAAGCCTTTATGTGCTAAAATCAGACTTCTCTGCATAAAGACTTGTGCCCTGTAGTCTCACAGTACCAATAGCTCACTAGCAGTCTTGCATTTAGTGCATACAAAGGGTTTTTCTGTCTGCTTATGGAGTTTCCAGCATGCCCACAGCATCTAAACACCATAAGCAGAATTAAGAAAAGTTGCTTTCCTATCTAAAATGACCATACTTTCTATTCCTCTCTTGCTTGCCCTGTCAATCATACTTGCTCTTCAGCCAAACCCATGGTGGTTTTCATGTCCCACATTATTGGACAAACATGACTCTACAGTAGTTGAAATAACAGCAAAGGCAACGGCTGCATTCTGAGCGAAGTAAGGGAACATTCTGCAGAGCAGGGTTGAATTCAGGCTAACACATAAAGGCTTCCACCATTTTGTAGATCTCCTCTTTCTCTCCCCGTTCTCCTAGTGTTCTCGAGTGTGTATTGCATTCCCTCACTCCTGCTCTATTCACCTAGCCTTAGATGCAGCTGCAGGTCCAGGAAATGTCTGGAAAATCCAATTCCTTTCTTGTATTTTCCTCCTTCTCTTTTTTGAAGCTTGGCCCATTGTGAAGTCCGCCCCTTTAATTCTTGGCTGCCAAAGGAGGCAGTTATATCAAAAGAGAAATTCACATCAAACTTGCAAAGAATATTCAATTAACTTTTAAACAAGATTGTCGGCCACCCGTTTGCAGAGATATCATTTAATTATTATTTTTTAAAAATATACAGGCACTTACATTTCACAGAGGCATGTCTGCTGGTAGGGTAGCTGTCTATGCTGCTGCTGCCGCTGATGTCTTGTTAAATGTCAATTAAAGATGTAAATGTTCCTTGCAATTTGCATGCTGAATTAGAACCTATGACATAGTTTTCTTTGCTTATGCAATATGGCAGCCCGCCAAATTCATCCCTCTTGCATCTGTGAAACCTTAATAAACTCCCCTTAGAAAATTCCATTGATGGCAAATGGTCTTGCATTATTACATGGCAAGGTAAAATGAGCTTGTCAGATGCCTTTTCTCTTAAAGCAGTATGTAGGCAAGAGTCCAGCTGTGGGCTCTCTCACACACCTGTCGAGAGCCAGTGCCCTAAGCTAGAAAAATGCTCATCTCCCCAAAGCAATAGGCTCAGGAAATGAGTCTTTGTAATAAATAATTGGCAATAATATTATTGTAAGGAACTAGCTTGTGTGTACGTGCACTGCTGCCCTCTGCTGCTTGGAATCAGGCTGTTTGTCACAGGCTTTATGTTGCAAACAAAGCTAACGGAGATTCTCTTTTAGCTCAAGTGGTAGATGGGTGTGCTTTTAAAGCAGGAGGATCCTAGTTCTATCCCTGTTGTTTCCAGCCCATGTGGCTGTGGAGAGCAGCATGGTGACAACACAGTAGTCCTCTCTTGCTGTCCTGGACCATGACAGGGTCCCTGGTGCCACAGCAATACAAATAATATAATAATAGCAAAGGTTCAGAACTGGTTAGGAAAAGCATCCAGACAGACTCTGCAAACCTTCTGAGGTCCCAGCCATTTATTAACCAGTCCCCAGCGTCACCCCTAATTTTAGATCATGCTCACTTTTTCTTTGTAATCGGTATCTCTTGAAAAGAGAACCTCAAAGGCCAACACAGCAATGGCGCTATTGACTCTATGCTTTGAATGTCCTCCCTGGGCCTGGCTTGTGCCGCAGCTTAACCCACGCTTTTAGAGAGGGTTTTTTCTTTCTGTTTGTGCACCTATAAAAAGTGTCTCAGGGAAAACCACAAAGATAAATTCAAGAACAGCAAGGTAAACACGCAACGTCAAATAAATTAGGCAGCTGGTGACTTTTAGGGCCTCCCAGCCAACCAGCTGGGGGAAGCACATGACCTAGGAGAAAGGAATACTGAGACACACAGGAAAGTAAACAACAGGCAGTAGGAAGAAACGCTCAGGTTTCCCACCAATTCTAGATCCTCAGCTACCCTGAAGTCTGCAGGGCCTCTGTTTAGCCCCAACTGGAGTTGATTGGAAACGGGTTTTGTGCCAATGTGCCAATTTGTCTCTGGTTTGATGAATTTTTGGTGAATCAAAGCCTGCCAGGCAGGTTTCCATGGAAAACCTGCATGTTTTCCTGCCAGCTAGGCTGCTGGGGATCTGGTCTTCCATAAGTAGGTCTATTTGAGTGGCATCCATGCCAGCACTCAACATGGCTTATCCTCCGTTGCATTGACAGCTACAGATGTACACGGGGTGCATGGAGTTCTCATGGGGTTAGTGCCTGGGGAATTGTACCTCTCTGCATGCCCTGAGGACAAATAAAAGGCTCCCGAAGGGAAGGAGGGAAGCTAACAATCTGGGGTTAATTAGCTCAATCTGCTTGATCCCAGTGTCCAATGGAGGCCTGGGACAATAGAGCAGCAAGCATTCCGGCTGCTAGTGTTACACCGCAGGCTGAGGGCTGCCTGAGACTCAGCCACCCCTTTTGCACAATCTCTAGTCTGCACCTGCAGAGCTACTGACACAGCTTAGAGCTCCCGGTGGTGTCTTGCATGGGGCAGAGGAATGCTCCCAGCAGGATTCAATCATTTTACAGCCTCAGGCTGATTGTCACTTAGGTGGCATCCCAAAGCTTTCCCCCCCTTTCAGAGGGCCAGTCCATTGCCTCCCCCAGTTCTCTCTGTCCTGGTGCCCTTCCCTATCCACCCACCCACCCATGTGCCCTTCCTTATCGATCTCTCCCACACGGGTCACCAGAGTATCTGAATGCACGGACACCCTGCAACCTTCAGGCCCCTGTGGTGGGTTAATGAGCAGGAGGGTATCCCGCTGTCCAACGGTTCTGCTGCTTTGCATCCCCGCCATAGCCAGCGGCCCTCCTACTCCACAATCTGAGTGACCCTGCTGCTCTGCCCATGCTGTGGCTTCAGAATCTTCTGCATCACAGCCAGTGCCCCTAGCCATGCCGCTGTTGCTCCTCAAGGTTTGTTATCTAGCAGGCTCTTGAGAAGTTCCATCGCTTTGATGTCTGTTTTATAGTCCGCCCCCTCAGTCCCTATAGCTCGAACCGCAGGCTATGCCTCAGAGTACGGCTGCTCTGGAGTGGGAAGGGGCAATTTCCAGCCTGAGGAGACTTACCCATACTCCTGCTCATCCAGAGAGCGTGCTGAGACTAGCAGTGTAGCCAAAGAGTGGTGGGAGGGGCTAGCTGCCTGAGCACATACCTGGAGTGGGGAGCTAGTCCCCGCTGCTTCTCTGCCGTGGCTACATTACTATGATTAGTGGGCTAACTCAATCAGAGCTAGCAGGGGTGTGTCTACCCCTGTCATTACACCTCCAGCTCCATTGTAGACATCAGTCACCACTCCCCTTGACTACAACCTCTTGATCTCTGACCTTCAGGCGTCTCATCACCTCTCCCATCCATCTAAAGCCCTTTTGTTGGGACCATCCCTCTTTCCTGCTGCCCCGGTCACCTCACCACCACCTGCCTCCATCCTGCACCTCTCTTTCCCCTCGACTCACTCCAAGCTCCTTTTCCTCTTTTCTCCTCACCTTGTCCTGGCTCCACTTCTGCTCTCATTCCCTCAGGCTACCCCATTTCCTTGGCACATCCACCCACTTCCCAATGACTCTTATTGCTTTATCTTTGAGCGGATCATTTCGGTTTAAGCAGGGCCTGGACCTTGCTGAGCGCCATGTGTGTTGCTAGGGGCAAGCCATGGCCTTTGGAGGTGGACCCTGGTCTGGACTGGAACCACACTGAAGCGTGGGCTTGCCAGAGGGCTGTGGTTCAGGCCCAGCTCTCTAACTAATACGATAATGCTTCAGAGAGGGCTCAGGAGTAGTAACCAAGACACGCTGACAGGCCCTCGAGGGATAGCTCACACTAGGTCACTTCTGTTCCCAGCACCCCTGACTCCAGTCTTGCTAACCAGTGTGGCAGCGAATAAGAAACCTCTCTCCTTGCCTGGGCCAGCCTGTATCAGGCTCCCTGCTCCCTCCCCTCTCGCTGCCTCTAAAGAGACCAAACAAGTCTCATCCTTGACGTCAGATGGCCTCTGTTCAAGGTCAGTCTGTTCTGTCCAGTTCCACCCCGTGAATGCCAACACTCCAGCAGCTGCCCCCTCACACTTTCCCACCAAGTGCCTGAGGTGTTCCCTGTGCTCCTTCTCCACAGCCCCATTGGTAGGCGCTATCAGCCAGCCACTTTTGGGGAGGGCTCAGTGGAAGGCCCCCTTCCCTCGCATCCAGCTTGCTCATCCAGCCAATCCCAGCTTGCAAGGGCAAGTGCACAGAGAAAAGGCTCAGCCCTCAGGGGAGGACTTTGGGTCTTTTATTAGTACAGTCATTAGCGAGGGTACTGATTGTGGCATATGCCCATTCTCCCCAGCACGGAGCAGAGTGCCAGCCTGGAGTACCTTTGCTTTTCTCCCCTCCAGTGAGTCAGGCATTGAGACACCCTCTTTGATCCTGTTCTCCGGAGTGGAGACTTGGCTCGGGGAACCCTTGTTTTCTGCACTCCCAGAACAGAAAGCCCAGCCTCATGCACCCCAAACCCACTCAGCTGGGCTTTTAAGGGAAGTAGCTTTTGAGTTCTCTCTTTCCTGTGAGAATCTAATGTTCATTTGCCTCCCACCATTCTTCCAGCCCTGCCTGCCAGCGAAGAATGACTAAGATGGTGGGTGGAAATAGAGTGAATTAAGACCAATTTAGTAGCCCGCAGTGCCGAGCAAGGGTGTCATATCGGGAACTGGGTCTGTGACAGACACAGCTGGGTATCTCCAACACTAGTGAACTGACAGGGGTGAAGGGTACAATACAGTGTGTGTGTGTGTGTGTAGCTGAGATGTGAGAGACCGTGCGATGGTGGCTGTGATTGTGACAGAGAACGTACGTGTGCAACTGTGTGTGTGAGACAAAAGGCCAGATTTTGTGTGGCAGCCCCATGTTTTGCGGGTGCACTTTTGCATGTGCAATTAATGGCACCAACATTTTTGGCACCCACAGCGCATTGCACCAGTGATTTTTTTGCACTCAGAATTCATTGCACCAGTGATTTTGCATCCACGGTTTGCATGCTGTCAAAATAGCCCCTTTTAACATTAGGTCCTGAATGTGGGTACGAGACTGTGAAGCTTTGTGCAATGCCAAGTGCATCCAAGTGTGCCTGTGTGGATTTGGGTGTGCTACTGAGAGTGCGTGTGATTACAAGGGGGTGCATGAGGCTGTGGATGTGTTAAAATGAACCTGGCAGGCTCTCCTCTGGTGGGGTATTTAATCAGGATCTGGAGTGACAAAATCAGGAATTCAGATAGTGCAGCCTCATTAGGACTTTTGTTCCAGGTGGTGCACTCCACTGAGATCACGTCTGCTCACACTCCTACTTACCACATCACTCAGCAAGAAAAACAACCTCACTGGCTGTAGCTGAACAATGAGCATTAAGTATAGGAATAAACACATGCTTGCTCAGAGAGATGGGATTAGGCACTGCTTTTTCACCTCAAACAAGCTGGGCTCCAATAGGCCTTAGGTCACAAAGGCAATGAGTTTGCTGGTCTCAGTTTTGTTTTGTACTTAGATATTTATTTTTCCACATGGAAAAGAAAAATATAATTAGTCTCAACTGGCACTCTCTGGTTGAAAGTGAGGAGGGGACCGCAGGGCAGGATTAAGGGGCACTGGCAGAGCTGTGAGGAGGTTCAGGACTAAAATAATACAGTGTAGTATCAAGTGGGGGAGCAAGGATCTCAAGGCAAATAGCCTCGTTGCATGACAGGGGTTAGTCTCCACTGATTTAATGATATAGACCCTGTAGGTCAGGATGAAGGTGCGTTGACAAAGCTATGCACACAGGAAGCTTGTACAGAACTTGCCCGCACTGTGCCTGCCTCTCAAACGTTACAAACTTTAAGCCTTTGCCAAATTTACTCACACATTTAGAAAAGAGACACACACACCATAGACCCCAAACTCCAAATTCTAAATGAGCACAGAAAATCCACCCACGCTGCAAACTAGCAAGCCAGCTTAAAAAGGGAGCGAACCCCAACACACGAAACCTGCCAGCATCCGCAGGCATCGTCCAAACTTCTAATCTGCTAGGGGGCAGTGAGAGGCTGGGCTGCTGCGTTCCATGATGCCCAGCTGTCTGGATGCCACTAGAAGGCGAGAGTGCCCGTATAGCATCGCTAAACCCTCAGGTGCTGCTTTTGGCTGCAGAAACGGAGCCCTGATCTTCCCATCGCTGGCATATGAAACCCCATTAGACCCAAAGATAACATTGGCACCCCCACAGACCAATCAGAGTTTCTCACATGTACACTCACACAAGTATCCATATTCTAAACACACCACCATGAATTCCCCAACACGCACGCACACACACACACACACATGTGCACATGCACCCCCCCACACACATAATGAACACACACTGAACATACACACACAAGCATACATGTGCACATCCACTCCCCCCCACACACATAAAGGCACTCATATCTACAGAGACATACACCCACACAAACAATAAGCCCTTTCATCCTCACACTGTTTGCTTCTCCCTCTCCACTAACACGACCGACCCACTCACTGCTTTCCCACAGCAACTTATTTCTTATGCAAGAGATCAGCCCTTTTCTTGAGTGTTGTACAGAGCTGGGAACAGTTATCGCCGTTCTAGCTCTTATCTTCCCAGACAGTACGTGGATTCCCTTCGTAGCAGAATCGGATGTATAACTCCCCTGCACTCTAACTGAACCAAACTAGACCTTGAGGCTCTCGTACAAGCAAAATGTTCTCCACTTTCTTCCATAAGGAACTTTTCAAGACTTAAGAGCAAGTGAAAGGAAGGAGCTGAGCCCGAGATAACCGGCTGTGCTGCTCCGACAGAACTCACTGAGTAACTGGTATTAAGCAATGCACATTTCTTGAAGTTCCTGTGCTGGGCAGCACAGAGTTACTGGTTTCATATTGGGCAAGAGCGATACCTGGCTTTTTTGGTGATCTCTGTCTCTCTTTGTGTCTGAGCCATGTATGTTGTAATCTGCAGGCGCTGTGAGCTAGGCTGTGTGCGCACTATGATTTGACATAGGGCTGTACAGAAAACACACACGGAGCAATACATGGGTTAAATGGTGTGTCCTGTGTGCTGGGTGTATGCATTGTATATTGTGCATTCATTGTGCATTGTCCCATGATGCGTGTGCCCTGGGCATGTTATGTGTGTAATTCGCATTGTATGTTGTGTGTGACGTGTGGGTACTTAAGTGTATGTCAGTTGCACCGAGCACTGCATGGTGTGCCTGCACTATTTATGTTGTGTACTGCCTATGCACAGAGCATACTGCATGTGCACCGTGTGTGTTGCCTATAGGATTGAGATAGACAACCCCAGTCGATGAGCTGACTAACCAAAAGTGCCTGGATCTTATCCCTACCCTCTTTGGTTCTCTGTCCTCCCGTCAGTTCTCCTTCCCCCCCGGAGCTCTTCCCCTCCCTCTAGTCATAGGTGCTGGAACGAGGGGGGCTGCTGCACCCTCTGGCTCGAAGTGGTTCCCATCATAGACAGGGTTTCCAGTTAAGTTCAATGGCACCCCCACTATACAAACTGTCCCAGCGCCCCTGCCTCTACTGATGCAAGTCCAGTTACAGTCTCTCCTGGGACAAGTCCAACCTCTTAACAACCCTCTCATCCGATGAAGTGGGTTTTAGCCCACGAAAGCTTATGCCCAAATAAATTTGTTAGTCTCTAAGGTGCCACAAGGACTCCTGGTTCTTTTTGCTGATACAGACTAACACGGCTACCACTGAAACCCTCTCATTGTGCCGCAGTGACTGGATCGAAACTCCGGCAGACGGTACCTGGCACCCCTGAATGTCCCCAGCCAGCTGAGCTCTGCTTTCTGTCCCCCTGGTTCTCTCTCCTCTGGGGCTGGGAGCGCCCTGTCCAAAGGGGCTTATTCCCCCCCTCCCCGTGCATCTCCACCAGCCTGCTGCGCCTCTCCAGCGCCTGCCCCTCGGCACCCTGCTACCCAGAGACAAAGTGCGGCCAGGTACCTGCCTGAACATGCAGCCCGGCCCCTTCCCCCTGCACCCAGCGCTGGCCTGGGCCCCCCTCCTGTGCCCCCGGTAGGGATGGGGGGAAAGAAACTTGCGCTACCTGGTGTCGCGCGGGTCTCCTGCGCCCTCGCCCGCTCCATGGAAGCGCTCAGCGCCGCCGAGCTCCTGCAGGCAAGTTGGCTCCTCGCCCGGCCGCTGCTCCCCGCTCCATCCCCGGCAGGAGCAGCCCGGTCTGGGCGCGGGGGGAGGCGGAGCTGCGCTCTACACGCCCCGCGCTCATTGGCGGGCCGGCTGCAAGCCGGGAGCCCAGCCACCGGGCTTTGTGTCCTGCATGACAGCTGGGCATTTGTCAGGGACTTCCCCCCGCCCGCCAGCTAAAACAGGCACCGACACCCCGCTTCCCAAGCCGCCCCCCACCGCTGCTTCCCCTTGCAAGCAGAGCCGGACCCTGCCGGATTTCCCTGGTTTGCTGCCCCCTTTATGATGGGGGGGGGCAGCTGAAATGGTGGGGGTAAAGCCAGGGGAGCGGGAACAATGTGTACAATGGGGGTGCTGAGAGACATTGAACCAAATTGTTCACCTGGTGTATGATGGGAACCACTTAAAGCCAAGGGGTGCAGCAGCCCCCCCTTAGTTTGGTCCTGCTTTGAGCAGGGGGTTGGACTACATGACCTCCTGAGGTCCCTTCCAACCCTGATATTCCATGATTCTATGATTCCAGCATTTATGGGGAAAGCCGGGTGGGATTTAGAGATGGGAGAGAGCCTGCTGGGGCTGCCCGGCCTCGCGTCTCCATGTACCCTGGGCAGAATGGCTGCACCATGTACCCGCTCAGAAGGCCCCGCTACCATGGGTGATCGTGAGCCCAGGTGTAAATGACAACACAAGGGGCAAAGCAGGGGGAGAATCAGGTCCCATCCTGTTGAATCCTACACAATGTTTCATAACGATTTAAAAAATGTCAAGATAGTCTCTCTCTCTGTGTCTCTCTCATATATGAAGGTGGCATGTAAGCACCGATACCAATCGCCCATTACTATTGTCCATCTCCTAATCCGTTGTGGAAAACTCCCAACAGCACTTAACAGGGATGAAGGCAACAATGGCTCGGTAGTAGCTGTCTGAGCCAGCGGACAGAGATCCTGCCTACAGAATTATTGGAGCATCCTAAAGAACTCTACAGCATCCTAAAGATCTCTACAGCATCCTAAAGAACGCTCTATTCAATTCTATAGGACACATCAAAAAACCTTTAGAAAGGCGATAATGGCCTGTGAAATTTCCATAAGGGAGAACTGAGCAAATGGTTTGCAGTAATCTAGGTGACAAATTTCATTCCCCTCATCCCCCCTGTCTTTAGGAAAGATCTTATTCTCTATTAAATTATATAGGATTTTAGAGTCACTCTATTTGTTACTACTTGTTAAGATTATTGCTACAGTACTGTCCAGTCATTGTCAGGATGCCACTGTTCTAAGAAATGTACAAACACATGATAAAAGGCCTGAAGAGCTTGTAATCTACTTGGGCAGTTCTACAGAACCCTATTGATTTCATCCCTATTTGGTTCTATAGGACTTTTCCTTAAGGGAATATTAATATACTTCTGTGCACCTTCTGGGCCTGAGCAAGGGTGATGGAAGTGGCATAAGACTAGGTTTTCACATGGCATTTTGGTGCTTCGGCTCTTAACTAGCATCCATCACGTGGGACTATGAAAACAGAAAAAAAATTAAATTAAAAAGAATGAGCTAGATTTTTGCAAACCTCAAAAAAGATCTGGTTCCAATTGAGGCTGAAATCTTTATTCTAGCTGATCCTGTTCAAACTGGGTAATGATAATGTGTGTTTTCTCAGACAGGTGCAATGCCCATCTGTCTATAGCGAGGCATGATAATATATTCATCAGGATGCATGCATCTGCTAGGATGTACATGTGCATGTCCAGCCAAAGTTGGCATGGACATGTGAGTGATGTTGGGGTGTGTGTAGGTATGGGAGACAGAGTAGTCCAGTGGCTCAACAGGCTCTGAGACAACCTTACATTGAGTAAGTCACCCAACTTACATGCCTCAGTTTCTCCATCTGAAAAATGTGGAATAATACTTACCCACCTTATAGGGATGTTGTGAGGATTATCACAGTTATTTATTTCTATTACAAGAACACCTAGAGGTCTCAACAAAGACCAAGCCCCATTGTGCTAGGCACTGTACAATCAAATAGCAAATCACTGCCCTGTAGGACTTACAGTCAAGTCAGAAAACGGGAATAGATGCACACAAAGTACTATATCAAGCATCACTAATTGTGGGTGTCTGTAACGTGTATTTATCCATGCACGTTGCACATGGACATGTATCTGTGTGACTGTGTCAACACTGCAGAAAAAAGGTGTGCTCTTAACTGGGTTAGCCAACCTGGGTTAAAATAGCAGTGAAGACGTGGCAACTTGGCTTTTAACTTGGGTTACCAGCTCGAGTTCAACCGCAGGGTGCCCTTTAGGATTTCGCATGAGTTGCTAACCCAAGTTAAAAGCTGAGTTGCTGTGTCTTCACTGCTATTTCAACCTGAGTTAAGGGCACACCTATTTACAGTGTGGACATAGCCTGTGTACGTAGATATGAGCACCTCTGGAATCTGCTTTCCAGAGCGGTGAGTGCACCAAAAAGTAATGAGCCCTGTCACCACTCTGGGGATGAAATGCTGCTGTGTAATGGGTGGGTGTGTTCAACAGATCACCTGTGGGCTTAGCTAGTACAGCTCCCCTTTCCCTTTGTCTAGGGAAGCTCAGCCACGTGACCCCTCCTGCCCTCTTCCTCTTTACTGAATGGCACATTATTGTAGAGGGTTAGATGTGCTGGGAAGCAACACCCTAGCCAGCTTTGCTATATCACCTCCTTAGGCTGGTCTACACTAGGAGGTTATGTCGAATTTAGCAGCGTTAACTCGAATTAACCCTGCACCCGTCCACACAACGAAGCTATTTATTTCGACATAGAGGTCTCTTTAAATCGATTTCTGTACTCCTCCCCTACGAGGGGAGTAGCGCTAAATTCGACATGGCCATGTCGAATTAGGGTAGGTGTGGATGTAATTCGACGCTAATAGCTCTGGGAGCTATCCCACAGTGCACCAGTCTGTTGACGCTCTGGACAGCAGTCCGAGCTCGGATGCTCTGACCAGCCACACAGGAAAAGCCCCGGGAAAATTTGAATTCCTTTTCCTGTCTGGCCAGTTTGAATCTCATTTCCTATTTGGACATCGTGGCGAGCTCAGCAGCACTGGCAACGATGCAGAGCTCTCCAGCAGAGGTGACCATGCAATCGCAGAATAGAAAGAGGGCCCCAGCATGGACTGATCGGGAAATCTTGGATCTGATCACTGTGTGGGGCGATGAGTCCGTGCTTTCGGAGCTGCGATCGAAAAAACGGACTGCAAAGATCTACGAGAAGATCTCCAAAGCCATGACGGAGAGAGGATACAGCCGGGATGCAACGCAGTGCCGCGTGAAAATTAAGGAGCTGAGACAAGGGTACCAGAAGACCAAAGAGTCAAACGGACGCTCCGGATCCCAGCCCCAGACATGCCATTTCTACGAGGCACTGCATTCCATTCTAGGTGCGGCTGCCACCACTAGCCCACCATTGTCCGTGGACTCTGACGAGGGGTATTGTCGATGGCCGCTTCCTCGGAGATGTTCGCGGACGGGGAAGATGAGGAAGGAGATGAGGAGGACGAGGCAGTCGACAGCGCTTTCAACGCTGATTTCCCCGACAGCCAGGATCTCTTCACCACCCTCACGGAGATACCCTACCAACCCTCCCAAGGCGGTAACCCAGACCGGGAATCAGGGGAAGGATCAGTAGGTAAGTGTTTTAAACATTTATTTTGAACAGAATAGGAATGGTATCTTAACAATGGGTTTCTCATGATTAGTTTGCCCTAGGCGCTTTAGTTTCTAGTCCTTGCCAGTGCAGCTACTGGAAAATTCTGTCAATATTTCTGGGGATAGAGCAGAAATCCTCCTGGGACATCTCCACGAAGGTCTTCTGGAGGTATTGTGAAAGCCTTTGCATCAGATTCCTGGGGAGAGCGGCCTTATTGCGTCCTCCATGGTAGGAAACTTTGCCGCGCCAGGCTAGCAGCAAGTACTCCGGGATCATTGCCTCGCAAAGCATGGCAGCATATGGCCCTGGAGCTTGCTGGCATTCACGCAGCATGCGGTCTTTCGCTGTCTTCGAAATCCTCATCAGAGTGATATCACTCATGGTGACCTGCTTTGAATTGGGGGAATGTTAGTATTGGGACTGATTGCCTGTTCCTTTACATAACTGTAACCGGCCGTTTACAGCCACGCGGTGGAGGCGTGACTGGGCAGCATGCAGGGATCTTTCCCGGGGACAGCCGCGAGGGGGGTGGGACAGGGGCAGAGTTCATGCTGGCCGGATTGCCGGCAGCAGGAACTGGCCAACGCTAGGAGCATTGCTTGGAACGTGAAAGGAGGGCACTGCTATAAATTAAGCTTTAAGCAGCCAAAAGTCTACGGCTTACCATGTCCACCTGCTAGCCGAAATCCGTTGTCCAGCCCCACTTGTATGATCTGTACAGCAAGACCCCAGGCACTCAATGGGAAGGCCGAAAATTCGACTTTGTACTGAGTGCGCATGTGATAGGTGCTGTGCATGGTCTTGTTTACAGAGAAAGACTATATTCATTTTTCGCAAAACTGTATCTTTCTGAGGAATTCACTCCCTTTTTCCCATCCCACAGCTGCGAGTGTCTCCTGAGCTACCCCGGCATCCCCCTCCCAGAGGCTGGCACAGATCAGGCGACGAAAGAGAAGGACACGGGACGAGATGTTCTCAGAACTTATGGGCTGCTCCCGAGCCGAGGCGGCACAGCAGACCCAGTGGAGGGAGAACATGTCGCAATACCAGCAATCACACAGCGAACGGGAGGACAGGTGGCGGCAGGAAGACCAGCAGGTGACTCAAACGCTGCTTGGACTAATGAGGGAGCAAACGGACACGCTCCGGCGCCTTGTAGATGTTCTGCAGGACCGGAGGCAGGAGGACAGAGCCCCGCTGCATTCTCTCTCTCTAACCACCCTCCCCCGCCACAAAGTCCCATCCCCCCCTCACCCAAAGTCCCAAGAAGGAGGGGCGGCAGGGGCCGTGAAAACAGTCACTCCACCCCTGCAGACTGCTCAAGTAACAGAAGGCTCTCATTCCCAAAGATTTGATAAGTCCTTTCCTTCACTCCAAAAGCACCTCACCCAAGCCCCCATCCCAGTTTCATCCCCTAACTGTGTAGTTGTTAATAAAAAATATGTTTCTGTTAATTACTGTTTCCGTCATGTTCTTTTAGAGGAGAGTGTGTTTGAAGGGGGGGAAGGGGATTGGTAATTGGAGAGGACAGTCACCTTTACCAGGGTACAGACATGGGGGCAGGTTCAGCAGAAGGTCACACACACATTGCAGTCACTAGGCACCCTGGTCAGTCTGGGAGGTGGTTTTCATGTTCTGTGTGGGGGGGCTATGTGAGTTTGTGGCGGGGGAGGGCCGTTACACATCTTATGTAGCGGTCCTTAGCCTGGATGACAGAGCCACGCAGCAGGGGATCTGTAACCGCCCTCCCCCGCCACAAAGTCACATAGCCCCCACACACAGGAGTCCCGAAAAGGAGGGGTGGCAGGCTCCGTTGAAACAACCAGTCCACCACTGCGGACCGCTCTAGGAGCAGGAGCCTGTCATTCCTCGAGTTTAGAAGCGTCCTTTCCATCAGTACACCTGCTCCCCACCACAGTCTGCGTCCCAGTTTCAACACTTTACCACGAAATCCTTAATAAAGAAAACGGTGTTAATGAACGAAGTTTCATTTATTTTATTTTTAAAGGTGTGTTGGAAGGGGGGAAAGGGGGTTGGTAACTGGAGAGGATAGTCAACATTAACTGGGTAAAGAAACGGGGGCAGGTTCAGCTTCTGTTTAAACAAACTTAATAGTCACAGGTTACCCTGCTCACTCTGGAACCTAGCTTTCAAAGCTTCCCGGATGCACAGCGCGTCCCGCTGGGCTCTTCTAATCGCCCGGCTGTCTGGCTGGGCGTAATCAGCAGCCAGGCGATTTGCCTCAACCTCCCACCCCACCATAAAGGTCTCCCCCTTGCTCTCACAGAGATTGTGGAGCACACAGCAAGCTGCAATAACAATGGGGATATTGGTTTCGCTGAGATCAGAGCGAGTCAGTAAGCTTCTCCATCTCCCCTTCAGACATCCAAAAGCACACTCCACCACCATTCTGCACTTGCTCAGCCGGTAGTTGAAGAGTTCTTTTTCACTATCCAGGGCGCCTGTATAGGGCTTCATGAGCCAGGGCATTAGCGGGTAGGCTGGGTCCCCTAGGATGACTATAGGCATCTCCACATCCCCAACAGTTATTTTGTGGTCCGGGAAGTAAATACCTTCCTGCAGCCGTCTAAACAGACCAGAGTTCCTGAAAACGCGAGCATCATGAACCTTGCCCGGCCATCCGACGTTGATGTTGGTAAAACGTCCCCTATGGTCCACCAGTGCTTGCAGCACCATTGAAAAGTAGCCCTTTCAGTTAATGTACTGGCTGGCCTGGTGGGCCGGTCCCAGGATAGGGATGTGAGTTCCATCTATAGCCCCACCGCAGTTTGGGAATCCCATCGCAGCGAAGCCATCTATGATTACCTGCACGTTTCCCAGGGTCACTACCTTTGAGAGCAGTAGCTCAACGATTGTGTTGGCTACTTGCATCACAGCAACTCCCACGGTAGATTTGCCCACTCCAAAGTGATTCGCGACCGACCGATAGCTGTCTGGCGTTGAAAGCTTCCAGAGGGCTATGGCCACTCGCTTCTGGACAGTCAGGGCTGCTCGCATCCGGGTGTCCTTGCGCTTCAGGGCAGGGGACAGCAACTCACAAAGTTCCAGGAAAGTTCCCTTCCGCATGCGAAAGTTTAGCAGCCACTGTGATTCATCCCAGACCTGCAGCACTATGCGGTCCCACCAGTCCGTGCTTGTTTCCCGGGCCCAGAATCGCCGTTCCACAGCATCAACATGACCCATTGCCACCATGATGTCCACGGCGTGGGGTCCCGTGCTTTGTGAGAGGTCTGTGCCCCTCTCAGACTTAATGTCCTCACCGCGCTGCCGTAGCCTCCTCGCCCGATTTCTCAGCATCTACCTCTGAAAAAGGTGGATGATAAGGTGCGAGGTGTTGACAACGGCCATAATTGCAGCGATGATCGCAGCAGGCTCCATGCTCACAGTGCTGTGGCGTCTGTGCTGTCAATCACCAGAAAAGTGCGCGAACTGATTGCCCGCCGGCGCTTTCACGGAGGGAGGGCGGGAGTGACGGTTGAATGACGACAGTTACCCAAAACCACCCTCGACACATTTTTTGCCCCAGCAGGCATTGGGGGCTCGACCCAGAATTCCAATGGGCAGCGGGGACTGTGGGAACTGTGGGATAGCTGCCCACAGTGCACCGCTTCCAATGTCGATGCTTGCCCCGTTAGTGTGGACTCACAAAGTCGAATTACTGTCCTTAGTGTGGATACACACGTTCGACTTTGTAATATCGGTTCCACAAATTTGCTTTAAGTAAAATCGAACTACTCTCGTAGTGTAGACATACCCTTAGAATGAGCAGAGGGAGTGGGTTGTGGAGAACACTTCCCATCAGCCCCCAGAAAGCAGCTATTTGCAAGGTCTCTATCACATGGACTTCTTCCTGCCTGGAAGCTTACACCCTTTAAGGGAAAGCCCTATAGAATGTAACAGGGAGGAAACCAATAAGACTGTCTAGAAACTGAACAGGGTCCTGCAGAACTGACACTAGAAACCTATAATTTTTAACAGAGAATGAGAGTTTCCCTATGCGTTTTTGAACCATCCTATAGAAGGAAAAGAATTGCCTATTACATTCTGCAGGATGGGTGGACATTTTGTATTGGTCTGCATGGGGCTTTTCCATCAGGGAAGGCGTTTCTGCCTCCCTCTTTCTCTAATTCCTTCTTCCCACAGTAAGATGAGGTTTCCCTCCCTCCCATTTTTGAGCAGACCTGTTTGCAATTGATAAGCTGACTTAGCCCTTTGGAATGCACTGGCTGGCTGGGTAGCCTGCAGCACATCTGGGCTTGCACCACGTGCTGCAAGACTGTCTGCCTCTCAGCTAGGTGGGAAGTGGGAGCGCTCTCTCCCTGTCTTGAGCCCACACTTGCACCCGAGCAGGGAGAATGGGCCAAAGTCACCCCCACCCCCCCAACTTCAGTGCATTTTGGTGCCAGTCCAAAATCTGGGCATCTGCAGATGTTTTAAAAGCTGTCCTGTGTCAACCTGAGATTTGCCCATGCCACTGTCAAGCGGAGCATATGCCTCATATCTCACAGTGCCTATGGCACAGAAGGGAAACCAGAGGAGTAGCAGCAGCAGAAGGACCAGCATCACGGGCCTAATACTGTGCAAAACCTTTGCACAGCAGTGGAATCTTATTCCGAGAGGGGGTTGGCCCTTGTGATCCCCACAACAAAGCGAGGCCCTTTCTCAGGCAATGCAAATGCACACACATGGCACCGGAGCGTGGGAATGAAGAGGTGGGGCTGCATCGTCACACTACCAGTTCTGGAAAGGCAGTTCATCAGTGCCAGAAATTAACCAAACGTCACACAGGGCTGTGCATGGGTAACCAAAGACAGAACATGCTCTATCCACTCCATGGTCTGTCCTCATTTCTGGTCCCCGTAGACCCAACTGTAATGGCCTATGTCCCAGCCACTCTAGATTCCTGACCAGGACCTTGGAACAACCAAGGAATAGACCAACAAGGTCGGGTAGGTAATATCTTTTATTGGACCAATTTCTGTTGGAGAGAAAGACAATTTTTCAATCTGACACCGAGCTCTGAAGATGAAGAAGAAAGAGCTCTATGTAAGCTTGAAAGTTTGTTTCTCTCACCAACAGAAGTTGGTCCAATAAAAGGTATTACCTCACCCACCTTGTCTCTCTAATATCCTGGGACCAACACGACTACAACAACACCGCATACAAGGAATAGACTGGCAGGCTCCATGGAATCCATCCCAGGTTTCACACTGAGCTCACTGCACCCTGGGATCTGACTTTGAGAGTATGGCTTGCTGTGTGAATATACAGACTGTGCAAGCTTAAGCAGTAAAGCTAGATTCTCCCCTGCCTTACATCAATGCAAAGAGGGTGAAAATGCAATCAAATCAGACCCCTCCACTTACACCAGTGGCTGCATTTCACATCAGCTTTACACTGATATAAACAGCAATACACACTGAGGCAGGAAAGAATCAAACATAGTTCATGTCCCTCACTGTCGAGCCTCAGTGCCTTGATTTAAGGAGCATCTACTAACCAGACAAGACACACGCCCCTTTCTTTCTTTTCCTTTTTTGTATTGCTTGCTGGCAGCTCAGCTAGCTTCTCTGCTGATTTGTGCAATGCTCCCACAACACCATGTGCTGCCTGGTTGCCTTGAAAGCAGTCAGCTGGAATTTGCTATTTTAGGACCTAAAACTGAAGAAAAAAAAATATTAATGTGAGCACAAAGGGGCAATTTAACAGGATTTTACATGGAGGAAAAATGTTAGGATTAGTTCTCAGTTGACTGGAACTTAATATTTCCATAGTTAGGGAAAAGAAACTAGAACCCAAAGCCAAGAAATTGTGTGTCAGATGGGCTAGTGGTCAAGTCACTAGCCCATTGGATATTGTCCTGAGTTTGGCAGGCTTGCAATGATTTAATTCCATCCATCCTTGTGGTTGCAGCTGGAGCTGCTCAGAAGATAATGATGGGCAAAGCTCTGAAGAGGGAATAGGGTCGTGATGGGCCCCAGTTCTCTGTTGTGCCATTCCTGTGCTTGCTGCAGACATGGAGGGAGGGGGCAAAATTGGCTTTGAGTCACCTTTGTACCTCCCCTATTTTGGGCCTAGCTCTTGGCATAAGTTAGTGCAGTGTCAGGACTAATCTAATTTACCCTCTGGCTGCAACAGCCCCCCATAGGCCATCAACCAGATAAGAACAGCAGAAGCAGACAGGCTCTTTGGCCACACCTGTCCTTCATCCCTACGTCCCTTGTGCAGGGGGCTAGGCTGGGGAGTGGATCTGTAGCCATTCTGACAGTTCTACCCCAGCTGTACACAGAGGGTATTTCCTGGAGACAGTTTCAATTCCCTTACTCCACTGCAGAAAGATAAAGGGGCCACGGGGCAAGAACAACTGGCCTCCTGCTTTGTATTGTTATATGACCCGAACGCTTCCATTGCTGCCTCTCCTTCTGCCTCTTATCACACCCCTTTCCTTGAAATGAATCCCATTCCGAGATAAAACTCAAAGCCACCGATTCATGCATCATGCACAAGTCAGAGCTCGCCCCGTCTGCCGTCCTCGCCCCCTCAAGCCAGTCTGACTATCTCATATTACCTCATCTCTTAAAATCACCTGGCAGGTTTCCCAGGCCAAGGTAGCCTTGGAGAATTCTGGCAATGGGGCACACAAAGGAATTTGCTTAAAGAGTTCAGTGTAAACACCCATTTATCCCCCTTATTTTGGCAAATGAATTGACCTGTAGGACAGAGGCTACGTCCCTAAGGAGACTCCTCTGGCCAAACAGAGTCAGGCAGCGTCATTGAGTATCTGCTTTTGCTCCCAAAGCATTTGTGCACAAACAGATTACTAAATCTGGAGCTGCATGGACTGAGTGAGGGTGGAATTCCCACCAGCAGAAGCACCTTCTTATAAGGGGAAATAAAGGAATTTAACCCCCACCCCCAAGCCGAAGAAATCACTTATCTGTAATATCAGAGGATCACCTAACTCTCTGCACCAGTGTTAGGGCCAGAGGAGAGGCTGTTTATGCTTCTCCTATTCTGCTGCTACTAGGGGGCCAAGGCGTAGACCAGGGAGCTGCCTTAACTTGTGCATCCCACTGCTATAGTCTCTCTGGGGCGGGAGGCAGCAGGAAATAGCCAGAGCAGAGATCTTCCCCAGCTATGGCTCCTCCCTCCTGTGTCTCACACCCACACTGGAATGTCCCCTCCTGGGCCTGGGCTTCTGCAAAGGTAACAGAGAAGTCAGGCTCTAAAAGAGACAGGCACCCCAAAGAGTATGTCAACATAGACTTTCACTGCAGGTCTGCAATTCCTGGCTCTAAACCAGAGCTCCTTGCTTTACGGTGACCATACGTTCCATTTTGGCTGAGACAGCCCCCTTTTCAAGCCCTGTCCTGTCCGTCCTGACCTTTTTGGCAAAACTGGGCATTTGTCCCATTTGCTCTTGTCACTTGATCATCAATGGGCAAAAACGCCAGCCCTGCACAGGAGGGCGGGCTCAGGAGAGCAGCTCAGGCTGACCAGCCTCGAGTGGGCTGGCGGCAGCAAGTCTTGGGCCCCGCATGCAGGGGTTAGTGGGGGTCAGGGCCGGCTCCAGGCACCAAGCACCCAAGCTGGTGCTTGGGGCGGCACCTGGAGGGGGGCCGGCGGCGCGGCGCTCTGGCCGCCGGGGG
>NW_020664404.1:10250112-10262194 GCF_002925995.2 Terrapene triunguis | reverse complement strand
GGTGGGGGTCCTCGGGCTGGCCTCATGCATGGGGGAGAAAGAGGGCCAGCCCTGCGAGCGGGGAGGTCAGGTGGGGGGGATCACAGATGGGGTCGGGGAGGCCTCGGGCCGGTCCTGTGCAGTGTCCCGTTTTCACTTTGGGAAAATATGGTCACTCTATGCCTTGCTGTAAGGTGGACACAACTCAAAAAAGGATCCCAGTTTGAGTCAAACAGTGGCTGGCTGTAGCTAGGTCTCACACACACATATAGACACAGCACAGGAGAGAAAATGCTATTAGTTAGCTAAAGCTGCTCAATCTCTGACCCCTGCTTGGCTCTGTTAGCGTAGAACAGTAGCTAGGGAACTGGTCTTGGACTAAAGAGATGTTGGTTCAATTCACTATTCTGCCACAGCCTTCCTGGCAGACTCACTTAGCTTTGCAGTGCCTCAGTTTCTCACCTGTGAAAAGAAGATAGTAGCACTTCCCTACCTCCTAGGGAGTTTGAGAAAATGAATATATTAAAAGATTATGAGGCATTCAGCTACTACAGCAGGGGGCACATAAATACCTTAGACAGAGCCCAGAGTAAAAAGGAAATTAAAATGAGACCTTACCATCACCAGGGCAAGAACACTGAACTGAGAGGCAGTGTGCGCAAATTCAATCTTGCAAATGCAAACTCACTTAAAAAGAACAGGAAAGCTGAAGGGGAGAGGAAGGAAGGGCAATTTGTTACGGGCTCCCTCCAAAATATGAGGTTTTAAAATTCCTGTTATTTGTATTACACTAGTGCCTGGAAAACCCAGCTGAAATCTGGGCCCCATGGTACTAGGTGCTGTACAAACACATAGTGAGAGATAGCACCTACCCCAAGGAGATTACAGTCTAAATAGACTAAACAGATGATTAAGTATTATTATCCCCATTTTACAGATGGGGAATGGCGACACAGAGACTAAGGCCCAGATCACAAAGGCATCCTTGCTTTCAGTGGAAAGCTAGGAGCCCAAACATTTTTGTGGAGCTGGGTCTAAGTGACTTGGCCAAGATCACAGGAGGCGTCTGTGACAAAATCATGAATCAATCCCAATCAATCCTTTGAGTCGCGGTTCACAAGCCCATCCTTTTAAACTTCCTTCTAACATAATATTTTATGGCACTGCTTCCACTACCCAGCTACCAAGAAACAATGAATTGATAAACTTATCTCATGATTCATATGGAATCAGAATAAACCAAGAGTAAAATATAAGGTGCTGATCCTGCAATTGGATTTGTATGGCTGGCCCAAATGTCCTTTTATTCTTTTGAGGAATGTAAACAGAAATAGATAGATGTCTGTTCAGATTCCTGGGGTAAAGTCCTGGCCTCACTGAAGTCAAAGGGAACTTTGCATTGACTTCAAGGGAGCCAGGATTTCTCCCTTGGTAATTCACTAACAAGTCTATTCAATCACTTTGACTGAAAACCAAATGCCATGTACAGAAATGTAGTGGACAAGGAATAAGTGAGTGACTTGCAGTCCATTAGGTTAATGACTGAGCAAGGATAAAGCAGACAGGAAACTCCATTGTGTCCAATGTCTGCCCATTCTTTGTGGGGCTCTCTGCTGAGATGGCCAACAAGAAGGCCGAACAGAAATGGTGCCAGTGGCAGGAGCACTTTTTGTGGTGTTGATACTTCTCCAGCAGGCAGCAGGGTGAGACCAAACTCAGACTCGGCTGAGCAAGATTCAACTACAGATTAGGACCAAGGCTTTCAAGAGCCACTAGTGATTTTGGGTGCCCCCAACAAAGACGTCAACAAGGTTTTTAGGCAGTGCTGAGCACCCACCTTCTGGAAATCGGGCCCTTTTTATGTGTCTCAAGTTGGGCTCCCAAAATCTCTAGTCACTGTGAAAATCTTGGCTTAGGGGATGTCTACCCTGGAGCTGGGGGTGTGATTCCCAGCTTGTGGCGACATACCCGCACTAGTTCTCATTGAGCTAGCACATGAAAAAACAGAATGTAGCCGTGGCAGCATGAGCTGTGGGACGGGCTAGCTGCCCTGAGTCCGTGCCTATGGTCTCTGATGGGCATGTACTTGGGGCGACTAGCCTCTCCCGCTGCTCGCACGCCACAGCGACAGCCTAGTTTTAGCCCGCTAGCTCAGCAAAAGCTAGTGTGAGTACATCTCCTCAAGCTGGGAATCACACCTCAAGCTCCAGATGTAGACACATCCTTAGGTATGTATATGGGTAATGAGAATATCCACAGTTCCATCGAACAGGAAAAGCAGAAGGGATATAAACCCCCAGCTTTCAGGGCATAAGCTGACCTGTAATTGATGGGCTCAGGAAGAAAGTTCCACTGTGGGCAGATTATTCCATAAATGCCCATTGGGGATTCTTGCACTTTTCTCTGAAGCAGCTGGTGCTGGCCACTGTCTGAGACAGGAACAGGGCTGCTAGACGGACCCCTGCTCTGATGCAGCCTGGCAGTTCCTATGTCCCTGTTTCACAAAGGACACCACAACAGCCATCAGATGGATATGGATTTGGGTACCAACTGACCCAGACCAGAATCCAACATGTGTCTTAGAGGCAAAAGGCTCCATCTCCTAATTTTATTTAATTGCATTTTTTCCCCTGCAAACCCTGGAATTATTTTGTCTGCTTTGTGAAGCTCTCTGGTGAAAGGGGCTCATCAAAGCTCCTAATTACTGCCGCCCACACACATCCCTGCCCGCCTGCAAGAGGCATCTAAATAGGGAACTGGCACTCTGAGTGCTGTCATTGCCGCCTGCAGCGCTCGGCGCTTCTAATGAAGAGCTCTAGCTCCTGCCTGGGCCCAGGCGGCCCAGAGGAGCCCTGGCCCTCACGCTCTGTGCTGGCAGGAGAAGGAGGGATGCTGTCAAAGACGGACTGCTTTCTTCCCTCCGATAATGGCGTGGGTGGGCGTTTGTTAGCTGTGGCAGGCGGGGGATCCTTTGCTCGCACACACTCTGCTTGCATAACTTAGTCTGTTAATTCTATTCCAGCTAAAGAAGAGGCAACAGGTAAAGAAGGCCACAGCTCAGCATCCGAGTGGCTGTACTATGCCGGCCCATGTGGATGCCCTGCTTTTGAGTCTCTTGTCTCTGGGAGGGCCGTCTGCAAAAAGAAACCCAGGGCAGTGGGGGAGAGAGGTCACCATTGCGACCTCTCCTGGCCAACTGAGGAGCAGAGTTGATAGACGTTCCCTCCAGCTCATGCTGGGTGTGACACTGGGCAGGGCATTAAATCTTCTAGAGAGAAAGGAAGAGTGCATGGTAGCTTCTCAGAGAGCCTGACAAAGCAGTTAAGGGGGGAAAAGAGGGTTCATCCCAGTCATCTCTGTGCTGATGGCTGGCCCTCCAGTCACCTATCCAGTACAAGTCCTTTCCCCTCACTTAGGGGTAAATTTTGCAGTGGGAGCTGCTGGGTGCTGAGCACTGCTTAAAATCTGGCTATGCGTAAATGGGAGCTGAGCTGCACTGAAAATAGGTTCCTGACTGAAGATGCTGAGCCCTTGGAAATCCGGCTCTGGCGTCGCTAGGAAATCTGTAGACTCTACTGTAGTCTCCATACACTGAAATAAACACATACCCTTCACTATATGGGCAGCATAGTGCAAAGCCGTGTCTGGGGATTTGCAGGAGAAACACACTGGGGGAAATAATGGGCTAATATCTGATTCTTCCGGTTGGGCAGGTAGATTACATATGGCAATTAGCCTGCAAACCTGCTCAGCATGATTACCTGGCACCCTGCTGGGACATGTGTGCACTCCCATGCACTTACTGTCAAAAAGCCTGCTCAGTACGCCACGGCATGACCTGCAAGATAGTCACAGAGACCAGCTTAAATACAGCCCCCCCCCCCCCGCTCGGCTCAGCTGGGGGAGTTCCTGGTAATCGTGAGGGTCTTGCTGCAATAGTGCAGGATGCACACTCATGTGCAGAGAGTGGCTCTGTTATTCAGCTAAGCCCTGCTGTGGCCGAGCCATATGTCGATACCCACAACACGCCTCCACTGAGTGAAGGGGCCATGATAGCATCCTCATTGCGCCACACAAGGCATTTGCCAGCCAGTTCCATTATTTTTGGTTTGAGCTTAAGAGGAGGATCCATCCAGCTCACCCTCTCCTAACATAACCCCACCGGAAGGGTTGAAATAACAAAGCAAAACAAAACAAAACGTTGCGGCACTCGCATGACGTTTGCCACCCTCGCATCGTTCACTCGGCTTGTGTGTTCTACCCCTTTTCCCCACTCTTTGTCTGGCCTAGACTGTAAGCTCTTCGGGGCAGGGACTCTGTCTTAGCATCTGTCTAAACAGCAAAAGCTGTGCACAGGCTAAAAGATTACCCGACCTAGCTTGTACCCAGTTAACACGGGTAATAGCAGCAATGAAGATAGCACAGTGCAGGCTAGCGAGCCAAGTATGGACCCAAGATCGGCACCGGGCTTGTCCTACCTGCACTGAAGCCCGTGCTGCTCTATCTTCACTGCTATTGTTGCCCATGCTAACTGGATTCAAGCTGGATCAGGTAGCTTTTGTTGTGTAGACACACCCTTATTTTATGTTTGTACAACACCTAGCACAAAGGGGCCCCATTCTTGGTTGACCCAGAGGCACTACAGTGATCAGCCTGATCAATGGAAAGAGGGGAGTGATCGAGACTCATTGTCCTTCATTGCACCTTGCTGCTGCCATTTCAACTGCTTCCCCTTCCAAGGGCCAGGGCCGGATGTGACGGGGTCCTGCCCACTGCTCCCATCCCCTTTGTTTCGCACAGAGTGCCCAGAGTCCTTCTCTCATGTAGATACCACTGTTTATGTAAGGGTTTTGCTCAGTGTAGTCCCAGTATTTACAATGTCGTTCAGTTTTACTGCCCCTTTTCCAAGTGGGGAAAGAAAAGGTGTCTCCTCCCAGAGATCTCCCTTTTCTCAGGCCCTACTAGCTTTTCTCTGTCTTCTGCTAACCCCACCCCCTTCCTTCCTGTGCTCTTTTAGCCAGTTTCCTTGTTAATGGGCTGATTAGTTCATTAGCTACCCAGCCCCAATCTGATCTGGTAATCAGGAACTCCTCTCCTTAATCAACCCCTGCCTCCCCGGGGGTCTAACTGGTTAAACAGTGACCAGAGTGCTGGTTCAGTTGCTGATTCCCAGCACTCTGTCACAAGAGATTTCCTTCTTTCTTCACCCCCGAGACACAAGGCTTGTATGGGAAGGGGTAAAAAGGATGGGAGAAGGTGGAAGAGATGACCACTCCCAGAGGACAGAGAGAGAGGGAGAAAGAGACAAGAAGAGAGTGGATGCTGAAGGAAGGGGAGGATGGGGAAAGATGCGAGGAGAGAGAGAGAATGGGAAGGAAAGAACAGGAGACTGGAAGAAGGGAGGAGGGTTTCTCTGTTACCCCATCTGTGCTTTAGGGAACAAAATAACTTGTGTTAGTTAAAAGCTGTCAGGTTTAATTCCAAGGATCCTGCAGGAAAATTGAGTGTGAGCTGTTAACATCGGCCCAGTGGCCCGGCACTCCCGAAATGAGCAGTCAGCCAGAAGGGCCTCAATCACGCGCATGGCTTACCCTGATACGTGAGGGATGTACACAGGATCTGGGACTAGATTCAAGGCCCTGACCCACTTAGAGATGCCATGCATGGGGTCTTTGCAGGCAGGTTCCTGGAGGAGCAGCTACCCTAGGAAAAGGAAGGGAGTGACTGGGGTTTGGGATGTTCCTGACTCTGGTTTGTTTGGCTGCATAGGCATTGGATTATATTCGTCCCTGGGGATCAGGTCCCACCACTATTCTGGAAAGCCCCACTAATGTTTGAGCTAGGGGGCGTACACAGAATTTTGTTAAGGAGGGAGCCCAGATTACCTGGCCAGCTGCCCCAAATATGAGTGGCATTGTGACCTGGGGCATGGGGTCACAACTTCAGAGGGAGGGGAGGCCAGGCCAAATTGGAGTAATGTTGCAACTTGGCATGCAGGATTGCAGTGCCTCTCAAATTTGGCCTGGCTGCCCCAGCATCATGCCATGCCTACCTAGAAGGCTTCACACCCCCTTCCAGAGTCCTATGTATAGGGGGCTTTGCCCCTTACACCCCACTGGGGGCTTCACCCCTGACCCCTGCACCCCACCAAAAACATTACAAACCCAACACCTATATTTGACTGTGGCAGCAGCGCTTGGAGTCACAGCTGGGGAGATGAGTTACTACTGAACAAAGCCAAGTTTCTCCCCCCACCCTTGTACTGAAGTAGCCTCCTCTCTTCTAGCCCCTTCTAAAGGAACTTCAGCCTGAGTTAGGCTGTTAGTGCCCCTAAACCAGCTCAGCCTGACCCCTCCGCGAGGCATCGATCTTGCCATGTGCCCAAGGAGATCTGGACAAGGCCCAGAGCTGAGATGGTCCCATCCCACAGTCAGAGGCAGAACTGGATGGAAAAAGCTGCTTCATCTCAAGTGAAACGTTTCATAGAGACATGTGGGTTTTGACAAAATTTCATTCAGGAGAAAATAAAACACCCCAAACTAAAACAAAACGAAACCCCGAAAAAAGTATCTTGATAAAAAAATAAATGTTTCTATTTGCTGTTTCAAACTAACTTTTCAGTTCATTTTTTTAACGTTTCTTGTTAAATGATACAAAATTTTACAAAGTTACAATTTTTTAAAAAGTGTACATCAGAAGGAAGTGTTTTGATTTTATCAAAGCAAAATGTTCTGATCGATCCAAAACAATTTGTTTTTTTATTTTGTTTTGTGGGAAGTTTCAAATGTTACTGGTTTTGTGCTGCTTCAGAATAGAAAAAAATTCAAAATTGCAGATTTTCCTGCAGAATAAAAAGCCCATTCCAGCACTGCAGTTGCCAGGGGTGTTGATTCAGGATGGTCTCAAGGATGAATCCGAATGGGGTTTGGGATTGGGAAGGGAGGGAATGCTACAGAAATTTCTCTGCCTATTGGACTCTGTTTGCCTAGGGGCATCCCTGATGACACAGGGATGAACCAACCAAAGCTCAGGTGTTTCAGTATCATGGCTGGGCAAAACATTTCAGTCCAAACAGAACCAGCCCAAAGCATCACTGAATACTTGAACCAAGCCCCATGTGACTTTGGAATTAGAGGAAGTTTAAGCACTTTACCCCCCGCCCGGTCCCGGCTGCCTCTACCTCATTCATTCCCATTTTCACGTCAGCCTCAGCACTCCAGGGCTCCTGCTGAGAGGGGAGGTAGAAATACCTCTGCAAAAGCCTGCTCTTGTGGGAATTTCCAGCCTGAACAGGACCAGGAAGAGCCAAAGACTCCAGTGTGGTTCTGCAGACCCAGGAGGAGAAGCAGTCAGACTTTTGAATGCTTCTGACACTTCTAAGGTTTGCCGCTCAAAGGCAAGGACGGAGGAGTTTGTTGCTTCACTCTAGTGGTTGTTTCAAGCCATTCATTTAGCTCCAGACCTGAACACCCACAGAGTTGAAGAAATTTTTGGATCCAGGATATCAATCCAGGCCTGTCTTATAGCATAAAAGACTTGGGGTCATGGAAACAGAATATATCATCTTAGAAAGATGTGTTTATGAATACAGGCTGAATCTGTCTATCCCACTGATGGGATGTGGCTGCCCATCGAAATCCGCCCCCCCCGCCCCGACGGCTTTGAAAATCTCAGCCATCCATGACTCTCCATGTTTCCAGTTAGTTGGTGGCTCTTCAAACTCCTTGTGATGGGGCATGTATCCCACACAGGCCCTGAAGGGGTTAATGTGGGCCTGCAAGTTAACATACCTGGTAGCACCTGCCAGAGAGAGCAGGAGACCCAGGCTTGATAGATGATGAAGCCCAGCTGGGGCGGTGATTATAAAGCCAGGAAGTTCTATCCCTCTGTGTGGGATAGAAGAGGTAGCAAGTGGTTTGGGGAGGAAGCAGACCTGGGATGGAACCTCAAGTAGAGGGAGGGCCTGGGTTCCTTTACCAGCCACTGAGAAGGCTGGGGTGAAACCCCCAGTGGTAAGGGGTGGAAGGACTATGGAGCCCAGAGAAAAGATGGTAGACCTGATGTAAGGTAATTTGGCTACTGCTGGGTTGGATTCTTGGTTACCCTGGAAAGGATGCACTAAAATGTGACCTGACTGGAGGGCCAAGTTGCAGGAGAAGAGACCACTGTAGTAATTGTCGGCGGGGGGCATGGTACAGGGAGACCCATGCCATGCCTGGCAATGAGGAGGTGCTTCTGTGGTGAGTGAACCCCTTCACACTCCTCCTTTGTCTGATGTTAAAGCACTGAAAGGCCCTAACAACACCCCAGAACCAAGCAGCCTCAAATGCAGGCAATGTTTGTATCTGGACTGAAATGATGTGTGGCTTTCTGTAGTCCCAGCAGAGTTGCTACGCAGTGGTGGGTTCCTCAGTGGTTCTCTGTACTGGTATGTGATGCTAATCTGGGTGGTGGTTAATGAGGCAGGCAACTGCATAGTGGGGTTAGTGTTGCCAAGTCATGTAATTTCATTGCAAATCTCACAATATTTGGAACTTTTCTTAAAGGCCCAGCTCCTGGAGTCATGGTATTACAGGAGAATCTCAGTTTACTTTTTGTTGTTTTTTTTAAATGAAAGTATCTAGGGCTCACGGTTGCAGAGCAAAGCTTGAAAAGGTGAGACTGAAAGGCTCTTAAACCAGGATGCCAATACAAAGCCCCCAAACTCACCTGTTAAAATCTCCTGGTCTTTAAGCCAATCTCATGATGTTTGGATGGTTGGAGTTGGTGATAAACCAGATTTTGAGTCCTAGATTCTAGTGCCTGCCTAGAGCTTGGAGCTATTCACCCACTGTTATAGAACCAGGCCAGCTGTACAATTTGAACCCCCAAATTGGTTCAGATCTAGGGGCTTGGGTGGGGTTTCTCTATGTTGGTACCAGAGGGTCTTCTGCTTTCAGTAGAGCCCTGCGCAGATACAAAATTTGTATCCACATCTGATCTGCAAAAAGGGTCTATGGATATCCGCATCTGCGGATGCGGATTTAAAACAGATATCTGTGGATTTGCAGAGCTCTAGCTTTCACCCTTCTCCCCACAATTCTTCTGCATTATTCACTGAGTTATGTAATACCTGATCTGGGAACCCGCCCCCCCCCCCCCACACACACACAAATAACCAGTTGGGCAGCAAAAATGTGATGCTAAAGAAGGCTGTGGGGGCAGTTTGTCTCACTCTGTCTGCCTGCCTTCATCCCACAGATCACGATGACTATTGTGCAGGCTGCTTTTCCACCACTTAGGGGGAAAATTGCCCTGGCTTTCTCCAGGGACTATTCAACTGACTGCTTGGCTCTGTTTGCTTCTGCTTCATTGGTCAACAAACCTGAATCCCTCTGAATAATTCAGTGGAGGCGCTGCACTATTTGTCTAAATAATTCATCCCAGTTCTTTGGAGAAGGGGTGGAGGGAGAGGCAGTTGCATCACGTATCAGAGCCAGGCTTTTCCAGAGTTGACAGACTCCTACACTCCAGTTCAGGGTGGAGTTTCCTTCTGATCAGGGGAGGGAGATGCCCCTGAGGAACAAAGGAGGCTGTGCTGGGCTAGAAAGAAACAATGCAAACAGCAACATCTCTCTGCTCATGTCATAATTCCAAATGGGACCTGCCCTGCTTTATGTCCACGGCTGTTTGTATGGTACCAGGCCTTGTCTACACACAAACTTGCACTGGTTTAACTAAATCCCTGTTTACACAAAGTTACATAGGTTTAAATTGATTTAAACCTGGCATATGTCAATTCAGTTTAAGTCCTTACTGAATTAGCCTAAATCGATACAAGCCATCTTAAAACCAATTTAAGTATGTCCACAGAGCGGTTTGCAACTAATTGGTTGAAAAACACTGTTAATTATAAACTGATGCAAATTTGTGTGTAGACAAGACCTCAGATGGAGCCCTTTGCTGGTCACGACCTGTTGGGGGGAGGGGAGAGGTTCAGCTGCCTTACCCTACACAGAAACCTCATAAGTAAATGACCTGCAAAGCCTTGCACAATAGGAACACCACAGACAATTGTACGGTGGGCACTCTGAGGCTAGGCATTCTCAAATTCTCACCTCTGGCCCTTTCCCAAATGCTCTGCTAAAATATCCCCCAAATCCTCCTATGAACAAGATCCTGAAAGACACCATACACTCCTCCAAGCACCCCAGATTGATCTGATGTCTCCTTCCTCTTCCAACCAGTCCTTTAATTGCCACGGCAAAGTCCTTCCAGCTAAAGCCATGAAACCGTCCCATCTGGAAAGAGCAGCTGACTCTGCTCTCAAATCCAGCATGTGCCAGGGGAAACCCAGCTGCTCATTAAGGGAACACAGTCTTCCAGGAGACTCTCAGAACAGCCTCAACAACAGTGACCCTGGGAATTGGGCAAGTGGAATCACTGGTCTCATCTGTCTGCTCAGTCTTGGATGATGCGTGGACAAAGTCTGCCATGAACCTCTTCCTTCAGCAATGCCACTGCAACATGCCAGAAGGAAAGGCACGTTGCTGGCACCTGGGGTGAGTCAACAAGTGCTTTGCCCTCACCTCAAGAGCACTCCCACAATATTTTATTAGTGGTTGTGCAACGAGGTGACTGAAGGTCAGGAGACTTTCTGGGTTGTACTCCCAGCACTGCAATTCTGGGCAAGTCGCTTCCTCGGATTGCTGTTCCAGTCCACACCCCCTGCTTCACAGCTCTGCTGATGCATCTCATTCCTGCCTCCCCCCATTCTCCCGGGGCTCCCCCACAAAGCTTGACCAGTACACCCAACCCAAATATGCAGCAGCCCCTACTAGTCCAGTCGTGAACTCCCAGCCTAGCTCTGCCAATGCACCTTAATGCTGGCTCGGAGCCACCCTCCCGTTACAGTCCTGGGACCCCTCTCCAAACGGGACACA
Organism: Terrapene triunguis; assembly: GCF_002925995.2. Classification (NCBI taxonomy): domain Eukaryota; kingdom Metazoa; phylum Chordata; order Testudines; family Emydidae; genus Terrapene; species Terrapene triunguis. Next base: position 10,251,293 of record NW_020664404.1, on the reverse strand, counting down.
TTTCATTTCCTTTTTCACGGGTGACATGGACAGAGCTGATTACTTGGTACCAGGTATCCACCAGTCTCTCCCTTTGCTATGACCCTGCTGGGAGTGGGAGCAGCCTCAGACGTGAACCTCCTATCTATGGTATCCGAGTGCCTCGCCTCCTGATTTACCTCTTCCTGGAAGGCGGCGGGTGAAGTGCAGGGTGGTCTGGTCGGGAGTCTCAAGACACTGCAACTGGGTGTCCAGAGTAGGCCTAGGCCACGGGTCGGCAACCTTTCAGAAGTGGTGTGTCGAATCTTCATTTATTCTCTCTAATTTAAGGGTTCGCGTGCCAGTAATACATTTTAATGTTTTTAGAAGGTCTCTTTCTATATGTCTCTAATATATAACTAAACTATTGTCGTATGTAAAGTAAATAAGGTTTCAAAATGTTTAAGAAGCTTCATTTAAAATTAAATTAAAATGCAGAGCCCTCCGGACCGGTGGCCAGGACCCGGGCAGTGTGAGTGCCCCTGGAAATCAGCTCGTGTGCCGCCTTCGGCACGTGTGCCATAGGTTGCCTACCCCTGGCCTAGGCTGTCACTGGTGAGAAGTCTGTTAAGAACCACTCCGTTATGCAGCGCTAACCAGAACTCTCTTCCCAAATCCCCTCTGCGATACTGGGAGGGCAGCAGGCAGAGAGCTGTCTGGCTTGATTGCGGCAAACTGAGGCCTGAGGATGACGAAGCAGCAGAGGATCAATTCTTTTAATGAATAAAAAATAAGAAGGCCAGAAAAAACAGCAAGATAGTCGGTGATCTTTGTAGGCCAGGGACTCAGCAAGGCTTGACCTCAATTGGTAGGTCCCCAGCGATAGCCAGCTGAAATGGGCAGTGCAAGGAATCTTCCTTTGATCAGCCTGCATGAAGGAAGTTGCAGTACCCCTGCTGGGAACAGCGAAACCACAGACTTGGAGCAGCTGGGCTGGTTAGTGACTTAGTGTCAGTCCCTTAGCTACAGGGGAAAGGCATCATACAGCCCCAACCAGCTGCAAACACTATGATCAGCTGATCTTTGGGGCCATAGATTATTAGTAAATAATACCCATTCTGCTTTGGGATTATGATAATTTGGGGGGAATTTAAAGAGAGGCACAAAACTGAACGGGGAAGCAAAGGAAAAGGCTTCTTTGCCTGCTTCTCTCCCCCCCCCCC
>NW_020664404.1:10231329-10249712 GCF_002925995.2 Terrapene triunguis | reverse complement strand
GCAGAATTGCCGCCGCCGACCGGCAGCGCGGAAGGACCCCCGCCTAGGGCGCCAAAAACCCTGGCACCGCTCCTGGAACCCAGGGCACAAAAACAGCTTCAAAAAAAATTTTTTTGTCTCGCTCTGATGGCCACAAAGAACATTCTCTTCAGGGGTATAAACCTCCACTAAGGCATTGCTGAGCGTCACTTGTGATCTAAATTTTTGCTGCACAGAGATGACAGGCCAGCGAATTAATGCACTGCAACACTGCTTGCCAAAGAGATCTGTTAAAAAGGGGGAAAAATATGGCCCATCTTCACCTCCGCACCCAGAACAGCTTTGAAACTAGGAACGCGTTCACTTCTTTGGCCTAATTTCAAGCCCACTCAAATGCTGCAGGTTCAGAAGTTCTACCTGGATGGAGGCCAGTATTGTTGACATGTTCTGTTAACCAGAGTGAAAGTGAGGAGCAGGGAATAAAAATCCAATGAAAACAAAATGGTGAGACATGGAGCAGAGAGTAGGGACTGAATAGGAAACAGAGTGAAGAAAAGGAAGAGAGGAAAATCGGATAAAATATTGACAGAGGGCCTATTCTCTGCTCGTATTAAACTGACAGATCAGCACCTTTGGAGCCAATGGAGCTGTGCTAATTGATACCAAGAGAGAATTCGGCCCAGTATGTAGTGCATCCACTTGTGCCAGATGAGCTCTTGGGTGGAACTTCTGTCCTTAACAGGTGGAGGAAATGCAAAGCTCCCAAACTCCACTGGGCTTCGCTATCCTCCTACTGAGCAGTCAGAGAAGTGCATGCTCTCTACCCTACCAAATAGTCAGGACGACATTTGCAGCCCACCTGAAATTGCCAGCTGGTATCCCTGCCCCCTGAAGATAAGTCGAACTTCCTAGCAGAGGCTCAGACCCCTGAAATGAAACCTCGGCGGCTTAAATGAGTTTGACGTTTGATTCTGAGAGCCTGTGATTGCAGCTGACATTGCACGGCAGCTGGGAAATGCAGCGTCACTCAACGGGATAGGTAACGGGAATAGGTAATTTAGGAGGAAAGGAAAAGGCACGGCTGATGTACCCAGAGAAGGCTGTTCCTCCGTACGGAAGGGAGCAATGAGGAGACGTGGCTGTTCAGCGGCCACCAAGGATTTGTCTCAACCCCAGACTATGCCAGTTGCAACCCTTCCATGGTGATGTGCATGTAACACCGGCTGGTGCCAGAGGGAGAAGAGGCTACACAATGGAGACCCTCCCTCCTGAAGTAGCTGGGCAGGCAGGGCAAAGTGCAAGTTCCATTCCTCCAAGTTCTCTTCGGCAGGGGCGCCGTTAGCACTGACGGGTGGTGTAGTGAGGGGGACTGGAGGATGGCCTTTGACTACAACCTCACAACTGGGACTTCCCTTTTGATGGGCTGCTCATGAGCAGAACCGTCCTGTAGTTTCCTCTGGCTATTATTATTTGGAATGTGAGAGCATCTAGGACCAGGACCTCATTATGCTTGGTGCTGTACAAATCCAAAGCAACATAGTAGGACCCATTGTCTACTAGGAATGGGAGGGGATGGATCAGAGGAGGGACAGGGTGACCCTATGGCACATGGGGCTACAGGGACTCTGGGTTATGGAGCAGTCCATGGGCACCCCAAGTAAGGCTGCAATAAATCCTGAGACTGCTCTCATTTACTCTAGGCTCTGCATTGACACCACCACCAGCACCTGACCTAGAATTTGGGCTTAAGGCCAAATCTCCCCTTCTGCTTGGTCTGCACTTTCTGGGATGCTCTTTACACGAGGGGCAGCATAGAATCATAGACTATCAGGGTTGGAAGGGACCTCAGGAGGTCATCTAGTCCAACCCCCTGCTCAAAGCAGGACCAATCCCCAGACAGATTTTTGCCCCAGGTCCCTAAATGGCTCCCTCAAGGATTGAAGTCACAACCCTTGATTTAGCAGGCCAATGCTCAAACCACTGAGTTAGAATCTCTTCCAGTATTTTGTTTCACTTACTGTCTTAAAGTTACAGCACACAGTAGCTGTGTGCCTGATAAAGGCTGTCACATTCCACCCCAGAGGTGGCTGCGTTTCAGCAATGGCTAAAGAAAAAGCACTACAGGATTCTTCAGCAATCAGCCCATAAGTGCTTTTCATTACCCAGTGGGGTAGGTAACAAGGTGGCGAACAAATACCACAGCTCCCGGCGTTTTCCTTTCAAGAGCAAAAGAAGAAGAAATCATTTATCAATGGAATCATCAGTGAGCCCCAGTCCCAAATAGCCCTGTGTCCCCTTCCAGCTGTTAACAGCTGCAGAGCTGCTGCCTGGCTCTTTGTGCCCGTTTTATTCCGAACAAAGGCTGCACTATCCGCTCCTGTAAAAGCAGCTGTTAGCAGAATCTTGAGCTGAGAACAATCACTCCCTGCTATAACCAACAGGGTTATTATTTCTACTTGGCTCAAGTGTTAAAAACAACACACACAACACAGGGTATTAAAAGTGTGTGGGGGTAGGGGGAGACAAGAATCCGCTGAGGGAACACAGATGGCTGGGGATCTGTCAGTAGAGGGAATTGTTAGAAACCTCCTCGCTATTCACATCCTTCATGTATGTGATGCTAATAAATCCTGGATTTGGAGAACAGTGAGAGAGCTCCAGATGTAAAGCCCCTTATAGATCATATGGTGTTTCCGACATACGCTGGGCAGGCCCAGGACTCCAGGGGGATGATGGGGAAAGCCTGTAAAGCCAGATCGGAGCAGTGGGCTGTGCAGAGAGCTCCTCAGCTCATTCAAGCTGCGGCTGTTCCTTTACCAAAGGCGTAATTAGATGCTGTTGTTCAATACAGAATCCTACAGGGGTCTGCTGGAGAAAATCCTTTCTGATTCTGTTTAGGAGTGGGAGGAAAGAAAGGGAAACGTTGCCCCCCTCTCCCTCCAAGTGGAAAACAGAACGCAGCAGTGGCGAGATTGTAGCTGTGAAGCGGAGGAAGCCGCCTGCTTCTGCTGCATGTGAGAAACCCATTTCTAAATCCCTCTTGCCGGAGATGACTCTCCCACGGGGAATCGCTCAGTGGCTAGTGCCAGCAGCCGGCTGCTTTCAAGATTAAAAGACATATGTGCCTTCCTTTCCAAGGGGCTGTTTAATTAAAAAATTATACTGTGTTGCTGGACTGAAAAACAGGTTTCTGGCAGGACTGGATAAAGGCTAGCAATACTGTGGATGAGGCCGCTGGGAAGATTTCTGGAGACAGCTCTGCTGATGTCTCTTTTTCTCTTCATTAGCCACCCCTACTATTCCAGCCGTAGGCTCCCCACAAACAGCTCTGTCAATTCACCTCCGTCTTGACCTGTAGCCTCACCCATTCTTCCAATGCGGACCCCCCTATCACTCTGGTAGTTAGGGTCACCAGATGTCCAGATTCCATAGGGACAGTCCTGATATTTGGGGCTTTGTCTTATATAGGTGCCTATTACCCCCCCACCCATTGTCCTGATTTTTCAAACTTGCTGTCTGGCCACCCTACTGGTAGTCCACTTCCCTTCTTACCTGCAGCCCCCCGCCCCCAAGCTACTCCAGTCCTGGACCCCACTGCAGCTCTGCCGGTGCACCTCATTCCTAATGTGCAGCACACTCTGTTATGCCAATCTGGGACCCCCTGCCCTCACCTTTGCCCATGCACCGCTAAGACTGACTAGCAGCCTCCCATGCCCACTATTTTAGACCCTAGCTCACTCTTATCCCCAGCTCTGTCAATGGACGGCGGTGCTAATCTCTAGCACCCCCTGAAACTCCAACCTAACAGCTCTGTCAACAGTCCCTGAGCCTGACCTGTAGCACCCCCTGCTAAGCCAGGCCTGAGTTGAGGCCCTGCACTAAAGGAGACTCTTCTCCCCTTGACCTAAATCTGATTTGAGCTCCCAGAGGTGAAATAATGGATCATTAACTTGTTTTAGTGATAGACTAACTGCAGAACAGGTAGGGAGACCAGACAGCAAGTGTAAAAAATCAGGACCGGGGGTGGGAGGTAATAGGAGCCTATATAAGAAAAAGCCCCCAAAATCGGGACTGTCCCTAAAAATCGGGACACCTGGTCACCCTAAGAACAGGGCCCATATATATGGACTCTTTCTCTTTTTATATATATATATATATATATACATACACATATTTCAGTTCTCAATAACTAATAAAAGAGTATCTTGCATTTACATAGTGCCTCTCATCCTGAAAGACCCCAACGTACATCACAAAGTATTTATAAAGTATACTAGAATTCCTTCACCGCATCACTGAAATGCAGTCAACTCTGGGGAGGAATCTGGCAGGTGTTTAACTGCAAAATGATGTCATAAAATAAATTAGTGCCAAAAGGCAAGGCGAATCCTCTATCCACCTAGAACTGCAGGGGTGGGGTGGGGTGGGTGGGGGGGGAAGTATAGTGAGGCAGGACATAGGCTAGCCCTCCCCATCCTTGTGAAAAGTTCCAAGGGGATCATTAATTTCCACAATTGGCCTGGGCTAATTTTGCATCTCATATTCCCTTTAAAAATGGCGAGCTGAGGGCTGTCTATCAGTTCTACCATCCAGGCAGAACATCTCCTAGGGCAGCAAAATGCTTAGCAACTGCTCAATGTGTGAGTGCTGGCAGGGCTGTTTAAAAATAAAAAGGGGGAGAGAAATCATCACTTTAAAGACAGCGCAGGCTCATTTTTGCTTCCCAGACCAGGGGAATACCCAGTCCTTCTCTGGCCCGGTCTACACTACAGCCTTCTGCCAGCATACCTGTGTGTGTCGGGGTGTGAAAAGGTGTGATCCCCGACCAACAGAGCTGTGTCAGTGGTGTAGATGAAGCTATGCTTTGCTTTTATTGGTGTAGCTAGTTTCCGTCTGAGGGTTGGTTTTATGATACTAGTACAAAGCACAGCTTTGATGGTATATCTGTGTCCATGCCAGGAGTGTTTTGCCAGTATAGTATACCAGTATTCCTATACCAGCAAAGTGCTTCTAGTGTAGACATGGCATTAGCAGAGGGGCAGACACAGATTTCCTGTTAGCTCAGGAAAAACCATAGAGCTGGTACTTCCTATAAGGTGTATCCACTGCCATCCTAATCAAACCATTCCACTCCCGCATCCCTCCCCTCCCACTGTTTGGGATGACATTATTAGACAATACTGGGTAATATGAAGAAAGGATGGTTTTGTGCTTAAGGGACTGGAGAAAGAGTCAGGAGAACTGCGTTCATTTCCCAGTTCTGCTACAGACTCCCTGTGTGACTGTCTATCCCAGTGCTTCTTATGGCCCTTTGCACTGTAATGTCAGAGCACCTCTCCTTACTTAATAGATGACCGTGGGTGAGTTTCTGGAACTGTCTGGGCCTCAGGGTTCCTATCTCTAATATGGAAATAGTAATCCTTCCTTTCTCCCACCCGCTCTCTTGTCTGTTCAGACAATGAGCTCTTTGGGGCAGGGACTGTCCCTCACTATGTGTGTGAACAGCACCTAGCACAATGGGGAGCATGGAGGTGCTACTGCAATATAAATAATTACAAGGATGATACCCACCAACAAAGGACATCCCCCCCCCCAACAAAGGACAAGGTTCCCCTTGTTTTGCCTTGTGTGTGCAGAACCTCCCCTAGACTCCACCCCCTTTCCCTCTCTTCTTGCTGCGCTCGCAGTCACAGCGACTCAGACTGGTAACGCAATAACCGGTAAGTTGATATACCTATTGCTCGACATGGCCAGGATGCTCACAGCCAAGGCCTTGGCAGGGTATCTACTGAACTGCGATGCCATGCAATGAACTTCCAGGGTTACTGGTGTTAGCTACAGAACAGCATAGCACTTTGCAGGCAAACGTAAAGACAAGAGACTGAAGGGGGCCAGTGACTTCAAGGGGAGTCAGGCAGGCAGTGTGATCTTGTCGATGTCAGTCGGTCAAAGTGAATTTGTCATGTTACTGCAATGCTGGGATCCAGTGCTAATAAATCCTGTGTGGTGTGTTCATTACACCAGTCATTAAGATGGCAGGGGGACCCAGCTGCAGTTAATGATTTACCTCATTCTTCTCCATAGCATCTCAGCCAGCCTTGTAATTTCACCTGGTGGAATTTGTCTGCTGGGGGATCTGCAACCTCGTCTCCTTTCTCCTTTATGGGAGGCAGATGAAGAATATTAAAAACCAGAAAAACTGTATGTGGGGCTAGGGAGTGGAACAACAGGGTGGGCTTGAGAATGAGACTGAAGGGCATTGGTAGAGCTGTTAGGGTGACCAGATGTCCTGATTTTATAGGGACAGTCCTGATATTTGGGGTTTTTTCTTATATAGGTGCCGATTACCCCCCACCCCCATCCCAATTTTTCACACTTGCTATCTGGTCACCCTAAGAGCTGTGCATGTTGGGAGTCTGGGACTGGGACTGCAGTGGGACTCCAGAGTAGGAGAGGAGCGTTGGTAGGTCACAGTGTGGCGAACAGGATGGAATAGCCAGGAGGCTGCAGTCCTGGCTGCATCAGCAGAGCAGGGAGAACGAAAGGGCCTGAGGACTAGAAGAGCAGAGAGGGCTGTCTGTCTGGTCAGTGCGCTGGTAGAGCTGTTTTCACGGGAAGATTGCACATTCCCCTTGAACCAAGCCATGTCAGTCAACCCTTCGCTTTGGTAGGAAACACTGCTTGAGATCCAGCTGGGAGCTCTGCCCCAAGCTGCTGCAGGCTGAAGCGACTGGCCTCTCCCGGAGAGCAGTTCGAAAAAACAGCACCGGGCAGAGGCAGGGAAAACACTAAGACCCCAGGTCCCTTTACCCATTCCCCTTCGTTCTCCTCATCTCCAGTCCCCCATGCAGTCGTCTCAGCAGAGAGGAGCCAAATTCCTGATTGGTCTGCTTTTGTTCTCCATTTCCTCCCGCGCTGCGTCTCCGCGATAACAAGCCCCCACGTCTGTTCTCCCACTGCAGCCTTGGGCTGGGGCCTTATCTTGCCGCAGACTAATTTGATTTTTATGGTGATAGAAGCATCAGTAATTACTGTAATAAAAGAGGAGATTTGCAGCCGCTCCCGTTGCCTGAACTGAGAGTGGGGGGCTGCTGGGCTGACACCACGCTCGACTTATTTCATAACTCATGCATTACACCAATGATAAGTGGTGCCCCTCTTGGGAATGTGGGAGGAGGGGGGGAGAAAGTGTTTCCAATTAAAAAGGAAGCCACTCCAATTCCACCTCCCCCTCGCTTCCCCTTTGTTCTCAAAATTAGAAAGCAAAGAAAAGAACAAAACAAATCCAGGAATAAGGGGAAGGACAGGAAGACTCTAGCTACCAGGGCCAACTGAAAGAAATTAACATGGGGCTGGGAGGAAATCAGCATCCAGGGGTGCTAGCATAGGACGGGTGAAAAGAACCACCTGAGTCCAGGGTGCAGAGGGACAGGCATCCAAGCATCATCAACACTCAGTCGCAATTGCCACTTTTTTAACATATTTTTGCATGTGTGCATTGTTTTACATATCTCTGCTCTCAGTAATATGAATCAATTAATTAACACATTTAATTGCAGTAGGATGTATCTCCCTAGAGCTAGCTAAACATTGTACAGTTAGGTAACCCCCTAACCTATTGTGCACATAATAAATGTGTGCATTAGATGCACAGACTGACAATCTGCAATGCTATCTAGGTATCTACTTCCACCACAGAGATACACTCTGGCTGCTCCAGTTGTATTTCTATTGCATAGTAGTTAACCCTCATTAAATATGTAGCTGGTCTATGTTAGGCATAGAATAATGATCATATTAGATTTAGCTTCAACGCTTGGGGTCTGATTTGGCCTCCCTTACATTGACCAGTGCCTTGTTCCACAGGTAGCTCCATTGGTTTCAATGGGGGTACTCACAGAGTAAGGTACTGTTCACCACGAGCAAGAGTGGGCAGAAACTAGCTCTGAGTTTGGTGCATTTACTGAAACTGGAGCTCTTCAGGAGGCGAGTGTCTCCATGACTGTTTGAGACTGGCTTACCCATTACAGAGCTGAGCCCTTTGTAACTCCAGACTCCAAGGATTCATATCTTGCTTAGCTTAGCTCATCCTTATACCCCTGTCACACTACTTTTGGCATCATTCTGCAGCATCAGTTTCTTCCCAGCCCACAATTCCTTTTTGGCCCATTCTTGGGCTCACACACCTGATTTGCTTTTCTCCCACACTTAGGGTGAAAAATCTCGACAGGGGATGGGGGGGTAATAGGCGCCTATATAAGACAGAGCCCCCAAAGTCATGACTGTCCCTATAAAATAGGGACATCTGGTCACCCTACCCACACCCCTACTCCTGGGGAATGCTGCTAATGTACAGCTGGTGCAATGGGAGAGGTAAATGATCCATTCCAACTAGGCAGCCTGCTCTGCAAGCCCTTTCCCAAACGTGCTGCCATTCTCGTTTATGGACATCCATGAAAACCGAACGTGCTGTGCAGTTTAGCTTAATGTATTATAAACTAGAATCCAAAGCCCATAAAGGATGAGGTTTTTGCATAATTGAATGCATACATCTCTTTATGCACTTTTACAGCATTCCAGGTCTGTGGTTACAGTAACGCTCCACCTCACTGATATGCAATTAGCACCGCAGGAGCATTCTGCTGAGGCCTGATCACCTTGGGCTGAATGGAATGGCCAGCCAGCGAGATGTCAGTACGCGCTGCATCTCCAGCCTGAAAGCAAGTGCAGCTGAGCCCACTCTGGCCAACCATGGGACCTGTCAGCAGTAAAAGGGAGCTGTGTGGTTTCGAAAACCTGGCCCCAAACGTATGTGCTGAGCTCCTGTGAAAATCTGTCCATTGGGCACCAAGATCAGGGACCAGGTTTTCAAAAGTGCTCAGCATGTCAGGTACTCAGCACTTTTGAAATCGTGGCCCCCATTCTGGGAGCTGAGCACTGGGCAATCTGACAGCTGACTCAAGAAACCGTTGTGGCTCAGCCATTTGAAGGAGACATGCAGCACACACTGAACAGTGGGTCACACCAGTAAAATTTCAATCCATCTCAAGCCTATTTTCTATTCTTAAAATAAAATTGACAGCGGGGCATGCAGCAGAGGAATGAGATTCTGGACAGCTCCATCCCTGCCTACGTTTCTCACTTTTCTCCTCCTTATTTATTCACACAGCAATTGAAAGCATGCTAGTCACTGAGAACAAATTAAAAACACAAGGCCCCAGTGCAAGGAACCCAACCAGAGCATCTCAGATCACAGTATTTTGATATGTCTGCTTCGAGCCCTAATGATAAGGTCTTGCTCTCTATGGAGAAATGTTCCACAACCCACTGGCAGGGAAAAGCTTGGGCCATCAATCCTTTGTTTTGTTAATCAGTATGTAAGTTTTAAAAATAAACGGCTGCCTGGGATTTCAAGAGTCAAAGCGACCTAGGTCCAGATCTGGGCCTTACACACCCAAATGTCATCAAAATTCTATGGAAGTTGGGCACCTAACTCCTTTCCACCCCATGGAAATTCCCGTTTTTGTTTCTAATCCTGAGCAGTTGTATGTCTGTCAAACCCACTCATGGAATCTCTCCCCCTTACAGCAGAAGGAGACCCCTGCGTTGAGTGCTGAGTGAAGGTCTGGGGCATGTGGTTATTTCATCTCATTTGCTCATGCTGTGAAGAACACGAGTGAGTCTTTGGTTGGGGGAGAGAAAGGAGGGTTCTCCAGGGAGCATTTTAAAGGGCAGAATTGACAGTGAACGCCAATGCAGCTGCCTGGCTGGCCCTTTAGTATGAACACGGGCAAACTGGGATCTGCACTGACTGAGATGATAAAGGAGGTAAATGCATGATCTAGGTTACCCTCGTCTGCGCTCAGGGATCGTCAACCACACAGCTACACCAGATTCAGCAATCGGGGCTCCTCCCCAGGAGGACAAGACCTAGTAACACTAAGGGCTTGTCTACACTACCTGTCGGATCAGCAGGCAGCGATCGGTACAGCGGGGATCGATTTATCGCATCTATACTAGATACAATAAATCAACCACTTGGTGCTCTCCCGTCGACTCCGGTACTCCATCAGAACGAGGCGCGCAAGCGGAGTTGACAGGAGAGCATCAGCTGTCGACTTACCGCAGTGAAGACATCGCGGTAAGTAGATCTAAGTATGTCGACTTCAGCTACGCTATTCACGTAGCTGAAGCTGCGAATCTTGGATCGACCCTGCGCGGTAGTGTAGACAAGCCCTAAGGCCTGGTCTATACTTAAAAGTTAGATCGATCTAGCTATATCCTTCTGGGCTGTGAAAAAATGTGTGCCCTGAGCACTGGAGTTAGGCTGACGTAACGCTGGTATGGATGTGGTTAGGTTTTCCATCCATCTAGCTACTGCATCTCGGAGAGGTGGATTAACTACATGGATAGAAAAACCTCTTCCTGGATGTAAGAAATGTCTACCCCGCAGCGCAGCAGTGGTACAGCTCCCGCCCCATAGCTGTGCCGCTGCAGCTGCTGTAACATAGACATGGTCTAATATTTTGCACTTCTCCAGCACTGCTCCTGTGAGGATTTCAAAGCACTTTGCAGACATCAATTAAAAAGCCTCCCAAACCCCCTGGTGCAAAATGGAACATTCATTGTTCGTTCAGCTAACCACCACACGCGCATACACCAAAAAAAAAAAAAAAAAAAAAAGGCAACCCAAGTAAAATGCAAACTCACCCATTTCTGAGCTGCACCTTTCAGAACCACTCAGGATCAGCTTATATAACGAGCTCTTATCCCAACACAAATACATGGTGTTTAAATTGGGTTAAAAGGCCCTGCTGGAATGGCTCGGGGGACTAAGTACAGCTTAGCTCAGTTAATGAAACAAAGAAAGAAATCTTCCCTGTTTCACTTAGGGCATATCTACATGGGGAAATTGACCAGAATAGATAGTCCAGAATAGCTCCCCGTGTGGACACTTATTCTGGAGTAAGGGTAATTTTTTCTGATTTATCTTAATCCACTTTGGAAGTGAATAGGGTTTATGCATCACTTAATTTTGATTTAAACCCTAACAGCTTGATCTAAAGCCCTTTGAAGTCAGTCTAAAGACTCTCATTGACTCTAATAGCCCTAAAAGAACTTCAACCTCAGAAATGGAGCCTAAGTGGTACATTTGTGCTGCCATCCTACAGGGGATTAAACCAGGGACCTGGAGGACTAACTGCATATGCTGATGCAGCTTGAGCTAAAGAGCCAAACTTCCTCATGGGGGGCTGTAACAGATGCATATCATCTGTGGGTTGGGCACAGAGAGGGACGTGTAACATACACTCTGACCAGTGGGTTACACGGGCTCTGCACCAGGGTGCATGTCATTCTACTGCCTAGAACCATTTTTGTGGTAATTTTTCTAAAGGGAAAAGCTCAATCAATGGCTGGGTTCCCTCACATCAGAGCCACTCGATGGAGTCATGGCAGCTACACAGTGTCGTCTTTAACCCGGCAAGCCTCTGGCTTTTTGTTTTGTAGTGGGAGCCTAGTCTATGAGTTAGAGTGCACGTCTGGAGGCAGGAGGACTGAGAAACATGGGAAAAGATCCAAACGCCAGCTGGCTCACGGGCTAGCACCATTTGCAGCCCAGAGGGAGCATTCATGGCTCAGTTATACAGATGCTGTGTGTGCTGGATTCTTTAATGTCCTGCCTTACACGGGAAATTCCTTGTTTGCTCCACATCATAAACCCCTCTGCGCATGTATGCTAGGATAGGTTGCCTTTGTTGCAAATAGCCAAGTGATCAATTAGTTGGCTCTTTTCTGAATCCCCGGAAGTGCTGACCCAGCCTGTCCTATATTTAAGGTTCATTCAAGATAGCCTCTTCCAGACATCTCTATAGAAGCACATCAGCCTGCAATGAAGAGCCATTTTGCCCTCAGAGAGGATCAGAGCAGCAGTGACCTTACAACCTCAGGCAGGGAAAAGCAGACCAGGGGGACATGTAGAATTTGAAAGGGAAATACTGACAGCGAAACCACTGACAAAGGGAAAACACAGCTCTCAGGAGCAGAGCTGCTCAAACCCACCAGTTCTTTTCTGGCTGGAACACAGGTGGTTCCAATCAGAGTGCATGAATTTGGCAAAGTGCTCCCATCACGGCCAACGGCCACAGCTAGCTTCCAGGGGGATGTTCCCCCCACCTTCTCCAGGGGGAAGAATAATGGCTGGGGCTGAGGCAGGAGCTGGCTCAGGTGGGGAGCTGGAGGAGCTTTGTTTTCAGAGTAAGGATGGTTTTGCTTGCATCAAAGAGCTCCCTTTGTTTTTGCAACAGCCCAAGGTAAGGTCGAGCCCACTAGGTTTCTAGGAAAATGGAATTTTGTTTTGCTTCAGCTGGTTTCCTGGGCAGAGAGAGAGATTTCATTGTGGTAATTTGGTTAAGAGATGCCTCCTCTCACTCCATTTCTCTTTCTCCCAGTCTCCAGTATCTTTCTCTTCCTCCTGTCTTAAAACACCCACACTCATGAGCCTGGGCCAAAGTCACCTGAGAGGCTGCCATTGATTTCAGTGGCTGGTGGATCAGGCCCCATATCTTCAACTTTCATTCCTCTCTCTCCTTTTCCTCCCTCTTCTTTCCTTCTGTCTTCCTCACACTCCCTTATGTTTAGCCCTCTCCCTCCTCCCATTAACTTCTCCTCACTGCAACAGGGACAGGTTTTTGTCCCCACTGAGCCTCCCATTTCTCTCCAACGTTCTGTTCCCTTCAGTTGAGCCTACTTCCCCTTTTGGCCACGAGAGTAGGAAGAGCTGAGCTGGCACAAGAAGCTGGAAATGTCCTTGACAGAGAGTAAACAGTGCCCAGCTGGCATCAGGGGGACCCTAAGTCAGCATCCTGGACATGCACAGCCTGGAGAGGAAAGAGCACATGTGACCTCAGGGTGCCAAACTCAGATGCTGTTATTTAAAATGAAAAGGCAGATCTGTTGCTTGATCTTGGCATGTACCTGAAATCCCATGGGGATGGCGTGTGCATATTCAGAACACACCCAACCTCCCAGCTTCCAGCTCCAAGTCGGCCTCTCCTTGCGTGTCATTAGCGTGCCGCGTAACCGCATGGTGAGCAATTACTAGGCGAGGATAACCCCATCAAACACTCAGAAAAAAAGATTCTCTAACTGCCTTGCAGTTAATAGGTTTGGAGCCTGGGGATATATGTCCACTGTAGTCTCTCTGTCTGTGGTAAAAACTAGCAGTCCTGGAATGCTGAAATGTAAATCCAGGGGTGCTAGGGACACCATAAACCGTGAGCCACTGGGATCCTCCAAGATGCAATTTCTTTGTGTCCAGTTGATTGTAGTTAATTTTATATTTTAGGACAGGCAACTGGAGGGTTTGCATTTGAAACAAAATCACAAGAGAGTATGACTTTTGTGCAGTGTGCTGTGTGAGTGGCTGCCACCCTCCTTTCAGGGCCGGCTTTAGGCCGATTCCCCCGAATCGGGCCCCATGCCTAAGAGGGCCCTGTGCCCAGCCAGAGCGTGGCAATCCCCTTGGCCCTGCAACCCCGGCTGGAGCGCGGCAAGTCCCGCGACCCCGCAACCCCGGTCCGAGCGCGACAAGCCCTGCAGCCCCGCTACCCCGGCTGGAGTGCGGCAAGTCCCGCGGCCCCGATCCCCTGGCCGGAGCGTGGCAAGCCCCACGGCCCCGCTACCCAGGGCCGGTGCAACCACTTAGGCAAACTAGGCGGCCGCCTAGGGTGCCTAGTGGTTGAGGGCGCCTAAAAGCCCGCTCAGGCGAGGAGGTGGAGTGGAGGTGAGCTGGGGCGCGGGGAATGCGGGGAGGGCCGCCTGCAGTAACAGGGGGAGGCGCACGGGGAACCGCTCCCCGCCCCAGATCACCTCCACTCTGCCTCCTCCGCTGAGCACACAGCCCCCGCTCTAAGTCTCCTCCAATCGGCGCCGCAAGCCTGGGAGGGGAGGAGACTTAGAGCAGCGCCGGCGTGCTCAGCGGAGGAGAGCTGGGGCGGGCTTCCCGGGTGAGGTTAGCTGCCATGGAGGGGGGCGGGGTTAGCTGCCGAGGGGGGGCGCTCCCCGGGCCGGGTTAGCTGCTGTGGAGGGGGGGCTTGCAAGGGGGGGTAGCTGCTGCGAGGGCGGGCTCCCTGGGTGGGGGAGGTGGGTTAGCTGCCACGGGGGGAGGGAGGGGGCTCTTCGGGTGGGAGGGGTGGGTGGGCGTGGTTTGCTGCCAAGGGGGGGCGGTGGGCGGGGTTAGCTGGGGGGCTTGGCGCAAGGTGGAAGTTTCGCCTAGGGCACGAAATTTCCTTGCACCGGCCCTGCCGCTACCCTGGCCGGAGCGCGGCAAGTCCTGCGACCCCCTCCCCCGGCCGGAGCGCGGCGAGTCCTGCGACCTGCTACCCTGGCCGGAGCGCGGCAATCCCCGCGGCCCCGCTCCTCCGGCCGGAGCGCGGCAATCTGAAGTGACGCTGAATACTCGGAGCGTCGCCCGGGGAGTACAAGCCCCACGAATCGGGCCCCGCACTTGCTAAAGCCGGCCCTGCCTCCTTTCACCCAGAGGCAGCTGCATCTCATCAGCCTTGCAAGTAAACAGCTGACAGAGTGCCTTGGGATCCATTGGGATGAAAGATGCCATGGGTATATAAGAGGTAGTAGTACATGCAGTGACCTGTGTTATAAGTGTGGTTACCTGTTTGCCTATCCATGAATATTTTTGTGGGTGCAATGCAGGCACTTTGTGTAGCTCAGGCAGAAATGATGGTGCACATAGAGAGGCGCAATAAACAAGGTGCCAGCGAGCAATGGGGTGATATAAACACAGACCCGAAGTTGTTCTGCAATTTGGGAATACACAACCCAGATAAAAACTTGGATAGATGCAAACACTTTCCCTGGCTGTTTTTGAAAGCATCTGACAAACACAATGGGCAGGGGATGCATGACCCACTCCTGTCCACATCACAGGCAGCTCATACAGCAGACGAGCTTTTACTGGCTAATATCTCTCTGTTGTGTTCCCCCAGCCTCCCTCGGGTGAGGAGCAGAAGCAGGGAACTGGTCAGCTGCCACACTGGAGCTGTGAAAGGGCAGAGCAATCCTATCTCAGAGCAGATGCTAAACTGACAGCTGGCTCCTGCCCAGGGCACCTCGCCTCTCCCTGCAACAGGAGGGCTGTCACTGTGGGGAAGGGTTCAGTGACAGACCAGTCACTGGGGGGCTGTCAATCAGCGTCACTCGACCACAGTGCAAGGAATCAAGTAAAAATCCTGGAGCTTTCAGCCAGCACCCAGAGAGTTCAGTCACTAATAGTGACCAAATGGGGTGAACAGAGAACAAGGGACATGGGCGTCACATCTGCAGAACAAGGCAGCTGGGGAGAGGGATGCCACAAGAGTCATTTTTTCCCCTAGGGTGAAGATTCCATCCCTAAGAGTTTGGAGGTAAGGAGGATGTTCTGATCCACTTCTGCTGGGGTCAGATCCTCGGATGTTGTCTGAAATGGGAACATCTTGCACCCAGGGCCACTGGCCAACTAATGCTTGGGGGAAAAGTGAACAGAAGGGCCCCTGAGGTTAATGGTGTTAAGAGGGAAATGCCAGAAGGGGGCAGATGAAATCAGGAAAGAGAGAACGCTTAAGGACTCGCTAATTCCTGAGAGACATTGGCTATAGGCCTCAGGGCTGAGGCCATGTGGGGAGGGTGGTATGGATGCAGGGGGCTCTCCCTACAAGCATTCATCTGGGTCTGCAAAGATCAGACTGTTACGGGACTACCCAAGGCATGGCATCTGGCTTACTGCAATGTGTTCAGCCATCTGGCTGGAGGGCCTTTGTCCTTAGCTTGTGCTGCTCTCTGCTGGCCACATCCTTGCTAAACACGCACACTGGAAAAAAGCCAGGGCACTTTGCATGGCAGACGCATGTGTGCAGCCTGGTATCTACTGCTCCCAGAGAAGGGGACATATAACAACAGAATGCCTTCCCTTTTGGGGACAGATGTGGAGAATTGTTTTGGAGAGTGAGAAAGTCAAGGGGGTCTAGCAGATTGGGGTACTGGGCTGGGAAGAGGGAGGAGATTTGGGTTCTGTTCCTACTTCTGCTATGTGACCTCAGGCAAATCACTTCCCCTCTCTGTGCTTTTGCGCCACCTCTCTATCTTGTCTACTCAGAGAGTAAACTCTTGGGGACAGGGACTGTCTCTCACTATGTGGCCATGCAGCATCTAACACAATGGGGCCCTGATCTCAGCAGGGGCTTCTAGTCGCTTCTGAAATAGAAAATAATTTTGCATGAAGGAACATGCATCATAGCTACATCAGGTTTAAATTGTCCTTAACCTGTGGTGTAACATAGTCAGTCATCTCTAGAGTTGGGGGCAATTGTTTGACTCAAACTTTTTTGGGGGGAGAAAAATGCAGATTTGGGTTGATTGAAACATTTTGCGAATGTGTTTCAATTTTTTCAAATTGTTTTGGTCAAACACCCCTCCTGCTCAAAGCCCAAATTCTTAAAAACCCTAAATATTTTGTTTTGACATTTTTGAAATGAAATGTTTCAAATTTTTTGTTTGAAATGACTTTTCGTTTCTTTTCTTTTTTTTTCAACTTTTCAGATTGCTGAAAATTTTGGATAATTTTCCTCGTGGATCAACTTGAAGCAATTTTTCCCCCCCCAACTTTTTTGGAACTACCAGCAAACCAACAAATCAGTTATTCTCACAGCGCTGGTCAGGTGAGAGAGGGAGTTATTCCAGCAGAGTATGGCTTAAAGCTACATTCACTCCTCTAAGATAGCCTAGTCCAGTGGTTCTCAACAAGGGGTTCTGGGCCCCGTGGGTGGCCGCAAGCAGGTTTCAAGGGGTCTGCCAAGTATGGTCGGTGTTAGACTTGTAGGGCCCAGGGCATAAAGTCAAAGCCCTGCTGCGGAGTCCTGCCGCGCAGGACTGCAGCCCGGAACCTCGACCCCCAACACCAGGGGATGAAATCGAAGCCTGAGCAACTTAGCATTGTAGGACCCCAGGGCAATTGCCCTGCTTGTTACCCCTTAATGCTGGCCATGGCTTTTATATGGAGAAAAACAACTGTTGTGGCCCAACCGGGCTATGGGGTTTTTATAGCATGTTGGGGGGGCCTCAAAAAGAAAAAGGTTGAGAACCTCTGGCCTAGTTGAACCACTAGGATAGAAGCTGATTCAAAGTAGCTAGTCACTAAGCTGCAAGGCCATTTGATTCGGTAGAGCCATCTCTAGCACAAAGAGTGTCTTAGTCTGAGTTCCTGGTCAGTTTCATTTTCGAACCTGCTCACTGAGTGGAGACATAATTAAATCATGTTGTGATGGGTCTAAATCCTGATGTCTTTCCTCAGGCAGGACTTCAGGATCTGGCCAATGATTTCTTGTTACTTTCACTTTGATTCTGAATGTTTTTCCTTCTCCTAGTAAAATGTGCAGACTGAGGGTCTGACCTTGCCAGCCCTTACTCACCGCAGTGTGGTCCTCACTCCTGTGAGGAAACGAGACAACTCACACAAACAAAGGCTTGCAGGGTCAGGCCCTAAGATTCAAACAGCTCACACCTGTACCACTCTCCATGGCCACAAGAGGCTGCTATGACTGTTTAACAGCTTAGCCAGTATCAGATCCGGCATTCCCTTTTTATCTCCAGTGTTTTAAAAAATGAATTGTCCTCCCTAAACCTCCAGACAAACACACACAAGGGGCTTGATTCTCCACTGCCCTGCATCTTGTGTAAGCATTTACCTCTGGGCCAAGCGAGTGCAAACCCTGTCCCATATCAGAATCTAGTGATAGAGTTTTGCATTCCCTTTGCACAGGTAAATATGAGGACACAATGCACCAGGCAGTGGGGAATCAGGGGTCAAGGTGTCGTGTCACTAAATGCCCAGCAGTGGTGGCTGGGAACATCTGTGGAAATAAAGCCTGTTTTGATGGTGACAGCAGCTGCAGACTAGTTGAAAAGTGGCAGGGTTTAGTGACCTATCAAAAGACCCAAGATCTCATTCATCTTGGTAGAATCTGAACATTCCGCATACATAGTTGCAGAAGCCAGTGAGCTCAGACAATCATCATCTTCATAAAAGGCAGCCCCACAGATAAACCTGACCTCATATCAACCATACCCAGATACATCCAAAGAGCATTAAGGGAACAGTCTACCGTCTGCTGGCAAGTGGCTGTGATGGATAGAAAAGCCATCCCAAGCTGACACCAAGA
This sequence comes from Terrapene triunguis, assembly GCF_002925995.2. Classification (NCBI taxonomy): domain Eukaryota; kingdom Metazoa; phylum Chordata; order Testudines; family Emydidae; genus Terrapene; species Terrapene triunguis. The sequence continues at coordinate 10,231,521 of NW_020664404.1, read as the reverse complement.
TCCTGTAAGCTCATACATGCTGGCAGACCCCTGCACCCATTCAGGGGTCCATCTGCATGGAGCTTGCAGGACTGTGGCCTAAATTCTCAGGACGCATCCTAGCTCAGCCTTTGGAAGTCTTCATAGTGAATCACTTGGCAGAGGTGTTGGATGACAATGTTGAGGTCCAAGGCTCAGCTGCAGCCACACATA
>NW_020664404.1:10063117-10216329 GCF_002925995.2 Terrapene triunguis | reverse complement strand
CTGATGAGGTTCAACAAGGACAAGTGCAGAGTCCTGCACTTAGGACGGAAGAATCCCATGCACTGCTACAGACTAGGGACCGAATGGCTAGGCAGTAGTTCTGCAGAAAAGGACGTAGGGGTTACAGTGGACGAGAAGCTGGATATGAGTCAACAGTGTGCCCTTGTTGCCAAGAAGGCTAACGGCATTTTGGGCTCTATTAGTAGGGGCATTGCCAGCAGATCGAGGGATGTGATCATTCTCCTCTATTCTGCATTGGTGAGGCCTCATCTGGAGTACTGTGTCCAGTTTTGGGCCCCACACTACAAGAAGGATGTGGAAAAATTGGAAAGAGTCCAGCGGAGGGCAACAAAAATGATCAGGGGGCTGGAGCACATGACTTATGAGGAGAGGCTGAGAGAACTGGGATTGTTTAGTCTGCAGAAGAGAAGAATGAAGGGGGATTTGATAGCTGCTTTCAACTACCTGAAAGGGGTTCCAAAGAGGATGGATCTAGACTGTTCTCAGTGGTACCAGATGACAGAACGAGGAGTAATGGTCTCAAGTTGCAGTGGGGGAGGTTTAGGTTGGATATTAGGAAAAACTTTTTCACTAGGAGGGTGGTGAAGCACTGGAATGGGTTACCTAGGGAGGTGGTGGAATCTCCTTCCTTAGAATTTTTTAAGGTCAGGCTTGTCAAAGCCCTGGCTGGGATGATTTAGTTGGGGATTGGTCCTGCTCTGAGCAGGGGGTTGGACTAGATGACCTCCTGAGGTCCCTTCCAACCCTGATATTCTATGATTCTATGATATGTCTGCACTTAGAAACACCAACGGAGATTGGGGCCCCGCTGGGCGGGGTGCTGCACAGACATATAAGGGACAGTATCTGCCCCAAAGAGCTTGCAATCTAAATAGACAGACAAGGGAGTATTATTATCCCCCCATTTTACAGATGGGGAACTGAGGCACGAGAGATTAAATAACTTTGCCAAGGTCACATTGTGAGGCTATGGCAGAGCTTGGAACTAAGCCTGGTCCTGAGTGGAGTCCAGTGCTTTAACCCTGGGAGCATCCTTCCTCTCCATTTTAAACGAAGATGCCTGTCATTTCTCAAAACAGTTCAATAGCAATGCACAGACCTCACACAAGAACTGCTGGGCGTACTAGAACAGGACAATGGGTCATCCAGTCCAGTAGCCTAGCTGCTTTAGAGAATGGCACAAAACACCCATAATGCTTTAAGCTGTGCAATAATCCTTGAACTCTTATCCTAGATAGCATCACTGTGAATGAAAGCTGTTACTCTTAAAAAGGTCTCCGCTAGAGCTAGAACTCAAGATACAAAATTCAGATTAGATCAGGATTCTGAATCCCCTGAAGTTCAAGGTTTTTCTGAGACAGGGTTTTGAAAGAGTTAAATTGGCAGTGCCTACGGATGGTGATGGGAAGAAGAAGGCTTATAGTTTAGAGAGGAGGGATGTCATTTGTGACTAAGGGGCTTGCCAGAGAGATGGGTTTGATTCCTGGCTCTACCCCAGACTTTCTGTGTGGACTTGGGCAAATTACTTAATCTCTCAGTTACACATCTCTGAAATGAGGATAGTTATTCATGCCTGTTTTACCTATTTAGAGTGGAAGAGAGAGCAAACAAAGCAGCAGTTAAATCAAAAATTAAATTGTACAGTCCTTGACAACCTTAATTCTTCCCCCCCGCTCTTGTACACTATAGTGATCTGAATAGGTAGGTAGGCAGATAGATTGTGGAAGTTAGAAGGACATCAATACTGTTAGCTTGTGTCTAAATAGACAATGAACATGAAGCCATCCCAGCTGCAAGCTCTGCTGGCTTAACTGACTCCTGATTAGTCAGTGACTAACGCTCAGACCTCAATGGTTCAAATGTGTCCTGGAAAAGGACGGTGTACGTCCTGGCTCATATCTGGAAGGATCACAGATGGGCTTTGCCTCTACTGGGGAGAACGCCAAATACTTCTCCAGACCTTTCTCTCCCCTTCCATCCCTCATGCATTACTTCTGATATTTATAAATTTACCTAACCTACACAGAGTTAAAAGTGGTTTGTTTCTTTTCAGGCTGTTGAGTGCAGCCAGGGTAATTTAGTAGAAAAATGTCATGCTAATGCAATTCAAAGTTCAAATGATCTTTCATTTCGAGAGAAAGAAGAATGTGTGTGCCGTCGGAATGTTAAAACCCACTACTTGCCCTGCAATTCAAATAGAAATATGAGCTTCAGGGGATACATAAGTCACATGAAGTACTGTGAGTGAAATGCACAAAATGAATAAAAATGATCCAGAAGCAGTTATTAGCATTGCTGGGGGGCTGATCCAGCATAGAACAAGTGTAGAGGCAGTCAGGAGCGGTGTCGGAAAGGGAAAGTTTGCATGAAATTACATTAACACAGAAATAATGAGAAAAAGTTATCAGTAAGACCTTTTCATATTAATATCTAAATGTTGCAAGCCAGGAGCTCCTAGCCCTCTCAGTTCTGATATGCTATAAACACGTGAGTATGGTGCATAGTTAAATAGCACAATACAATGTTGTGGACATCGGGTAGTGTAGTCATTATGCTGCACACACAGAACTTCATGGCAACAGCAGGGATAGAATTCAGCTAATAGCCCAGGCCACCCCCATTAGAACTAAAGGAGAATCTCCCAGTAGCACTATAGGGCCTATGACATAGCTAAGCAGTACTGATTTCATCCAAGAGAAGGCAGTGGTGGATAAACATACAGGCCAGTTCATTACAATGATACTATTTCTGTGGTTCCCAAACCCTGGCCTTGAACCTCAAATTCATTCCTAATCTGGATCTGAATCTGAACATCACATGCTCTGTCTTTCTCTATCTAAAAGCAAAGTCCTTCTGACTACCTGTAGTAATGAAAAATCCCATGGCACATCTTTGTATCCAGTGAAAATAGCAAGGGGATGGAGTGTGACCAGGACACATGAGCTAACAATATCCTCTACTCTTGCAGAGTCCTCTAATACATAGGATGATAAGATTTGTCACACCATATCAAATGAGCTGCTAGATGGAGTCTGGAAACCCCATCTTGGGTAGCAGTTTAATGTCAGATGGTCCAGAACAAAGTGAAAATCCCTCTCAATGCCCAGAGCGCATCATTGTACAGGACCAGATCCTCAGCGGCTGTAACTCAGCACAGCTCCAGTGACTTGAATCTGCTATGTCAATTTACACCAGCTGAAGATCTGGCCCTCCAACTTTAGTGGCTGGCCATTTCTTTGCTTGTGGGAGAGTGGGTGGGGAATCAGTTTACTCCCTAATGCATATGGGTTTGTTATTATGACCATTTAACTCCAAATATTTAACAGCCTAAGCGGTGTAACAGTACTATCATCCGGTCCTTTAAAAAGTCCCCCTACATTATTTATCTCAGCAGCCTCCCTGCAGCAGTGAATTCCAGAGTTGACTGAAAGCTGAGTGTATTTCTTCATAGTTTATCAGGGATGACTCAAAACCAAAACCATTTATATGGATCTGACATGCTTTACTCCAACGCAATCCAGATCCCAACCATCTGTGGTCTAAATTTTGCAACACAGAAACCCCTAACCATGAGCTTCTTCCAGCCCTTTTTGCCTGCCATTGATATTTATTGGATGAAACCAATGGCAAAACTCCCACTGACATCAACAGGGTCAGGATTTCACCCCTGCCTTTTGGTTTTATTGAGTAGCCCCAAGTTCTCTCAATGAAAGGCAGTAAATATTAGTGTCTGACGAAAGCATGATTTTGCAGTTTTGGTGTTGCAAAAACCCTAGACTAGGGTAACACTTGATCAAAGGATGTGGGATCCAAAAGAACAGATCTGTGTTGGACTAATTACTTGTTCATGGGATAGTCAAGAGGCAAGGACATTGGACTAAGAGTCAGAAGATGGGAGTGATAATCCCATTACAGCCACTAACCTGGTGTGTGACCTTTGGCAAGTCACATCACCTCTCTGATTTTGTTTTCCCTCCTACCCTTGTCTGTTTAGACTGCAAGTTCTGTGGTGCAGGAACTGTCTTTCACTGTGTATTTTTATGCTGCCATTTATACACAATGGAGCCCTGATCTCTAGTAGTCATTACTCTAATTCCAGCTACACTTTGAGAAACACTCTTAGTGGCTGCAAATGGTGCATAACCCTTGCGCTGCCCTCTGCACAGGGGTGGCATTCACCCAACATTTGTAAAGCACATTGAGATCTCAGGGTGGGAGTTGTCATAGAAGCGCAGAAGCATTATCCTTCTAAGAAACATACAAGCATGTTTGGAAACAAACATCGATACCTGCCAGAATTCATTAAGCGTAACTGAAGGCCAGAACTATTCGTTGCGGCATCCGGTGGGGAACGAGCACCAGGGGCAGTCAGACTCTGAAAGAAGAGAAATATTCATGTCTCAGTGCAAGCATCATTAGCAATTTTTTTTTTTTTTTTAGAGGAAGAGAAATACCAAAACCATGTGATACAGAAGCACGACTGTTTCTAAGCAGAGTTGTTCAAAGTTCTCCAGGAGACAACAGAGCCTCTTTAATACCAAAGAACCCAACAGAGTTCCTACTCTTGACTTTGGGTTTGCTAAAGGAAACCCTGGAGACAAGGAGTTCTGTCTCCCTTCCCTTCCAAGTTCTCTGTTGGTAAAAATATTTCAAAGTTTTCATTTTCTTTATCTTCTCTTCAGTGCTTTGTCCTTTGTTCCTTCCTTGCCCTCCCTCCCTCTTTCTCTCCATAGCAAGCCCCAGGGCAGTTTTCGTTGCACTCCATGGTTTTATCAGCACACAGAGAGGCTTGACAAGCAGAATAAGGACTTCCATGTCCAACAATTCCATCTTGTGTTTAAGTGTCAAACGTGGAAATGCCTTGGTTGGGTTGCTAAGGAAGGAAGGAAGCTGGGTCTTCCAATGGATCTCTACTAGTTTGTATCCAGCTAAGGATCTGACCCAGGGTCTCTAGCTTTGGGTAGCAAGTTCCCGGTGTGGCTGTATCACCATCATATTATCCACACACCACATCAATGCTAATAGGCCTTTTAGGGTTATATGGGCTTTAGTGTAAACAGACAATTGATCAGATTCCCATCTAGGGGATATCAGCAGAGCTCCACTGAAGCAAATGATGATGATGTCAAGGATCAATGGAGCTATGCCGATTTACAGCAGCTGAGGATCCAACCCAGTGTTTCAAATAGAAATGTTCAAAGTTGATGTTTGTTAAAATAGCACACATGAAACCAGAACACAAGGAAATTCCATGGGGTGAGAAAACACTTAAAACTGTGCTCAGAATGCATCTTGCTGGCAGAATCCCTAAATAGAATTATAGTGATGGCTAATTATCTGTCTATCTGATCATTCTTCTGCAACTCTGGACATGTACGTGTAACTGTTTCATATGCCTTAAAATTGTATAGAGACAAAATATTACACAGGTAATTAGGCTGTAAAGTTGTGCAAACATTAAAGGAATTCTTTCTGATCATACTCTGGTAATCCAGAGACCAAAATTTGATTCCCCATAATCCTGGAATGTGTGTATTGCTGCATTCACAATTTACTCTGTTGTGTTGTATACAAGGGTGTCACAATATTTTAATATGAAAATTGTGGGGGGGTTTCCATTCTAATCCTGCATAAAGCATAGCTCTGCCCTGAGCCCTCTGGAAGAGGAATTCTTTGTAAAAACCTGATTGTTAGAAGGAAAGCATAAACAGGAGAAATATATGAAAGATTAAAGAAGATAATTTTGGAAGCAAGGCAAGAGTGTGACATCAGATGAAACACAGCCACTTGCAAAAGGTTGTCTTAAATTATTGTATGTTACAATCCGATTAGCTAAAAAACTGTAGATGTTGGATTGGAACGACTGTTGGACATAGCGCAGTACAATTCAATAGGTAAGGGCACGAAGTAAAAAAGAATGCTGTGTCCAGCTGATGCTGCAGGGGAAATTTAGGCTGGCAGAATGTAAGTGTCCCATATGAAAAACAACAACCTGAACCAGTCCCAGCACATGGTGGTCTTGTTCCATGCCACTATTCAGGTCCGGTTTAGAAAAATAAACAGTGTCTCATTCACAAGTTGAGGCCCTCCCACATGCTCTGAAGAGAGAGAGAGAGAGAGAGAGAAGAAATGAACATGGGGAGAAGGAGAGGAGAGGGAAAAGGACACTGTATCAGACCCAAGTGGCCATAAATATTTTCACTCGTGTGTTTCTTCTGTGTCTGAGTTGTTCACAAATGCACTTCTCTGCAGGGGCTGAGAAAGCTGTGAAGGCAGCATGTTTGCTACCAGGGCCTGGGAGAGAGAGAGAGATTCTCACTTGTCAGCACATGGATGGGTTGTCTGGAGAACCATAGCTGGAGGGAGGGAGGCAGGCTGCAATGTGGGGTGGGTCATAGGGAGAAAGTAGGAGGGGTGTAAGAGGGTGTGGACTCCAGAGGAACCTCCTAGAAAAGCAATATCTTCTCCTGGAGTCAGTATGGTCCAGGAGTAGAGCATTGGACTGGGAGTCAAGCAACCTATCCCCCAGTTCTGACACTGACCTGCTGTGTGACCTTGGGTAAGTCACCCCCTCTCTCTGTGCCTGTTTCCTCTCCCACCCACAGTCTATTTATACTGTGACCTCTTTGGGGGCAAGGACTGGCTCCCATTATGTGCATGTACAGCACTTAGCACAATGGGGCCCTGATCTCAGGTGTGGCCTCGAGGGGCTACTGCAATAGAAATCATAATACTGCCCCTTCATATGTTCAGCTCCTGGCAGGTGGTTCCCAAGGTCTAATGAGGCTGGCAGCCCTGCACCACAGCTGTTCAAATGCATGTTGCCCTGCACTCAAAGAGCTGCCAGGGAAGCAGCTTCCCTGTCAGCAACTAAGGGGCTGCAGAAAATCTATGTCAGTGTGTTTTCCAAGAGCACCATCAGGACATTGGCCTCCTGGCTGATTTATGCGGCTGCCAGGGAAGCGGTCAAGTTCTTGCCTTTCTCCACCAAGTGTTGAAGTCAAAAGGAGTTCCTTGCTTCCTGCAGGGGGAGCATCAGGCCCCAGCGATTGCTCTCCCATCTCACCCCATTTCTGGAGAGGGGGGATCTGGAGCGGTGGGGCTAGGAGTCTCCTCCTACTCTGGCAGAGGGAGCTGAAGGGGTAATTGAACAAGCCCATGAGCTAAGCTGAGCCAGGACTGCCAGGCCCTTGCCAAGTGCTCCTTGCATTGTTTAAGTCTAAGGCATTTCAGCCCTTCTTGTGAAAGGCATTTGAGCATCTTCCTGTGAAATGCCTCACCCAGAATGGCAACTGCATAAGTCCTTCCCATGCGTTAAATGTCAGGCCCTACGAACCCTTTCCATGGTGGGATGGCCACTGCCCTACGTATGCAGTTAAGTTGCTGTGATCGGCAGGCAGGGATTGCTGGGACCCTTCCCCTCCCAGCTCATGCAATCTATTTACGTCATGCCCCTGGGAGGTAGGAAAGTGCTTTTACCCCCATTGCACAGGTGGGAACCGAGGCACAGAGAGGGTAAGTGACTTGTCCAAGGTCACACAGTGGTTTGTAGCTGAGGCAGAGAACTGAACCCAGCTGTGCTTCAGGCTAGCACCCTTATCACTGGACAAGCTTTCCTCTCTCAAAGACCAGGCTGGCTCCTGAGTTACTTTGGAAGGAAGGGGCTGACTAACTCTAGTAATATATATAAACTTGAAGATGAAGCTAATTTACACCATTGATGGCTCAAGCTGTCCTTGCAATTCTTTGAAGCGTCAATTACAAGATGAATCCCTCGCCTTCCTGAACCTAATGCTAGAAAATGCCTTCGTTGTTATTCTGGAAGCAAAGCTAGTTTGTTACGCCTTCCTTTCTGCAGAAGATAAAAAATATCCCCATCAATAATGAGGCTATTCCTCTCTGAGGGAGACTGGCAGACCAAAAAATAATGCCCCAGTCCTCTACCAAGGCAAAGAGAGAATGAATAAACCTTGACGGCCTCAAAATCACCCCATGTAAATGAGCTTGAAACGTGCCCAGGACTTTGCAAATTAACTTGAAGATGTTGGAATCACTCTGCCACTTTTGGAACAGTCATCCCTAACGTCTAGTATTGTGTCTCCAGCACTAACCAGTGATGGGGGGCATCCAAGGAAGGTGTATGCCCCACCCATACTCTCAGCATCATAACACACCGGACTGCAGTACTATAGCAAGGGGAGAAATTATTCCCCATCCCAGATGGTGACCTGAAGCATGAAAATCAATAGCCCTTGTGATTTTTAATGCAGCTTATATAGATTTTGGCCAGATCCTCAGCTGGTATAAATCACCATAGCTCCATTGAAGTCAATAGAGTAATTCCAGTTTAAACCAGTTGAGGATCTGCCCCTGAATGTAAAAGCCACCAGTCCATATACACTATTCCTGGTCCCATACATTTCACATGCATGTTTGAAACACACACAGTGATTTGTCTCATCAGAAACTGGCATTATCTATATAGGTACTTACGGTGTTTATCATAACCTTGGTATCTAAGAGCATCACACCCTTTTTGAATGTATCCTCATACTAACCCAGTGAGGCACAAATGTACATACACATAGTAAGAAAGAGCTTACATTCTAATAGACCAGACAGACAAAGGATGGAGCCATTCAATTCCCGTTGTACAGATAAGGAACTGATGCACAGAGAAACTAATTGACTTGCCAAAGGTCACACAAGAAATGCATTACAGAGCCAAGACTAGAGCCCACATTTCTTGTGTCTTATGCAGCGCTTTGACCCTAACCCTGTCTTTCCTCTCCAATATGCCACTGATCTGAGCACACAAGTGGGATCTAGGCACTCCTGAGCTCTTATCCTGTCTCAGACATTGTCTTTTACCTGTGACAAGCCACTAAACCTCATTTTTCCCCATCTGTAAAATGGGGATGATACTTACCTATCTCATCATGGGGGAGTCGTGAGGATTAATTGGCTCAAAGCATATATATGTATTTTTTTCAAACATCAGCTAATGCTAATCAAATAGCGAAGGAGTGAGTAAATGCAATACACAGCTGGGGACACTATAGGGTGGAAGGAAGGAAGAAAAGTGCTGAGAGGTGTGGCCTTATAATTTATGAATTGGCTGAGTTAGTAAGATTGTAATGGATTCTTTATTCAGGCTGAGTGCAACTGTCTGTGAAATACAAGAGCAGATGGAGTTGAGTGCATTCATACTCCTGGGATTAAATTCTTAGTGATTTTCTTTGTAAACTCTTTGGGGCAGGGACAGTGTTTTTGTTCTGTGTTTGTACAGCACCTAACACACAGGGCCTTGGTCCGCAATATTAATAATAAATATTAACTAGGCTGGGAGAAGATGTTGGGCTCGGTCTATATCCACATTGCTGACCTTAAATGTTCAAAAATCATCTGTCAGACTCTCCCAAATCATGAAACTTTTAAAAATAATGCACTTTTTTCCTCTGATGTCTGTTTTTTTGAGTCCTTAGGGGGGGGGTCACATTTCCAAGCTTTTTCTGCAACAATGAGGGCAAAAAACTTTTTTTAAATTAAAGCTGAAGTTCTCATATAATCACATGACTCCAGGAGCTGGGGCTTTAGCAACTAATATCACAAGAGCTGGCAACCCTGGTACATCCTATACATTAGTGGAGACAGGAAGGTGTCATGGTCCATGGGCAAGAATTCTATCAGGTAAAGCCACATAAGGATGTCTTTGGTTGAGACTTACGGTGTCCTGCTGAGCTCGCCTCAGCTGGAAGTCACTCTGTGTAAAGCCATCTGTGCAGGCAGGCATTTCAAAATAGTGTTGTTGAGAGATGCTCAATTGGAATCTGCTTTCAAATCACCATCGAGGCATTTACTGGTAGTGAAAATATCCCAGCAACAAAGTAGCAGCAATTGTAGCCTCAGGGGTCCCGATCGGAAGATGCTGAACTAAAGGGATGCTTGTTTTTGTTAGTGCCACTACAGAGATATCACATATTCAGGGAGTAAATATGCTGCACATGGCAAACAAGACTGCTGCAGCTGTAGGGAAATCTCACCATTGCCAGAGGAGCCACATTATGATTGTTAATTATTGGTTTTGCTGCAGTAACTGGAGGTCCTAACTGAGCTTGTTGCCCTGGATTTGAGGGGTGTATATACCCCAGAATGTGATCAAGCTAATTGCAACCATATTATGTGCACTCAGCCACTATGAATGAATGAAATAGACCACCACATAGTAAAGGGTTAATTTGGAGACAGGCTTTTAGAAGCAAGGTCATATCTAGCTGGCAGTTTTTGCTAATCAGAATGGGAGGAGGGCACAGACAAGTAAACAACTGAGACTGAAAACCTTAGTGGTTGGAAAACCTTGAATCTAGATGCCTCTGATATTAGAAAGTTTATTGAAAGTAGGAAAAGTGATGATCCAGTAGGGGTCATTATGACCTACGTGTTTTGTAGAAGTTAGTTATAAAAGATTAGCTAATAGAGTGTACTCTGCGGGCAGTCCTCTGAAACCATCTTAAGAAACATTTTCCCTGACACCTTTTGTCCCCAGCGGGTGAGCAACTGGCCACTGCGAACCTGCTGTTAATTACTCAATACCATTCTAGATGTTAGGTAAATATCTGGGATGTTCTAAACCTATTGCTTATAGCTGTGTGTGCTTAAATCTAATAAACTGCAGTGTTAGACAAGAGCATGCTGACTTGCATTTAATCCTTGATCAGACAGAATTGCTGTGTTCCTATTGATTTATTCCTGACACCACCTGAAGAGAAATAGTTAAGTTACCCCTGTTGGGGGTTCTGAAAATCCCGGCTAACAAGCTCGTGGCCCCACTGTGCCGGTTTTTGTAAAATATATGTTGAGGCTCTTTCCTCAAAGAGTTTACAGTATAAATAGACATGGTAGAATTATTATCCCCATTTTATAAACAGAACTGAGAGACTTGTCCAAAGTCACAGGATAAGTCTGTAGCAAAGGAACTAGAGCTAATTGAAATTTTTTCAGTGGATAATTTTTCTGAAAATTTCCTTGGGAACATGTTGATTTCAATGAAATTTTGTTTTGAAAAAATATTGAACAAAAGGTGTTTTGCTAAGGTAGAGATGTATGTTTCAACATATTTTGGGATGGAATGTTTCAGTTTTTCATTGAGAAATGACTTTTTGTTTCAAAATTTATATGGTAACAAAATAAAATATTTTTTAAAAATGAAATGGAAACAAAATGTTTTGATTTTAGCAAAATGAAACATTTTGACTGACCTGAAACAATTTTTCGAAAACTTCATTTTGTGGGAAATTTTGAAATTCTTTGTTTCCATTCCGATTCAGAACAAAAACAAATGTCAAAACTGTAGGATTTCCCCCAGAATAGAAATTCCGGTTCCTGCACAGTCCTAATGGGAAAAGAATCCAGGCATTCTGAATCCTAGCCCTTAACTTCCAGGTCTAGTAACCACAATGGTAGTATTCATGCAGATAATCTCTAGATGATATTGTTGTATGACCTGCAAAGCAAGCAGGAGTGTTACAGCGGTGACATGTATTTATATCTGTGTATACACACTTGTGCATGGCGTGGGGAGCAATATTTACAATTTGTTTAGTGGCACTTATAAAAAGTGACTTCTATTATTGCGTGTATAAAGTGTTCATTAGTCAGATAACACAAGCTGTTCGGTATTAACTGACTTATGCCCAACAGAGCTGCCTTTGTCATTGCAGAGCTCAGAGGATTAATTGCCAAGATATATACCCCAGCATTCAGATCCCTCAAAGAGCTATAAACTCATAAATCAAGCATGTGCTTATTGCAGGGAATTTCCTTCAGGCTGGCAAGGCCCTTTGCTAAGGGGAAGGAAATATTCAAGAGAATTATTATCCACCACTCACCAGACCATCTTCCTGAGTCCACACACTGAATCGTCTGTGGACGAGCAGGGGCTGAGGCTCACAGCACCCTTGAGGCACAAGTTCGTTAATGGCCATGTGTGGTCGAGATCTCAGTTTTGTGACTCATCTGAAAGACGCTGCTGCCCATAGCAGAATGCTCCTTATTTGATCTTGTCTATGCGTCCATGCTGCTGCCATTACTATAGTAACTGATCGTCTTTATTAGCGCCGCGCTGGGGCATAGGACCCAGTTTTGACTCAAAGGGAAGGACACTTTCTGATTTACCAGCACCACTTCTCGGAGCTTCTACGTACTGAATGAAGGTCAGGCTTGACAAAGCCCTGGCTGGGATGATTTAGTTGGGGATTGGTCCTGCTTTGAGCAGGGGGTGGGACTAGATGACCTCCTGAGGTCCCTTCCAACCCTGATCGTCTGTGATTCTATGATTCTAAGATCTTCTGTCCAAGCCCAGAGACCAACCCTGTTGCTTGGCACGGTAAGAAAAAGAAAGTACAGATCCCTAGAGAATTTTTTGGCTGCTTTTTCTGGGCCTGTACTTATACCAAGTAATACCTTACCCTTCAAGTAATCCCACTGAAATAAATTAAACTGCTTGCAGAGTAAGGTACTACTAGATTCTGGCCCTAGGTGGATGGATCGATGGATAGATAGATAGATGGAATGGACAGACAGCATCCAACATATGAAACCATATAGACATAAAAAGAAATCGGAGACATCAATCCCAATTGCTTCTGAGTAACAGCCACAGTCGTTTTGCCTTTCAAATTTCTGCCTCCTTCTTCACCCCGGTTATGTACGGCACACCTGCATTTCCCAGGGGGTTCCTCATGGCAATTCTCAGATGCTTCACACAAGCTCTCTGTGCACTGGAAGGTGAGCACCCTCCCTCCATCGTTTACTGCCTTGGTTTCGAGATCAGAGACAGAGAGAAGAGAGGAAATGCTGTATTGTTGGCGAGGCTAGATAGCAGGGGGCCCCGTCCTGCTCCCATTGAAGGCTCAGGTAAAAATCCCAGTGGGAGCAGAATCGCAGCCTGAAGAGAAGAGAGACATCATTAGAAGTGGACTTTTTAAAAGAGAGTTTTAATGGGACATCCAGTTGGCTGAATCTGGGAATCCTCCTATAGCCTTCTCTTTCCCACTCCTTCCCTCCCCCTATTGCACTCCCCCTCCTTCTCTCATACCCCCTTCTCCTTTGCACCCTGCCCCTTTGCCGGCTCTCCCATTTCCCTGAGGATTTATGCCTTTTAGAGCACGTTATTTTATAAGCGGACTGTTTTTATTGCAATGTGTGGAAGAAGCACCACCACGTTGGGAACCAGTTTGCAGCAAGGGGCATCATAGGCATTGACAAAATTATTCTCCCTCCATATCCTCCCCTCTCCTCCCAGTTAGGTTACACCTTGGCATCTGGATAAGCCCAAGTTTTACTTAATGGCTCTCAGCTACGGGAGAAGTCCCTGGGCAGAATTCACAATCAGCTGCATTACAAACTCCTCGTATCTGGTGATAATTTTTTACGAGGTTTTTGTTCTTTGACGATAAATTAAAGCCATATTTTTGCCAGGGTTGCTTCAGCTTCTTCCTTGCCCTTGAATCACTCTCCCCGCCCCCCGCTCCTTTTCACCTGCGTGGCGTTTTCACTGGAGATGCTTAATACTCCTCTAATCCCCTGATTCCCCGAGGTACATGAAAGTGGCTTTATGAACCCATAAATCCAGAAAGATAAAGTGCATTTTTATTAGTTGTGTTGGCATCAAAGAAAAAAAATGGAATCTAATATGCAACAGTCAATAATGAATAAGCCTAATAGCCCTGCTTATCACAGGAAAAGCACTCAGTGGAAGGACCCGCCTGCAGGTTGGTGGGTGTGTGGCGAGCCAATGAGGGAATGCACAGCACCCCTGAGGCCTGCAGAAAGCACGGCCGGCTAAAAGGGACCCCTGTGTGCGGCAAACCAGCAGCCAGCCCAGGGCTGCTCACTCAGGTGCCATGACTCACCTTTCCAACAGAGCCTGCAGTGACTCAGCCCTCAGGCATGCTGCCATAGCCTATCCCTGGGCACGGCCAAGGCAGAGGACCACCCAGGCACAGGTATTTCACTGAGCCCACCAGAGCTGCATGTTAGTCCATGTAACACACCACGAAGCCAGGAATGCTCCTGCTGCCTTGCAGCATAAGAAGACTCCCTAGGGCTCCAGTCTGCCCTTGATCTGGTTCTGGTTCCTGCCCCAGGCTTGTTCCAGCCTTGTCCATGCCCTACTCTGACCTTGCTCCAGCCTTGTTACTGACCTGCTCCAGCCCTGCATCCACCTCCTGACCCCCAGACCCTTGGACTGACTCCAACCCAGCTTCTTCCCTCAGACTGCATCTGGACTCCAACTATGATCCAGATTTGGCTTGCCTGTGGAGACCCATGGCCTGTCCCCAGATGCCGCTTTCAGCACTGCCCTTGGCACAGTCCCAGATCTACATCTGGCTTCGACCACCACTCCCCGCACCAGACCTGATGGCCTGTAACCAGAGCCTGACACCCCTGTCCCATGTAGAACTGGGTTGGTGCTTGCATGGAAGGATGTGTAGACATGCGTATCTCTGTTTGTGAATGTGAATCAGTGGCTCTGCGAGCATGTGTGTGGAAATCTGTTGGTGTGCAGCCACATCAGAGTGTGCTGGGTAAGTGTAGGAGAGTGTGAAATCTGCAGGTGTTTGAGGGGTCACATGTATGTGGGGGCAAAACATAGTGCCAGGTGCACAGGGGCATGTGAGATGTGCGTGTACCTGTGTAAGTGTACACGGGAGAGAGATGTGCATGTGTTTGAGCTGTGGGAGTGAGTGTGTGTGTGTGTGTTATTTGAGTGCCAGTGTGTGTGAGCATGAGTATATGTGAGGGTGAGAGGCATGTGAGTGTGTGCAAATGAGCATCGGTGTGTACTTGTGAATGTTTGAGTGGCATGAGTGTGTGCAGGTGAGTACGTGTGCAAGAGGCATGTGACAGAGGGCGTGAATGGGAACATGGGAGTAGTATTCCAAGAGAAGCAGGGGAGGCGGTGTAGGAGCAGGAGCGCCGCCAGCTTTTCTGCCGCCCTAGGCGGCAGAAGGTCCCGCTCCGAAATACTGCCCCCCACAGAGGCAGCGGAAGGTCCCGCCACCAAAATACCGCCGTGTCGCCGCCCCCTAAATTGTAGTGCCCTAGGCGACCGCCTAGGTCGCCTAATGGGTTGTGCCGGCCCTGCGTAGGAGGTGAGAGTGTTGGGATTACATGGCCGGTCCCTACCATTTCCTTGCACAGTCAGCTGAAGGAGCCTCGTCATGAAGCGATTTGCCTGGGGCAACTCATCCCTAACAGCTGGATTCCGAATCTAGGTTCTGTCCCAGTCCTGCTCTGGCTGACAAAATGCTTGTGTGTTTGAGCAACAATGAGCATTTTTCCAAAAGCAAAAAGGCCCTGTTCAGTGTCTGTACAGCGCCTAGCACAGTGGGGTTCCGGTCCATGACTGGGGCTCCTAGGTGCAAACACAAGACAAATAATACAAAAGAATAATAAAGGTCCCTGCACCTTTGGTTTCACACCCTGGGGAGTCTACACAGGGGCAGTCTGGGAGTCCTTCATGGCTGAAGAAGAGGACAGACAGCAGGTTGTATCTGATCTTCTCCAGCGTTTGACTCACAGCATCTGCTTTGAGGGTGTTGCTGCAGTCACCACGTCAAAGGCCACCACAGGGACATCACAGAGCTCTAGATTGGATTTCACACAGCCATATAATCCACCCTTTTGAGTGAACGGTCAGACATGAACTCCTTCCAGGCAGCAGGCAGCTGGAGAAAGATCCTTGTTAATTACCCCTACATTTATCCTAAAGTCTCAGATTTGAGTAATAACCTCTCTAATCTAACCTCCGACCTTCCCTTTGGACTCCTCTTTGGGTGTGATTGGAGCTCATGTAGACGTACCAGAGCTAACTTTCATCTATCTAGCTCAAGTCTCAGAAAAGTGAAGCTGCAGCAGAATGTGCTTCAATGCAGGCTGTACAAGCCTGCCTGGAAACCTGGATAATTACTCGAGTAGTTAGCCTGTGCTGAAGTATGCATTGCCTTGGCTTCACTGATCCAGTACCGAGTTAGCTAGATTAAAGCTAGCTACTGAAGCAGTAGTCACACCCTGTGATTGCAGTACGGGCATTCTCAGAGATTTTTAGGAATCAAGGGACATGTCACATATTATTGGGAAGATCATCTTCTCCAAGATCTCCAGGGAGATTTCATGCTTGGTCTATACCCTAAATAGCATTAGAATCTCTCTGGTCTTACTCTATAAAAGGGGCACCCAATTTATGCTAAGCAGAACACAAGAGTTTTCAGGATTGCCTGGGACGCTGATATACCTTCAAGAGGCCACTAGGTGGTAGGAGTCAGTCATGCAAAAGCATGAGGCCTGGCTCCCTCTAAAAATATATTCAAAGCTGGTGAGATGGAATTCTGCCAATTTGCTCAAGGCGTGGGGTGACTAGAGACAAGATTAAGTCACAAAATTCAGATCTGCCCCCAGATTTGGGCTCCCCCAGTATGTCAGGAGTGCATGGATCTGGAGGTTTTGGTCCAGCTCATTATAAAGATGGGGACCATTTGCAAAATGGAGCCAGGTTCATATTTTGAACACCTTCGAAGTTTGGGGGGTTTGGATCTGGGGCTTCAGTTGAGTGTGGTCTCGAAAGGGGACATTCACTGAGTGGTGTTTCAAGATTACCTGCTACTTTGGTGATGGGATGACTTGGATCTGGTCAGTTCTTTAGCACCTTCAGCCAGGGAGAAATGGAGGGACTTGGCTATGGAGCCACTGAAAGCCTCTGTGCGTTACCATCCATGGAGTCCAATCCTGATTTAGAGGATGACATTTTCGCCTCATTCCGGCCATAAGAACGGAAAGGAATTAGGGTGGTAACCTGGGACTTGTGAGACCCTGGCTTCAATTTTCTGCTCTCCTGCATAATACATTGGGTAAGTCACTTAGGTACGTCTACATGGCAAAACCCTCACACCCCTCTCTGTAACAGCACGTCTCAAAGCCTAGGTCACAGGGCTCATGCTATGGGGCTGAAAATAGCAGTGTAGACCAGGGATGGGCAACCTTTGGCATGCGGCTCATCAGGGAAATCCACTGGCGGGCTGGGCCGGTTTGTTTTCCTGCAGCGTCCACAGGTTCGGCTGATCGCAGTTCCCACTGGTCGTGGTTCGCTGTTCCAGGCCAATGGGGGCTGCGGGAAGCGGCGTGGGCCAAGGGAACTGCTGGCCTCCCTTGCCGGGTTTCAGAGCCCGAGCTCCAGGCCAGCCAGACCGTCTGCATGGCTATTTTTAGCTCCATAGCACAAGGCCCGCGAGCCCGAGTCAGTTGCCCTGGGCTCTGAGACTCGCTGATGCAGAATTTGGGTTTTTTTTCTGCCATATAGACATAGCCTCAGTCTCTCTGCACCTAAATTCCCATCTGTACAATGGGGATCCTAGCCCTGCCCTATGTCACGGCGGTGTTGTGGGGATAAATACATTAAAGATTGCAAGGTACTACGCCGATGGGGGCCATAACTGCAGCTGGAAGTAGACCGATCATCTAGACAGACTTGCGTTAGTGGGGCTTGGGCTAGCAGGATGGACATTGCGGCTTGGGCTCTGAAGCCTAAGGGGTCGGATAGGCTTGGAGCCCAACCTGCAACATCCACCCTTCTAGCTCGAGCCCCGCCAGTGCGAGTCTGTCTCCCTGGGCTGGGAGACTTGCTCCCAGCTGCAGTGTAGACATACCCATAAGGACCTATGGTGGGCAGGGTTCCAGTCTTCTTTGTGAGCGGTTCCACCTCCCTGATCCTGCTCAGACTCCTACAGGGTGGGTCAGACAATTGCCTGCTCAGCCGTGTGGTTTTCAGGCAAGGAGGGGGCAGTGAAAAAGAGAGGGCCCTATGCTGTGTTTAAGAACATTTCCGCCTCTCCCGTTTAGTTCCCGCCAGTGTGTCGCTCTGGGAGATGGGGCTGGTAGCCAATAATTGCAGATTTGGCTCAGCGAAATGACACCTGTTTCAGTGAGAGACACTCAGAAGTCAGCAATATTTTCCCCAGGCTTGTTATCACTTTTATCTCCCCAGGTTTTGCTTTTGAAGACGCTCTTGCCAGCTTGCGGAAGGTGGCAGCTATCTCACATCCCACTCACTAGCGGTGTTTCCTTTTCATAACGAGTCAGGGCTGCTGTAGCCTCCATGTAGTTTGTGCTGTGATGTTATCGGACAAGAAACCCAAGAGAGAGAAAGAGAGAAGATGCTAAGTCAATCATCGATGGAACACTTGAAAGGGAAATGAGTGACATCAAATGTTATAGTATCAACAAAGAAGCCCAATTTCTTGCATGAATTGTCTGCCTTACACATTCATCCCTG
Organism: Terrapene triunguis; assembly: GCF_002925995.2. Classification (NCBI taxonomy): domain Eukaryota; kingdom Metazoa; phylum Chordata; order Testudines; family Emydidae; genus Terrapene; species Terrapene triunguis. The sequence continues at coordinate 10,197,977 of NW_020664404.1, read as the reverse complement.
CAGCAGTACAGAGCCTGGTGTAAGAGGAAAAGCAATTTGCACCTCCCCTATCCTGGACCTGCTAGGCGGTTGGTTAGAGAAGCCCTAACTTGTGCCCCTGCTGCACTGACCTCAATGGGTTATTACCCCATTGCAGAATTACACACCCTCAGCCCAGACGGTGGGTTACTGCTGGGGCAGAACCCCAGGTAAAGGGCACCGGGGTCCAGGAGGGACACGGGGCCAGCGGCAGGTGAGACACCGGCCAGTAGGGACGCTCCAAAGCTGGTGAAGAGCTAATTTCCAGGACGACCAGCAGGAGGTGCCACACCATTGAGTCAAGCTTCGCTATGCTCCTATAGCTGGTGCTGATGGGGATATTTGTTTTTACTAAGGCCCAAGTTTCCTCCTAGAAGAAATTAGTCCAAACACAATCTCTTGATCCTTAACCTGACTTCCCACTGGGTCAAAGGCTCTGCTTATTGTTCTGGTAAAAACAATGATTTTTACCAGAGCTCCCCTATTAAAAATAATGAATACATCAGGCCCTTAGTATTCAAAGATTCATAGATTCTAAGGCCAGAAGGGACCATTGTGATCATCTAGCCTGACCTCCTGCATAACACAGGTCAGAAAACTGCACCTAGTAATTCCTCTATTGAGCCCAACCGCTTATGGAACAAAATATATTCAACGTTTTTACGAATGGCATATGAAGCCTGAAGTGTAGCTCAATTGCATCACATTTCCTGGGAAGATCCTGCTCTGTGCCACAGACATCTGGGCCTGATTTTCCACTGCCTTGCACCTTTTGCAGTCACTTGACCAGCCCTAGCTCATGCCTCTTGCTAGCAGTGAATGTACTTAGGCCTTTTCTATGCACTGATGTTGTACTGCTTTAACTAGACAGGCACAGCTGAAGTGGTATCTACCACTCTATGGTATTTTTATGGCATCCATTCCCATAGTATCTGAGCACCTCAGTCTTTAATGTATTTACCCTCACAACACCCGTTTGAAGCGGGGAAGTGTCATTATCCCCATTGTACAGACAAAGAGCGGAGACACAGAGAAGCTAAGGGCTTGTCTACATAGCCTGTTAATGCATGGCAAGCTGGGATGTGCATGTTTCAAACTGCCTAGTAGCAGGGTCCACAGGGCCAGTTAATGCCTGGCAGGCGAGGGTGCTGTAGAGTTACATCCCGGCTCGCCGTACGCTTTCAGACCATGTAGACAAGCCCTAAGTGACTTGCCCAGGGTCACACAGGAAGTCTGTGACAGCAGTGGGAATGTGCAATCCTTCAGAGACATATTTTGCAAATAATTGTCTAGATTTATTTTTTTTCTGGCATAATGAGACAGAAGTAGGTGGCATGACTGTGATCTGCTTCTATAAAGGACTCCTGTTAGCTCATGCCTCCAACCCCATCTCTTCTTGGAGGAGAGAAGCTGGGTTCAACCATCTCCTGGCAGCCTTGCAATGCTGGAGCTGACCTTTCTTTAAAGAGAAGAATGGAATGGGAGGGGATGCATCTCTCTCTCTCTCTCTCTCCATTCCCTGAAGAAAAGAGAAGAAGCCGCCTCCGCAGTGCATCTTGGATTGAATGGGGGAGTCAAAGTTTGGGGTTAATCACCCAGGCTGGGCATTGATAGAGAGTCTCTGTGTGCATAAGGGCTCTTCATTTTATCTGCATGCTTTCTCAGTGTGCCATTCACAAGGACAAAACACCTCCCTGCAGCTGGCTGGAACAACAGAGAGCTGCTTTCAGAGGAGAGGCCAGAAAGCCAGAGGGGTTTCGAAAGGACACTGCAAGTTTTTGGTTTTTAAAATCAAGAAACTTTTAACTTAATTCCTCTTTTCATCCGGTCTTGTACAACACGTGTCGCTCAGCAGAAGACATTCAAAGCCACTGTTGTTCACATGTGCAATGGTTTTGAAGGCTCTATGTGAGGGGTCAATTGTGAGGAACAGGCTGCAGGTTGGGATAGAGATGCATTGACAGAGTTGTGTGCGATCAGCTCAAGACTGGAATAGCCTGGGGTGGGGGTCTTCAGATCAGCACTGGCAGAGCTGGGAGTGATGAGCACAGAACTGGGACAGCAAAGACAAGGGCTGCAGGTCAAGCCACTTCTATCCTCTATTCTTCTTGACCACCAAAGAGAAAGTAAAGGGGCAGGGGAGAGAAAGGGAGACCTAGAGAGAGGAGGAGACAATGATGATTCTGATGGGTGGAAGAAGAGAATAAAGAAAAGGGGGAAAATGCTGGGGGAAGGATGAGGAAGAGAAGAATCACTAGCAGAGATGAAGGAAAGTGTTGCTAATGCTCTGTAAGGTCTGAGGGGTTATCCCAGGATTGGAGATGATTAATGTGCCCCAGGATTCCTCGCTGCTGTGGTCTGCTGGCCATGTGATCAATCATTGGCGTCTGATGGACTGCCTGGTTCACACATGTCACTGTTTTAAGGTGGATTATTGATGGCCCTGCTTTAAAAAAACGTTCCTTCTAATTATGTTTCGACCTGGGAAATAGCTGTCAATGCTGGTTGGTGGGAGCATGGTGGGAGAGCTCCGCTATACAAGAGGCTGCATGGAGCCCGACACCCCTTTACGCTGGCGCATGGAAAAGAGAGACACTAGGAGGGTGGGGAGCACTGCTCATCGGTCCAAGAGCAGAGCGTGCCCTAATGAGGACTCGGGTAGCTGGAGGCAGAGATTGAAGGCACCACATTTCAACAAGTGTCTCCATTCTGGAAGAGATCCCATAGCAAGAGAAAGCAAGCTAGCCAGAAAACACTCTCCCCCCGCAAGCTGCAGGGGCATGACCCTAGAGGGCAGGCAGGATGATAGAGACTATGCCATGGGAGACCCCAGGCCATGAGAAGCTATAATTCCTACTCTAACAAGGGAGAGGTGGGAGTTAGCACTTAACTTGCTTAGGTGCTTGTGAAATCCCACTTGGCACCTATTTGCATTTTTAGCTGCTTAAATACCTTTGTAAATCTGGCCCAAATGGACCAAAAGCAGATCAGCTGGCTCTGATAGAGTGGGACATCCTGCAACCCTGGTCTGCCTACCCCATATCTTCCTTCCCTCCATCCCCTTCCCCTACACTCATCTCATTGGATTGAATTATCATTAGTCTCTTGCAGCCCTATCCCTCTAGCTCTGAGAAGCCAAGGTGCTGGAGGAGCCAGAGCTGCCCCGTGGTTTGCTGGCTTTGAGATTATTTCAGATTAGTTGAGCAAAAATTTCTCCTTGCTGCACAGTCTCCAAGATCAATTAAAGCTGACCACAAAGAGATGGATGGCACAGATCCTGAATTCCCCTTCACCCCCTAATTTTTTCCCATCTCTGGAGCCTCTTCAAGGTTAATTGTCCTGGCAGCTTGCTCTCTTGCTCCTGCTGGGTTTATAGGATGTTGTCTGGCTAACATTGTAACTGATCTGGCGTTGAATGGCGGAGGGGCTTGGGTTGGAGAAGGGGTGAGGGCGGGAATTGATTTGCTCCAGGAGGCAGTAGCAACAACCTTGATCTTTTAATTTTGAGCTTAAGGCCCGGCTGTGAATGCAAACAGTGATGCTTCTTGGCCAATTTACAGGTGCTGACAAACTGCTAGACAACATCTTTGTCGCCTGTGTGTGTGTGTGTGTGTGTGTGTGTGTGTGTGTATGTAAGAGAGTCTGTGGGCTTGTGTCAGGGTGACAATATGATGCAGAGGAAAGGCATGCAGACATTTCCACCATTCCTAACAAGCCCAGTTTACCCCTGGCTGCCAGCAAACCCTGGATTAATTCCCTCAAGGCCTGATCCAAAGCCCATTTAAATCTTCACACTGACTTCAATGGCCTATAGATCAGGGCCAAGGGCCCAAAGTCATCCCAAGAATAGGCAGGTGTAATTCCATTGAGTTCTAGTGCCACAACTCCCTTAAATGCTTATGTTAGGTTGGGGCCTTATTTGTGGCAGTGTACAACACAATCTGTAGTAAACGTCAGTCCATGCCCTGAAGATCTTACTGTCTAAAAAAACTCTGTGAATATGTGTGCGTGCATACATGCCTCTTTGTGTACATGTTATTTGTAGCAGTGTAGTGTTCTGCTGGCTCCCCAGTGCTGGAGTCTTTCCAAGAAAAGTCTCTAGCAGCAGGGAAAATCTTTGGCCAGGGAGGCAGTGGGTAAAGGTTGAGGTAGGGGAGAAAGACAGTGGAGAAAATCTCAACCTTGCCCCATCGCTTCACCTCTGCCAGAGCCTTTCACTGACATAAGTAGTGTGTAGCTACACGAATGCTACATGCTGCCGCAAGTGGTGCATAGAACAGACGTATCTATATATATGCTCTCGGGCTGCAAAGCTTGCACCTGAATCCAGTTTGCAAACATCCCTAAAGATTTGAATGTAGTGAATTTAGTTTAGTGAATTATACACGTGATAGCCAGAAACACCATTCAGAACCAGATTTGGGTTAGGGTTACAACGTGCAATTCTTAAATTTCAGCAGCATTCAGATTCTGGGTTTTAGTTTTAATCAAGTCTAATTTTTGTTCTTTCTAGAATCATGGATTTGCCAAGCAGTTAGGCAAATCCTTAGCATTCCAATAATTCATAAGTGCATCTCCTGTCCTATCATGCTGGTGCATTGTGCCAAAGAAAAACACAAATCATGACCAGTTGGCAAACCTTACCTGGCACAAAAGCACCTTCTAGAGGAGCAGTATCAAGCGAGCAGAAGAGCACTTGGAGAAACGAATCTCAGATGAGACCTTCTTCTACTGCTAAGTCTGCAATCCCTGCATGACCAAGCTTTGCTTTGTCTTAATGGTGATCTACCAAATGGCAAACACTGTCCCCACATTTGCCAGTGTCCACATTAATGCAGCTGCTACAAATGAAGAAGTAAACAAAACACAACCATGTTGGTTTCAAACTCCATTCTATAGCCTTAGTCTTACAGCTGGATCTGCTAGGGTGTGGGAGTGCAAGGTTAGGAGATCCAATTACAAGATCAGGGCCTATGCAGAATAATAATAATTAATAATGATTAATAATTAAGTGGTCTTGTGGCTAAGGAAGAATTGTCTTATGTTTCAGGCCCTGGAATGGGACTCAGAAGACCTGCAGTCAATTCCTGATATAGACTTCCTTTTTGACCTTAGACAGGTCACTTAGGGCCAGATTTTTTAAGTTATTTTAGGCACCTAATGATGCAGCTAGGTGCCTAGTGGCATGTTCAAAAACACCTAGGCACCTCCCTTCCTAGGTGCTTTTGAAAATCCCACTTAGACATCCGGCTGCATTTTTAGGTGCCTAAGTACCTTTATAAATCTGGCCCTTGATCTCTCTGTATTATAGTGCCCCATCTGTAAAATCAGGTTAATAACTTCCCTGTCTTGTTTGTTCAGCTTACGGGAACTAGAGGGCAGGGACCTGTTTCTTACTCTGTTGACACTACCTGGGGCAATGGGACCCATGTTCGTGTGGGTGTAGGTGCTACTGTAACACATGGAGGATAGGTCCATCAATGGCTATTAGCCAAGGTGGTCAGGGATGCATCCCCATGCTCTGGGTGTCCCTAGCCTCTGATTGCCAGAAGCTGATGACAAGGGACAGATCACTCGATAACTGCCCTGTTCTGTTCTTTCCCTCTGAAGCCCTTGTCATTGGCTAAAGTTGGATGACAGGATACTGGGCCAGATGGACCATTGGTCTGACCCACTATGGCCATTCTCATGTAAACAATGAATAATAATTGCATTGTTGCAGCACCTCGGAGTCCTAATTAGGGATCAGGGCCTCAATGCTAGTTCTGCAAATCAGTCCCAGTCATTATGCTGCGGCCTGATTTGTCAAACAGAAAAGCACAAGAGTCACTTGGGGGAAGGTAATCCATAAGCTTCTAAGAAGGACTGACAAACAATAGAAGGTGTGAAATCCTGGCCCCATTTTTGCCATTGATTTCAATGAGGCCAGGTTTTCACATATATATATAATATATGTGCGTGTGTGTATATGTATGTTACAGGATGCACTGGTCCCTTTAAGAGGGAACAGGTCCAATCCACCTATGCATTCATTAACAGCCTTTTGATGAGGGAGGGCTGACGGAGGGCAGCTGGTCTGTACAAATAGCCAGAGGGGCAATGGGAAGAGGAAGCTGCGGTGAGTAGAAGGCTGTAGGTGAGTCTGAGGTTTCAGGTACCAAAAGACTCCAGCTAAGTAGGGCTGGGAGTAGCCTGCCAAAAATAGGGCAGGCCCAGAATGAACCTGGTAGGCTTGGATCTTCTCCAGGCAAAGAGGAGAAGGCCCAGGACTGAGAGCTGTGGTGAATGATATATAAATGGGGGAATGTGGAGTTTATTTAAAGAGTCCTGAAGAGGATAAACTGAAGTAAACTCCAGAATCCCACCTTGCCATGGGGGGGAGGGTGATTGGGAGGGGGCTGACCCTGTTTACATACACAGACACGTTTTAGAAGACTGCAAAGGAAGTCCATGGCAGAAGGGAATTCTTAATCTGATCAGTAGGCTGTTACCTGCTGTCTGATACGCAGCTCTTCCCTGAGAGCTGAAAGAATGATGATGGTAAAAGTGTGGGCAGTGCAATGACTGGTCTGTCCCTTGCTCATAATCACAACTGCTTAGGAAGCTCAGGCAGCCCCTGATGTGTTTAGGTGGGAGAGATTTTGAGTTGATTGAGTGCTAGCCAGAAGCATGCAAAATCTCAGAAGGACTCCAGAGAAGGTGTAATATAAACTCATACAGTTTGCATATCGCTCCAGGGCCATGTGGGTATGAAGCCATTTTGGGTCAAACACCAGCGCTGCAGTAATTCTGGCCCTAGGCGCTGAGATCAATTCATTCATCAGAATTACTTCTCTCTGCCTGGAGTGATATTCAACAGCAACAGCAGTGACATGATGTAAAATGCTTCTAGGTTGGTTGCTTTGCTTGTCTAGTGCTTTTCACTGAGGATCTCAAAGCAGCATTGATGGTGACTCAAGCTTGCTTGTTCTGGGGAGCAGGTTAATGGCTCTCCCCCACCTCCTACTTTACAAAGGGGGAAATGAGGCACAGGGAGGAGAAGTGACTTCATCACAGAGACTCAGAAGCGAAGCTGGGAATGGCACCCAGGAATCCTGGCTTCTGCTCTATCCACCTCCCTGCAGTCCTTTCCAAACCCGGAAATAGAGCCCAGGTGTCCTAAAGCCCAGTCCATTACATAACGTAACATAAGAACAGCTGTACTGGGTCAGACCAAAGGTCCATCTAGCCCAGTATCCTGTCTACCGACAGTGGCCAATGCCAGGTGCCCCAGAGGGAGTGAACCTAACAGGTAATGATCAAGTGATCTCTCTCCTGCCATTCATCTCCATCCTCTGACAAACAGAGGCTAGGGACATGGTTCCTTACCCATCCTGGCTAATAGCCCTTAATGGACTTAACCTCCATGAATTTATCCAGTTCTCTTTTAAACCCTGTTATAGTCCTAGCCTTCACAATCTCCTCAGGTAAGGAGTTCCACAAGTTGACTGTGTGCTGTGTGAAGAAGAACTTCCTTTTATTTGTTTTAAACCTGCTGCCCATTAATTTCATTTGGTGGCCCCCAGTTCTTGTATTATGGGAATAAGTAAATAACTTTTCCTTATCTACTTTCTCCACATCACTCACGATTTTATAGACCTCTAACATATCCCCCCTTAGTCTCCTCTTTTCCAAGCTGAAAAGTCCTAGCCTCTTTAATCTCTCCTCATATGGGACCTGTTCCAAACCCCTAATCATTTTAGTTGCCCTTCTCTGAACCTTTTCTAGTGCCAGTATATCTTTTTTGAGATGAGGAGACCACATCTGTATGCAGTATTCGAGATGTGGGCATACCATTGATTTATATAAGGGCAATAATATAGTCTCCATCTTATTCTCTATCCCCTTTTTAATGATTTCTAACATCCCGTTTGCTTTTTTGACTGCCTCTGCACACTGCGTGGATGTCTTCAGAGAACTATCCACGATGACTCCAAGATCTTTTTCCTGATTCGTTGTAGCTAAATTAGCCCCCATCATATTGTATGTATAGTTGGGGTTATTTTTTCCAATGTGCATTACTTTACATTTATCCACAATAAATTTCATTTGCCATTTTGTTGCCCAATCACTTAGTTTTGTGAGATCTTTTTGAAGTTCTTCACAGTCTGCTTTGGTCTTGTTCTACCCCGGGACCGTGCTCCTTCCCAGAGCTGAGTCTGGAACCCTTGTTCCTTGTTACAATCTCAAGACACACTGGCTCTCTCCAAGAGGAGAGGAGGTGGATTCAGTAGGGTCTCATAGCCAGAGCTGGCCAGCAATTTTCTGACCATGTTTTTCTGTTGGGGAAATGCCGCTTTATCAAAACAAACATTCTGCAGGAATGTTCCTATTTCAACCAAATCCACTTTAAAATGTTTGTAAGCATCAGAACGTTTTGATTTTTTATTTTGTTTTGATACTTTTCACTTAGAAATCTTGTTAAAAATATATAGTATACTATAAAATAAGTTTAAAATTGAAATGAAGAGCTGTTTGACCCGAAACTTTTGCTTTGAAAATTTTGAAGGTGAGGAATTTCCCAGAAATTCCAGTTCCCACACAGCCCTACTCATGGCTGAATGAACAGCCACATTCTATAGTCCAGTTTTCTTTATATTTAAAGGAAAGTCTATATTTTAGCATAGTATTTACAATTCTCCTTCTTCCTCATCCCTAGTTTGAGGCTGGTTCCTTATTCCATGGAAGTTATAGCAAGCTTCCCAGTGAGCATCTGGAATCAGGATCAGCCCTTTCACCTCATATGAGTTTGGATTTGCAAAGCCTTCTTGTTAATCAGGTTTTGTTAATCTGAAGAATGGAATTAGCTTGTTCTGTGCTCAGCAGGGGCCTGCTATTGAATTTAAGTAAATTATCTCCTTAACTACAAATCAATTACCAGTGCTGCTTTCAAGGAGAATACGGCGGTTTATCTTTTAAAACAAACAGTAAACCTGCATCCTTTTACTGCTACCAGGAAGAAGAACTAGCTGCTGGTATGAAGCCAAAATAATAATAATCACTCTAGCCACACGACTAGCAGGTTAAAGAATTTATGCTCTACGGGGTAACTGGGTTTTTGAAATTGGGGCAGAAACGTAATGACCACAGAGATCTTAGTGGATTACAAAAAGTTAGTCCTCTTCCCCTTTACCTCTTTTGTCCAATAAATAAAGTTCCTGTGAAACAATTGAGGGTAACAATATTTACCCTGGGTTAATAATACTTAGCTCTTATATGGCACTTTTCATCCTAGATCTCAAAGTGCTTTACAAATGAGGATACGTATTAGCTCCATTTCACAGATGGGGAAATGGAGGCACAGAGCAGAAGTGGCTTGCTCAAGATCACATAACAGCTGCAGAGCTGGGAATGGAAACCCGGTTTCCTCATTCCTAGCATTGTTCCTTACTCACTGTACCAAAGTGGGGATGAGTTAGTGAAATAGGTAGGAGCTGCTTTGAAGCTTAGACTAAGATAACCTGGAAGGGGAGTCTTGAGAATAATACACTGAGGTCTTGCTGCACAGCAAGGTTTTCATGGCCTCCTTGGAGGCAAGAGCCACTAGTTTGAATCCTGATCTGAAACTGGTTCTTTTCCATGGTCTTGAACAAATCACTTAGGGCTTTATCCTGAAAACCCTTTCACATGTGGGAGCTGTTGCAACTGAAATCTCCGTCTCTTTGAGACTCGTTCCTGCTCTTTGCAGAAAGGGTTATTATAATATCTCCCGCCCAGTGGGGGTTATGAGGCTGGCTTAGCTAATGTTTATAAAGCACTTTGAAATGGAAAATGCCCCATAGCTCACTATGCGTTACTTGTCATTCATTCCCTCTTCCTTTTTGCCAGATGTCTCTCCTCATGCAATCACTGATTGCCACTCACCCTAGTATTTCTGTTTGTTTGGTTTCATCAGGAAAAGAGTCAGTGTTCGTACAATCCTAAAGCAAGGCTCCTGTACAGGATAGTACCTGAGAGAATGGAACAAAATCCTTCCGTAGGAGGCAATCGACGGAGCAGCTAACACCAGACTTCATCTCCAGGGTGAGCTTGCTGGGGTGCTGTTCCTCCTGCAGCTGTCCTTGAGAATGCCACTCTGTGAAGAGGCGGCGCTGGAAAGGTTTAATAATAATAATATTCTGGGAAAGGATTATTGGTGGGGTTAGGAGCAGGACAGGCTCTCCAGGCTGAGGTTCAAAAAGTCCTCTTATAGAGAAGCCAAAACCTGTGAAGAAGCAGGGAGGGAGATATATGTTCCCCACTCTGGCTGTCTCAGCTGCCTTCAGCACTTGATGGCCTTCCCCATACCCATCAGCCTGCAGGTAGGAAGCATCTCTTCCACATGGGCTGTGTCTAAGAGCTGAGTTCAGGTGGTTGGCCCTGGCAGATGCCTGTAACTTCAAACAGCTCAGCTCCCTTCTCTCCTTTCTCCAGTGTCCAGGGTTTGGGGATTATAGACCTGCAAGGTGTAGGGCCTGCACTGGCCCGAGCTTCCTTCTGAGGGTATTGACACAGTGTGGGGAATGCCTGTGTCCAGTTATGAGTTCCATTTGGTTTTATGAACACCAGATGTACCTGGAACAGTCGTGAATTAGATCATCCATTTTGGGTAGGAATCTGACAAGGAGTGGGAAGCTATGTTTGGAAAACTGTCGAGGAAATCAAAGACCATCAGCATATAATATCCCTTCCTGGGTGAAACAACAGGGCTGAGACCTGTATGACCTTTGCTTCCACAGCTTGGGGAGCAGAAGAGAGGCTGGAATTCCCCCTGGTGTGTGCACATGGCAGGGAACAGCTGCAGTTTTCTTCAGTTGACCAAAGGGGAACAGGGCCTATTTTAAAAGTCATGCTTCTCCAAACCACAATGATAAATGGCAGGCCCAGAAAGAAATGTGGAGGCAAGAGGGACCTCCTTTGGGACCAAACCCAAAGACTCAAATGGTGTGCTGTTCCTCCTGCAATTAGACAATGGTGTGGTGTGTGTGTGGGGGGGGGGACATAGTTTTCCATAGGTCTGCAACTCTCTTGGGATTTTTAAGAGTAAAGTGTCTAAAATTCCCTGGCTGGTCCTATGTTCCCTTGCATAGACATGTTGCCCTTTTGAAGGGTGTAAGTAGGAAACACAAGTCCCCTAGCCAGGAGGCCTCTGGGGGGAATGTGTAAGCACCTGAGGGGCTCAGGACGGGTTCCAAGATCTAAGTGGCCTTATTCTGGAGTACCCCTGCCAAGAGTAGGGTCAGATACAGGGTTTGTACCTAGGGAGTGCACCTGAATGACTCAGAGCTAGAAGTAGTGATCAAAGCCAAGGAGAACAGAAGCATGTGGGATTCAATATTTGGATCACATCATGTTGACTGGGGCCAGGATTGTCTTTTTTCTGAGTTTGTACAGTGCCTGGCCAGGGCTGGCACAACCCATTAGGCGACCTAGGCTGTCGCCTAGGGCGCTACAATTTGGGGGGGCGGTGACCACGGCAGTATTTCGGTGGCAGGACCTTCCACCGCCTCTGTGGGGGGCGGCATTTCAGGGCGGGACCTTCTGCCACCTAGGGCGGCAGAAAAGCTGGCGGCGCTCCTGCGCCTGGCACAGTGGAGTCCTGGTCCATGACTGGGACGTGTAGGCACCATCGTCACAACAGACTGGTCTTTGTTCAGAGAGTGGGACTAGACCAGGTTGTGATGCTCATAAAGCAATGAGACCCTCTCCTACCTCAGGCTTCTTTCTCCTGGCATTCAGCTGCTCCAGGAACCTTGAACTGTTCGAGGAAGTGAACAATCTCTTTACCCGACTATATAGGAGAGGTGGACTGTATGATAAAAAGCAATGGTTCTTGATCTTTCCTGTGTCAAGACCCTCTTAGGAGCTCCCCATAGCTAGCTGGGATATAGCTGGTGGACCCTTCCCTCACCTATTTAGCAATCCTGTTTGCACACCCCCCCCCCCCACCCGATGCCTGACTATGCCTCCCTGGTGAACTCTGGTGCACAGAATGAATGAACTGTGAGCAGAGGAAGAGAGCAGTGTTACGTTAGCTGGCCAATGGGATGTCATCTTTAGAAGACCTTTGTTTTTTTAGAAGGCTTGTCCATGATTCCCAGGGCTGACGGAATGCTGACTCTCTTGCCTGGACTGAAATGCGGCCAGTTTTCCATATATTACCATGTAGATGTGATTTGTGGTATGCCTATTAGCATCTGAGCATACATGGCCCCTCCCACATGAGGCTGCCATCACAATGGGCAAGAGAAAGTGAAAGCCTGTTCTTCCTTCTGATGTCTAAGGCGGGGAGAAAGCATCCCCAGGACATCCAGTTGGCAGGTTACCCAGCCCCATATTTAGCCTAAAAGGGGGACGGAGAGCGGGGGGTTGAAAACACCCAGCCAGCTTTTGTCTGGCACGGGGTGCTCCAATGACCAATGTAGCTTGGCATGACTTCTCACTGCCTGCCAAGCCTGTCTTCTCCTGACAAACCAGCGCGGGAGCCGGAGCCGAGGAGGAGGCAGTGGGTGGAGAGGTGAGATCATTCCCTGTCCTTTGCTGCTTCCCCCGCCCCCTCCCCATGCACTTTTGCATCTGTTTGCAAGCACTAATTGCCAGGCTTTTCATTCGGGTGGCAGGTGGGCATCCATTATTTAGTGGCATTATTTGTGTTGACAGGATTGATTGGGGACATTTCATCAAGCAATTAGAAAAAAAGAGCCCAACTTGTTCCAAAATACAAAGGCAGCAGCCGGCATAAATTAATGTGTGTAGTTTTTAAGTGTTTACTACAGCACTGTTTTCTCCTGCCTTCCCACGGGAGATAATTAAAAAAAGAGGTGGTTTCCGTGCTACCATTAGGTACCAGAAGATGCTGCCATGTCCCCTTACCTCCAGCAAGCATTCTCAAATCTGACAGATCATCAGTTTTAACATAGCCAGAGAGGAGGGTTATTTCTTTTCCTGTTTAGGTTTAGGGGAGAAGGCGTTGTTATTTCCCTTGGCGGACTGATTCATATTCACTTGGCTTCGTTAGCTGAAATATGCCATACACCAAATTAGCCCTGTGCATTTGTTGATCAAGAAGGATGGAGTAGTTCATTCTTATCAGTAATTGATCATGGAGCTATTCATGGATGCAAATGTGTTTGTTCACTCCGGTTGGATAAGTAATGGCACACTGCTCCCCTGTGATGTGATTTGTGTTTGTGTTTCCACCCTCTTGTTGCTATACATTCCCCAGGCCATGGGTTGAAGCATCTGGCTAACAGGAGATGGCTCTGCTGGGTTAATTTTCTTTTGCTATCCATTATTAATGGGCAAGCCCTCCCCAGCCAATTCATCCAGGATGGCCTGTGATTTCAACAAGCTGTTAGGGTTTTGTGGTCTCAGAGCAGACTACTTTTCCAACCAGGGTTGATTCTTCTGCGAGGAGTAACCTTTTCCAAAAGCTCTCATGAGCTATGTGCTGGGAGGTATCTTAATTAGAGTCTTGCTGTTTGTAGAGGCCTCTTTTGAAGCTTTCTGATGCTGTAACCCATACAAATGCATGCTGAGTTCTAACTCAGCACAGGTCGTCTCAGGCCCGCAGCAGAGGCCATGTGTTCCACCCCATTACACCAGTGGAACTCCACTGTCGTCAATGATCTAAACTAATAACAAATACAGGGGGGAGTTGGGCTCAGAGTTCCTGTTTGTTTGTTTGGTGGTGGTGATGGGCAGTTGGTGAAACTTCCATGTCTGGGAAATGGTGGAGTGGGAAGGATTGAAGCCATGTCCATGCTGCAGATCTAGGTAAATTGTCTGAGTGTATTTAGCAATGAATGGTGTTGAAACGTCTGGGGGGGGGGGAAGATATAGGATGAGGGAAAATACATCAGAGGACACACACACAGGAGGCAGCGTGAACTAGTTGGAGAGAGAATCAGGAAAGCTGCGTCCAAGTCTCTGCTCTGCTGCTGACCTTCCATGTGACTTCAGGAAAGTCACGTCCCCTCTCCTTGCCTGTTTCCTCTTCCTTGTCTATTTAAGCAGTAAGCTCTCTGTAGCAGAGACTACGTGTATATATGGACAGTACCTAGCACCAGGGAATTCTGTTCTCAACTGGGACCTCTAAGTGCTACTGTAATGGATAAAAAATAAGGGTAAAGCAAGAGGTAGTTTGGGAGGGCACTTCGCCATCCTTCTCTACAAATATATTGCTGAGAATGTCCCCTCCTCCACTTCATTATGGTAACCATATCATTTCTGCACACAGTAATTCTCTGGCACAAATAGCACCTAATCACTGTTCCTTTTTTGGTAACTACACTAATATTAACATCCTGTAGTCACACAATTACTTTCAGTGTTTCAAAACAATACATGTCACACTTTACCGAGTGGTGAAACTGAGGAAGGGGGCCACATTCTCCTCTCCTTTATAACAGCATAAACCTAGAGTCAGTCCAGTAAGGCTGATGGAGCTTGCATTTGCAGCAGCATACATGAGAACAGAATTTTCCTCGTATGTAAAAGGAGGGGGTTTTCTCAGGGTCACTCCAGTCATTTTTAGAGCCAAAAATAGAACCCTGAAATGCCTCACATTCCCAGGACCTGTGCCTTCCCCAGCAGAGGAAGTGTAAAGTATCTGTGGACTGAATAAATGAGGAGAATAGGAAATGTACTGTTGGGTAAATGAGAGGGTTTCTATGCATGGCCTAGCACTCACAAGCAAGTCAGGCATGATTGAGAGAGGAAAGATGATCCAATGGTTAGAGTGCTAGTCAGATGTAGCTTTGGGAGACCTTGGTTCAAGTCTTGCTTTTCCACAGACTTCCTCTGTGGGCTGGGGGAAGCTGCTTAGACTCTCAGTGCTTCAGTTCCCCAGCTGTAAAATGGAGGTAACAGCATTGCCCTACCTCACAGGGGTCTTGTGAGATGCTCAGATATTCTAGTAATGAGGGCCATATAAATACGTTAGATGGAGAAGGACTAATCCTGTTTGTTCAAAAATGGGAAGTCAACAGAGCTATAACAACTTACTTTAGCTGAAAACGTGGCTCCAGGTTTCTATTTCTGATCCTGCCAGGTAATGTTGAGCAAATCACTTCCCCCTTCCTGTGTCTCTGCATTATCCACTAAGATTGTAAGCTCTTCGTAGGAATCCTTTTCTCTATGTACTAGGTTCTGTACAGAGACAGTCTCAGCTAGGACCTCTCTGTGCTTCTGGGATATAATATTTCTGAATCAATGTGATGCTTGCAGTCTTTACTTTCAGCAACCAGTTAGTGTCTGAAATGTGCATATTGTCATAGTATTCAATATCACTCAGAAATGTTTAATGAAGGTTGCCTGAGCTACCTTTCCAATCACATGGAAATCAAACATTGTGGACATGGAATCTTAGAAGATTAGGGTTGGAAGAGACCTCAGGAGGTCATCTAGTCCAACCCCCTGCTCAAAGCAGGACCAACACCAACTAAATCATCCCAGCCCGGGCTTTGTCAAGCCGGGCCTTAAAAACCTCTAAGGATGGAGATTCTACCACCTCCCTAGGTAACCCATTCTAGTGCTTCACCACCCTCCTAGTGAAATAGTTTTTCCTAATATCCAACCTAAGCCTCCCCCACTGCAACTTGAGACCATTGCTCCTTGTTCTGTCATCTTCCACCACTGAAGAATAGCCTAGGTCCATCCTCTTTGGAACCCCCCTTCAGGTAGTTGAAGGCTGCTATCAAATCCCCCCTCACTCTTCTCTTCTGCAGACTAAACAATCCCAGTTCCCTCAGCCTCTCCTCGTAAGTCATGTGCCCCAGCCCCCTAATCATTTTCGTTGCCCTCCGCTGGACTCTCTCCAATTTGTCCACATCCTTTCTGTAGTGGGGGCCCCAAAACTGGATGCAATCCTCCAGATGTGGCCTCACAGTGCTGAATAGAGGGGAATAATCACTTCCCTCGATCTACTGGCAATGCTCCTACTAATGCAGCTCAATATACTGTTAGCCTTCTTGGCAACAAGGGCACACTGCTGACTCATATCCAGCTTCTCATCCAGTGTAATCCCCAAGTCCTTTTCTGCAGAACTGCTGCTTAGCCAGTCGGTCCCCAGCCTGTGGCAGTGCATGGGATTCTTCCATCCTAAGTGCAGGACTCTGCACTTGTCCTTGTTGAACCTCATCAGATTTCTTTTGGCCCAATCCTCTAATTTGTCTAGGTCACCCTGGACCCTATCCCTACCCTCCAGCATATCTACCTCTCCCCCCAACTTAGTTCTCCCCATGAACTTGCGGAGGGTGCAATTCCTCCCATCATCCAGATCATTAATAAAGATGTTGAACAAAACCAGCCACAGACTCCTCAGGGACTGTTCTCTTGCACTATATTGAATGGTATCCCCACATCTAGGATATGGCCAGTGTACTTTCCTCGAGGGGAAACTTCAGGCATGTTGACCCAAAAGTTGGTGTTCAGTTCCACCTGCAGATAAGAATGACTGTAGCTAAATATCTAACCCTATTTCTAACCCAAGATACTGTCAGTCTAAGGGTGAAATTCTCCCCTGTTCAAAGGGCTAGTGGAAGGATAATGCACCCTCAAAATAGGTCCTTAATCTCACTTAAACTCTGTTTTGAGATTTTAAGGTGCAAAGGCCTTGGACAATTGGCATAGCTCTATTGATGTCAATGCATCTACGCTGGCTTGGATACAATGCTCCTCCATATTTCCCCCCCTCCCCTTTGAATCCCAATACTGTGGTTTCTGCCAACACTTCTGCTAAGGCTGAGTACTCCCCAACATGAATTGCTAAATTGGCCTGAAAAATGCCAGTGTTTGAAGGGTTAATCTCCAGACAGAGCTCAGGTTGGCTGAGGCATCAGAGGTATGCAAAGACATATGCAGGGTCTCAGGTTTTTTAATGGCACCCTCACAACACTTTTTTAAGTAAAGCGTCAAAGAGGGAATGAGGAAAAAATATCTGGTACATACCTCAGGTGGAAGAATGTCTGTCAGCTTACTTGTTCACCGGGAGAAAAACAAATCCTATACTTTGTTCTATAGCAATGTTCTGTTCTGTGCATTATTTTTTTTCAATTAAATAAAATCCCAGAGATATTGGCACGATGCAGAGGGAAAAACATGTTGCTTAGAGGATTAAAAATAAAATAACTTTTCTTTCAAATAAATTACAAAGCACTTCCTCACTGCTTTTGTACCTGAGAAACCTGTAGCAGAATAACAGTTTATTTTTAATGCCAGATTGGACTGAAAGATGGAGTCATTGAGTCTTCTTCAAAAGGCACAGAAAGCGAACCGGAGCCAAGGTAGCAAGGTTGAGACACATTACTGTTGTTTTTTGTCTAGAGTGACTTGACATTCAGGTTTTTTATTCCTAATCAGGGACAGCCTGAATCACGTTTGAAAGATGTACTGAACTGCTAAAGAGTCAGGCGTAAGGAAGGCAGGCATTGAGCAAACGTCCCCTGTGCTATTCTGCCAATAACTTTCAATTCGCAAAGGTACCTTTCCCTGCTATTACAGCGTTCTCTTCCTCTCACTGCTCTGCCAATGCCCCCCAGTCCTGAATGGCACCTCCACATGCTGCTCCTGTCATCTGCTCCTTCGTACCTATGCCTGGACCCCACTGTCCTGAAAAGAACCTTCCCCAGCTGCTCCGGTTCTAGGTTCCCTAGGCTGCCCGGCACTACATGCAGTGATCTGCTGATGCCTCTCAAATGTGAACTTTTACACATCCTCTCCCATTTCAGTTCTGGGCCCTTACACTGCTCTGCTAATGCCCTCAAATGCAGCATCTCCTGCTATTCCAGCCTGTCCTGCAGTACCTCTTCTATTCAAGCATAACCACATGATGCTAGCCTCAGTTTTTACAAGTCTGCCCCCTTACAACTTAAGCCCCATGCAGGCTGCTGCTTGTCTCTCTGATAACTCTAGTTCCTTTCCATGATAGCCCCCTAGCACGGCACCACTCACCTCACCATCCGTCCCAAGCTTTAGAGTTCAACATCCTGGCAAGGTGAGCATCAGTGCTGGCTGACTTCCAGCATGGACGTGCTCCAATGGTGACAATCAGTTAAATAACACAAACAGCTGTCCAGCCAGATGTGATGAAGTTCTGAAACACTGTTGCCTTCTGGCAGGTTAATAGCTTTGAGATGTTTCAAAAGGCATAGGAACAAGGCCTTAAATATTGATTTCCTAGCCCTGGACTTCCCAAACCAAAGACTACTGCCAACAGGTGCAACAAAACTGGTTCTCATAGGGATGGAACAGAAGGGCATCATGATTCTGCATTGGTGCTGGCTCCAGTGATAGCATGAGAAGGGTCATTAGAAGAACAAGGCAGGCAAGGAGAGTTCTCTGAATGGGAGGCAGGAGACCAGGTCTTACACTGGCAAGTATAATTTTCATTATTGCTGTCATGGTGCTCATAACTACTACCATCCTTCATTCTCTCAATATCTCAGTGAAATTAGCCAAGTGCATGTTGGAGCGCAAGCTGAAATGCCAATCTCCCCTGAAAGCATTAAGCCATCTTCTGCTAAGTCTTTTTTTCCCCTTCCTCTCCTTTCTTTTACTGCCACATTAATGATCTTTCATTTGCGTTGTGGAACAATGAAGTCCATTGGCCAATTATGTTAAATTACAGGTGCTAGGTACGTAGTTTCAATGGCTCTCCTGCCTACTTCCAGGCAGTAGCTTGGATCCGACATAGATTTCAAACACTCATTTGACTCCTGCCGTGTTAAGTAGCAAAATATTAGTTTGAACAAAGCAGTGGAGACAATTGTGGCAATAAACTGAATTACATTTGAAGATGATGGGGCTATAAAGTTCGTCCTTGCTGCTGCTAGATGCTAGCACCCGCTGAGTGGGATCCTTTTAGCCTCTGAACTATGAGGAGAAGATATATCAGTGTCTTCTGCTCAGGTTCCTAGAAGACCTAAGGAACATCCAGCCAGTTTTATATTTAAAACTTTTGCTGGTATAACAATTTGTCAGGCGTGTGATTATTTTTCTAATGATATTTTTATACAGGCAAATGTCCTAGGGTAGTCACAGTGATACCAGCAAAACAATGCTCTTGCTCTTTCTTTCATTCCTGGAGCTGGTATAAGCTATAATGACAAGAGCACTTTGTAGTATAAAGCTGCATCTACACCAGGAGCATTTGCCAGTACAGCTCTATTAGTATAGTTATACCAGCCAATCCTTTTCTAGAGGAGACTAGGGCCCAGATTTTTAAAGTATTTAGGTGCCTAACTCCCCCTGAAGTAAATGGAAATTAGGCAGCTAAATACCTTCAAAAAATCTATGCCTAGGTCTCAGACTGGAAGTATGATAAAAACAGGTGACTTAGTCAAGCACCTTCCACCCTAGCTGTGCCTTTGTCGGCTATTTTTGTTAGGGCTCCCTTGCATTGTGTAGTTGTTCTGGATGTGATTTGTGAATTTTATCCTCTTCTTCAAGGCTATCTGGAAACTATATGATGCTGGAGAATATGGCTTGAGTATCCAAAGCAAAAGTTATGAAATACTTAGACTTCTTTGCACTCATGAATTCAAATCCAAGCAAGGTCAGTTCTGCCTCCATTTCCCCCAAGGTCGGTAAATAGGAATTGCCACATTAGATTGGAGCAGAGATCCATCTAATGCAGTATCCTGTCTGACATTGGCCAGTACCAGCCACTTCAGAAAAAAAGGTATAGGAAAATCTGCCAAAGGCAATTCTGAAATAATCTGTCTGCAAGGAAAAATTCTTGCTTGCCCCCTATTAGTTAGAGGCTGGTGTATGAAGTTCCAAGTTGGTCTTTCATGTAAGGCCTGTCTGCTATGAATAGAAACATGGGTGGTGGTTGGATGGCTCAGGCATTGCTCTCCTAGGCCAGGCATTGTGAGTGCAAGTCATCTCATATGATGATGATGGTGGTTCAGTACAGCAACCTTCATAGAATAGGCCCGATGGAATTTTTTGAAAGGGTAGGGGCTGGGACAAAATATGCCCTCCTGCAACTCCTACACTGTAGTACTAGGTGCTGTGCAATGGTCTTCCATAGCAGGGGCAAAATGATTCTTATATGCATATGGGGCCAGATCATCAATGGGTGTAAATTGCCATCTCACTATTGACTTCAGTGGAACGATGTCAATTTACACCAGCTGAGGGTCACTTGATCCACACCCCACTGGAATGAGTGGAAAGACTCCCATTAACTTTAATGGGCTTTGGATCAGGCCCATGGTTCATAGGGGATCTTGAGATGAAAAAGGCTTTGTTTACATTTAAGGTAGTAATAAAATGAATAAATAATTATCAATTAGTGCCAGGAGGCTGTGAGCACTGATCACAGCAGGAAATCAGAGTGTGTTCAGCACTTGTCAAAATAAAGCCCCACAATAATGAAATGCCGATTACTTTAGGCACTGAGTTTTAATACAAATGTCAGTGGAGCAGAGGGGACACAGGCCCTTCTGTTCTCAGTGAGTCCCTTTGAAATCCCTCTATGATCACTAGCTTCACTGATCCTGGGCCAAGTTACAGAACTGCTCTTTTCTGAGACTAAGAAATACTTCAGACTATAGCATCTTTTGCTGTATTTCAGCACCCTGGAGAGTCCCCATCCTTGACTAGCTCTTATGTTAGGGCGCTGGGTGCGAAGCGTAGAGAGAATCTCTCTTCTTCAGTTTTGCTTTTCTTCATTTCTGCCCAGGAAGTCTGGCTTTGAATTTTTCCTCAGAGGCCGCTTTAAAACATTATAATAGAGAGCCCATGAATTGTTCACACCCACCAGTTTACTTAGTTATGATGCACCGAGTCCCCAGGTCCTTACTCAAAGACCATCGGGTCCTCTTGCATGGGAAGAAGGGAGATTTGGTGAGGCTGGACAGATGTTTGGCAGAATGAAGAGGAAATGTGTGTCCCCTTGCACTGTCACTCCTCTTCCCGATCTCAATCCTGGGCTCTGTCCGACTCGACTTGGCATAGCTTGGGAATGGGGTGGGGGAGGTGGCATTATGCCCCCTTGATTCTGGGGCTGGGCCTTGGCATAAAGTAGACTAGCCTCTGGGATGCTCAACTTTGCACCAGCTTCTGACAGCCCCAAGAGTTCCGCTGGTAGGGTGATCACTTAGGTGATGGGACATCCTGCCTTCCACACTTGTTCTCCCAACATGTTCCTAAATTGTTGGCACCAATGGGGTGGCATAGTAGCCTCTATGGTAGCACCACACCATCCAAGGATACCCACAGAGGGCTGGATCCACTGCTGGTGTGAGCAGAGGTCAGAATTTGATCCCTTATGTTCATAGAAGATCTATAGGTCTGAGCAATGGTGCTAGAGGCTCAGCTGAGCCTCTATCTCCATATGGGAAATAGATCTATCCCCTCTGAGATCCATGGAAGTTCACATGTACAAAGACCACAAGGTGTGGCCCTGTGTAACTAAAGCACAGGCCCAATGACCAGATGTCCCAATTTAATAACGGTTTAACCCCCATCCCCACTAAACACGCTGCATCAAAGGCGAGATACATGTAGGGGCTTCAGTAGGAAGTAAACCTCCCTTCCCCACAAGGAAGGGAGTGTTAATTATTAGAGGCAGTCAGGAAATAGAATATTTTATGATTTTTTTTTTAAAAAAAGATTCTTTTCCCAGAAAACTTCCAGTTTTCATGCAAAAGGAAAGCTAACACAATTAATAGAAAAAAATCAAACAAAATAAGCATTTTTCATGAGATTTTGGTGGTGGGGAGTGGGAAGCTAGTTGCTGAAAATTTCTTGACATAGTCTTTTACAAATGCTCTGAATTTACCTGTTATCTTTTACCCAAGGATCTCAAAGCATCCATTGACCAAGCATAATAACCAAATCCTTGTTAACTCCATTTTACAAGTGGAGAAGTTCAAGTGGAGCGGAGAGAGGTACAGTGACTTCCCCAACGTTACATAGTGAGCCAGTGACAGAGGTGAGAATAGATGAGTCAGGACACCTGGCTTCTATGTATTTATCTATTCATTTCTATTTGTATTATGGTAATGCCTAAGGATCCTGAGATCTGGGACCTATTTACATAGAATATGAGACAGTCCCTGTCCTGAAGAGTAGACAATCTTAGGCCTTTTCTACATGGGAAGATTTTACCTGTTCTACCACAGTAGCTATACTGATCTGGTTATACAGGTGTAGATATAGCTGTATATCCCAGGGATGGATGTGTGTGTGCTTGGACTGAGCATGCCTGTCTGGGGAGGGGTTTACACTTAAACCAGAACAAGAACATCTACAAGGGGTGGGGGTGGTTATACTGGTATAAGTATATGGGTTTAAATTCACTTTCCCAAGCAGACAAGGCCTTACTCTCAGCCCTCCATCTCTACCGAGTGGGCTGCCTCACATCTGATCTGAAGATGAACTGTGTTTTAGCTTGACAGGTTGTCTCTCACCAACAGAAGTTAGTCCAATAAAAAGTATCACTTCCCCCTCCTTGTCTTTCTCATATCTGATCTTGAAACCGACAAAAGCACACTCCTCTTTTGTTTGATAAGCATTTAGTAGCTGTTTCTGGGAGTGTGTGTGTGTGAAGTGGCTTCATGTCATGGTGCCTGCAACTTATTAAGGGTGCTAGATGCAGAATATCTCATGGTGGTTAAACACCTCAGGTCTCTTAACCAACAAAATCAAAATGTGACTTTTCACTGAATCATCTCACAAGGAGAGAGGGGGAAATAAATTATGAAAATCGCTCCTTCACTACCACACCTCTGCCTCATCCTGTTTTCTTTTTTGTCTTGGGTGATTTGTTTTGATCACTCGGAGCCTTTGCTGTTTAAGTTCATTTGAATCCCATTTGCAGTGAATTCATTAAAATAACAATCTATTAATGAGTTTTACAACCGTTGGCACCTTGCAGAACTCAGATGGTGGTACAAAGGCGCGGTTCAGCCCTGCACCTCACAGCACTCCGACTCGCCATGAGAGACCAGCAGTGACAAGAGGCCCAGACAGGTTTATATATGTGCAGCTCGTGAGGATGCAGTTATTTTGATTTAAGATTTTCCTGCAAGTTAGTCCTGCTGGGTCTGGCTCAGAAAGCTGAAAGGGAGCACTGGAGTGCTGAAGTCATTAAATAAGTATCTAAATGAGAAGTTTATACTGAAAGTAGTAGTAGAAAAGATACATCAATGATACCTCCTTATCTTCCTTACCAAACTGTAGCCAGTCAACTTGTGCTTGTGGAACAGATGTTTTAAGCTAGCCTTTGGAAATGTGATATGCCATTGCCAAATATTCTGAAGAATGTCTTAAAGTAGTGCCCAGACAGGGATCAAAACCCGATTGTGCTAGGAACTGTGCAAACACACAGGAAACAACAACAATAAAAGCCAGTTCCACCCCCAAGACTTTAACTTTAGGGTTAATGACTAGCCTCAACAGGCAGTTGGATCTAGAGGTGGTGAAAATTCTTCAAATTTTTACAAATATTCATTGAAGCTCCAAATTTGGATGAAAAGAAAACAGAAAATATTTTTATATTGACATTTCTGTGAATTTTACCTTCCCTACCCATTTTTTTTTCAGCCCAATAGAGTTGCTTGAAATTTTTGGCCCATCAGAGTTTTGATGAAAGAAGTTGAAAAAATGTCGGATTCAGTAGGACTCTGCCTCTGACTTAGTGCAGAATCAATGCTCTAGCATGGCTCAAATGGCTTCTTATTTATTTATTGTTTTACATTGAAGCCATTACTGTGTTCCAATGCCGCCATGCTGTATTGCTATAAATAAGGGGCCTAGAAGCCCCAACCAAAATTGGCACCTCATTGTACCATGCTGGATATACCTATAATAAAAGAGAGCCCCTGTCCCCAAAGACTTTGCAATCTAAATCGACATGACAGAAACTTAGACAAAGTGTGAGGGAACAGAAGCACAGAGGGTAAAACTTTCAAAAGTGCCTAATTGATTTAGCTGCTTAAGTCCCATTAATTTCCAATGAGATTTTGGCTCCTAAGTCACTTTGGAAAAAAATGTATCTTAGTGCCCTATATCACTTGAGCCCTTTTGGAAAATTTTGCCCGAAGTGAGTCAGGAACTGAATTCAAATCTCCTGAGTCTCAGTCAAATGCCTTAACCACAAATCCACCTTCCCTGCCTATGGTTGGCTTCGCTTTCTGTCCTAAACTATCACACAGTGTTGCATGACTTTCAATAAACATAAGTCAGATTTATGCAAAAGCATCGAGGAGAGAATGCCCTCATTTATCTGCAGGTCAAACTCATCTCAAATGATGTTTCATCTGAAATACATTTTCCATTGTTCAATGAGAAAAGAAAATCCACAGGCACCTACCTGCCCTGAAAAGCACATTTCAAGCCTCTCCTAGACTGACTGACGATCACTCTGTCCCAAAGTTTGTTGTTGCAGATGTTTTCAATTTCTCACCACTTTGTCATAATTGTTATGATAAGCATTTCTGCCAAAATGGTGGTAGTAACTCAATTTTTCTGAGGAAAATTAACAAAAAAATGTTCACGGCTCATGCAACCTGGTTATTAAGCTGTAGCAGGAATTGACTGCAGCTGTGAAATAAGATATAATTAAAGTCTGGGGCCCTTCACCAGATACCAGGTTTTGAAAATCTGCTATGCTGCAGATACATGAATTATTGTGGCCAGGCAGCACAATCTGTCAATTGGGAACATTTCCAATGGTGTGTTTTGCACAGGGTGTCGGTGTGCACATACCACTGGGATGTATATATTGGTTTGCACTTATGTAGGGCCAGGCATTGGAGCAACTCTTATTTGCGCCAGCTGAGGATCTGGCCAATAATGTGTCTCCTTCAATGTCTGAGGAGATGTAAAGGAGGTTTTACTCTACATGTGTTTTCCAGAGGAGTAAAATGAAGTGCACAGAGGGGCCAGTCATGGGGGTGGGGTCACGCACTGAATTGGTGCCACAGCTCGCAAGAGAAGAACCCAAGAGTCCAGAGTGCCATGTGCTAGATGCTAGACTAAGCTGCTGTAAGCAAATATGAACAGTAAGGTGTAACACCCCTTCAGGGGTTCTAAAGGCATCCTGCTGCCCACATTTAGCAATGCCCCTTTGGTGACAGGGCCCGGGGGAAGGGGGGGGGGTTGTTGGATGGGATTGAACCTGGGATCTCTGGGTCTAAAAGCAGAAGCTTCCACCATCTGAAAAGCCTCTCTCCCAGGCAGCAGCAGACCTGTCTATCTCATAGACTCATAGACTTTAAGGTCAGAAGGGACCATTATGGTCATCTAGTCTGACCTCCCGCATGATGTAGGCCACAAAAGCTGACCCACCCAATTTCCCTTATCTCAGCTGTTGAAGTCTCCAGATCGTGATTTAAAGACTTCAAGTCGCAGAGAATCCTCCAGCTTGTGACCCCTGCTCTATGCTGCGGAGGAAGGCAAAAAACCTCCAGGGCCTCTGCCGATCTACCCTGGAGGAAAATTCCTTCCCGACCCCAAATATGGTGATCAGTAGAACCCCAAGCATACAGGCAAGATTCTCCAGCCGGACCCACATTTTACCAGCGATGGCATGTTATTGCCTAATTGACTAAAATCACGTTATCCCATCAAACCATTCCCTCCATAAACTTATCTAGCCTAATCTTGAAGCCAGAGAGGTCTTTCGCCCCCACCGTTTCCCTCGGAAGGCTGTTCCAAAATTTCACCCCTCTGACGGTTAGAAACCTTCGTCTAATTTCAAGCCTAAACTTCCCCACGGCCAGTTTATATCCATTTGTTCTCGTGTCCACATTAGTACTGAGCTGAAATAATTCCTCTCCCTTCCTGGTATTTATCCCTTTGATATATTTAAAGAGAGCAATCATATCCCCCCTCAGCCTTCTTTTGGTTAGGCTAAACAAACCGAGCTCCTCGAGTCTCCTTTCATAGGAAAGGTTTTCCATTCCTCGGATCATCCTAGTGGCCCTTCTCTGTACCCGTTCCAGTTTGAGTTCATCCTTTTTAAACATGGGAGACCAGAACTGCACGCAGTACTCCAAATGAGGTCTCACCAGCGCCTTGTATAACGGAAGCAGCACCTCCTTGTCCCTACTAGAAATACCTCGCCTAATGCATCCCAAGATCGCATTAGCTTTTTTCACAGCCACGTCACATTGCCGGCTCATAGTCATCCTACGATCAACCAGGACTCCGAGGTCCTTCTCTATAAGTAGGCTGGAGGGGGACAAAGCACTACATTGTATTAGTATGGGTTACACACAGAAACCAAGCCTGAGTCACATGTACCCAGAGATGATGATGATGATGATAATGAGGGCTTCTCTGTGTGCACAACATATTAGGCTCACTCTAAGGGTGGGCTGCTACATGCTCTGTTTGCCAGGGCTCTTATCTGTTTGAAGGATCTCTCACACTTCACATCGTGTTTCCATTAATCTTACTGTAGATATTACAAACCGCCCCTCTGCTCTGAGCTTCTGCTCAAGATCCAGCCACCCTGTGCCCTCAGTTCACACGGCATCCCCAGGCACGTTATCCACACCAAACAGCCTCCTGCCGCTGCCCGTGTCGTCCACCATCACTCTGGAAATCTCAGGCTCTCAGCATGATGTAGGTTGCTCTCCTTGCCCCCCAGCCCGCCCAGCAAGGTTGCCTAGCGCTGGCAGAGTGTTCCAGGCAGATTCTACCTAGTGGAGGGGCAGGAAGGGAACCTCTGGCCTCCTGTAGAGCCAGGAGAAGGGGGACTTGGTCTTCCACCAATGAGGAGGGTGTTGTGTGTGCCCAGGAACAAACCAGCCGAAGATCAGGTCCCACTGAGGCTGTTAGAATCTAGAGCTGTAAAGGCCCCAGTTGGGCCGTTCTACCATCCTGCCCTGGTGCAGTTTCTAGTTGCGAGTGTTACACCCGTAATCACAAGACTCCGTTTTCCAAAGAGAACATTGTTTATTCTGGAAAGTCTAACCCTCTGCTTTAGGAGCTTCTCACAGGCAGAGATCTCCTCAGTGCCTAGCTAGAGGCCAGCAGAACTTACTCAGCAAACTGTAGCCCCGGTAGTAACTCTCATGCACTGGGCTCTCACCCTGTTCTCAACGGGGCAGCTCCCATTGCTCTTATTAGGTAACGTATATATTTTCATTAATGGGGATATACAACACAATATTCACAATTGTTACTAAATGCACTTGACTGTGCTGTTATTTGGGCAGCTTAGCAGTGGCGAGGTTGCTTGACTTTGACTTGGTTCATTTGCATGCAAGGGAATCCTGCCCCCAGAGCGGCAGGAGTCTAGCGAGAGCCAGGAAAGCGTGGAGAGTTTACGCCAGCCAGGGGAGGAGGGTCTGCGGGAGGATGTGTAACCTTGCATCTGACCATCACTTCTCTTTGCAGTGCCTGCAATTCATTCTCACTTATGTGTCACAGCTCCAGGACCTTTCAGGTCACGGCTTGTTCTCTGCAGCAAGCAAACAGGCTGAGACTGTATCTGTGACACTCGGATTTAGTAAAGAAATATTTAACCACGCGCTGCTGTGACCCTTTCACAAAGGCAGGGATCCTCCTGACAGCTGGAAAGGCCCAGACTGGTCAAGAGGCAATTTTCTGATTAAACAGGTTTGCATGATGTTTGGCAAGGTCTTGTGTATTCATTTAATCTGCTGACATTCTCTGAGCAGAAGTGGACTGGGGAGGCAGAGAGAGAGGGTGAAGGCTACAGAAGCCTGGCTGTGTCCAGTTTGACAGCAACTGTATCTTCCAGGTCTAACCTTATTCATGTTTATATTGCTTAAGCTTCAAAGAATCAAGCAGGGCCATCAACTAGTGAATTAGACATGGAAATTGGCTTTGGCAATTTTGGTCTAGAAGACTCAGCATGGGACAGGGAGTCAAGATGCCTGGGCTCTCTTCCAAGCTCTGCCACTGACTCCCCCTGTGATCTTGGGTAAGTCATTTAATCTCTCTGTGCCTAAATTCCCCCCTCTAAAACAGGGATTAACACTGCTCTTTGGCAAGGGGGTGCTGTGAAGTCTTTTAATGTTTAATGCTCAGACACCCCATTATCTCCAAGGCAGCACTGCCTCATGGATAGAGCACTGCCCTGAGACTCAGGAGACCTAGTTTCTATTCCTGACCCTGCTGTGGCAGGTCCGGCAAGTTGCTGTGCCTCAGTGTCCCCATCTGTTAAATGGGGATAAGGATACTGACCTCCTTTGTGAAGACTTTGAGAGTCTAATGTTCTGTGTTTGTATAGCACCTAGCATAATAGGTTCTTGCGGCTCCTACGTGCTGCTGCTGTACAAATAACAAGGATGAAAAGTGTAATATGAAAGCCTGATATTCCTGTTACAGAAGTGGGCAGGTAGATCCTAAGAAGGGATAAAGTATAATTTGGAAAGTGCTTTGAGATCCTTGAATAAAATGCAAATTACCACCGACTTATCCATCCCTTTCTGCTGGCTCCGGCACTTGCCACAACCTGACAAACGAGGTCAGACAGACACGGCACAAGAGAAGGAGCTGTCGTTTGCTTGTGTTTGGGGTGGGCGGAATATCATGTCCCCAGGATACTCTTGCAAACCATGACGAACGTACCATGACTGCATTGCATGTGTCTGTGCGGTGGAGTGTACATGTGTACGGGGGTGTAGCCTGTGTTTTTTCACCAGCTCCAAATATAAACTCTAATGGGGACGCCTGAGTGACAACACACGTCCAAAGGCGCTAAGTACAGTAATTTGTTGTAATGACTCAAATTTAAAACAATAACCTGGAGGCATAACGGCACCAGCCAAGAATACCTACTGTATGCAACAGGGTCATTAATGGGAAACAAAGGCCTTGATTCAGTAGCAATGTGATTGCACTCTAGATGGAGACTGTGGAGTGCTAAGTTTCCTATCAGGCATAATTTGGACCACTTTCCCCCTTCCCTGCAGAGAGCTGTTCAGCTGATGGAGACACTTTATTGCCTTTATTGCTGCACTCTTCTCATGACTGGAAGTAAATTTCTTGGGCCTCTCGCGCTGTGATAAGGCCTGTGCTGCAAAGCTGAGAGCTAAATGAAAAGAAAAATAAATGAGCAGCCGCAAATAATGGGACTATAGAGCCGAGGCAGTCAATGGAGTTACTGCTGCTTCCGTGAAAGGGACTAGTCTGTTTTTTTTTCTCCTCCCCAAAAACAAAAGGAGAGGGAAGGAAGGGCCCAGGGAGTCAAGAATCCTCAGTTTAATCCCTAGATCAGCCACAGGCATGGCCCCTTTATTGTGCCTCGGTTTCCCCCATTTGTATAAGGAGGATAATTATACTGACTGACTGACTTTATAGGGGGAAGGGGATGGCCGTGAGGTGGAATTAATTGTTTGTAAAGCACTTTGAGAGGCTCACAAGGGAGGGGTTAGAGAAGGGAAAAGTGTAACAATGCTTAGGATTATTATTGGAAAACAAAGACTAAGGAGTAAAGCACAGTTTGCATTCCCAGCAGCAGTGCTTCCTGCTCTGCGCTTCCATGGCCAGGGGAGTGATGCTTAACATTGGTCAGACTTTTCATACTGGGCATCGCATCTTGATACATTGGGAAGGCATCCAGGAGACATTCACACATCGCCTGGCCCCTCCCATTCACCATTGCTCTGCCCCTATTCCTTTGCCCAGAGCAATCAAATAATGTCTCTGTGACAACTACTGCAATTGCATGTGCAAAAATCATATTAGGGATGTATTAGCTTCCTTTAATGTAATTTAACCACTGGAAAGGAGGGGGAACCAGCACTATGTGGCCAGCCAGCTTTCTGCACACCCCCAGCAAGCGCTGTGCAGACCACAGTACTAAGTAATTAAGGGGTGTGAGGGTTTTTTTTGGCTTGGAATGGGTCCTGCAGAGCCATTCAGCTCTGCTTATATATTGGCCAGAAGGGAAGATTGCAGAGCCACGTTGGCCTTTCCCGTCCCCATGCTGCATCGGAAGGATCCTCGGGCTGTCGGGAGGGGGTGTGGGTGTGGGGGCTGGAGTGAGGCTGCTATGTTCCATTACGGTTTCCAAACACCCAGTTAATTCAGATTTCACCAGACAGCTATTTGTTTGTTAAATTAAAACCAGCTGGTTATTGAAAGAAACATATTTATTGGGAATTAGCAGCCATGTGCTAGATGGATATTTACTACCTAGTTGTCAGAGCCCAGTGAATCTGTGTTTAATAATCATTTTTTTCTTTCAATTAACATAGGAAAAATTGTCCCATTAATTCCAAATTAAATGCATGTTTGGAAAACTTTAATTCAGAACATCAGTGACGTCTCTATCGAATTATCTCTTCACTGGCTTTTGTGCTGTTGAAAGAGACCAGGCTAAAAGAAAGTGCTGGAGACAGATGGCTGATATCCTCTTACCAGAACAGCGCCCCCTTTGCCTACGTGTCCCTCCACCCTGACCCTGGCAGGTGCCCGATCCAAATTGGAGCCAATGGAAACATTCCCATGGCCGTCTCCGGGATTTGAATTTTGAAACAAACAAAAGGAAGTGCTTCTTCACACAAGGTACAGTCTACCTGTGGAACTCATTGCCAGGGGATGTTGTGAAGGATATTGTAATGGGGTTAAAAATAATTAGATACGTTCCTGGAGGATAGGTCCATCAATGGCTATTAGCCAAGATGGTCAGGGACGCAACCTCATGCTCTGGGTGTCCCTAGCCTCTGACAGGCAGAAGCTGGGAGTGGATGACAGGGGGATGGACCACTTGATAATTGCCCTGTTTTATTCATTCCCTCTGAAGTTTCTGGCACTGGCCACAGTCGAAAGACAGGATACTGGACTAGATGGACCATTGGTCTGACCAGTATTGCCATTCTTATGAATTGTGTTGTAGGAATAGAGTGGGGAACTCTGTCCATTACTTCTATGCTGAAGGAAGCAATCAGCATTTCTGAAATATGGACTTCCGTCTAGTAGGAACTGGACTGAGACCTACCAGCACAGACTACTGACTAGGCATGAGGGGTACAATTCCTTCTAGTGCAGAGGGCCACCAGAGTGGGCTAGATCTTCAACTGGAAGTCAATGGAGTTAAGCTAATTTATGCTAGCTAAGGATCTGGGCCAAGGCCTATGACCACTTAAACTCTCCAGATAAGATTTAAATGGGACTTAGCTCTGGTGCTAGCTTCTCTGCTGAGGGGTGAGTTTCACTCCAGATGAGAATCAGTTCTCAATCATTACCAAACTGGGCTGGATTGAGACGTGAAAAGCTGGTTGTAGCCCCATTGTGAGTCCCCCAGTACCAACCAACCCGCCCCTACTCAACGTCTTTCTTGACCTTTCTAAAAGCCATGATGCTTTGCACCAGAACTCCAATCCCTAGCAGTTTGAATGCAGAAGCTTGGCTGCTGCTCTGTGTTATTTTGAGACTCATTGACAGGGCAAGTCAGGGTAACCCTGCCTCTCTGGCAATCACACTCTCTTTTTCTATCTTCTCAGCCTCGCTGCATTCGGCTTCATGCCACGTCTCACTATTACGTGCTCAGCATGTGCCTTGGAAACATTTGTGTTGGTAGTGTGTGATGTTGTGCAGTCTATATGGTTTTATAAAAATATGATAAGTGAATATAATGTAACTGGGATAAGCTTCATGCAAAAGGTCTCTTGTAAGGTATCATTACAAAGCTTATAATCTACTGAGTGTGATCATCTGATTTGTATAAATGTACCACTCTTGTATCTAAAACTAGAAATATAAAATATAACTCTGAGGGCCTATTGTAATTATGCAAAGTGTGGGCCATTAATGGTGGTTTGGAATCTTGATGACTCCCATTAACCAGGACCATTGTCTGCAGATGGCTCTGTTTTACCTGTGAGTCTTCCTGTATATGTGTGTGCTGGCAAGTGGGTAATGAAGTCGTGCAGTGACATGTGATCATGTCACCTGAACTGGAATCCATCTTTAACCTGGTGCTTTTCCAGTGGTGGTGGTAGTGGTGGTGGGGTTTGGAAACCCAGAGGGACAAAGGGTTCCCGCCTTATGCAAAAGATATATAAAGGGGTGGAACAGAACAAAGGGGGAGAGAGGAGCCATCATGAAGAATCTCCTAGCTACTTCCTGAGCTGGAACAAGAGCTGTACCAGGGGAAAGAATTGTGCCCAGGCCTGGATGGTGTCCAGTCTGAGGAAAAAAACTTACTAAAGCATCTCTGAGGGTGAGATTATCTGTATTCAGTTTGATTAGACATAGATTTGCGCATTTTATTTTATTTTGCTTGGTGACTGATTTTGTTCTGTTACTACTTGGAACCACTTAAATCCTACTTTCTGTATTTAATAAAATCACTTTTTACTTATTAATTAACTCAGAGTATGTATTAATACCTGGGGGAGCAAACAACTGTGCATATCTCTCTATCAGTGTTATAGAGGGCGAACAATTTATGAATTTACCCTGTATAAGCTTTATACAGGGTAAAACGGATTTATCTGGGTTTAGACCCCATTGGGAGTTGGGCAGCTGAGTGCTAAAGACAAGCACACTTCTGTGAGCTGTTTTCAGGTAAACCTGCAGCTTTGGGGCAAGTAATTCAGACCCTGGGTCTTTGTTGGAGCAGACGTGTGTGTCTGGCTCAGCAAGACAGGGTGCTGGAGTCCTGAGCTGGCAGGGAAAACAAGAACAGAGGTAGTCTTGGCACATTAGGTGGCAGCTCCCAAGGGGGTTTCTGTGATCCAACCCGTCACATAGTGAATGCTCTGAGGGTTAATTACCATCCAAAACTTCAGAAAGGACCACTGCACAGGGCACCGAATGCTGTGTGGAAAGCAGCGATTCCTCTCCTCTTTCACCTTGCCACGTGGTCGGAACATGTGCCAGTTTCTAATGCTTTGGTGCAACTGCTCTCACTCGTGTCTTGCAGCCACAGAGCGAGGGACAGGGCCGGCTCCAGGCACCAGCATTTCAAGCAGGTGCTTGGGGCGGCAATCTTCAAGGGGTGGCACTCCGTGAGTTTTTGCCGCCCCAAGCAGCGAGCCGAATTGCCGCCGCAGACGGCGGGGGCAGTCCGTGTGCCATTAGGGCGGCACACGTGTTTCCATGGCAGCGGCAATTTGGTGGCAACTTCTATGTTCAGCTGCCCGCGGCGGCAATTCGGCGGCTTCTGTCTTCCGGCTGAAGACAGAAGCCGCCGCCGAATTGCCGCCGCCGCGGAAATGCGCGTGCCGCCCTAACGGCACAGGGACTGCCCCCGCCGTCCAGGGCGGCAATTCGGCACGCTGCTTGGGGCGGCAAAGACAGTAGAACCAACCCTGGCGAGGGAGAAATGCAACCTTCTCATGCTAAGCAACCCTTGGTAATAGGGTTGGTAGTCTGTCCTCCCTAGATGGAACAGGAGAAAGTCCTTTCAGCTGCTCTGCCTACTTCCCTGTGAATGATCCCAGAACAATAGGTTCAACTATTCTGATGGTTGGAACTAAATGTTAGTAATTGGGTCTTCCTGGAATAAACAAAGGAAGACATGAATCATTTAGAGAAAGCTGAATGGGGGAACAGATAGGAAAAAATACCCTCTTGCATTGTGTGTTTTCTTTCCTCTTGATCTCCTGGTCTGTTAAAACATTTATTCTCTACCACAAGTGGTTTCTTCAGGCACACTCCAAAGGAGATGAGGTTTTGTTTGTTCATCTGAAAGAGCTTAGGTGCACAGTGAGTCATGCAGGCAGCAGCTTTTTCTGGTCTAATGTCCCAGGTTATCTTCGCCTTGTGTTAGGTGGTGGTTTTGCAAATGCACGAGTGCCAACAAGGTGTCAGGGAGAAGGGTGCACGGCATGAAGATTCTCTTTTTTCAGATGTGTAGAAAGAGCAGGGGGTACTGGGATAGTTGTACAATTCTTTCCAATAATCACCCTTCCAAGAACAGGCAGGTCAGTACCCTCAGACAGGCTCTTTGTTAGTTGCTCTACCCAGTCCCTGCCAAGGCCAGCTAACTCCACAGTCTCCTCTGCCGGTTCCATTCTGGAAATCCTTAAAGGGAAAGTCTGTCTCTCACCTGATTATCTGGAGCATCATTGTTCCATGGCTGCTAACCCTTCATTGAGTTGTCATCCTGCTCCTTCCTTGCAGAAGAATGAGGGGTGTGCACGTTAATCAGGACATTTGCCTCCTGAGGTCAACCTTGAGGAGAGCTCTAAGGAGAGACAAGAACAGCAGGGGCAGTCAGGTCAGAACTGAGGCACATTGGTAGGGGGCACCAAGGATTGGAATGTCAAAGTTAATGGTGGTGTATTGACCAAGATGGGGTGTGTGTGTGTGGGAGAGAGAGACAGAGAGGTGTGGGTGGGTGGGGGCGTATGTGGGTGAGAGAGAGAGAGAGGTGGTGGGGTGGGGACTGGAGTATCAGTGGTGAAGATCATGATTAAAGTGCATTCGTTGAGCTGCATGGGGAGATTTGCACATTGCCTACCCAATCTATCCTGGGTTCTAAGTTTCTTGTCTTTGCCCCTCACTTTCACAGGTACTAATCCTGAATCCTTAAATTTCTCTCCATCCCTTTTTGGCTGCCCTGAACAATTGCATGAAGAAATCTTGATCCAGACAGACCAGGTCCAATCCTTCAGGCTGGTCTGATCTTTACAAGAGAGTTGCATCAGCTGTAGTTAATTTGATGTAGTTAACCTGAGGCAGCACATCTGCCCGCAGCACTAGAACAAATGGAAAATTTTCCAGTGTAACTTTTTTTCAACAGGAAATGGTCTTCAAATAAATGCAAATTTTCATAGACAAAATTTCCATTTTAGTCAAAAAAAATTTCAATGTTTAGTTTCATCAGATTTTTTTCAGGGACTTAAAAAAAAAATGTTCTGACCAGGTCTACTCAGCACTCAAGTTGGACGATTTGTGGCTTGGCTTTGCCTTGCCTCTACATCAGCACTGCACTCAGCTGAGTTGGCAGCAATGTCATTTGGGTTTGTATGCCAGAATTCCCAGCACTGATCCAAGTACCAGTGCATTATGGATGATTGCCAATGGCTTTCTCAGAGACCTAGTGGGAATTGTAGCCATTGGTGTCACTGCATCCATGTGTGGACACTCTTATTCTGGATTAAGGGGATTAAATTGAATGCTCGTGTAGTAGTTTTGGGCCGAGGTTCGGCCATCAGCGGGGCTGTGGGGTATCCCACCACCTTGCTCTGGTCCGGTGGCAGTCTGGGACCGCAGACCCACAGTTAAGGGCACAGGCCCGTAAGCAGGGGCTGAGCCAAGAGGTCCGAACGCAGGCCCTTAAGCAAGGGCTGAGGCAAAGTCTATAGCAGCCCAGGCCCTAAATCAGGGCTGGGCAGTAATCAAATAGTCAATCAGAGGCCCAGGCCCTTAAGTCGGGGTTGGGTCAGTAGCAAATAGTCAATCAGAGGCCCAGGCCCTTAAGCAGGGGCTGGGTCAGTAGCAGGTCCCAGCCTCTCTAGGCCAGGGGAAAAGGGGGAGTCTGCCACGCAAGGGGTGGGTGGCAGGGGGGACGCAGGCCCTCCCACTCCACTGCGTCCCAGCCCGGGGCCCTAGCAGCGGCAGAAGGCCCGCTGTGTAGTCAGTGGGGATCCTGGCCGCAACACACTGACATCGGCTCTGGCAGTGCTGCAGCCAGACTGGGGTCGGCTGCCCCCGGGCTACTTCCACACTCCCCCTCGTATGGTACCTGGGCCGTCCTAGTGTCCTCGGTGCTCTCCAACAGCATCGGTTCCTCTGGGTAGGTAGCGCAGGGTAGGCTCGGCTCCTCCTCAGGATAGCTGGCACGGGGCAGGCTCGGCTCCTCCTCGGGGTAGCTGGCACGGGGCAGGCTTGGCCAGTCGTCCTCAGGGTAGATGGCACGGGGCAGGTTCGGCTCCTCCTCAGGGTAGCTGGCACGCGGCAGGCTTGGCCAGTCCTCCTCAGGGTACCGGGTGAGAGGTAGGCTCAGCAGGCCTGGTAGGTCAGCAGGCCAGTCGCGGCCTGCGGCTGTCTCCCAAGCGGGAGCTCGGCCACAGACGTCTGCTCTCCCTGCCGGCGTGTGCTCCACTGAGCTCTGCTGGTGAACTTTTATACTTCCGGGTCGGCGCCGTGACCTCTGAGAGGCGGGCGCCGGACCCGGTGGCTCCGCCCACGTTGGTATCGGGGAGGTTCGGCCGTCAGCGGGGCTGTGGGGTATCCCACCGCCTCGCTACAGCTGGCTATAGTCAAGATGCTCCTTTTCTGAAACAGTAGCACTCTGAGATAGTACTTCAGACATGATCTTTCTCAGGAACAGCGGCAACAGGTGGTGCAGGACTATATTTTGGGTCAATGGCACATTTACTGGCAGATTGACAACTCAGATCTGTGTCCCCTAGTCTCTCCAAATCAGCTCTTGCATATCCCTCTCGACAACCATCTGAACCTAAAGATCCTTCTTTGGTACAACAGGATACATTGTGGTCACGGGTGGGTAAATTCACATCTTTATCATTGGGGTTTTTTGATCTCCCCAGCCTGTCCCCGAGGAGCTCAGGAACAAACAGCGGGCCCTGTTTGGTTACAGCCTGCCCTCCTTGTCATCTTGATGGTGGATGGCTGTGCTTGACATCTCTGGATGCTGCTGCCATGAAAGAGTGGCTACATCACTTACCTAACATCTAATTCATTGTTCGTGCCAACAGAAGCCATATGCTAGAAGAAGCAACTAAACTGAAACAAGTTACTTTTATTCCAGAATAAGAGCATCCATATCTGGAGTTATTCCGGAATAGCTATTGCACTTGAAATGCACAACTCATCTTAATCTGAGTTAATTTTCAAGTCTATGCAAGATCTTTAATCTGCACAGGGAGCTATGGGGAGATCAGATCTTTCTGCCTGAACATCTCTGCTCTTAGAAACAAAAAAACCCCACTCCTGTTCTGAGCCAGGCTGCCATAAATAAATCTCTCGCTAATGTCGGCAAGCGTGGGCCCGGAGCCAGAGCTGTGATCTGCTGCTCATCAATAAATCCTTGAGGTTCTGTCTCCCACAGAAGCCTGGCTTTGTTCTGATGGTGCTGGTTTCTACCTGAGGCTGCCCTTTCGTGAGTAATTTCTTTTAACCCCGAGGATCACAGCTGTGTGCAATGAAAAGGTTTCTAGTGGGTGGAGGCTGGGAAATGCAAAGTGTAAAAAACACCCCAGAAAGGTAGAGGGAAAAGGAAAAGGTTGGACAGTCAGAGCTTCAGGGCCAGGATACCAGCTGGTGTAAATCCATGTAGCTCCATTGGAATCAACAGAGTCAGATCATCAGCTGGTGTAAATCATCCCTTGTTCCACTAAAGTCAATGCACCTTTGCTGACTGATATCAGCTGAGGATATGGCCCATAGATTTTATGTTCAGAAGAGATCATTTTGATTAGCTTCTTGCATAACACAGACCATTGCATTTCACCCAGGGGTTCCTGCACCAAGCTCAGTATCCTGTGGGTGAATTAGAATGTATCTTTTAGAGAAATATCCAGCCTTGATGTACAGACTTTGGGCCAGATTCTGGTCCCCACTCTGGCAGTGTATTGGACTGTAACGGAACCACAACAGCCTCAGAGAAAATTCCTCCGGCACACGAGCAATGCTGGTTTACGCAACTTGTCCCCTTCCCTGTCCTCAAGGCCTCAGCCATAGGGGTCCGCTGCGGATCTGACGGGGTGTCCTGGTGCAAGATGGGGAGTGGCCAGAGCATTTTGCACTATGGGTATCTTGAGCTGCAGAGCAGCCTCTTCATAGCTGTTGGGTGGCTGCTATAAGCGAAAGCAACTCTGGGTCAGTAATGAAACAATATACCTCATAAGCAGGGGCAGCTCCAGGCACCAGCGCAGCAAGCGCGTGCCAGGGGAGGCAAGCCACGGGGGGCGGCCTGCCGGTTGCCGTGAGGGTGGCAGTCAGGCTGCCTTCGGCGGCGTGCCTGCGGGAGGTCCACTGGTCCCGCGGTTTCGGCGGCAATTCGGCGGCGGGTACGCCGAAGACATGGGACCGGCGGACCTCCCGCAGGCATGCCACCGAATCCACGTTACCAGCGGACCGCCCGCAGGCACGCCGCCAAAGGCTGCCTGACTGCCATGCTTGGGGCAGCAAAATACATAGAGCCGCCCCTGCTCATAAGTGGGATAGAAGGATGGTCTCAGGAGGCCTGGCTTCAATTCCTAGATCTGGTAGATGCCCTGTGTGACCTGGGGCAAATAACTTAATTTCTCTGTGCCTCAGTTCCCCATCTGTAAAGTGATCTACTAATTATCTTCCCTGAAACTTCTTTTTTTCATGCTCTCTGGTACGTATCCAGCTTCTTAATGAGCTGAATGGATTAATCGAAAGGCTCTCTGGCTCTTCTCAGTAACTCTGCATCAGGAAGGTGTTCGCATATTATGGCGGGGGCGGGGGGGTGGTTCCTGGGTGCTAATTCTGGCATGCAGATTTTTAAATGTTTATTACTGTCTTTAATTTCTCCCCCTTGGAGAAGTCTGTAAACAGATCTTCCTAGGCCAACCATCCAAGAACGTAAGGCCAAAGGTTTGCATTTAAAGTCAGGTCCTTAACTAGAAGGCAACACATAAGAGCATAAGAATGGCTCTTCTGGGTCAGACCAAAGGTCCATCTAGCTCAGTATCCTGTCTTCCGACAGTGGCCAATGCCAGGTGCCCCCGAGGGAATGAACAGAACAGGCAATCATCAAGTGATCCATCCCCTGTCGCTCATTCCCAACTTCTGGCAAACTGAGACTAGGGACACCATTCCTACCCATCCTGGCTAATAGCCATTGATGGACCTATCCTCCATGAATTTATCTAGTTCTTTTTTGAACACCTGTTATGGTCTTGGCCTTCACAACATCCTCTAGCAAGGAGTTCCACAGGTTGACTGTGCGTTGTGTGAAGAAATACTTCCTTTTATTTGTTTTAAACCTGCTGCCTATTAACACAGCAGGAAGATACTTATATAACTAACAACTAATGAAAATTACAGAGGGGTGTGTGTGTGAGAGAGATAAAGAGGCGTAATTGAGGGGAAGTCTGTTGAGAGGAGTGGAGAGAAGAAAACTCACACAGGTTGGAGTGATGCAGAGATTGCTTTTCACTTTATTTTTTTATAAAGGGTTCTGTTGTTATGAATAGTATCACCAAGAGGCTGCGGTCAAGGATCAGGTCCCCATTATACTAGGCCCTGTACACACACGTATGGGAAATCTAGTTCCTGTTCCCAAAGAGCTTCCAGTCCATGTGTATAATGAGAGATCACATTCCTCATCCACACACAAGAGGGGCAAACTTACCTGCAAAATTCCTGGGGCCAATCATTCCATTAAAGCCCGTTGACTTCATTCGGGTTTGAAGTTGTAACTGAGAGGGCAGAATTTGCTTCTCTTGTAAATCCATCCTATTCTGGGCTGGGCTAGGAGCAGCAATGCTATGGAAGTGGCAGGGACCAGGGCACCCAAATCACATGAAGTCCAAGGGGAAAGACCGGATGGACCCTGCGGATTTAAGACCAAACACTGGGACTTCCACTGGCCCATGCACAAATGCCTGTCTCCTTTCTAATGCTGGCAGCGTAGCTAGTTCCTTGCCATGCTGTCACTGGCATCTGGAGCAATAAGCAAGTGGCCTGATTTTTCAGAAGTGTTGCTCAAGCTCTCATGGGACCATCGGCCATGATCCAAAGGCCACTGAAGCCAATGGAAAAATACTCTTTGGTTCCAATGAGGTTTGGATCAGGCTCATCAACACCAACAGGAGCGGTAGGAGCTCAGCAACTCTGAAAATGAGGCCATTGATTTAGGTGCCTAACTGTAGATTTTGGTGATTAATTTTAGGCTCCCAGGCATGAAAATGTCACCTTAAGTAATTTTCCAAAGGCCACTCACTGAGTCTTTCTCCTCATTCCCAGTCCTATGCCCTCTCCATTCAGCTAGGCTGCTTCAGCTAGAGCAAATCCTACTTCCAATGGAGTCACGCTGAATTACATGGGTGGTATCTTTCCAGAAGGACATCTAGCACTGATCATGTCGACTTGCAGCTCTTTAATGAAGGCAGGTAAAACAGCTAGGGTTGGACTAGGTGATGGTTTCCCAATGAGGAATGATGAAATCCCAGAGGCCCCTGGTCCAGCATCCCCCAGCTACAGAAAGCTTGTCAGAATGGGCTAATGGCATGGTTTTAGTTCTCAAAGTTTATCTGAGTCTGGATCGACCTAAGGCAGCCTGGATGATTAGACTTGGGGCCCGATGCATCTCATTTCAAACCTCAACTGCTCCAGGAGGACACTTCAATATCATGCGTGGGATTCTAGGGATGATACTGTAAATAATAACAACCAGTGGCACTTGTATTGATCAATAAGTGTTTCAGTGAGCTGTCAAACATGAGGTATTGGTGCATGCACGCTCCATGGTTAGGTTGTCGATTAGAAGAACAGCCACTAGGTGGCATTGCTAAACAATTAAGGAGAAACACGCGGATCTATCAAGGATCTGTTATCTCTGTGATCATCCTTAAACATCTGAGCATGTTCCTCTGTTCTTTGGGGTTTTGCGATATGGTTTAACTTGTTAAGAAAGGCTTTCTGTGCTAGGTGAGAAAGACACAACATATGAGCATAGGAAATGCCATTGTGGATCAGACCAGTGGTCCAGGTAAATCAGTAGCCTGACGTTGGCCAGTACCAGCTGCTTAAGAGGAAGGTGCAAGACCCCCGTAATGGGCAGATATGCATGTACTGTCCATAGGGTCAGTTTCTTCTT
The DNA here is from genome assembly GCF_002925995.2 of Terrapene triunguis. NCBI lineage: Eukaryota > Metazoa > Chordata > Testudines > Emydidae > Terrapene > Terrapene triunguis. The sequence continues at coordinate 10,157,239 of NW_020664404.1, read as the reverse complement.
CACCACACGTAGTTAGTTGTTTTATACCGCATAGCATAGGGTTTATATCCTTTATAAAAGAAATGGATCCTATCTAATACAGTTATATGTGGTTATATAAATGTCAGACCTCGATAAATCCTTATCTGCAGGCTAATTACGGGCTGTGTTTAATAAAAAAAAAAAAAAGGCATTTTCTTTTAGCAGCTTTAAATTTCCGTTTCATTTCATGCGGCTTTGTTCCTGCTCTATGAAGCAGGGCAAGCGGCAGTGCCCAATCTGCATTCTCCATATCATTCACTCTTCCATGGCATCTGTCATGTCCCTCTTATTCATCTCCTCTCAAAATTAAACAGTCCCAATATTTTCCCTCTCTCGTCATAGGGAAGTCTCTTAATCTTTCCCTTTACTCTCTGGCAGCACCGCAGACCCACTGATCCTCTTCCAGTCTTGTTTCTTGTTATTTTTATGTCTTTGGCTACTGGTTAAGAATTCCCCTTAGTCCTCCTATTTTTACCTGCCCTAGTTTATGCTCCTTGCTATTGGCTTCACTGGGGATGGAGGGTTGGACTAGATGACCTCTGCAGGTCACTTCCAGCCCTACGTTTCTATGACTATGATTCCTGCAGGTACCTTTGCTATTTATTTAGCCAGACTGCATTTTCCCCTCCAGCCTTCTTCCTGTCTATGGGGGTGCATCTGCCTTCTGTGACTGCTTAAATAGCCTCCATGCTGAGATGAAGGATTATAATTACATTGCGAAGCTTGATATCCTAAAAGTCAGCGAGGATGTGGGTGTATTTCCCTGGGCCTGCAGCCAGACCACCTTGTGCTGTGGTGCTGGCAAGGTCCACAGTCTTAGCAGGGTTTGGCTGGGTCATTGCTAGGGCCCTACCAAGTTCACGGCCATGAAAAACACGTCACGGACCATGAAATCTGGTCTCCCGCCCATGAAATCTGGTCTTTTCTATGCTCATACCCTATACTATACAGATTTCATGGGGGAGACCAGTGTTTCTCAAACTGGGGGTCCTGAGCCAAAAGGGAGTTCCAGGGGAGTCCCAAGGTTATTTTGGGGGGGGGTGCATGGTATTTTCACCCTTACTTCTGCACTGCCTTCAGAGCTGGGTGGCAGAGAGCGGCAGCTGTTGGCAGGGTGCCCAGCTCTGAAGGCAGCGCCCCACCAGCAGCAGCACAGAAGTAAAAGGGTAATACCATACCATGCCATCTTTACTTCTGCGCTGCTGCTGGTGGCAGGACTGCCTTCAGAGCCAGGCTCCCGGCCAGCAGCTGCCACTCTCCGGCCACTCAGCTCTGAAGGCACTGCCGCCGTCGGTAGCAGCGCAGAAGTATGTGTAGCAGTACTGCAACCCCCCTACAATAACCTTGTGACCCCCCCCCCCAAACTCCTTTTCGGGTCAGGACCCCTACAATTACAACACTGTGAAATTTCAGATTTAAATTGCTGAAATCATGAAATTTATGATTTTTAAAATCCTATGACCATGAAATTGACCAAAATGGACTGTGAATTTAGTAGGGCCCTAGTTATTACTTAGATGGGAGATCTGCTCAGATACCACAGTGTTGGATAAGTGGTCAGACCCAAAATAGAACAGAATGGACTCCAGCTGCTGGAGGAAATTGTGTTGGTGATCCAGCAGTTGACACTCTCACCTTATTATTTATTTGTATTATCCTAACTCCAGAGGACCCAACCGATGTCAGGACATCTTTGTGCCTGGTGCTGGACACACCTGGTAAGAGGCAGTCCCTTTCCAAAGATCTTACAGTCTAAATAGACCAAACGTGAGAGGAAAGAAGTATTATCCCATTTTGCAGACAGAGATCCAAGGTGTGGAGTGAATAAGTGACCTACTTAAGGCAGTCAGTGGCAGAGTCAGGAATGAAATCCAGATCTCCTGAAGCCCTGTCCTGTGCCTTAAGCACAAGGCCATCCTCGCCCGAGGAATCATTGTGAAGCCCATCTTTCATCTCATACGCAAAAGCTGAGGAACTGAGCCTTGTAGTCAGTCATTAAAGATTCTGTGGCACTTTCTGCCAGAACAGGGGTGTCAATAATCCTAGTGTCACGACTCATTTCTAACTCACATTCCAAATTCCTCCGGCTGGTTCAAATGGATACAACATTCCTCTTTGCTCCCTGTACTTGTTAAAAAGCCCTTATTAAGGAGGAGGGCACAACCTATGATCCTAGGAAATGCCACCCTGGATCAGACCAGTGGTCCATGTAACCCAATCTCCTGGCAGTGGCCAGTGCCAGCTGCTTCAGAGGACAGTGCAAGATGGTGCAGAGTCCCTGCACTTGGCTAGGCGGTTGCTGCATGCTGCCCCAGAGACGGCTGCTTTGCAGTGGTAGGTGCAGTGACTGCCTGGAAGCAGGTTGCGTAGCTGTTTGCAAAAGGAGGGAAGGTGCTTTATAAATCTCAGTTATCATTAATTAATTGCTAATAGGTACATATGATAAGTGTGTGGGCTTGACACCGACTACACAGACAGGGCTAGACTCATGCACTGCAAAACTGATTTGGGCCCTGAGCAGCCCAGTCGAGAACAGACATTTACATGAGTTGGAAGGTATTTAACAGATGATTTATGAGATGAAGGGATATAAAACTCGAAAGGTCCATGGGCAGCATGGAGGAGCAATGTTTCTGAAGAAAGGAGAACCTTAAGTGCTTGATTGGTTGAGATGGTTAGAGTGTAGCTGTGGGCAGCTGTCCCAATATAATAGTGTCAGCGTCTCACACCAAGATCTCTGCCCGAGGTGGCTTGATCAGGAATAGAGATAGGCACACATCTGGACAAGTATGGCTATTGGGAATAGGCTTCTCAACAATGACTACTATCTCTAGGACCCACATATCATTGCACCAGAAAAGAGTAATCAAATTAATAATGTTCATAGAAGGAGAGAGCTACAAAAAACCCTAATTTCCCTACTCGCTCCCTGTTTGCATTTGGATCAGTGGGTTAGAATAGGGTGCTAGGGGACAGGACTCCTGGGTTCTAATTTCTGCACTGGGAGGGGAATGGGGTCTAATGGGTTAAAGTAGGGTAGAATGGAAGTCAGGACTCCTGGATTCTAGTATAGCTCTGGTATGTGCCTGTAGGTAGTTAAAGCAGGGCACTTGAACAGAGCCCAGAAATTCTTGCATTCAAGCAATGAGAAGTAGTGTGGTCTAGTGGCTAGAACAGGGGTCTGGGAGTTGGGCCTCTGGGGATGTATTTCTAGCTCTGGGAAGTGGCTTGAACAAGGGACTATAAATCTGGGCTTTGAGTTCCATTCCTGGCTCTCCTACTAGTTCCCTGTGTGATGTCAGACAAGTGACTTTCCTCTTAGCATCTCAGTCTCCTTATTTGTAAAATAGAAACCACGTGATCAGTTCACCAGGACGTGAAGCGCTGAACTGAGCAGTGGGATTGGCTAGTGTGCACAGCATGCATTTCTTACAAAGGCCCAGGAGAGCCCAGCTGCAACTTCTTCACCGTGTGAAACCAAACCCATGCACCCTTCTTTCCCCCACACCCATTTGCAGCAGAAAACAGCCCTGGCACAGGGCAACTCCTGCTCTCTTCTCATCTGGTCAATGCCCTAAAATACTGTGAACTGCGGTTGTTATTGCTTGACTCCAATGGCCTTCTAACCCAAAATGTATTGCTAGATATTCCACTCACAACAGTATTTCCCTCATAAAATAATACTATAGCATTTTGCAGTAATTATCCACAGCCACCTTACACTTGTACAGGATAAGTATTTTTATTGGTATGACGGTAATGCCTGGGGGTGTGCCAGGTGCTGTACATACATGTAGTGAGAGATGCTGCCTTGCTGAGCTTACAATCTAAATAAAGACAGAGAAAAACGGGTGTGGGGGGTTAATAATGACTTACCCAAGGCTCTGAAACAGAGCCAGGATTAAGTCCTAGGTCTCCTGACTGCTAGGACAGTGCTTGCTCTATTAGACCATGCTGCTACCCCTACGTACTAGCTGGCTCCATGTAGTGTTCTGGAAGGATATTAGACCAGCGCTCTAGTAGTTTTTATACATAGCAGAGTTGTTCATGCCTTTAACTATTATTAACACACATGATGGTAGCAGGGACTGTGTCTTTAATAATACCTAGCTCCCATATGTGCTTTACAGAGGATGTCAGTATCATTATTCCCATTTTACAGATGGGGAAACTGAGGAAGTGACTTGTCCAAGGTCACCCAGCTGACGAGTGCAGAGCCAAGAACAGAATCCATGCCTCCCCTTGTACAAATCCATGTTATTACCTGTTTGTATAGCACCTAGCACGGGACGGTCCTGATCCTGACAGAGGGCTATAGGTGTTACTGCAATGCAAACAATGAATGATGATAATCATATGAATTATACATACAGATAGAGCCCAATTCGGCAAGCCTTCATCACACGAGGGCATCTTATGTTCCCATTGAAATGAATGGAAGTACCTGCATCAGAGATGTTTTGCAGGCTTGAGCCCATGTTTGCCTCAGAGGGCATCAAAATATTCCACTCTCATTGAAGCCTAACACAAGAGCTCTGTGACTTCCCCCTTTCACTGCAGTGTGGTTATTTCTGATACAGAATTTGAGAGATGTAAATACCAGAGTTCTGCGTCCAACTCCATGTCCTTTATCTGTCCTCCCACTAAGAACTTTCTCTCCCCGGCCCCACACTGTCCCCCCAAAATATATGTTTCCTTGGGGACCAGAAAACCTGATTGTGTTAGTGACTTTGGACGATGGACAAAAAAAACAGCATGTCGTGCAGGAGACTGTGCAGTGGTTTGCATTCCAATTACTCTCCTCTCCTGGCATACTTAGGAACAAAAAGCCTTAATCAAGGAGAACAATTATATTTGAGAAGAACAACAAATAGAGATCAATAAGGAGACTGTGCTGTCTGCTGGAGAAAATTTATGATCTCTTGGCTGGATTATGCGGGCCAGCCAAGAAATATAGTAATACAAAGCAGTCCTGTGGACTGGGATCAATCATGACATTTTATTACTCTTCTAAAGCCTGGTGAGAGTTCCCCCACTATTCCCCCAACCCAGTCTTATTGGAACCCAATCTCCAAAGGAAAATATTGCACTTGTTATCAAATTTTAAAGAAAAAAATTTACAGCACAAACTGATTGAAGGTCTCACTCTTAAAAGGGGTGAGGGGAGGCAGGTAAATCTCGCAGCTCCCTCCCGATTGGTCCCTGGGCTTATCTCCCAAGTTTTATGACATAATCTGTCGTAGCATTACCCAGGGTGCTCTCCGCTGCCTGTGCTCGCTTGGCATTAGATAAGGGGGATGATAGTGTTGGAGTGTAAAGTTTAGCGCCTGTGGTGAGGACTCATTTTTCTCATTTCAAGTAAGGGAGAAATGAAAAGAAAGTAATCAATAAAAGAAGAAAGGCATATATCTTCAGAAAATACCTTGCTGCCTACACTTTTTTTCTGAGGCCTTAACACCAGAATAATGAGCTGAAAACCTTATTTTAGCAGCTCAGATATGCTGTTAGACAACCCCCCAGTGCCTCCTTCCACCGCAAAAGCAGAGGGGCAGGTTCTTCTCTCTGTTAGGACAGCATAAATCCAGAGTAACGCCACTGGCTTCAATGATTTTGGGCTGCATTTACACCCATGTAACTGAGAGGAGAATATGGCCCAGCATCTTTTCAAACGATCCAAAGATCAACTCTGGATGTAATAAGCTAATGATTGAAATTCTGGTTTCACTTACTCTCACGTAACTCCACTGACCCCAGTGGAGTCACTCCTGATTTGCCCCACTGTAACTCCACTGACCCTAGCGGAGTCACTCCTGATTTGCCCCACTTTAACTCCACTGACCCTAGCGGAGTCACTCCTGATTTGCCCCACTGTAACTCTGCTAACCCCGTCGGAGTCACTCCTGATTTGCCCCACTGTAACTCCACTGACCCCGGTGGAGTCACTCCTGATTTGCCCCACTGTAACTCCACTGACCCTAGTGGAGTCACTCCTGATTTGCCCTGCTGTACCTCCACTGACCCCAGTGGAGTCACTCCTGATTTGTCCCACTGTAAATAAATTAAAAAAAAAAAATCAGGCTCCACATGGCTGCTTAGCTACCACGGAGATCTCTCTTCAGATTTCGTAGATTAAAAATCAGGCACAGAATCACTGTTTTCCAGAGTGTACACTCCCATTCTCTCTCCTCCCCACATGCACAAATAAATAAATTTACAATTTAAAAAAAAAAGCAAACCTATTCTTTCCTTAATGACAGGAATTTACGATAGATCGCTCTGATTTAATGGCTGTATAGTCACTCTGTTGTTAACAAATTTATATTTTCCTATGAAACAGTATGGACTGCCATAAATATCCTCATATTTATATGAACCTTAGCCACATCATTCACGTACTGCAGAGGCTGTAATGAGTTACATGATGGCTGTGTCAGAGGGGCTATTTATTATTTATTTCTAATATTAGCTGGATGGCCTGTTTAAAAAAAAAATAGAAAGAAAAAGAGGGAGAGAAAAGCCACAGACCTGTTCATAATTTCTTGCCTTGCACAGCAGGTATCACTTTAAAACATACCTGTTCATTGTTAAAGAACTAAATCACGTGGATATTGGGTAATACATAGAATTTATTTGCACTTGCAATATATAATCTAATAGGTATAAATTTACAGCTAAACAGAAACACTCCTAGGCTGTTGAGTGGAATTGATGATCTATTGAAATCAACAGGAAGTGTTAGATATGTTCACTAGCGTGGCAGAAGCAGATTTCCCAGTCACATCTGGAATCACATGCTATGTTTAATTGGTGAATGCAATTGGCTTGCCTGAACTATAAAAGAAGGAGGTATAGATTAGTGCGTAGAGCAAAGGCCTGGCCATTTGGACTCCTGAGTTCCTATCCCATCTTTAGGAGAGAGTCTAGTCCAGTGATTAGAGCAAGGAACTGGGAGTTACGACTCCGTGGTTCTACTCCCAGCTGTGGGAGAAGAGTATGGTCTAATGTTTAGAGCAGTGGGGACTGGGAGTCAGGCATCTGGAGGTCTATTCCTGGCTCTGCTCCTGACTCATATGTAACCTCGAGTCCTTGAATGAGTCACTTGACTTCTTCTAGGCTTCAGCAGTTGCCTAATTAAACATCCCACACAAACTAGCAAATCAGATTAGATGAAAGAAGAACCAGATTGAATCATCATTTCCCAGACTGGCAGCACAATTTTCCACCCAGAAGAGGGAGCCCGATTGCACTGTAACTACTCTTGTATCAAATTCTGATCTCAGCTCCTGCACTGCACATCCAGAGTAACTTCATTGACATCTGGTTTATACGGATGTGACTGAGAACAGAGGTGGGTCCGTTGTGTTCAAATGAGACTGTTTGATCTTTCCTGCCTGATATTGAGCGGCAGCCACTTTGCTCCTTGATGGCCACTTGATGGCTACATATAAATTGAACTACATTGCCCATTGAGCCTCATTATCCACTCCATGCATGTGTCCTGGATGGCCCTTTATTCCCATTCTGGGAACCTTTGTAGATGATGTGCAGAGAGCAAATTTGCCAGGGAGGAAATGAGCAATGCTCACTTGGCAAGAAAACATCCCCTAACATGCAATTATTTCCAAACATGCTATTTATGATCCATCAAACAACCCCTGCAGAATAAGAGCGGGAGGAAGAAAGTAAGTCGTCAGGGAATCATTCACAGTTTAAATTGTCCCTAGAAAACAGATGTGTCAGACTAGATTGAGAGGTGGTGTTATATTGGGAAGGGGAGGGACAGACAGCAATAGATAGAGTCAGGGAAAAGCTGCCATATAGAAAAACTGAAAAGATGTGTAGGACGTGATCCCATGACCACTGAAGTCTGTAGAAAGTCTCATTGGCTTCAGTAGGCTTTGGGTCTTCTCCATAAATAAGTGATTCTTCTATTAAGATACAGTCACACTTTATTAAGGGTATAATGATAAATAGCTTATAAGGGGTTAATAGACTAATAGAAATTTTAATAAATAGTGAATTGATTATTAGAGATTCCAGTAGGTCAATAGATGGCTTATAACTTCTATAACACTTACGGATGTGCTCATAACCATCCATAAAGTATACTACTCGCCACTGCAACATGCTTAGAACATCTATTAAACATGGATTAGCCCTTAATAAACAATTTATAAATGTACCTTTAAGATAAAGGGTGACCTAAGACACAGACGCATTGCGTCAAATTTGTCTGCATTCACTGAAGTCAGTGGAATTGTACCAAGGTTGAATTTGGTCCATACATAAAAATGCGCATTCTTTCATCACAATCCTAGAACTGTTTTTTGTGATATCTCCCCCCCCCCACAAAAAGTCATAATTTCCCATCTTCACTAAGCTTCGTCCCTTGGCTTCTAGGAAGTTTTTCTGGGCCTTACATGAATGGTTTCAAGAGGGGCCCTGTCCATTTGCTTCGGGCTTCTGATCCCACACCGACGACTATGGAAAGACCTCAGTGGGTGTTGATTCAGGCCATCTGATTCCTGCCTGGTTTTCTTATGAATTACCTGCTGCTCATGACTGTAATTGTACCAAGACACAGCAGCTCTCTCTTTGAGACTTTGAGCAGTCCTGGCTTACACCAGTCTCCCAATTCCTTTACTCAATTGACTCACTCCAAGCTGTTTATCACTCCAAACTGGTCTTTTAATTTAGCAGGTCATGAAGGCCTCCAATGAAAAAGCCACCCCTTTACATGGGGCTCATTTAATTACCCACATCTCAGCTCCACCGTCCCTTCTTTCTCATTTAATGAGCATCACCAGAACTGAATCATTTTAAAGGAGCCCTCCAACCCACATGTATCAATTAACGGGGAAAAGAAGTGTTCTAAGGGATGAACAATAACAACTCTGTAATAGGAACTAAAAATATTTTTGCACATGTAGCCAGTTTGTCTTGTGCTGTGATCTTTACAGATTTCATAAGCTGGACCAGGTTGGGCTGGGTCAATACTCAAATAAGGAACCTCTAAGGTTCACTGAAGTTGTGCTGGTGAACCAGAAGAGGGCACTGTACTAAGAAGCAGTGTGATCAAGTAGACTGGCCACCGGACTGGGACTCAGCAGACCTGGGTTTCTACCCTTGGCTCAGCCTCTGGCTCACTGTGTGATCTTGGGTAAGTCACTTCACTTCTCTGTGTCTTAGTTTCCCCTCCCACTCTTTGTCTGTCTTCTCTGTTTAGACTATAAGCTCTTTGAGACAGGGACTGTCTCTTGCTAAGTGGATGTCCAGCACCTAGTGCTGAGGGCCCTGATTTCCACTGGGGCCTCAACAATAGAAACAAGGAAAGAATGTTTGGACATGTAGTTCAGGGGTTCCATCATGCTTTCAGGTGAAAAGAAAAGTGAGAATTCTAACCGTATGTGATCTTTCCAGATACCATGACACTTCCTGCATTGATGAGAATGTTATCCAAAATATACTGGTCATATGTTTGGCCAGGAGTTATTTGGCATCTCTAAATTCCCCCCTGTAATTTCATTGAATATGGTATCCTTCAATCCCTGTCCCAATATGTTGTGAAGTATTATTGTGTGCTGTTAAAGAGTGTGTGTTCCAACCCAGATGTGGCTGCAATTCAGCTGTGTATGGAATGATCCCTAAATAGATTGACAAGGCGGTTGACGTGATCTCTTTTATTGGACCAGCTTCTGGTGGTGAGAGACACAAGCTTTCGAGTCACACAGAGCTCTTCTTCAGGTCTGGGAAAGGTACACCTAACAAAACTGCAAAATGCAAGGTGGAACAGATTATTTATCATAAGTAGTTAGCACATATTGTAGGAGACCGTTCAAGGGAGAGTGGTCCGTTAACACCTCTGCGGTCATATGACAAAAAGAGAGGGTTATCAGGTTACAGATTGTTGTAATAAGCCATAAATCCAGTGTCTCTGTTCAGTCCATGATTTTTAGTGTCTAGCAGAGTAATGAATTTAAGCTCCCAGGCTTGTCTTTTGAAATTGTTATGCAGGTTTCCTTGGAGGATGGGGACTGAGAGGTCAGCTATAGAGTGATTGCTTTGTGAAAAGTGTTCACCCACTGGTGATAGGATTTTTTGTGTGTGTGTCTTTGATCGTTTTCCTGTATGAGTTAATTTGAGAGTGTAGCGATTGTCTGGTTTCACCCACATAATTATTTTTGGGGCAATTACTGCACTGGATGAGGTATACCACATGTGATAGACCCAGGGATCTGGAAAGGTGTATTGTGGGGGGTGTTGATCATTGTAGCAGTGAAGATATGTCTGCAGGTTTCACATCTGTTCTGGCAGGGTCCGGTGCCACTTTGAGTTGGTGTGCCCTGGTCTGTGGGGGGCTTGCTTCTGATGATGAGCTTGGAGAGATTGGGGGGTTGTTTGAAAGCCAGAAGTGGGGGTTCAGGAAAGATTTGTTTCTATCAATTTGTTAAGGTCGTGATTCTGCATACTTCTGCTTGGTGTAAGGTACTTCTCAAAGTAACCAAAGGTCGTTGGTTTATTAGTGTGCCTAACAGGATATGTCTACAGTACATTGTAAACTCAGGGCTGTAAGACCCAGGCTTGTGGACATGCCTAAACTGCAATGAAACACCTATGGCTGGCCCATGTCAGTTGACTCAGGCTGCAGGGCTATACAACTGCAGTGTAGACATTCAGACTAAGCTGGACCCTGTGATGGGGGCGGGTCCCAGACTGCAATTTTATAGCCTCGTAACCGGAGACCCATGAGCCTGAGTCAGCTGACCAGGCAAGCCGCCAGTGTTTTCTTGCAGTGTAGACATACCCTGCATTTCCAAACCGGTGCTCGAGCATCCACATTACATTGCTTGACCCAGGTCTCTCAGCCATGCGACTGCATTCATACAGCACTACACAGACCTTCTGACTCTGGTCTGTGGCTTGAGCTGTGTCCACACTGCAGAACGATAGGGCTTGGACCTGAGTCACAGCGGGACTGGGTCTCTGACCCATCCACCATCAGCATCCTAGGACCTAGTCCTGAGTTGTTGCTGACCAGAATCAGACGGATTATACAAATTAGATCTCCCCTTGCAGTAAACTGAAAACACAGGGAAATACTGTGGGCCAAATTCTGTTCTCAATGTTGTAAACCAGAGTAGCTCCTTTGACTTCAATAAAATTAAAACTGCTTTATTCTGGAGTAAGTGAAAGCAGAATTTGGACCATTGACTGCAGTGGAGTCACTTTGGATTTACTTGGGTGCAACCGACGGTGTAAGTTTACCCATAATGATTTCACCAAGACTGAATAATTTCCTCTTTGCAGTGTCTCTCTATGCCAGAGATACACTGGAGAAATCCAGCAATCAAGTCACTCATGTGCACTGAAAGATTTCAACCAGGTTTCCTGTGCAAGCATCTCTCTCTCTCTCTCTCAGACGCTGCATGCCAAGAAGTCCTATTGAGAGGAGATGATTTAGGATATATGTTTTAGTTCCATGCAATATTACGTCTGTTTTATCTCCCTTCAACCCAGGCAAATAATAAAGAAGAGAGTTTGCCAGGGTGACGGTGAGTGAAAAGGTGGCGACTTTGTTAATATCACTTTAAAATGAGACATGCTGTGTGGCTGCCACGCAAAAAGAAACCTTCATTTTTTCCCCTTTATTCTCTCCTTTAACTGCCTCTTAAAAAGAATTTCATACCGACAAAAGGACCTAGATGCACATGGTGCGTGGACACAGTGAGTGCGCAACATTAGCGGTTCTTACCCTGTCCTCTCTCCCTAACCTCCTCACCCAGACTCCATTTGTTTGCTTCAACCACTCATTATATCTTGTCTTAAACTAAGAGTGTACAGGGTTTTTTATGGAGCAGTGACTGTCTTTTAAATCTGGCTCAGGTCCTCGCTGGCAGCAAAGTAGCTCTGTTGAAGTCAATGCCATTGACTTCTTTATTAGCGTTCGGCCTGATGCTCAGCGGGAGTAAATTAGCATAGCTCTACTGCAGCAATGGAATTACCCCAGCCGAGAATATGACCCTCAATTGAGATCAGATTTTTCAAGAGCGTTCAGCTCCCATTCAGGCACCTAAATATGGACCCAGTTTTCCAAACGGCTCAGCGCCCAGCTGGTCCCCTTGTGACACTAGGGGGCTAGAATTTAAAAAGGCCCCAGTGCTCAGAGTGCACCCAAAAGTGGTGGGTGCTTATGAAAATCTGGCTCCGTGTATCTTTAGAACACCAAGTACAATGGGGCTCTGACCTAGCTGAGGCATCTAAGTGCTGCTGTAATATTAATAATTTAATATATACACAGAGCCCCAGTAGGAGATTGGGGGGGCAGGTATGGGGAAAGAGGGGGCACACAGAGTGCCTGCCATGGAGGGGAATGGAGGGCATGTGGGGTGCACACAGAGCCACTGGTAGTGGGGGAGAGAAAGAAGGACCCTCGTACGGGAGGAGTGGAGAACGGGGGCGGGGGATTGAAGAGAGGTGCAGGGAGTCCCTGAAATAGAGGGGAAGGGGACGGTGGCACATGGGGAGCTTGTGGGAGCCACTGGTGTGTGCAATATGCTCAGAAGACGTAAGCTATGAAGAACATAAGAACGGCCATACTGGGTCAGACCAATGGTCCATCTAGCCCAGTATCCTGTCTGCCGACACTGGCCAATGCCAGGTGCTTCAGAGGGAATGAACAGAACAGGGTAATTTATTGAGTGGGCCACCCCCTGTCATCCAGTCCTAGCTACCCCCTAGTAATACTAATACTTTTGGATAGTTCCCCATCTGTCTCCTTTTTATCTATAATTCAAGCATTGGGGTGTCAGCTTTGAATTCCCCCTGAGTATTTGGGATCCAATAGGTAGTTTTCTTCAGAATTGAAATAAGGCTTGGGGTTTGACCTATGACCCAGTTGTCACATGGTATTATTGATCTCTTTAAAGGGAATATGCAGGCACACAGGTCTGCCATTTATTGGGCAGATTTATTGGAGCATTCTTAATTTACCAGGATAAACTCTGTTAGGAGGCATTAATTTCTAAAATGTAGCTGATTCACAGTGGCTAGACCCGTTCCTCAGCTGAGGATGCCACTAGCTGAGAATTATTCAAATATTGATCTGGACATTTCTAATTAACTGCACCCATCAATTGTTATGCATATGCACAAAAATTGATTTTCATAGGCCTGATAATTAGATTTAACACCTGTGGTAACTTATATTTATATGTTTAATTATCAGATTCATTATGAATTGTAATGAACTTTATTGGCTCAAGAACTAGCCACCATATTTGGCACTCATTGACTTTTCTATTTGCTGGTGAATTAATTGGCTAATCAGAACCATTTCTCCATACTGATGATGATGGTTATTAATAATTATATTTATTTATTTTTATTGCATTTGCATTATAGTAGCACCTAGAAGCCATAGCCCCATTCTGTTAGGCACCGTACAGATGCTGAACAGATGGATCCTGCCCCCAATTGCTTATAATGTAAGTTAAAGATGAGAGACAACAGGTGGATACAAGATAAGGAGAACAGAGGAAATAGTATATTCAAGTTACGCCTGGGACCCCATCATGCTAGGCATTGTATATCCTGAGAGACACTGCCTGGACCAAGGAGTTTACCATCTCAATAGACAAGACAGATAAAGGATGGGCAAAAAGGAAGTAGTATCATCACATTTTACAGAGAAATCAAGTGACTTACTTAAAGTCACACAGTGATTCTGTGGCAGAGCCAGGAATTGAGCCCAGATCTGCTCAGTCCCGGTCCAGGGTTATAACATCTCAATATTACTGAGGCGTGAGCCAGCAAAGAATAAAATCAAAGATGCTCCCCAACCCCAAACCTTTGCAATCTCTAATACGAATGTCTGTGCAGAGAGTCCGAGTTGAGTGTGATTACAGTGAAAAGTCAAATGAGTGCTGACCCCACATCCCAGCTGTTCTTTCGCTCAGTGAATGTAAACTGCACATATTCAGTGCTTCACAATAATCTCACTCAGACACTATGCATTTTCAAAGGGCCCAAGTGAGTTAGAAGCATAAGTTCCATTGACTCTAAACCACTTTGGCACTCTGGACAATATTACTGTTGGAGAAAAATTCTTCATGTTGAAAGCTAGAAGTAGCTATATCAGTATCATAGATTCATAGACTTACAGCCAGAAGGGACCATCATGATCATCTAGTCTGACCTCCTGCACTTTGCAGGGCACAGAACCTCGCCCACCCACTCCTGCAATAAGCTTATAACCTGTGGCTGAGTTACTGAAGTCCTCAAATCTTGATTTAAAGACTTCAAGTTACAGAGAATCCACCATTTACTTCAGAAGAAGGCAAAACAAAACAAAACCCAGGATCACTGCCAATCGGACCTGGGGAAAATTTTTTTGCCATTGCAAAAAACCAACGAGGAGTCTGGTGGCATCTTAAAGACTAACAGATTTATTTGGGCATAAGCTTTCGAGGGTAAAAAACTGCATCTGAAGAAGGGGACTCCTTGTTGTTTTTGTGGATATAGACTAACACACTACCCCTCTGATACTTGATGCCATTGCAGGCAACCTCATCATACCATCCCCTCCAGAAATTTACCAAGCTCAGTATTGAAACAAGTTAGATATTTTTTTTTGCCCCCTCTGCTCCCCTTGGGAACCCCCGTACCCTGACCCCGCTCCTCGGCAGAAGCACCGGAGAGGGCGGAGAGGGGGGTGGGGGGACAGACTGCAGGTGGAAGGGGTGGGTAGGGGGCCCCCACTTGTGCTGGCCCAGGGCCCCACAAACCCCTAATCTGCCTCTGCTCTTAGAAGCGTATCACAACATCTCACCCACCTTCTCACCATGCATGTCCAGGGACTTGGAGATGGGGACAAGATTTACCAAACTGCCAGCTTCCAAAGGGAGTGCATATAAGCTTTGCCCAAGCCTTGTTTTAACATCTCGGCTCTCTTTTCCCCCCACCTTCCTTTATTGTGACCACAATTCCTGTGCTGTAGCAGAGTATTACGGAGCATTCACTTGCAATTTGGTGCCAGGGCCACTGGGAAATTGCTGACAATTTGGATGAAAATGCTTGGAAAATTGCAGTGTTTTAGGCCCATTTTGTGTGTGTGTGTGTGTGTGCGTGCGTGTGTGTGTGTGCAGAAATTGCAGAGGAAGCACAGGAAGAGGCCAGTGGTGGAAATCTGTTGTTATTTTTCCCCTTGCAGTCCCTATGTATTTGTAAACAAATGTGTAAATCGAGCAAAAGAAATGGCCCTTTAAGGAATCAGGGAAAGGATAAAAATATCAGAGTGAAGGGAAATGAAACTGAGAGCGCAAGGGCGGGACTGTCTTTGCTCTTCCCGTCTCTGAGGGTAAAATTTGTCCTAGTGCAGAGGGGCTTAAGATAGGGTTTAAGTAGTGCATAGACTTTGGGCTGCCTCTCTACACGGGGTGAATTTCACCCTAGGGAAAGATCAAGGCTCAGTTAAAGCATGTGTAACCCATTAGTTAGTGCACGTTAAGTGTCTCCTTCTGTGTCTGAGCCATAGAGGTCCTGAGTTAAGTTAGTGTGGCCTTTTAGCTCAAGCAGTAGAAGCCCTTGCTTGTTTGGTTCTGAAGGTTCCTGGGTTCAGTTCCTGGGGTTGGATGGCACTCAGACAGTGAATGGATTGATACCAAGGAGCTTAACAAAAAGCTGCATCAGCATGTTCCTGGCATGTATATCCCATGAAGCTACATTGAGAGGGGAGTCGCTGGCCGTATTAATGAGCTAGGTGCATCCCCCTCTTCTGGCTACACCAAAATTTAAAAAGCGCATGTAGATGAACTCTACCCATGTCTCAGCTACTGGGCTAAAGTCTTGGGGTCTGATTTTTCCATTGTTCCAAACCTCTATCAGATCAGAACAGTGGTGTTTCACACCCACTTTGCACTGGTGTAAATGACTGCAGTAGGTGTACGGCATTGGAGAATGAGGTCTTGGACTGTCCAGGGTTCCACTTTAAGTGTTGCATCTAAACCGTATCTCATATGTATGTTGTAACCAAGTCAGGTGGCAGCTGTGTTGTCACTGGGTCCCAGCTAAGTTGGAATTTGAGTGGTGATGGAGCCTAGGGGAATTTAAAAGGAGGGACAAAATTTTCAAGAGTGACTAGTGATTAGAGATTGTTGAAAAATTTTTGATGGAACAATTTTCCTACATAAAATGCAGTTTTGTCAAAATCAGAACAGCTCATAGGAATGTGTCAAAAATTTTCCATGGGAAAGAGATGAAACATGACATTTTGACTTTATCGATTCATTTAGTCTAGGTTTTTATATTTATATTTGCATATATTTAACATTTTAATATAATACAAAAGTGGAAACAAAGTGAGTCCAAACAATAAAGTCAAAATGAAACATTTCAATGGTCCCAAATCAAAACATTTTGGAATTTTTATTTCATGGGAAATTTAGATGTATCAGCTTTTTTTCTTACTTTGAATGGGTTTCCCCCCCTGAAATACGGGAATTTCCTATGGAATGGAAATTCTGGTTCTTGATGAGCTCTGCTAGTCATTTTCAGTAGGAGACACTTTACAGCGACCTAGTTTTCAGAAAGCGCTGAGCACTTACTGTCTGAAAATCGGGCCCTTTCAAGGTGTCTCAGGATGACCCTCCCGAAAAATGGACACACCCTAAATCACTAGTCACTATTTAAAATTTAGGCCACCATAATAACTTATACCTTCTTCTCTTCATTTGCTCCATAAACTTTCCTACTAACTGTGAAGTTATTTATGTACAAGGGCAGTTACAGGTGAATGGGGAAGTCGTTATTTTGTAAGTTTAAGTGAGACACCCATCAGGGGCCTTTATGAACAATAGGATGTTTCCTTATAAATAATGGGCTTGTGTTACCCTGAGCCCATTGATCACTCTTCATGGACACAGGAGCAAAGAGCACAATGGTGCAATAAACCAGCTACTAGCAATGTCTATTGATCTGTAAAAGCCTCTTGAAACAGAGTGACTTTTCTTTCTGGCCTTGACAGATTTATTTCTTCCTGCTGTGACAACATAGACAAACTTTCATTGGGGAGGGAGGAAAGTGGCTGTTAGTGGCTTTTGCGACCCCTCCATCCCCATCCCGACTAGCAGCCTCTCTGCTTAGATTTCAAACAGAACTGTGTTTGGCACTTGTCAGATCCACTGAGAGAAGCAATGTATTCCCAGGCATGTGACCACGTCAGACCTGATTCATCAATGTCTTGGCTGTAAAACCCATTTGCTCTGGATGGCAGTCAATACAAGGAGCTGGAGGACGAGCGCAGACAAATGGCTGAGTTATGTGATGTAGCTTTTCTGAGCTTCTTGAAGGTTCAGAGATGAAGCAGCACAAGGGTAACCCAAGAGGGAACTGCAGCTACTCACCCTTGACACCCTATCAGAACAATCCCCACTTCGTCATGCGTCTGACGAGGTGGGTATTCACCCACGAAAGCTTATGCTCCAATACATATGTTAGTCTTAAAGGTGCCACAGGACTCTCTGTTGCTTTTTACAGATCCAGACTAACACGGCTACCCCTCTGATACTATCAGAACAAGGTAACCCCTCGATTTCAGCTGAGTGGGTATATTTTGCATGACAGCAACAAACCTTGATAGGGAAAATCTTATATCACTGAAAAAGTGGGAGATACAAAACGGGAGCTGCTTTCATGCAGAAGGAGTGCGGTCTAATGGTTATGGCAGGACGTAGCTGTCAGGACTTCTAGGTGCCATTCCCAGATCTACTACAGACTCATTGCATGACCTTGGGCAACTCAATTAAGTTCTCTGTGCCTCAGTGAACCACAGATAAAGTAATCCTGCCTCTTGGTAGGGGGTTAGACTAGATGACCCTTGCGGTCCCTTCTAACCCCATGGTTCTGATTCTATGCTTCTAATACCTACCTTCTCCACAAAGCTGTTTGAAGTTTAATTAACTGGGGCCCAGGAACCAGACACAGCGGCAGGCCTTGCACTCAGGGCATGCAGTGGTTGCTCGGAACCTGTGACACTGCTGTCTTAAACCTTACCAAAGGGGTTGGGGGGTATGGAGATGGTGAGGTACAGAAGGGAATGGGCCATTCACCTTGTGAAGATGGATTGGCAGCTTTGGAAGGGACTGTTTGAAATGGAACATTGCCCACTGGGGTTTGGCTGGAGCAGGCCATTTCAGAGTACTTCATGCTGGACTACTTCAGTGCATCTCCTGGAATGTGTTGTGCTGCCGGGAATCCCTTCTAAAGTACTTCCATGCATCTAAAGTCCCTTGTGGAGCACTTCAGTTGCTGAAGTCCCTTCAGGAGTGCTTCACTCTAAAGTACTTCCATCTGGAGTACTTCAGTGCATCTGAAATACATTTCGGATTATTTCAGTCAAGACTGAGATGAATTGGCAGAGCTGAGAGTGGGGATCCCACAAATGGAATATCAGAGGTTGCTGCAGGTCAGGATGGAGGAACACTGACAGAGCTGTGTGTTGGGTAGAACTGGAGTAACAGGGTGAAGACTTTAGAGCATGATTGAGGGGCATCAGCAAAGTAGCATGCAGGGAACTCGGGAGTTGAATTGGAGGAAGGGCTGCAGGTCAGGCTCAAGGGACATTGGCAGAGTTACGCATATGCAGCGGCTCAGGACTGAAATAGAGGGGAGGCTGGACTGAGGTGCTCTGGCTGGCTGTGCTTTGGGTCCTGAGCTTTAACGAGAGCTGACACCAGCAAAAAACAGATGTAAGGAAAAATGACTTGAGCAATGCCAAGTGCTTGATGCCTGAGCGTTCTTGCTTCTGTGGGTTTAACCCTGTGGGGAGTGGATCAAACCATGATGGAACAGGTTCTGTGGGGGGGAGACACACCCTAACTTCTGCAGTCAATTGAACATGGGCTTGCAGTGTGATGCTGTGGCCAAAAGAGCTAATGCGATCCTGGGATGCATACATAGGGTAATCTTGAGTAGGAGCAGAGAGGTTATTTTACCTTTGTATTTGGCACTGGTGCGACCACTGTTGGAATACTGTGTCCTGTTCTGGTGCCCACCATTCAAGAAGGATAAATTTGAGAGGGTTCAGAGAAGAGCCATGAGAATAATTAAAGGATTAGAAAACTTGTCTTATTGTGGGAGACTCAAGGAGCTCAATCTATTTAACTTAACAAAGAGAAGGTTAAAGGGTGACATGATCACAGTCTGTAAGTTTCCACACGAGGAACAAATATTTAATAACAGGCTCTTCGATCTAGCAGAGACAGGTCTAACGTGTTCCAGTGGCTGGAAGTTGAAGCTAGACAAATTCAGACTGGAAATAAGGCGTACATTTTTAATGGAGAGAGTAATTAACCATTGGAACAATTTACCAAGGGCTGTGGTGGATTCTGTATTACTGATCATTTTAAAAACAAGATTGGATGTTTTTCTATAAATTAGGCTTTTGGAATTATTTGGGGGAATTTCTATGGCCTGTGTGAGACAGGAGATCAGACTAGATCAAAGTGGTCCCTTCTGGCCTTGAAACTCATGACTCTATGAATCCGACTGACTCTTCCATTGCATTCTCTTTGCAGTGACAGCAGTAACAAACATCCATTGGGCTTAGGCATTAATGACAGTCTGGCAACTAGCAGTAGCTCATGGGCTCTCCATCCTGCCCACAAGCCGATTTGCTGTGTCTCGTTTGTGAGCATAATGGCTGTGCTAATTGTCCTGTGTGAGGCTATAATGACCAGGCTGCGGGAAGATGAAAAGGCTGCTGGGAATAGATGGGGACAAAAGCTTGCTTTTTAATGAGGTAAACTGCTGCCTAGGGGTCACTGTTGCTTCTCTTTCCCCACTCCCCATGCAAAGGAGATTAAACGAAGGACCTCATTTCTACTGGCCTAGGCAAAGAGGGACACGATTGGATGGCAGAGCCAGAGCCGCATTGCATTGCACCTCTGTCTTCTAAAAAAAAAACACGTGTCAAACAGACTTAATTTTCTTGTCCAGCAGCCTCTGTATCAGAGAATCATCTCTCCTGTTAATGTGTTGCTATTATTACGGTAACACCTACCGAGATTGGGGCCCCATTGTGGTAGGCCCTGCGCACCCGCATAGCGAGGGATAATCCCAGCCCCAGAGAGCTTGCAGTCTAAAGAGACAAAGGCACAGAGGAACGTGGAGCCAGATTTTCCAAAAAGCTCAGCGCCCAGCAGCTCCTATTGCAATGTTATTGGCCAGCGTTTCATAACAGCTCAGCACCCAACCTGCTGAGCTCTTTTGAAAATCTGGACCCAGGTGACTTGCACAAGGTCCCACAGGAGGTGGGTGGCAGAAGTTGGAATTGATTTTAGTGAAGTTACACCAATCTAAAACTGGAGTGGAGAATCAGCCTTAGCTTTAGCTTTCACACCTGGACAACGTCTGGGTCACGTGTGCCGCCCCCCCCCCCCCACGATTTGCTGCTTGTTTTGTACTGAGCATGCTCACACAGACTGAGCATGCTCAGTGACACTGCTGAAGCAAGCTGCCCTCACTCTGCTCCCCCCCAACTATTGGCAGGCATGGGTCACTTCTGGTTGATGTTTATGGGGGCTTAGAGTCACTCATCCATGAGCCATTCTGACTGGTGTGTTGAGTAGAGCTGGGTGAAATATTGTAAGTGAAAATTTTGTCAGCAAAAAGTGCAGACGCAGTGACACCGAAGCATGTTGTGAATTCATGTCAATTTCACCATTTGTTTGGGAAAACAAAACAAAACAAAAAATACCCTCCAAAAAAACCAAAATGTTTCATTCTGACATTTTCAAAATGAAACATTTCAATTTTTCGATTTGAAACTATTTTTTCTTTCGTATTTCCTTTAATTTTCTTTTTTTTTTTAATGTTTTTAAAAGCTCAAAATCAAAATGAAATATTTTCTTTTGGGTTGAATGAAATTATTTTTTTACTTTTTGATTTACCTAAAATTTTTTAAAAATCATTTTCTCTTCTCAATGCATTTTTTTTTTTATTTTTTTAGGAATTGCCATCAAACTGAAAAATCCAGTATTCACCCCCAGCTCCGGTGCTGAGTATATACCACTGCTAGTTAGTGCTCTCAACAGTGATGCATTGCTTGTTCCCATCTGTCCATGCTCTCATGCAAGCACCATGGTTCTGTTAACTCATTCCTAAACTTGTTTTCCTTTCTTTCTGTTTTCTACTCCCTTTCTTCTTATTTCCAAAACTGGAACTCTCCGGAGATCCCTTGTAGCACAAGGCAGTTTACATTCAATCTAGGAACCTTGTTAAAGAGCTGGAGGAGAGGGAAAGAGAAAAATCAAACTGTTGATCAAATTAGACGAATTCTCAAAGCCTGGCTTGCACGTACAGAATGAGATGCTAATTAATGAACAGCAAAAGCAGCCAGGCTCCAATTTGCATAAATATGCATTGTCAAACTGTTAGGTAAACAAAGCCCAGTAATGGCAGCACAAGACGGATTCATTACACAAGAGATCCCAGCAAGGCTGTTCAGAGGGGATTACAGCCTCTGCAATTTTATTTATTTATTTATTTCCCTTTTTAATTTCTCTCTCTCCGGTTAGAATTCAATTTGACATCTATAATCAGCTGCAGACAGAACCCCCTGATGTAAAACCTAGACATGAATAATAATAAATGGAACCTTTCCCTTTTATTCCCTTTCTTCTTTCTTTGTATAGAAATATTATTGGTAATATATATATTTGGTCTGCACATAAAGAAATGGGATTTTAATATGTACATGTAAAAATGCATATGACGGATGCTTTATAATCCTTTCTAATTACAGCTAATTGGGGCCCTTGATCGTGCTGAACTCTGAGAGCTGGCACAAGGAGGTCAGCCCATTCCAATGCACAGAGGATAATTAGATACACTGGAGTTAATGGGCAACTTGGGAGCTTCCTTTTTCATTCCCCTTTGATAAATGGAAATGCTCAAAATAAGAACACAGACACATTTCAGCTTGATCGTTCCTCCTCTGAATCATTGGGGTGTTTGTCGCCTGGGATTCATTCTTCATCAGGAATTAGCAGAGCCAGCCATTGCATTGCTCCATTGCTGTAGGCTTGACGTGTGTTTTGTTTGGCAGCTGTAGTTTTAATTTGGTGGGTTGGATGAGATGTGTTTTCTGATCCTCTGGGAGGAAAGGTGTGTAATGAATTGCAGTGCGTATGTGCATGCATGTGGGCACTCTGTTGCCTTCTACTGGCTGGAACCAGAACTTCTGATGGGTAGATCTATGCAGTTAACAGCAAAATGGAACTTCTGTTTCAGCTCAAGTGGTAGGAGCCTATGTGTTTGGAGCCAGAGTATCTGAGTTCTTTCCCTGCTCTTGCTGTGATGTTCCAAGGGTGCGCAGTATAGTATCAACTGAAATTCCAAGATGTCCTCACCTTTTCTGTAGATGGCATGTCAATGTGCTCTAGATGGTTAAGTTTAGTTGGGTTGGTTCTTTGTATTTTGGCTGCTGGTGTTGACTTGGCAATTTTGCATTGAGTTTCTAGTGGCTTTAGATCACTAATTTGGGTTTCAGCTACTAGATTCAGCCTGGTAGATCAATTGTATCTATCTTAGGGTTTATACTGCTATCTTCTGCTTTGAGCTGGGGGTTGGACTAGATGACCTCCTGAGGTCTCTTCCAACCCTAATCTTCTATGATTCTATCACCACAACATCTGAACACCTTTCCTTAACATGTTTGCAGTAGAGCTGGTCAAATACAGCAAATTTATTCTATTAATATGGGTCTGAATGTGCAAACACATATTTTTGTAGTTGTGTTTGGGACACCTTTGTGTTCCATGAACATCTTACCATCCGGGAACCATGAGATTTCCCCTAGAATGTTCAATGCTTATAGAATACCCAATGCCAACCAAAGTGACTAGAGGTCAAAGGGGTTTAAATTCCTACAGCACTTCCCCAACCCTTTACTGGAGTCTATGTCTGTACCAGAAAAACTACAGTCTAATGTGAGGATGCTTCTCTTTTAATTTGATGCAATGCTTATATGGGGAAGGCTGCCAGAGGTATTCTTGGAAATCATAAAAATACAGACTGAAGCAGAGAAGGCGAAGCCAGCATGTTTTATGTTTACTTGTAAACTATGTAATCACACTGGTGTATCATTTGCATTAATCCCAACCCCCTAAAATTCCTGGTGGGGTAATTTTTTAGTGTGTGGTGGAATGATCTGAAATGACATTTCCTTGAGAGGAAAACCTGCTGAGAAGGGAGATGTCAGCAGAAATGGCCCATTGCCACTAGCTGTAGCACTTTTTTACTTCTTTCCTCCCAGCATACAGCTTTGCCATTTTCTGACTAGAACCAAAGGGGCAGGAGCTGATTTTTCCAACAGCGTTGCCTGATTTCCCAGAGTTTATGGAGCCTTCTCCCAGAAATGAGAAATGTGAAAACCCAGCTGCCTTTCACAAGGAAAGGAAGTAGAGTCCTGGTGCTCAGTGTCAGTGCAGCAAAGCCTGGCTTTCTTGAGACAATACAAGCCCACTGTACATTGTTAACATGGTGCAACATCGGTCCATTGCCACTGATTTCCAGACTACTAAGCCACTGCAGCATGCACACATGCAAACTGTGTGTTTACCATTGTCCTTTCCTGCATGGAATCAGAACTGCCCAACCATATAGCATAGGCACTCTGTTATAGGAGAGGCAGCGTGGTCTAGTGGGCAGAACAGTGGCTTGATAGCCGAAGGTTCTAAAGCCAGCTTTGCCTCCAATGTGCTATGTAACCGTGGGCAGATCAATTCTTCTCTCTGCGCATCTGCTTTTCCTCCCACCCTTTGTCTGTTTAAACTGTAAGCTCTTTGGGGCAGGATCTGTCTCTCACCATGTGTCTAGCACAAGGGGGCCCTGATCTAATTGGGAACTGTAAGAGCTACTGTGATGCAAATAAAATGGTATCTACACTTGAAACAGCTAATGGATATTCTCCCATCTGATGGATGGGCAGATAGAACTGAAAGGTTTTGGCTGGCTGATTATTCACTCTTAGTAAATTTTCTTTGCTGCTCCAGGACAGTCGATTATACCACATCCGCTGATTTTTAGTTTGATATCATCATTTTCACGTTGGTAAAAAAAACCCATGAAATGAATGGAAACTCATCAGCATTAGGAAGAAATAACATACATTAAAAATAATAGCGATATTTTTTTTAAATAAGCAAAAATAAAACATGACCCCCTCAGAATGTAAATGTCTCCAGACAAACCACAGCAGCAATGAAAACATTTCTTCCCCCTCTCAGTCACCTGATTGCAGAAGGGCCTATGCACCATTTCAATCCCGCTTAATCCCTGTGTTGAAGATTTACATGGTGCATGCCTAAAACTTTGGGCTGTCCCTGTGCACAGGAGCAGATTTCACCCCTATGCAGTTTGTTCAATGAAATGGTGACTGTACTTTTCGGATTAAACATTGAACCACATCCTGATTTCAATGTATCTCCGATGTGCCCCGCAGAGAGAGACTCATATGTGGAGCTTTCCATTTAGGGAAAGGATGGCCATTTTCCATTTGAGAATTAGTGTGAGTTGCGCTGGCAGCTGGAGAACAATATATTACAGTATGTGCTGCCATGGATAGTTTATGATATCAATTACCAAGGCTGGGCTCTGAGTAGCTGTGATACCTCCGTTATGGGCAGAATTTGATAGGTCAAAATAATAAGTGTTTGCATTGAAGCGGGGTGTGGGGGGGCATGGAAATCTCTAAATCCCACCAGGATATATTATTCTACTCCTCCTGTGCTCTGCTCACCTTCTTGGCTTGTGTAATAAGCTTCCAGACAGGATGTAAAATAAATTTTTTTAAAAAGAAAATAATTGTTAATGGTTCCCTAGAAAGTCTCCTCAACCAAAGGAGATAGCAAAGAAAGTTGCACTTCCATCCTTCACCCGCACTGTTACACCTAGGTATAGGCAGCGTTTAGGCCCAGTAAAACACTAAAGAGTATGTTTAACTTTCACCCCATGAATGCAAAGCCCCATTGACTTCAATGGACCTCTCAAGTGCTTACATGCTTTGCTGAATCGAAGCCTTACTGAGGTTATTTGAAGTGAGGTAGTTATGATTTAGATCTTCTAATGCTCTTCCCGTCCCCATCCTGCCGGCAGATCTCAAAACACTTTGTGCTTGAAGGTCAGTATTGCTGCCTAGCGCTCCTCCCCTCCCCCCCCCAAATATGTGAGGACCATGAGGCATGTCCCTGTGACATATCCCTTCCTTGAAACTGTGCTCCTCAGCCATTATCCTAAGCACTGAGCATTAGCTCCCTGGGGCCAGTTCACTCAAATGACCTCAACAGGCAATTGTAATGGCCCCAGTCTCTTCCTACTCACTACTCCACCCTATCCCAACAATACAGCATAGCTAGAGAGCAGAGCACCAAAATGTAGATGTCACATGCCACAAAATGGTTTCTCATTTATATCTGTCAAATGAGAGTCTTAGGAGACGGTAGCTCAGACTATCACATAGCCTGCTTTCCTTCAACCTCCCAGAAGTCAGGATAACATCCATCCATCCAGAGGAGTTACTCCAGATTTGCACTGGTGTTAGGGTGAGATGTCCCGATTTCATAGGGACAGTCCTAATATTTGGGGCTTTTACTTATATAGGCACGTATTACCCCCCATCCCTTGTCCTGATTTTTCACACTTGTTGTCTGGTCACCCTAACTGGTGTAGCTGAGAGCAGACTCTGGAGGCTGACTGCAAAGTGCTTTAAGATCCCTTGTCACCAAAATTATGTGAGGTATTCAATTTCCTCACTTTTCAATGGGCTTCAGCCAGGTCTGGAGTGAACCTGACCCGTGTTAGCCGTGGAGGAGCAGTATTCTCCCTCCCTCCATTTGCCATCCTCCTCATTGTCCCCTGGGAGCAGTTTTCTCTGAAGACACCTCAGTTAGTAGTTGGAAGGATAGAAAGAGGATTAGCAGAAGACAAGGGATCAGTAATCAAGGGGAATTGGCCTGGGAGGGGGAGGAAGGGAGAGTTTGCTGCTTGCAGTCTCGTCTGTGAGAAAATCCTCTCATGAGCTATTTGAAAGGATTAAAACTCCTGCTCATGTTGACCCTGTCCCTCTGATTGGTGTGACATCAAGCACTCATGAAAGGGACAGTGGGTGTCTGCATTGTCAGAGCAGGAGCTCAGGGACAGGAGGAGGGGAGTATACAGAGCTATTCACTGCTCAATAGAGACTGTAGGAGGTAGTGAAATACAAAACTGGCAGATTGAGTTAAGTGAACAGCAGGGAAGTGTTGGAAGAGGTGTGGGTCAAAGGGAATGGAAGTAATCAGAGGGTCATTTGGTACCGTGTCTCCTGGTATTATAATGCCAGCGAGTGGGAGTGTAAGTATGCATAGAGGGTATATGCATAGGTCAGGGGTAGGCAACCTATGGCACGTGAGCTGATTTTCAGTGGCACTCACACTGCCCAGGTCCTGGCCACTGGTTCGGGGGCTCTGCATTTTAATTTAATTTTAAATGAAGCTTCTTAAACATTTTAAAAACTGTATTTACTTTACATACAACAATAGTTTAGTTGTATATTATAGACTTATAGAAAAACTTTAAATTAGAGTGAATAAATGAAGACTCGGCACCAGGACCGGCTCTAGGCACCAGCAAACCAAGCACATGCTTAGGGGTGGCACAATTCCAGGGGCGGCATTCTGGGTGGTGTTTTTTTTTGCTTCGGCAGTTGTGCTCTCGGAGATTTTTTTTTTTTGCTTCGGCACACCACTTCTGAAAGGTTGCTGACCCTTGGCATAGGTGTATGAGTGTGGGTGTATATAGTCGTATGGACATTAGCAGCGAGGGGCTGTTGTATAAAACCCCAAGACAGATAGATAGATTATGTCTGAGGATGAGTGCTGTCTATCTGTATCAAGGGTGGATGCACAGTTGTGAATGCTGTTTGGTGTGAGTGAATGATGTGTAGTGTGTCAGTGAAGATTGAGCGTCCATGTGTGAGTACTGTACTGTATGGTCCCTGTGTGTGTGATTTTTCCCTCTGAGAGAGCTTTAAGAGCTGGCTGAGGGCCGCACACTCAGGACTACTAGGCGCAACACAAAATACCTTGGATCTCCTAACATTTAATATCTGGGGGCAGGAAACAGATTTCCAATCCTGGTCTGGTATCCTGACATGACTGAACTGGGATTAGAGTTCTGCTTGTTAATAACTTGTAGATTTTTATGAGAGGTCTAACCCTATTTTTTATGACTTATTGAATCTGTTTTATAGAAGCCCAAAGAATCATCTGGGAAATACCAATGTTTTGTTTTCCAAGGAAGACCAAATGAGGTTAGGCAGTTTTCAAAGAGCTCCATCAGGAATTGAAAGAGGCAGCCCTGAGGATGAGATAATGTGACCTGCACGCTGTAGCTTTTCCATCTATTCTAACATCTTGCTCACAATGTCCATGTGATTGTGTGCATTTCTTTATTCCAAAGAGAAAGTTTTTATGCTCTTTTTTTACATGCATAGAAATCAGTGTCAGAAGCCCTCGCACTTGAGAGAAACCCTGCAGGAACAAACTAATGTGAAGAGCACAGGGCACTAGAAGATACTTGCAATACTAGATTACTGTATGCATGCCCTGATGCTCAGCGACCATGGAATTTTGGCAATTTGGTAAAAACACAGATAGGTAGATATGTGTGTGTACATATGGAGAAAGAAAGATGGATAGATTTTGGTAAAGCAACAGATTTTCAGTCTGGATCCCAAAGGGTTAATATAAACAAGACTGTGAGGGGGAAAATATATGAAATATCCATAATATTAAAACTGATGATTCACGCCTTTGCCGTGTTCCTTTAAGGATTTCAGAAGCAATGTGGAAAAGGAGGTAACTGATGCGCTAGCTCTTCATCTTCCCTAATCCTCTTTTCGTTCCACTGGCAAAGGTTTGCAAAAGATGCAAATGAGAGTTTTCCTGTATTGCAGTGGGTAGGATCAGAGAGTGAACCAACCTCCAGGTTTTAGCAGTTCTAACACACTTTACAAGGTAATGCTTAAATATTTATTTAAAAACGAAAGTGGGGGGAGGAGAAGAAGAGAGGGAGACATAAAAATTAAAACTTTAATTATCTCACAATTCATATTTAATGCCAGTCATCATTACTTCGGGATAATGGATTTACTGTAATAAGCGCTGTCCTTCAGCTCTTTGTGGGCCCGTCCTTGGGTGTGAAAGTCTGGGAGGAGATCGGAGTCTTAGTTTAGATGACACTTCCAGTGCTTAGAGACTGTGTTGGTGAGCAGTGCGGAGAAATCTTAAATAGTTGTTGGACAGATAGACAGACAGACAACCATTCACAAGCTCTAGAGGAAGTCTTGCGCCTTCTATGCTCTCTAGGTCCACTGGAGTTCTAGCCTTTTCTGGTAGTGGTTTTCTCCATCCCTAATGTGGAACAGAGGGAGGTTACGTGATGAGGAAGAGGAGAGGGTGCAGTGAAGTTGCTGCAAAAATCCATGTTGAACAATTGCTCAGGCTGTGCTGGGGTCCAAGAGCCGCCCATGTAAAGCAACTCCCTTTTCCCCACCAGGAGGCCAAGAAAAAATTCTTATGAGGCCCCAGAATGCTGATGGCTGCCAACTGAGTTTACGTTTCAGTTTCCCCAGGATACCCCCAGGGACTCATCAGCTTCCTTTGAACCCAAAGATCTGCTGAGCAAAATCGCAGCTCCGTAAACTCCAGGAAGGTGCAGTGCAACTGATTTTAAATATTAATGTGCTGAGAACATAAGGAAAATCCATCGGAACTTAAGTGACTTTGAATGCGAAACACTGATTAACTGCTGGAGGGGATTACTGGGGAGGTAAATGGGAAGTTACATGGGGAATCGCCTAATATGGATTGATCAGGGGCTCCCTTTAGACCAGAGAGGGCTTATTAGACACAGTACCTGATGCTGCTATTCAAAAGCTATGGTTAGTCAAGCTCCTTTGCCTCGCCTTTCTAACAGCTTATTAGAAGCCCCTGGGTAGTGGAATATCTCCAAATAGGATGAAGCTGTATTTACTAATTCGTGAGGATTAGCAGAAATAGCATTATTAAGATCCCTATCAGAGGCTGTTGCAAGGTATGAGGCTGCTCTGTTGTATCTCCATGTTGGTGAAGTTACAAGGAGCGGGAAGGCAGAAGCTTGACGTACCAATAAAGTGAGTCCAGTTACTCTGACTTACCCCTGCCTGCTGTGCCCTGAAACCCATAGAGGCTTGGGAAAGACATTGTAGCAGAAAATCATCTGATCTTTTTCAGGTGTTCAGAAATACTCCTACCCAGAGATGGTGTTTCCAATAGCCATGTAACTTTTTGCAAAATAGAGACCACAGGTGTTGGAGTAACAGTCTGATAGGGGAAGGGGCTGGCACCCTCGCGTTCAGAGCTCCTTGAATCTTAATAGAGAATGACTGCTGAGAATAAGCTAACCCTAAAGGGTGTTCTGGGACTGAGCACAGGACTGGGAACCTGGACTCCTGAATTCCATTCCCAACTCTGCTACTGATTTGATGTGTTACTTTGAGCAAGTCACTTCACCTCAGCTCTTCTGCTGTACCCCAATCCTGGCCTGAAGTACCCCTGCTATTCTAGCCTTTTCCCTCCTAGTTCCACTGATGCACCCCCAGCACACTCTTATATTCCAGTCTTTCTCTCACCCAGCTCTCCTGCCCTGCAGCACCCCTACTATATCCTGAATGGAGTCTGCCAATGGTGTGAAATGGTGAGCTGGTTTCTGCAATATAAAAAGAGAAACACTAAACCTAATTTTCATAGTGACCTAAAGATCAAAATTTAGTCCAGGTCTCAAGTGGCAAAAAATTGTTGATGAACTAGTGGACTTTGCCTCAGCAGCCTCCTTGGTTCTCTCTGTATAAATGCTCAGGTACCTGTCATATCTCTGAGCATACATAGTGCTCTGAATCCAGCAGACAGAACCCCAGAAGTGGAATCTTTGAATGAGTCCCCAAGTTTTGTTGGAAGGGATGGTAACTGACAGAAAAGGGTCTTCACTCAGATTTACAGAAAACCTCTTGTGTATTTTCTATCGGACCAATAGAAGTTAAGGGTTAGAAGGAAAGAATCACATCAGCTCTGTAATTAATTATCTCTGGCAAGGATGGGTGGCTTTATTAACTCTGTCTTCCATAGCAACATAAATACTGGCAATAAATACTGGCAATAAATCAACCAGTTACAGACTTTAATAGACACAACTGGGGTCAGTCCAGCCCTTGTCCCTCTTAGACTATGGTGCATTCCGACAAGCACCAGCAGGAAGAACCAGTTTAAGCTTTGCAAATGGGAAGAAAGTTATTTAGTTGTGTAGGGTGTGCAGGGACTTAGGAGAGGCCACTTTCTCAATCCCTCTGCATGGAGAAAATAGGCTTCCAGCAGGGTTTGAAATACAGCTTGTTGCTACAAGTAAGGTAACTACTAGAGTGCAGTTAAGGTAGTCTTGTGGCTGATGCATTGGGGTGGAGTGCTGATCATCTGTGTTCAAATCCTGACTTTCCTATAGTCTTCTTTGCCTGAGTCACATACTCTCATGAGGAAACTGAGCCAGAGGGAAATAAAATGACTTGTACAAAGCAGGTCAGAGACAAGACTAGACCTCAGGAGTCCTGATATGTGTTTTTTTTTTCCTTTCCCACAAAATTTCCTCTCCTCTAAAATTTTGGTTTTTAAAATAATTATTTTATGTCAGTTTCATCCTGACAAATTGTTCTCCCTCAGCTGTCACTTTTCAAAATGCCTCCTCCAGCAATTTGTTTGGTAACTGGAAGGAAAAACTCTTTCAGGAAGATGAATCTTTTATATGGAAAAAAATAATCTTTCAAATCGTGCTTGTTAAATAGCCCAGCTTTTTGTCATTCACCTTTTTCTTCTTAATGGCTTCAGAAACACACCACTTAGCCATTGGTTTGTCTGCTCTGGATGTGCCTTTCTTTTTTCTCTATCTACAACCAATTATTTGACTTTTATGTTGTAAACCTTTCTTTCTTCTCTAAAGATATGTGCTCGCTCAACCAGACGGTATGGCCATAATGTAGGAATCACAGGAGGAAATTCCAGGGTTTGCATTATACAGGAGGTCTGACTAGATGGTCATAATGGTTCCTTCTGGTTTTGTAATCTGTTAATCTATGAATCTCTATCTTTGATTAGTCAAGACAAATATTGGGCTACTCCACCAATCTTCCGTATCTGAATACCTCCGTTAAAATCTGGTTCAGGTAATTAAGGGAAATGAGGTTGTAGTGGCCCTGTCATTTTGCCTTCCTATAAAGTAGTGTATATTAGCTATAACCTTAGACAGAGTACTGGTCTGAATAGACCAGTGATCTGATCTGACGTGGCAAACCCTATGCTCCCGGAGTGTCAGATGAGACTGCGGCAGAAGTGTGTTCATATCATAAAAACACCATTCTACTCAGCCAACTCAACAGTTACTTTTCAGGGGCCCAGGACTAGAACAGCTCCAGGGTCAGGGGGAAGGAGGGCAAGGTCAGGATGGAAGAGCATTGGCACAGCTGTGTGAGAGATCAAGACCAAAGTGGGAGTTAATATTACAGGTGAGGTCTGAGGTGCACTGACAGAGCTGTGCATAGCAGGCTTAGCATAGCAAAGGTTACTAAAGGCCATACTTGAGGCACATTGCCAGACCTGTGTTTGGGGCTCAGGGCTAGACTAGGGTGCAGAGGGAGGTTGCTGTTAAGGTGCATTGGCAGAGCTGTGGTTTCCCCTGATTGCAACAGGAGAGGCATTGCAAGCCAAGACTGATATGCATTGATAGATCTATGTACAGGCGTAGGAGGACTAAACCAGAACAGGCTGTTGAGGGGGCAGAGGAGGGGCTGAAGGTCTGGTCCAAGGTGCATTGGCAGAGCTGTGGTTTCCAGGACTGGAATACAAGAAACTGCTGCAAAACAGAGCTGTGGGGCATTGGCAAAGCTGCCAAGGGTTCCCAGGGCTCCAATAGAAGGGAGAACTGTGGGCCAGGATTCAGATGCATTGCCAGAGATGTGTGAGGAGACTTCTTGAGAGTCCCTGCCTGCTCTGTGCCTGGTTGTTACCAATGCTATCATTCCCTTACTTTCCCGAACATCAAAAGCCAGCCTCCACACCTCAAAAATGCATGTTTTTTTATGTTTGCTTTAATAGAAGAGTCTTGTTTTATTGATTGCAATCCACATGCTGGCATGGCCGTGTGTAGCTTCAGAAGACAGAGAGAAGAAATCAATCAGAATCCCAGGGTGCAGTGCTGTTTCCCAGTTTAGTGGATTATCTCATTTCTCATTGTGGAAGGAATGCCATCGCCAGGGCTTGGAACATGAAACACTCAGCCTCATAAGCTCCCAGAGGTGCCCGCTTGTGATATTCAACAAGTAAATCAGCCTTCTGGAGACTGAGTGAGCTGACTGCCCAACTCAAGTCAAAGGAAAAGAGAGGTGATCAGCCAGCCAGCAACACACATATGCATCGAGCCTGGGGCCAGTTGCAAAGGTAAGGTAAAAATGCCATGTTTCAACTTTATCACTTTAGTTCCTGCTGTTTATATTATATTTAGGGCTGTCAAGTGATTAAAAAAATTAATCGCGATTAATTGTGCTGTTAAACAATAATAGAAAACTATTTATATAAATAGTTTTGGATATTTTCCACATTTTCAAATATATTGATTTCAATTACAACACAGAATACAACGTGTACAGTGCTTACTTTATATTTATTTTTTATTATAAATATTTGCACTGCAAAAATGGTATTTTTCAATTCACTTAATACAAGTACTGTAGTGCAATCTCTTTATCATGAAAGTTGAACTTACAAATGTAGAATTATGTACAAAAATAACTGCATTCAAAAATTAAACAATGTCAAACTTTAAAGCCCACAAGTCCACTCAGTCCTACTTCTTGTTCAGACAAACAAGTTTGGTTATAATTTGCAGGAGATAATGCAGGAGATAAAGTCACAGATTCAGTGACTTTCCGTGACCACTGTGACTTCTGCAATGGCCGGTGCAGCTGGCTCTGGGGCTGGTCCCTGGGCCAGTCGCACCAGCCGCTGCTGGCAGTGCAGGTCGAGGTGCAGGAGGGGGTGGGGGAGCTCCCCAGAAGTGGCTGGCATGTCCCTGAAGCTCCTAGGTGGAGGGGCCAGGGGAATCTGTGCACTGCCCTTGCCTGAAGGCACCACCCCCACAGCTCCTATTGGCTGCGGTTCCCAGCCAATGGGAGCTGTGGAGCCAGAGCTCATGGCGGGGGCAGCATGTGGCGCTCCCCGGGCCTTCCATCCCACTAGGAGCTCCAAGGATATGCCGGCTGCTTCCAGGGAGCTGTGAAGAGCCTGGTAGGGAGCCTTTCAGTCCTGCCAACCCTCCACACACTAGCACAAGCAGGGGTCCCTCGCTGCGGACTGCCGCCCGCCTCCCTCCCAGCACCAGCAGGGGTCCCGGGCCACCCCCCACAGCACCCGTGGCACCCCCCAACTGCCCCTCCAGAGCACCCCCAGCCTCCCAGCCCAAGTTTTAGTTAGGGGTATATAGTACAAGTCATGGACAGGTCACAGGCCATTAATTTTTGTTTACTGCCTGTGACCTGTCCATGACTTTTACTAAAAATACTTGTGACTAAAACGTAGCTTTAATAATTTTTACAGTGCAAATATTTATAATAAAAATAATATAAAGTGAATACTGTACACTTTGTATTCTGTGTTGTAATTGAAATCAATATATCTGAAAATGTAGAAAAACATCCAAAATATTTAATACATTTCAATTGGCATTCTATTGTTTAACAATGTGATTAACTCAAAAATTAATCGTGATTAATCCCAGCTTTAATCGCGTGAGTTAACTGCGATTAATTGCAACCTTAATTATAATTAATTATATTATATTATATTATATTATATTCTTTTGATCTTATTGAAAGGAAACATTTTGATGTTTCCTAATCAAAATGTTTCAGAATTTCCATTGCATGGAAAACTTTGGAATTTCGACTTTTCATGCTGATTTGAAATGAAAACTTTCAAAATGTTTGAATTTCCCAGAAAATGGGATTCACTCTGGTCACTGGTCCTCTCCCCGGAGGGGTTTACAACGGGGATTCGCCATTAAGAGGTGTCTGCCAACTGCTACTTTGATCTTGCCGATGACTGTATGTTCACAACTCTCCCAGTCCTGAATTTCAACACCCCCTGCTATTCGTTCCAGACCAGTCCTGAGCTCCCCACACATAACTCTGCTGATGCAGCGTAGTGCTGAATTCCAACCTCCACCCGTTATTCTTGTCCTGGGGCTTCTACACTGCTCAGCCAATGTGCCTCAGTACTGCCTTTATGGATAGCCCCAAGTTATGAGGTTTGCTCAAGACCCCTGTGAGAATGCTTCAGGAAAATCACTGAATTCCTTTCTCCTCTGACTGCTGCAGCATGGAACACAATGTCCACTCCAGCTCCTCAGTGCTTCAGGCCTAATCTAACAAGGTATGCTTCAGGAGAAAGCTGCATGGGAAATCAGAGGAGTTTTGCAGTAGTCTCCTGCTTCCTTGTCACCATCAGTCCATGCAGCCCAGTATACTGCCCTTGCTAGGGGCCCATACCTTATGTTTTGGAAGAAGGGGAAATCCCCATAATGTAACAGGACAATTTGCGTCATACTCCGTGTGTATAGGGAGAGGGGGAGTTCACACCCAACCTTCACAGGTAATCACCTGCCAACCTTTTTAAGTGTGATTGCCCTTATAATGTTTCTTATAGTCTGCATGTTGTAACTGATGACCTTATTGCTTCCCTTTTCTTTTTCCAAATCCATCCACAGATGTATCAATGCTCTGCAGCCGTGAGTTCCACAGGTGAACTCTAGGCTGTGCATGCAGAAATATTTCCTTTGGTTGGTTTTTGATGTACTGCCCTTTCATGTCAGAGGGTGAATCTGAAGGAATGCCTGACCAGTTTTCATATAGTTCATAATTTTCTGCAGGTGGCAAGCCTTTCATATGATCCAAGGAAGGGAAAGAAAGACAGGCAGGTAGGTAGTTAGATACTTGCTTCTGATGGCTGACTGGGAGCCTTGATTTAGATGGCAAGGCACCAGCTTGTTACATTCTGAGCTCCCAAAATAGAACAACATACTTGCTGTTTATTTTTAGTCTCTATTTCTTTTATTACTTCACCATATCATATTGAGTCCTTTAGGTTTTTGTGGGATTTTTGCTTTCTTCCCTTGTGCTCTGTCCATGGTGCTGAATAGCTGACTGTCCAGTTCAGCTCTAAAGACTTGGGAAGAGTTTGCTTCTTTGCCACTTTATGTGGCCCATGATACCAGTGATTGACTAGTGATTGTGTGGGTCTCCTGCTAGCTATCTCAACTGACCCCCCCCAAGAACCTTCTAAAAACAGGCAAATGTTGAAAGCTCCTAATCCCCTGTATTCTGTCAAGCTTTAACTTCCTGTGTCTGCTCCAAGTAGAATGGGTGGGAAGGTGGGAAGGGATCCCTGGGGTACAACCTGGAACTGTGGGACTGCTGTGCCCCCTTAACACTCCAGCCTGGGCTGTCTCTCACAAAGCTGTGCCAGTGACAAATGGCAAACCCCTCCAGGTGCTGTGATCACTCAGCCATCAGTATGTGGAACCCCACTCCCAGCTAAATTGCGTTAATGCTCTCTAAGCCAGTCATGAATTCTACAGAGAGAGGCACCAACCAGTCACCCCAACCCTCAGCCTTGCACCCCAGAAATATACCATCTTACACTGCTCAAGGCTCCTTGGACAGTGCAAACTCATGAATTAGTTCATGACAAAGGGTAGTGGGTGTGCAACAGCCCTTGTTAACCTGAGCTGAGTTTCCCCAAGCACTTCAACCAAAGACACACTGTTTTAGGTAAAATATAAACAGGTTTATTAACTACAGAAAGATCGATTTTAAGTGATAATAAGTAGCAGGCAGAGAGATCAAAGTCAGTTACATAAGAAATAAAAATAGAAACCCAGTCTAAATTTTAACTTTAACAAGCTAAGCAAGATTTGAATCAAACAGCTTTTCTTACCCTAATAGATGTTACAGGCAGCTCACAGTTCTTAATACACAGGCTCTATTCCCTTTCAGCCTGGGACCAATCTCCCCAGTTCAAAGTCTTTCTCTGCCACATGATCTTCCAGGTGTTGAGATGGGGGAAGACAGAGGCCCTGTGGTGATGTCACTGTCCCTCTTTTATGCTTTCCTCCAGCTGCCAGAAATATCTTTGCTGTATCACATGAGTTAGGTCTCCTTCATCCCATATGTGCTCTCCGAGGAGTCTCTGGGTGGCCATTGGGAGAGTGGATTCCCCTTAATGGGCCATCAGTATATGTCTGGCCGGTCCTGAGGTAAATCTGTCT
This sequence comes from Terrapene triunguis, assembly GCF_002925995.2. Classification (NCBI taxonomy): domain Eukaryota; kingdom Metazoa; phylum Chordata; order Testudines; family Emydidae; genus Terrapene; species Terrapene triunguis. The sequence goes on along the minus strand of NW_020664404.1, from coordinate 10,120,780 downwards.
CACAAGGTGCTCCTTTGTTGCCACTTTGCTGGCTGTAGGCGTCTCCCATCCTCACAACATATTTCAGTAACACGCACATAGCAGTACTTCACAGCTTCAGATGCAATGGGAACACAACCAATTCACCAGGGTAGTAATGTTCAACAGATCATGACTTCTCAAATGATACCTCACAAGGCATACTTTGTACAAAACAAATCACAATCATATCACAGTGGGGGTTCCGGGGTGCTATTTTGAGGTACAGAGTGTCACAGAAGGAAATTGCTGCTGTTTGGGTCCCATGTGGCTTAGATCAAACTGGTGCCAGTACGAGGCTTTTCCAACTTGGAATTGTTTTAAGAGAACAGATTTCCCCCCTCCCCTCTCTTACTATTATTGGAGAAGTGCTGCAGGAGGAAGGTCAATGATCCCTTGAAACTCCAGTTTATAAGCCCGATGTACTGCTTTGTACCTATAAGCCTCAGTGTATTATTTCAGTAAATAGCAGACACTTTTCAAAAAACCATTTGAAAAAGGTGAGCCTGAGCCCCCGAAGAGAGAGAGAAGATATCCAGAGGAAGAAGAGACATTAGAAGTCAGAACTAAAAATGCGTCAGCAGACTGATTACTGGGACGGCTGCAGAGGTGTATGCACGACACAGATACACCTTGGACTGACCAGTCAGATGGAACATTTACCCTCTCAATTTTGCTTCCTAACCCACTCAGGGCAGTCTTGCCTCTGCCACAAGCACCCTGTGTGCCCTTGGGCAAGTCATCTAACCCACAAACCCCATTTCAGCAGAGCATGTGCTTCAGAGGGTAAAACCCCAGCCTCTCGGAAGTTGCTAGGAGTTTTTGCCATTAACTTTAATAGGATCAGACTTTCACCCATAGATTGTAAGGCTGGGAAAGAGCATTGTGATCACCTCATCTCACCTCCTGCATAACTCATCCTTCAGTAAGACTGAGGCACATGCATGAAGTTAAGCAGGTGCTTAAGTGCTTTACTGAACAGGGAGGGCTGCCGAACTGAGGCCAAGGAGAAGTGAAACTGAACCACAGTGATAATGATCTTAGTGTATGTAATACAGTTCATTTGTGAAATGTTCCCGAGTCCTTACAAACAGATCTGCAAGCTATCCAAAAAGCAGTTCGGCTGCCACTCAAGTGCAGGGTCTGGTCCAATGCCCTCTTTCATGAATTCGGGTTTCACCTCAGTTTCTCTCTCCTGCAGCTCCATTCATGCTGTTCAGACTCCATGCACATTTGTCTTCCCCATGGCTTTTCATTGAGCAATCATGCTCAAAACATGAATTGCTAGCAAATTTCAGCAGAGTGAAAAATATAAGTTGAGTGGGTGGTTTCAGGGGGAAATAAAGCAGTTATTATGCTCTATGCTGGTTAATGAAATCAGAAAGTGGAGTGGAACTCATCTAATATCACACAGATAAAAAATAAAATAGATAGGTTAAAAAACCCCCCCACAATACTGCAGATTCCTTGAAATGTCAAAATATCTCATTATTCCGATGATAAAGATGCGAAGAATAACAGGGTTTCAGTTTTATGTGCCACATCATATCTCTTCCCCTCTATAATTTTTATAAAAATATTAGCATTCCAGTAAGTCACGATACCTTCCTATTTATATGTGTATATGAAATACTAAATGTTTGTGTCTGGAAGGAGCCTAGAGCCTGGAGCTCTCTGTTTAATTCTAAGAGCAGGAGAGCATCAGCAATGACCACATAAATGTCTTTCCCAGAGCCTGGAACCTGCCCTTATTGGACCATCTCTAGGCTGTGCGGGGAATTCTGTCCCCATTGGTGGAGAGTATATTGCAATATGGGCAGATAAACAGACACAATCAAAGAGAAGGAGAGGGGACATAGACAGCCAAATAGGAGGCAATTTGGTGCAGTGGTTATGGCACTGGCTGGGAAGTCTGGAAATCTGGCTTCTCTTCCTTGCTCTGACACTGACTTGTGTGACCTTTGGCAAGTCATTTCACCTTTCTTTGTCCCCTCCCACCCTTTGTCTATGTAAGCTCTTTGGGCAGGGATTGTCTATCGCCATATGTCTGGGGAGTGTCGGGTTCACCAGCTGATGCCTTGAGATGCAACTGGATTACAAATAATAATAAGATTGATAGAATACTCAGTTCTCGGCCTCTCTACTGCCAAGAGGGGCTTTAGAAACAGTGGTAATGGTGGTTTAACCAGGCAGTTATCTGGTTTGCACCTCTCTGATTATTTTCATTGGAAGGCAGAGCAGAATACATTTTGGAACCTAATCGTACTTTATTTAGTACATCCAGGTTTAGGCAGTTTCTGGCCTGCATTTATGCTCAAAATCAAAACCACAGAAATCAGAGACACAGAAATTCTAGTGTGGTCCCATCTAATCATGTCTATCCAGCCAGGACAGAGGTCAGCTTCCTGCAGTGCTTTGTCCAGCCTAATTTTAAATTTGACAATAGTCTCCCCATGCCGGTTTCTGACAATTGCTGCTCCTTCATGCCTAAACACCAGCTGTCTACTTTCCCAGGACAGCAAAATGGTGTTTGCCTTTCCCTTCTCCAAGTCCCCTTTCATTGCAAAGTGCATCCCACTAGAAAGGCCTTGACACATGTACCAACCTCCGTTCTCCACACCCCTGGGCACAGCAACTTCCATTGCCTCTGCTAAGCTAATGGCTTTATTAAAGACAAGATTCAAGGGAGTTAAAACTAACCTCTCCCAGATCATAGGAGCAGCCAGCGAGAGCAGCTTGAGAATGAAACTCCTGCTGTTGCTCATGACCTGAGTGCTTTTCAAGAGTTAAAAATAGCATCAGGATGCTGGGGGTGGGGGGTGGTGTCTGGATCCAGAAGAAAAATATTTCAGTTGGCCTGGGGAATATCTTAGCTCTGCTTCTGGCGATGGAGAAGGTATTTGGGGGGGGGGGGGGGGAGGGGAATGGGTTTGAATGAAAGCAAGGTCTTGCTGCTGCTTGAGAACAGAAGGAATGGTATTTAGTAGTCAGAGCACAGGAATGGGAGCTGGGACTCTGGGTTTCTATTCCCAGCGCTGCCATTAAAGGAAGCCGTAGGAAAGATAATCTAGTGGGTAGCACCCTAGGCTGGGACTCAATAAATCTGTGTACAATTCCTGATTCAGTTACTGACTCACCTGATGTACTCTGTCCCTCAGCTCCCCATCTACAGAGCAATAATGTTTATTAAACAATCAATTTGTAAGCACCTAGAGGCTAATAGGGTTATAAGCAGTAGCCAGCATGGATTTGTCAAGAACAAATCATGCCAAACCAACCTAAATTCCTCCTTGGACAGGGTGATTGGCCTAATGGATAAGGGGGAAGCAGTACGCGTGTTATGTTGATTTTAGTAAGGATTTTGACACATCCCACTTGACATTCTCATAAGCAAACTAGGGAAATAAGGTTTAAATGAAATTAGACATACTAGGGTGCCCAACGAGTAGTTATCAATGGTTTGCTGTCAAACTGGGAGGGTTTATCTAGTGGGGTCCCATAGGGGTCAGTTCTGGGTCCAGTACTATTAATTATTTTCATCAATGACTTGGATAGTGGATTGGAAAGTGTGCTTATAAAATGTGCAGATGACACCAAACTGGGAGGGATTGCAAGCACTTTGAAGGACAGGATTAGAATTCAAAACAGCCTTGGTGGTAGTATTGCTGGAAAGGATCTGGAGGTTATAGTAGATCACAAATTGAATATGAGTCAGCAATGCAATGAAGTTGCAAAAAAGGCTTATATCTTCTGGGGTGTATTAACAGGAGTGTTGTATGTAAGATAAGGGTGGTAACTGTCCTGCTCTACTCAGCACTGGTGAGCCCTCACCTGAAGTTCTTGTGTCCAATTCTAGGTGCCACACGTTAGGAAAGGTGTGAACAAATTGGAGAGAGTCCAGAGGAGGGCAACTAAAATGATCAAAGGTTTAGAAAACCTGATTGCTATCAGGTGACTTCCTCAGTCTTCTTTTCTCAGGACTAAACATGCCAGTTTTTTAAACCTTTCCTCATCAGTCTTCAATATGTTAAGGGCTGCTATGAAGGGGTCTGTAATCAATTGTTCTCCATGTCACTGAAGATAGGACAAGAAGTAATAGGCTTAATCTCAGCAAGGGAGAGTGAGGTTAGATATTAGGAAAAACTTTCTAACCATAAGGGGAGTTAAGCATTGGAACTGGATTCCACAGGAGGTGGTGGAATCCCTGTTACTGGAAGTTTTTAAGAAGGTTGGACAAACACCTGTCAGGGATGGTCTAAGTTACCTTGGTCCTGCATCAGCTCAGGGGGCTGGACTTGATGAGTTCTCAAGGTCCCTTCCAAACCTACGTTTCTGGGGTGTTGGTAGCTTAAACCATGAACAATTATGAGGAGCTCAGATACTACAATCAACAATGTATAAGTACGTGGACTGTCTTGCCTTGAGTGAGTCACTTCACCTGTTTGTGTTGCATTTTTTTCCATCTGCAATACAGGCATTAATAATACTGACCTCCCCCTCAGGAAAGTCACGACAATCAAGGAGTGTTTCTGGAGTGGCTTGAGATACTTGGGTGAATGGCATAGTTAGACATGCTAAGTGTTATTATTCTATGCTGTGGTGTTATTATTCTATGCCAAATTTCCTCTGTGGGACCAGTGCATTCAGCTCTCCCTGGAATAACTAGGAGGAGGTTTTGGTTAGAACAAATTATGATGATGTCTGGTTGAAAATTTTCCATGAAAACAGGTTTTCAATGAAAAATTGTTTTTTCTACTAAATTATTTTTTGTTTGGCGAAAAATATCTGTTATTCACAGATTTTTTCATTGAAAAACAAAGCCTGAAAACCAAAATATTTCAATTCTGAACTGCCACTGCAGTGTCTCAAGGGAGCTGTAGTTTAGGTGCCTCGTGCTCCCATTTTCTTCTACAGGCTGGACTCCCCAGCTGGACTTTATCTCCCATGATGCTCCCATGATGCACCACCTCACCAAGAGGGGAGACGGATGCATCATAGTACATATAGTCTGACCAGAGAGCCTGACTGAAAGGTGCCAGACTGACAATCCTGGAGGCCTCTTTTGTAACCCAGGGCACCATCAGGCACAGTGCAGACTTTGTACATCGGTGCACACGGTCACACACACACGCTGCCTCCAGCCAATGTCCCTCAGCTCAGCTCTGCAAGAGACTGCTTCAAAAGTGGAAAGAGGAGCTCATGTTTCTTGTCCCATTCAGTCCTTGGCCTGTGCTAGAAATGCCATTCACTGATATTGACGTTGTATGAAAGTGCTTCTGTGTTATGGATACCGTTTGTTATCAGCAGTGTGTTATTTTACAGTCATCCAGTGCAGACAGCGTTGTGTCCTTTGCTCCTTCCTGAATATACAGGACTAATCTGTTGCATATTTCTTCTTTACTGCTTTGATATTATCTGTTGAGTTGTCTCTCTGTGTGTGCAGATGTAGTCAGATCCACGCTAGGCTCAGTGCTGCTGGATGCACAGTGCAACCCCTTCTTCCCCCACTCTTCTGCCTCCCTTGACAAAGAGCTTCAGGGTCCATGAGACACCCTGGTTGGCAGGTAGCCTTGAGATTACATTAGTTTTGCCTCTCAGAGTTTTGTCCCTTGTGAGTAGCATGGGGAAAACAAAGTCTTTAAAGCACCAGGACACAGAGAGCAATTACCAGATGGTGGCAGTGCCTGGATAGATAGACAGAAATTTGTGGGTGCAGGGGAGCTTATGTGTAGGAGGGATTCCAAGCTGTGTCTGAGCAGGGGAGTTTGGGGTTAGGAAGATTACAGTTTGCATGTAGGGCTGGAGGAGGGACCTTGATTGGACTAGAGGCTCAGCCTCACTGCAGTACTTCTGCCTGAATAATTCTTTGTAAAGGGGAAAAAATATGAAATCCACATATCCCCCGCTCCTAGAAATTCTCCCTGGTGGTTTGGGAGCAGACTACTGATCTGAGGAGCGCAGCCTGACAGCTGAACTCTCCCAGCTCCACTGAGGAGTAGGCAGATCACACTCTGGTGGGGTTCACACCTTTGGCTGACAAACCATGGCCAGCACTCAGGAGACAGTGCCTGGAGTGCTAGGCAAGCTGGAGAAAAAGAGAGAGCTCTTAAAGGTAGCATTGGATGACAGCTCCAGAAGCTGAAATAGAATAAATAGCCCCCAGACACACTCTCACATGACACAGTTCCCCCTACACACACACACACATACACACAGAGTCCCCAGACATATGGTCCCTAACACACACACACACACACACACACACACACACTCCTCTGCTCCCACAGCCCCTTGACTCACATGGCTTCCTGATACACACTCACTGACAGTACGTCCACACGCATTTTCAAAAGCCACCTAGATGACCAAGTCCCTTAGAATACCAAATACCTAAATCACTTAGAGCTGCCCAAAGCAATAATAATAAATATTAGGCTGAGATTTCCAGCACTGCTTAAGGGATCTATGCAGCCAAAATCCCATTGAAATGCTTTTGGAACAGGGCACCCAGCTGCTTTTGGCTTTTTGGAAACCCCCAGAGAAAAATAATACTTGTTTTTCATTTTACGAGCTTTTCATAACCAACGGCAGGTCAGTGCTGCGGTAGCACTCAGCATGCCGACAACACTGTACGAACCCTAACAAATTAATTTATGTACACAACACCCCTAGTGGGTAAACGGGGAAGCCATTATCCCCATTTTACACATGACCCTGAGGCACAGAGAAGGGAAGTGATTTGCCCAAGGTCACACAGCAGGCCAGTGGCAAAGCTGAGGCCAGAACTCATGTGCAGCTGGAGACCAGTGGGCCTGACTCTCAAAGACGCTGGCCACCTGCAGCTGCCAAGGACTTCACTGGAGTTTGAGGATGCTCAGCACTTCTGAAACTAAGCCAAAGAAGTTCAGGAAGACACCCTGAGGTACTGATTTTCTAGCATCATTCTAATAGTTAAGTGGGACATTCTTATAATTGTCACAAATCTTTCCTCCCACTACTGCTTCTAATTCTTTTTTGGAAGCAAGCACTGGTCTATTTTTGTGCAGTTTCTTGTAGACACTGGTTTGTTACTGTAGGATTGCTCTTGGTATCGCTTTCCTATTATAGAGCTAATTTATTTATTGAGATTTATATGCAATTATGGCTTTTTGTGCTTTGTTATTGTAGAATTGGCCACAGCCAGTCATTGTTATTGCAGGGTTGCTCTGGATCATTGTTCTGAAATCCTAAGAGCAGAGCTCAGCTGTAAAAAATCCAACATACCTGCAAGAGGTTTTACTATAGCCCAAGGGCCAGATCCTCAGCGGGTGTAAAGTGGCTTAGCTCCATTGACTTTAGTGGTGCTAAACTGTTTTATACCTGCTGAGACCTGAGACGACATTCTGGTGACAAGTTCTTCCCCACCCATTGGAATTTCTCCTCTGTACCTTTAATATGAATCTGTTCCTTTTTTTGTTTTTCCTTTTATAATTTCACTCTGTTTTTTTGTTTCCCCTCTGGGTTGCTCTAAGGGGAGCTGACAGTGAAGTTAAATCCACCTGGTTCTCTTTCCTGACCATCTGTTTCCATGTCAAAACATTTAAGTACTGGGAAAGATGGTGCTTTTTAACATTAGGACTGAAAGTTGGAACCCAAGCCAGGGTTTCAGAGCTGCTTCCCATGGAACCTGGGGTTCTTTGCAAACCAAACTGTCTCCTCAAATTACATCTGCAATGTGAAGCTGTTTTAATTTTGGAATTTTATGCTTGAGAAACACACACACATACCAACATTCCTCCCCCCACCTGGCACATGCTAATGGAAAGTAAAGACTGAAGGGGTTTTTTTTTGTTTGTTTTTTGCTTCTGTTATCTTATTTTACATGTTTAAATTAACTGCTGGGTGTCTGGATTCCCTACCAGTGTAACGTGTTTGCATTAGAGCACTGCTTAGTGGGTTTTCTTGCAACTCGCTTCAGGCAAGATGGAAAGAGGCATTTTACATTTATAACTTTGCCGTTGCCATTGGATGCCCTCCTCAAAAAGCCCACCATCTCAAATAGCACTGATGGGACCCCCTGGTTGGTAATCTCAGCACAGAGGCCAAAGATTGAATGAGGCTTGGAGACTCAACCATTCCCCTCTTGCACCCATTCGTACAGTTAAATGTGATTCCCTGCGTCCACCAAGCCCAAGAGATGCTCTGATTATTCGAGCCACTTCTATGTGTGTGTGAGCTTGAGTGAGTGAGAGACTCACCACAGGAGGACAGAGAAGGAGGCATGGAACCTGGTGAACTGGTAGGATAATAGACACGCAAAGCCAAACGACTGACATTCTTTGTTGGGTAGTAACTTACTCCAAGAGTAGCACCAGTGACTCAGCTCAGTGGGACTCTTTGAGGATGAAGGCACTAGTCAGGAATACGTTTAGGCTGGAAGTGAGAGGAAGGTTTGTAACCATCAGAGGTGTGAGGTTCTGGACCAGCCGTTCAATAGGAGGAGTGCGGGGGACAATTACCTAACTCGTTTTCAGGTGGCGCTTGATAAGTTTATAAACAGGATTATATGATGGCGTTGGGTGTGATAGCAGAGGACTGGACTTGATGACGCAGGAGTCCCTTCCAGGCCTATGTTTCCTGGGTACTGTATGTCAGGCAGGGGTATTGGAATCTGGCTCATAGCTTGGGTTTAGTGGAGAGTCAAAGGAAGCAGTGTGTGTGTGTTGCATGTTTACCTGGTGCACGAATACATATGCAGATGATTGCATGCATGCAGTCAGAGGCAGGGGAAGTTGCTTTTGTATGCGGCGTGAGCATCAGGAAATGGAGCATTAATTTGCTTTTCTAGGGTAGCGAGGCGCTCTGGGGGTGTAGGACGGGATACAGATGAGAGTGTGTTGAAGAGGATGGAGAGTAGCACTCAATGGGTATGTCTCCACTTGGAGATGGAGATGCACATTCCAGCTTGAGGAGACAAATCCACACTAGCTCTGAGTGAATGTGCTAAAAATAGCAATGTGGCCGTGGTGACGTGAATGGTGGGAGGGGCTAGCTGCCCCAAGTACATGCCTAGTATGGCGAGCCCCTCCCACCACTCATGCCACTTTGGTTATGCTATTTTTAGCATGTTGATGAGAGCTAGCATGAGTATGTCTCCTCCTCTTGGAACTTATACCTCCAGCTCCAAGTATAGACATGCCCCGTGTGTCTTCCGCTCAGCCTTCATCTTCCAGAGATGCAGGGAGTACCTTGATCTCTGCCTGGTGCAGGGTGGAGGGATTTTTCTCCATGTACCATCCAGAGAGGAGGAGATTAGTGTAAATACGGCACAACAGGGAGAGGGATTACTGCCTGAGAGCATGGGAAGAGCTCTGTTTCCAAAGAGGGATATAGTTATTTTTACAGAGTCAGATTTTCAAAGGAACTCAGCTCCCAGCAGATCCCATTGTGACATGTACACCCTGAGATTGACATCCAACATGTTGAGCTCTTTTGAAAATCTGTCCCATACTAACTACAGATGGGCTCAAGAGGTAAAATGTGGATCAGAGTCTGGGTCTGGATTTGGATTTTGGACAGCCTCCAAAGTTGGTGGACGACTAGGTCTGGCTTTTCTTTTTATGGGCCCATTTCAACTAATTATAGATGCTGGAGGGTGCTGCTTGTGGAAACCCAGGGCAATGGCATGCAATCATGACACTTTCTTGACTCCATGTTAAGAATATATTCCAGCACAGCACAATCTATCTATGTACCTACCTGCCTTAGGTATTTATAATGCATTAATCAGTATACTTTCTGCACACATTCTCCTAGCTGCTTTTGGTAGAGGCAGGCACTAGAGGTAAAGAGCCTTACAACATCTAGATAGGAGTGTCCATCCATCACAAATGTTGTGAAAGATGGTCCTGATCAATTCAGTGTGGGGAAACTCAAGAGGGTGTGTGCATTGGAAGGAATAATTTGAACAAGTTGCACACATTGCTTGGCTCTAAATTAACTGTAATGGCTCAGGACAAAGACCTGGACAGACAATTGTTTGGAAGCATAAGGAATGGAATGGAGAAGATAACGGAAAATATTATGCTGCTATGGACTCCCTCAGCTGGCACACTGTGTTCAGTTCTGGCAATCTCATCCTCAAAATAAAGCAGAAAGAGAAGATGAGTGATGAAAATGATTACAGCCATTGAAGGCCATTCCTCTGCAGAGGGATAGTCCAGGATGGTTTAGTGTAGCGAGATGGACAAGATAAAATAATGGATGCAATAGAGACGGTAGATGGGGCACTTGTCTTTACCCTCTCTCGTAGGAACACAGAACATAGGACTGGAAGGGACCAGTCCCCTGCTATCCCAGGCCACCTCTCCTAGTAAAAGACCAACAGAAGATTCAGTGAAATGAAAAGCTAGCAAATATAAAAGTGATACAAAGAAATACTTGTTTATTTGCACTGTTTTGTTGTGGAATTAATTACCAGAGGGTATCCCTGAGGTCAAGAGCTACCTGGATTCTAAAAAGGTGAGACACATACAGATAATGAGAACATCTACAGTCTATTAGCTAAGATACACATGGAGAAAGGCTATGAACCATCCTGCTTTAGGGCATAAGCTGACCAGGGACTGACAGAGGTCAGGGAGAAAGTTCTTGTATGAGCAGGTTATTCCATAATTGTCCACTAAGTGCTTTCTTGAACGTTCCTCTAAACTGTCTAAAGCATCTGTTACTGGCCATCATTAGAGACAGATTACTGAATGAGGGGAAAAGACTGGTTTTATGGCCAAGGCACTGGACTCAGACTCAGATGAGCTTAGTTCCATTCCTGTCTCTGCCACAGACTTGTTGTTCGACTTTGGGTGAATTGCTGAATCTCTTAGTGCCAGATTTTAAAAGGTATTAGGGCCTTGAGCATGCAAATAGGCCTGAAGTGAGATTTTCAAAAGCACCTACACTGGCCCTCAGTGCCTCAGCTCCCCATCTCTAAAATGGTGATGATAATATTTCCCACACCGGGTGCTGTGAGGATGTAGATACGTTAATGAGAAGTAGGCACTCAGATACTAGAGCCATGTAAGTACCTGATATAGCCACGCCACTGGGCTGATGCAGTCTGGCAATTCTTTTGTTGGTAGGTCAGCTTGGAGGAGACAAAAATATCCTGAATCCAGTTTCGGGGGGAAGGGGAAAAAAATTAAAATAGCTTCCAAATGTCCCCACTGCCGTGCAGCCGTATCTGGGCATCCCAGAGCAAGCACAGTGCCTTAATTGTTTCCTTTGTTAAAGGTAAAGCCCTTAAATGAAAATGTTCATGGTTATTGACCACGCTAACACAAATGGACAGCTCAGTGCTCCCAAACTACGGGATAAGTTGTCTAGTCTGCTGGCTGGAATATTAGCTTTTCAGTGTAATAGCATTTAGAAATGACGTATATTTCTCTGAGATTCCCTCTCACAATTAGAAGCCTAGAGGGATTTTTTTAAAATTCAAAATTATTGCCATAAAAGCTCTTGGAGGAAAAAAAATAAGTGACATTTTAACTCTCCTTTTTAGTTTCTAAATAAAAGTCTTTAAAAGGCATCATTTCCTGAATGACCTTCCTAATATGCATTAAAGCCTCAAAGCTGCAGCTGGAGAAGTGACTGTATAAATAATATTTCATGCTGCCATATTAAATGCCCTCAATAATTTCCAGATCAGATTCAATCACTTTACAAGTCAAACAGAATTAATTCCACCCCCTGCCTTCTATCCACTCCCAACTTGCCTGGTGCTGTACAGCGTCACCTAGTCCCTGAAAATCAAACTGCATTTCTCTTCTGCACTGTAAAGGTTCTGGAATTGGAAGCTGGCTGCCTGTAGCCTGTGAGTTAGAGAACAGGGGATCTCACTCCCTAGAATGCTTAATTCTTATGTAGTGCTTCACATCAATGGACCTGAAATCATTTTACAAAGGAAGCATCATACACTCATAGTACAGAAGAGGAAACTGAGGCACGGGAAGGGTCCAGATCAATGGCAGAGCTGGGACTAGAACCCAAGAGTTTAGAATCCCAGGGCAGGATCCTCTGGTCTGCTAAGGCTATAGTTGGAAGATGCCAGAGAATTCCCCCTCTGTTAGGGAAATTCTCTGCTGATATAACCACTTCACCCTTCCATGAAAGGGAAGGGACTGTGTTGGGAGCATTCCCTCCTTCTGGTCCATGTATATACTTGGCTATTGATCAACAGACTGATATAGATCTTCAACTATCCCTGTCTCATTCTCTGGATCCAGTTAGAAACTTTCAAAAGCATGCAGGGGATTTAGGAGCACAAGTCCCAGTGACAGGCAATGGGGCTTGTGCTCATAAATCATCTAGACACTTTGAAACTCTCCCCTTTGGTTTGTCTGCAATTGGATACACTGTCTAATACAGACAGACACGGACAAACTGCACAGCTGGCTAATGATGCGCAAACCCACTTCTCGCAAACACCTTGAAGCAGAAAACTTTTCCCAGAGACCTCATTCTTTCCCCGCACTGTGGACTCACGATAAGCTAAGCTGCCATTAAAGTGAGGAATCACAAGCAGTCTGGGTTATTTTAAATCTTTAATAGACATATTACCTCACATTAGGGCTTCATCATCTGCTTCTCCGTGTAAGCACAAAGAGAGCATCCATCACAATTAGTGTAACATCCCGGAAGCCATAAAAAAGATGGAAGTGTGTGCCAGAGTGAAGCGTTACGAACTATACACCTCTGGGGTACATTTGCTCAGGTTTCAGGCACAGATCCAGGGCAAGAAGTTGCTCCTTCCTGAAGTAACAAAGCGCTGTAAAGTAAGCAGAGGCACATGGGCAGCTTGAGAGATACCAGCACTGGAATTCTAACTGGAACATCCATTGTGGGACAATCTTATTGCGACTCTCGCAACATTTGGTGTTTTCCTTAAATCCCAGGGGCCTGAAGTCATGATCTTACACGAGAATCTGAGCTTTCATTAAAAAAGAAGTATGTTTCTAACCCACACGGTTCCCATTAAAAGCTGTGAAATGTGACCCAAGGCTCAGAAGCCAGAAGGCAAATTAAAAGCAGACACAATTTATTGTTGAATATCTGATGATTTTTAAGCCAAACTCATGATTTTGGGAGTTTTGATTCATGAGTTTTGAACACTTCACTTTGGCAACACTGAGTGTGTCTCTTTTTTTTAGAGCAATGCTTTTCAGCCTTTTCCATCCTGGGAGCACCCTCTCACCTAACGAGGATCTATCCAGGACCACCTACTCCCTTAGCAATAGGGGAAGGGCAGCATGGCCACTGTTTGATTAGCAGGAAGTGATGTGGCAGACAGACAGCATTGCAGGAAGCAGATCTTTTTTAAACAGCCACACGCTCAATGTGGGGGATGGAGTTGTTTCTAGGTTGTGAGTGGGGTTCTGTTTAGATTGGGGCTGTATTTAAGATGAAAGGCATTACATGAGATATTTGAAGCGACACCAACTAAAGGCCAAATGCAATCCCATTAGAAAGACAGCCGTGAGCACCGGGGTGGAGGGAGAAGGGGCAGAGATAACAGCCAGCTGGCTATGGGAAAATAACTGGCTCTCCAGAGTCTAAGAAGTGGCTGCTGCTCCTGTATAGGAGGGAAGGGATTCCCTTGAAGGATCTCTTCTGTATGTGGACTTACTACTAGATAAATGGAGGCTTTGCTCACTGTAAAGGTAACGGATGGCTGACTAGGGAGTATAAGAAAGGCTATAAAAGAGACAGATAGAGTGTGTCAGGGTGGCAATAGATTAATTGCGGTACAAGCTATTAAAGGCCACTCTGACGAAATCAATCCAGAGAATCCTTGGCAGCTGAGCAGGAATGGGCTTGTCAGCCTGAAGACTTCACTTACCATGAGGATTGAGAAGGGGATATGAAGAGCTTCTCCTAAGGGAGCTCTCCCAGGTAAAGCTTTCCCTCAGATCCCCATTCCTCAGCCCTGCTCCATTGGTACTCTGGTTTGGGACACACCAAGTGGAATCAAGATGAAGTGACCTGAACTGTCAGACAAAACTCCCAGCAAGTAGCATTATGGTGAAGTTCAGAAAAATGAGGTTAACAGAGTGAATAAATGAAACCAATGGGAAGTTTCAACACACACGTGCTGTCACGCACCATCACACCTGCATAAGGACTGGTGGGGCCATCCATCTTGGATGTAACACGGGCCTCTCATCGCAATATCTGAGCACCTCACAAACTGCAATGAATGTATCCTCTCAGACCCTCCATGACAGAAGCTCAGTTCCAGATGGTGGAACTACTGCTCAGAGGGATAAGTGACTTTCCCAAGCTCAAGCAAGTGGTGATCTGTGACATCTGCTCTTCTGCTAAACCCGATTTGCTTGAGTGTTTCTTCATCAATTCAGACCACCCCTCCCTGAATTGCCAGCTGTATCCTGTCTGACATGCAGTCTGTAAGCTCTTGGGGACGAGAACGGTCTTACCTGTCTCTTGCTTGTAAAGCACCTAACACAATAGGGCTCTGATCTTTGACTGGCGTTCCTAGGTGCTACCGTAATACAAATAATTATAAAGAATGCACCCCACAAAAAGCTTATAGTAGAGCCAGGAATAGAACTTCGATCTCCAGAAACCCATTCCTTGAACACCAGGCCATCCTTCCTCTGCTGAAATTGCCTTCCAGGAGGTTTATCACCACCTCTTGTGATGGTGGCTTTGGTGTGTTGGGGAAAGCAGATTTCTTTGACTAGATTTAAAAAAATAAATAATATATGTAAGTTTCAGTGAACGCAAGGTGGAGTCTAAAGCTGGGATATAAGTGGGTGAGTGCTACGGACAGGTCTATGGGTTTTTTAGGAGACGTGTATGACGTGGGTCATTTCTGTATGGAAGGCTATGTTTTCAGATGGCTATTATGTGCGGGAAGCTAACCAGTGCAGGGGGTTGGACTTAATGACCTCTCAAGGTCCTTTCCAGCCCTACATTTCTATGATCCTATGAATCTCCCATGGATTTCCACTCTCTGTATTTTTATCCCAGGGTTGCTCTAATGATGCTTCTCTTCTGATCCCAGGGTCTGAGGAGTGGTAGAAAGAGAAACTTTTCAGAACTAATGATAAACCCTATGTCTCAGGCATATGAAACATTAGAGAACAGCTAACAAATGGAAAATGTGAGGGAAACTTTTCCCAGCCCAGAGGGGCAAACTTGTGAAACAACCCTAATAAGGTTATAAAAAACCCCAGCAACAACGTTTATGAACTGGAGCAGCATCTGCAGTGACAATAGGTAGTACAGATCCTTGCACTTCAGGGCAAAAAATAAATTATCCTTATCTGGAGGGGGAAAAATATCTATCCACATGGTGTGCACACCAGGGTTTTACAACTTCCTTTAAGGGTATGTCTACACTTGAGTTTGGAAAATGTAATTTCCAGCTTGCGTAGACATATACGTGATAGCTTTGATCAAGCTAACATGCTAAAAATAGCAGTGTAGCCACAACAGTGGGGGACGGACTAGCTACCTGAATAAGTACCTAGGGTTCTGGGTGAGATGGTATTTAGAATGACTAGCCTGTTCCACAGCTCATGCCAACAAGGCCACGCTTCTATTTTTAGTGCTCTAGCTTGTACAAAGTGAACATGCAGAAGTCTTCCTGAGCTGGAAAGTGTGAGGAGAATGTGAAATAAATAGGGTAGAGCCTAAACAATCATAATCTTGCTTCCGGCCTTGCTTTTAGTTTAAATAGGCTGAATAAGCAAGTAAGAGCATATAAGTGAAAGCACAAGGCTTCACCCCTTCTCCTACCCTCCCCCACCCCAGCTGGTAGCCTTGAAGATAAGGGGCTAATGGAGCAAGGGGTTGCAGTGGTTACCGAGTAGCTGGAAGGGAGGGGAAGGTGTAAGGGAGAGATGCAGAGTCTGTAAGAGAGTGACCATGACCAAAAGAAACCCTACTCCTTACCCCTCCCATCAGGTACAAAAGAGGCGGTCTTATCGACCCCAGAGTCAGGACCCCCCAGAACAGAACAGGACCATGTATTGGAAGGGGTGGTACCCGGGGAGGGGCACTACAAGTATAATTAAGTTTGTCAAGAATGAGGGGGAGAGGGCGCTCCGGTGGCGTGGAAAGCTAGGGGTTAGGAGAGGAAGGGGGTTCTATCGGCGTATAGAACAGTAGTTGTGGGAGGGGAAGAGGAAAACTCTATTGGCATATAGAGATAGCCCGACCGGTGTGAAGGGCTTCAGAAGATGCTTGCTTGTTTAGCCCCAATGAACCCACCAAGTTGCCTGGACTCTGGACTGTTATTTTCCGGCGAACTGTGTCTGGGAACTGAGAGGGAGGAGGGAGCTGGACCCCTGCCAAGAGAAAGTATAACTCCATTTCTAGTGCAGAGGTAGCCTAAATCATCTGGAGCTGGCCACTGCTGGAGAAAAGATATTAGATTGGAGGGGTCATCTTGTGGAGTGTCAGGATTCCAAACAAGAGGGACTGGGGGGAGCCAATGTGATCCAATCAATAGGGCTTATAGCCAGAAGACTTGGGTCGTAGTCCCAACCTGCAGTGTGACCTTGGGAAAGTCACCTAACCTTCTCAGGCCTCAGTTTCCCCCAAATTTAGATGATGCTCCTCACCCTCCTTGGTCAAGTGCTTGAAGAGCTATGGATGAAGAGAAAGTGCCATCATTATTAGTCTGAGCAGATATAGCAGGGGGTAGCAGAGTAGACTAAATGGTCTGTTTGTTCTACCATGGCAGCTCCTTTGTTACTATGCTATACAAAGAAAGAGCCATTGAATCAAGGTACCTATTCCTGTTAGAATCAAATAAAAACTCATATAGACATCTAATTAGGAAGTAGTTAAGGGAGGGTAGCTGGGTTGGGTCTGGTGGGCATATCTTCAGCTCAGAGTATGTTGCTTTCCCCACTTAAACTACTGTTCAACGGGAGACTTGATATCTTCACCCCATCAGCCCCTCCGATAGATAAATCTATGCCTGGACTTTGCAAACAGCAGTTCAAGAAATAAATAACCTTTGTCCTGTTAATTTATCATTTTTGTAACCCGGTAATCAGTTTTGTACAAGCACGGCCATTGTATTACAATGGAGCATGTCAGAGCAGCCTCAGAGCTTAATGAATAAAAAGCAATTAAACTTCCAAAACCTGCACAAATGTCTGTACAAATCCCCCTCTTTTTTATTAATAGTTCTAAGCCATTAAAGAAACTAATTACTTTCTTTTTACATTTGCAGAATAGTCGAAGTTGGACCTCAGTAGGTAAGCACTGATTTGCTAACTGCTTTGACTTTATATCAGCACACACAGAAGCTGCTTTGCTTGTTGAGGTTTCTCCTCCTTGCTCAATCTGCAAAGAGAAAAAAAAGCTGGCCTTCATCATTCCATTAAATCCAAGGAAAGAAACCATGGTACCACAGCAAAAGGCTTTTACTTAGATTGTAAGCTCTTTGGGAAAGGGACTGTCTATTTGTTCTGTTTGTACAGCACCTAGCACAATGAGGCCCTGATCCATGATGGGCGCTCCTCCATGCTACAGTAATACAAATACTAATAATAATTGTTAGTGCGGTGGCTGCAATGCCTAGTGGGATGGCAGAAGGGTGGAGGGATTTGGCACAGTGGAAGTGACCGCTTGAGCTGGATGAAATTTTTTCTCTCCCCCCCTTTTTTTAATGCAAAATATCTTTTCAGCTTAAATTATTTCTCCCCCCAGTTTTTGGACCAAAAAAGAAACATTTTTGGATTTCAGGTTTTTTGGGCTTTTACCAATGGGAAAAAAGAGTTGGGGATAGGGGAAATAAATGTCAAAAACTGGAAAATGTCTGGGTTTTTGTTTTGTCAAAAAACTGAAAAAATCCCTAGCTCTAACTTGGGCTCCCTGTGCAGCCTAGGGCAGACCACATCTCTCTGTGCCTCAGTTTCCCCTTTTTACAGTGAGGGTAGCAATGCTTCTTCTTTGTCTTGTCTATTAATATAGCAAGCTCTTCAGAGCAGGGACTGTGTCTGAAAAGCAGCTACTACAATGGGGCTCTGATTTCAGCTGGAGCTGCCGTCACAACAACAATAACAATAATAAAATTCAAGCTTGCACATGTCATTTACATCCCTGATCCCATTATGCAAATAAGACTGGGGAGTAAGATTGCCAAAAAAAAAAAAATCCTTTCTCCTTACCCCAAAGTATTATTAGTGATTTTTTTAATAGATTGTATTTACAGTTGCAGAGTCAAGTGACTAACATGCCCTAGAGAATGCAGCAACAGTAGCCCGTTTGCTTGCTACCTGGCTACTCAAAGTAAATGCAACACAGGCCCACTGCCCGGATTCTGGGAGACAGGCTAATTACTGGCCATGTCTGTGTCAGGTTAGAGACATTTGACAGAAAATGCCTCTGCACTCCCAGTTCTCCTCCCAAGCACACACCCTGGCTGGTCTAAACAAAGTTCAGTGCATGGCTAGAATAGGAGCAAGGGGGAAGGAGGGTGGGGGGAAATGTGAGAGCCTGAGAAAGGCAAAGGGGAGAATACACACTGGTAAATTTTTAATCAAAGGTGGCGTTGCTGATGTCCCTGGGTTTGCAGTGTTCTTTCATCTCCGCTGAAATGCTTCCAGCTGGAAGAACCCCCTTAACTGACCTGTATGATTTATACATCTATAGCCAGCTGCTGACCACTTGAAGGTAACCACCGAGGTGCAGGATCATCAGTGGGCTTGAAATTTCACTACTCCTTGGTGTGCTGGGTGGTGATGCTGGGTTTTCTTTTGTTTCTCTATCACAATTGCATGTTATTCCTCCCTTTCTCCTACGTTTCCCACATCCATTTTCTCTCACTCATCTTCTTTCATCATTCCTCCCTTTCCGCTTCTTCCTCACCCATTCATTCTCTCTGTCTTTCACAGTCACTGTCCCATTCACTTTGCCTCTCTCTCATTTTTCCTCTCCCCTTTATCTTCTGCATCCATTCTCTCTTATTCATTTTCTCTCCCTCTCTCAGGTGAGTTCTGGGTTACAGTTGCATGGACGGTAGATATTTGACACCTGCTCCCCACAATTCCAAAAAACAGACATTTTAGTCAAATGCCCAAGTTTGATAGAACATTTCCAACCAGCCTGCTGGGTCAACGGGTCAAGTTCCTGTGACCTGGGATGAGTGCTACCCTGCATTATTGGTAATTATTGTGAGGTGATGGCACCAAGTGAGGAATCAGCTGTGTAACAGGTGGGGTTGGCTCAAGGCTTTTCTGTGGTAGAGATTTTGTTGAGAGGTTGATAATAATTGGTTCTTGCCTGTCACTTACAGACATCAGGATGACTGGGAAAGGGGGTTCCCCAACTCAGAACATCCACCATCCCCTTAATGGTGTTGGAACCACCCCCCGTAAAGAACAGCTCACCTCAATTTTAGATGACACAGTCAAACCTGGGAAGAACGTCCTCCTCAGCTCCAGATGCTCTCACACAAAGCCTCTCCCAAGCCCAGTGAGGTCCACAGGAAAGTCCCCACTGAATTCAGGCTTTGCAATCAGGCCCAACAACATCAGATCCTCCTCGCCCTAGAAAGCACCTCACTCATGCTCTGCAGCCCAGGCAGTTCAGAGAGCATCCTGGCTCCTCTCTCTCATAGGAACCCCCTCCCCAAACCCCGCACATAAACAGGCTGAGCCTTCCTTTGAACTGAAACAGTTATTTAGCCCTGTGCATCTGTGCATCAATGCAAGCACTGCTGGCGAGGCCGCACTCAGCCACCACAAGACTGTGGTGTGGACACACGCGAGATCATCTTGCTTACATCAGAGACTCAATGTCGACTTACATAAAGTCGACTTAACTTTGTAGTGTAGACATGGTCTAAGAGTTGTAGTTTGCTCCCTGCTTGCAATGCCCAGAGTGTAAGGAAGATAATGAAACACCATTTATTTCATTTCAATTTTTTTCTTTAAAGATGGGACTATTTTTCTTGAAGAGGCAGGACACTAGGGCAGAGAAAAGAAGTACTAAGTCCCAGAGTGTATAAATAGCTGTGGCTTGGAGCACAGCACAATAGCTGTTGCTCAGTCACTACAGAATGGGGCTAATAAGCAGGAGAAGGAGCAGCTGACTTTCCTAAGCAACAAAAATCCTGTTTTCATGCAAATAGCTCTTAGTCATAAAATCCAGAGGAAAAGAAAGGCCGAGGCTGTGTTGTATAAGCAGGATTATCTTGGCATGGAATGTTTCTCTCAAGTTTTTTTCCCCAGGAGGCATCAGCAGTCCTTTAAGCTGCTTGACTCGGGCTGGAAACAAGAGCAGTACTGAGTGATTTGCCACACAGAATCTGCTTTCATTGCCTTCAAAATGCTGTGAGAGTTTAACGCATGCAGCAGCTAATGTGAATGAGGGTGAGATAAAGATGCTTTGCAATGATGATACAGCATCTTTCACCCCACAATTCCAAAGTGCTTTGCAAACATCAGTTAATTAAGTCCTTGAGGTAGGTGTTATCCCCATTTTACAGCCGCAGGGTAGGAACAAGATGTGCCCAAAACTACATGGTGAGTCAATGTCAGAGCCAGGAATAGAACCCAGGTGCCCCTTCTCTGTGTTCTCTGCTTTAACTGCTAGGACAATAGGAAGTAAGAAGAATATGTAATTGTCTTTTAAGCTACCCAGCTCATCTTATCTCGCCAGAGTGGTATTTGAAATTTCTTTGTAGGCTTTGGCACCAAATGTACCCCCGTCACAGGGCATCTAATAGATGAAATTCACATGAACTATCATTGGTGCACCACTGCCCTCTAGTGAACAAAATTGGAGCATATCAACTGTGTGTCATAGATGCTATGCTGCTAATAGCCAGCAGAGAGTCTCCTTCAATTCAAGTAGCTGAAGGCCTTTGTGTTTGGTGTTTGTTTGTGGTGTTGCCATGAAGCTATGAACGCCAATGGCATGAAGCACAGTGACATCTGTTCAGTCCGTAATGGCAGCAGATTTGTTCATAGATAAATAGATCTCTGCCAACGCTGGTATTTGGCCATTGTGTGTTTCAGTGGGGATCTGCACAGGAATGTAAATCTACAGCTCACCCCACCTCCCCAAGTGTACAGGTCCACCATACCGAGGTCCCCCATACCAAGTGTACAGGTCACTTGGGGTATGTCTACCCTGCAATGAAACACCTGCGGCTGACCCTTGTCAGCTCACTCAGACTTGCGGGGCTCGGGCTGTGGGCCTGTAAAATTGCTGTGTAGGTGTTCGGGCTCTGGCTGGAACCCGAGCTCTGGGACCCTCCCTGCTAGTGAGGTTCCACTACAGAACTGGGCCCGAATGTCTACATTGCGATTTTACAGCCCCGTAGCCCAAGTGGGCCAGCCATGGGAGTTTAATTGCAGTGTAGAGATATCCCTTGTTTATTCTGCTCACCAAACTGATCTCTACTGGTCATCAGAAAAGGAATTCCTGCTATGGGAAAGCATAAAGCAGCAGAGGCTATTCATGCCACATACAACATAAGTAGCCTGTAAATTATGTAAATCTGACTTTGCCTGCTATTTAAGTTAGACCTCACCTTCTAAAAGACAAGCACCTTCCATTCGTCTGAGTAATATGCTTGCATAGTGTGTTGTGTGTTCCCCTTTAGCGGTTGGTTCATAGCGGATAGCTGGTCTTCCCAACCAAAGCCAGCCCTTTAGCTCCAATGTTATTGTGGAAGCTTTGAGGTCAAAACCCTACTCATGGCCCCGCGTAGGCTTCCATAAATCTTCCTGGAGAGGGAAGGGGTAAATCAGGATTGCACTCGGAAAACCTCTACCAAAGAGATTTGCATACAAACTTTGGCTGATCCAAACTTCCATTACCTTCTCCGAACCATAGACCCCTGAGCCCAGCTGACATCACAAACATCCATATATTCCCAGCAAACCTTAAGCTTCTGGGTTTAATGTATTAATTTAATTCCTGCCTGCTTCCTATTCCTTGTCTTGGAGGTGTCTCTCCTCCTCTCTGAATCTGCTCGCCATAGCTACGCATGCTCCTAACCCCTGGCCATTTCAGAGGCTTGCTGCACTGGAGAAGAAGAGCCTTGCACATCAGATAAGGCCAGAGTGGCCCTGAGGCCAGAGCTGGAGCTTTGTGCAGTCATGCTGGCTCTGGGATGAATGCCAGTTTCAATCGTCTCAGTTGTTCTTGTGTAAGCCCCTTTCCAAAACAGCAGGAGAGCCCTTCAAATGGACTCCCTGCTTCAAAACAAAAATGTTGGGGGAGGGGGGAAGAAAAAAGAAACAGCGCTGTCTAGAGAACTCTGCTGTGGCTTCCAGATGACAGACTCACGTGCTGATGGACAGCCAACCTGTTCACCTCCCTCACCCCAAACGCTGGCAATTCCCAAATGGAAGGACAAAAAAAAAAAAAAAAAAAGCTGGCTTATGTGGCCCTATAGAGGCCAGCAGAGAAATGAAGTACAAGCTGTTTCTTGTCACAGCATGGGTGAGACACCTGGCCTGTTTCAGCTACCACAGCCCTGCTTTCGTGTCCTGTTCTCGCCCCACTACTGGCAAGCTCCCATTTTGCTCTCTCCTCTTGATATTGGTTCAGGAGGAAGGATGCTCTTATGGTAAAGGGCTGGGACTCAGGAGCTACACCACACGGAACCAGAACGGCTCTGTATTTAGGTGGGTTTCCTGTCTGTGGCGGCACCAACTGCTTCAGAGGAAGGTCGCAGAAACTCCCCAGTGCTCTAACCTGCCCTTAGGGGAAGTTTCTGCCTAACCTCAGACAGTTAGTGCTTGCTTTATTACAGGAGGTAGAAGGGTTTATATCCCTCATGATTTCTTATCCTGTCTAATGTTCCGCTGGATGTTTTCATGACCCATATAAATCTCTAGTCCGTTTTAAAAAAATCCTACTAGGCTCTTGGCTTCAATGATATCTTGTGACAGCAAGTTCAATAGGTTCATGCATTTGTGGTTAAGCCATGCCCACTGGATGTGGTGCTCTGTCACCCTCTCGCAGTGGCTGGGACACAGAAGTTGATAAGCCAGCTACAGCCTGGGCTGACAGAGGTAGGTCTTTTAGCGCAGGCAGTAGAAGTTCATACATTTAAATTGAGAGGTCCCAGATCCAATCCCGCTGTCGCCACCGCCCCATCCAGGGGCTCTGGGATTACATGTGTTTTTTCGTTTATTGGTTTGGAATGTGCTGCCTTTCCCTCGAGACGCACTTTCTGGTTTTCACAATACAGCAGTGGCTTGAGTTAAAGCATGATGTTTCCAATGTCTCAAGGAGATATGGAGCCCCTCATCTCAAGGTTACCACTGGATAGGGAGCTTGGACAATAAATAGTACTTAGCACTTACACCACGCTTTTAATCATTAGATGTCAGAGCACTTAACAAAGGAGGCAAGGATTTTCATCCCCATTTACAAATGAGGAAACTGAGGCACGGAGTGGTAAGGTGACTTACCCAAGGCCACCCAGCAGACCAGTGGCAGAGCTAGTAATAGCACACAGGTCTCCTGAGCCTCAGTCTAGTGTTCCATCCACAGGCTCACATGACCAGGGATCAGAAAGCACCGCTGCTTTTTGCCCCAACTTGCCCCATGTTGACAGCCTCAGAGTAACCGGCAAGGACTGAATTGTCAGGGGTAATGAGGCAGTTACTGAATGTCACAGATAACAAATAATAATTGACATTATTTAATAATTAAGTAGTGAGTTATTATTTATTATTTAATATCGGTCACACTTTATATTAAGGTTCCCCGTATAAATAGTTTATGCCTGTTTTGATAAATGATCAGCATTTATTAAAAATCTATGGAGTTCATCATAATAGGTCAACAGGTTGCTTATAACATTGCCTTTGGATGTGCTAATAACCAGCTACCGAGGTTACCAAGGGAGGTTGTGGACAGGACCGGCTCCAAGGTTTTTGCCGCCCCAAGCGGCGGGAAAAAAAAAGCAAAAAAAAAAAATTGCGATCGGCAGTACTCCAGCGGCATCTCCACCGTGCCGCTTTCTTCTTCGGCAGGAATTCGGCGGCAGGTGCTTCCCTCCGAGAGGGACCCGCCGCCGAATTGCCGCCGAACAGCCTGATGTGCCGCCCCTTCCCCTTGGCCGCCCCAAGCACCTGCTTGCTGGGCTGGTGCCTGGAGCCGGCCCTGGTTGTGGAATCTCAGTCATTGTGGGTTTTTAAGAACAGGCAGGACAAACACCTGTCAGGGATGGTCTAGGTTTACCTGGTCCTGCCTCAGTACAGGGGGCTGGGCTAGAAGACTTCTCAATATCCCTTCCAGCCCAACATTTCTATGATTCTATGGCCTAAAACACATACTACTCGTGTCTGTTACATTCTTATAACATCTATTCACCCTTTATTTATAAATTATTTATAAAAGGAACTTAAGCATAAAGTGCAACCTTGATAGGTGTAGCAAGCACCATAGTGTGCAAAGTTCTTTATGCCAAACATAAAGAGACAACTCCTCCCACAGGAAAGCTAGTTGTAACAATGTTGATGGTGGGCGCCACCGTTTAAAGAGTGAGTCAAATATATGCCCAGTGTGTTGGCACATGTCTACCCAGGGCCATCTGTGTAGCATTCAT
Organism: Terrapene triunguis; assembly: GCF_002925995.2. Taxonomy (NCBI): domain Eukaryota; kingdom Metazoa; phylum Chordata; order Testudines; family Emydidae; genus Terrapene; species Terrapene triunguis. Next base: position 10,096,176 of record NW_020664404.1, on the reverse strand, counting down.
CATAATGTGCTTGGCTTTGACTTTCCCCCACCCCCCGTGGTACAATAACATGCCTCATTCTGCTGTGGGGATTAATGCAAAAATGGATCTGAAATAGAGTGAGTTTTCAAATACAAGAGGGCCTGGCGCCAAACTCTGGATCCAAGCACCCTTGAATGCTGGGATTGTCTGATTTCTGAATCTGCTCCTAGGTCCACGTCCCAGATCTGATCATCCTTGAACTCTAGGGTATTTGAAAGATGGACCTTGAACTTTGAATTCTGAAATCAACATGAAAATCAGTTGAAAACACCAAATCTTGCTGGATTTTTAACCCCAAAACAGACTCTAGAGCCCTGGCTCACTTAGAACTTTCAGAATTTTCAATTAGGGGAAGGGTATTTTCATTCTTTCATTCTGTTATTTTTTCATTTAAACGGAAGAAGGATCTTTTCTTTCTTTCTTTCTTTCTTTCTTTCTTTCTTTCTTTCTTTCTTTCTTTCTTTCTTTCTTTCCCTCCTGCTGTGATTAAGATCTCTGAATTGATCATAACTGGATACATTCACTCTTTACTCAGCCTACAACTGCTGAAATCCTCTCCAAACTGTTACACCTTAGTTTCCAACCAATAATTGAAACTGCTTGTGCTCACTTCAGAAAGAGTCAACTGAGAGAGGTGAGCCTTCAACTTCCCTGAGTGTGTCGCTCCCTGGGTTATTAATGCACTTGGCTACGATGACATGTTTTCTTGTCGCCCTTAAGAACTATCATCAAAACCTTTTCTGTAGCTAAAAGGTTTCCTGTGTTGTTTTTAAAAGCCTACATCTCCTCTCCCCTCCCCCCTGCATCTTACAGGAGCTACTGAATGGGTGTCAATCAGAGAGACAAGGCTCATGCATTTCCATGAAGGAGATATTCATTTGTACTGTCTAGATAAACACAAGTTTGGTGTAAAGTGATTTCTCTCTCTCTCACACACACACAGAAAGATATGGAGTCCAATTCAGAACACACACACACACACACAGAGAAATTATTATGATGTCCATAGTTAAGGTTAAAATGTGTTTCTCATTGTAGGTCTGATTTTCAATCCCTCTGCCAACCCCACACCACTTCCCTGGCCCCCCATTATCTTCCTGAAATTTTGCATGCCACATCTCATCCCCAGGGAGGAAGTCTGGCTTCTGGCAGCAATCTGGCCACAAGTTTCCAAGTCATTGGGCTTGAGTCTCCTCTCACTCACACAGGAAGTAACTGCAGTGACCAATGAGAGGGGAGTCAGGCCCCATGGGTGTTTTTAAAATTTAGCTGATTCCTTTGTGGTTCACCTGCCACTGGTTCGGTCCTTTGTTTATGCTCTCTCTCTCTCTCTCCCTCTCTCTCTCTGACCCAAACTGAGTCTGTTAGCATCAGAACAAAGAGTCCAGCATCTCAGATTTCCCACCTGCTTTCCGTTTATAAACTAACCCTCCTCAGAACATCTTTGTCTGCTCATAGCATCCTTTCCCTGTCTAGGGATGTAATTACTTCTGAGGCCATTATTGTTGTTATTGGTGCAGTAATGCAGACTAGATGATTTGGTGGTCCCTTCTGGCTTTAAACTCTGTGATCCTATGAAATTAGCACATAGAGGCTCCAATGAGGATCAGAGCTCCACTGTACTAGGTGTTATACAGACACATAGTGATGGTCTCTGCCCCAAGGATCTTGCAATCTAGTAAGGTAGGAAGGCTAGTTCAATGGAATGTGCACTTGACTGGGATTCAAGGAGCCCAAGGTTCAAGTCCAGTTCCAGCACAGACTTGCTGCATGATATTGGCAAGTCACTCAATCCCTGGTGCACCTCAGTTCCTCAACTGTAATAATGGGGATAATACATCCCTTCCTCATAGGGGTGTTCTAAGAATAAAAATCCATTGATAAGGAGGTGCTCTGATACTGTGGCAGAGGGCTACATAAGTACATTAGACTCTGAATGGACAAGACAAACAAAGCATCTCTGGAGAGACAGAGGTATCATGAAGGTAAAGCCTCAAACAGAATCCAGGTCTCCTGACATCCAGTCAAATATTCTACTGGACCAGATTGGCATTCACATCTGGTGATTGAAACTCCCAATGTGTATCCATTTTTGTCATTTCTTATGGCCCTTTCTCATTCATGGAATGTTTCATATTTGTTTATAGGTGATCCTGACTCTTGGTTCTGTGAGGTTTTGACAATGGCTGGTGACTAGATGAAGGAGCACGGAGATTTATGTCAGATGAGAATGGGAGCTCCCAATGGCAAAGAGATTTTACTATCTGTATTGTAATCATCGTGGAGGTGGTTGTCATGGTGACTCAAGGTATCAAGAGACTACTCCATGGAGCCTGCTGCGCTGGGAAGCAGAGAAAGCAAGGGCGTGAGACAAAGAGTTATGGAGAAAAAGAGAGATGGAGAGATGGGAAAGACAGAAAGTGATGGCAGGGCAGGAACAGAGAGAGAGATGGGGAGAAAGCTGAGGAGACAGTAAGAGGAATGAATTGAGAGAGGAAGAAATGGAGAGAGAAAGGGATGAAGAAAAAAGTAGTAGGGAGAGAGAATGAGAGCACAAGAGAGCTGCAATAGAAAGTGAGGAGATTTACCACTGATTTCCTTTTGTGTATACATCTGTGGCTTTAAAGATCAGTGTGGAGATAGGGATGAGGAACACACCGTGGCTGCAATAATTAAGGATCAAACTGAGTGCTCTGATTGGTCAGCAGCTCCACTTTGGCCCAGGATGGACAGAGCGGGTGTGCAGTCAGTGCTCAGCTTGATCCTTATTTATTGTAACTGCTGCGTATGACCCATGTCTATCTCGGCTCTGATCGCTAGTTGCATGCACTGGCTATATGAATAAGAAAGCGGGAACGTTCTCTGTCAGCACCAGCATGTGGGTGAAGAACAGGACAGGACATGCTCAGCTCATTAGCTACCTTCACTAGACTATGGCTGGTCCAATGAGGTTAAAACAGGACTCCTAAATCTTGTCTTCATCTGAACCCACTGCTGGTGTTCAAGAAGTTTAGTGAGGGGCTGAGATCAGTGGCCATGTGCCCAGGAGGGGAGTGGTTGCATTCAGGCACTGACAGAGTTGGGCACGTGTGTGGAGGTCTTAGAATTTGCCAGCTACGGTGACACTGAGTTATCCCTGTCAGGGAGCAGGAGAGATACAGTTGTTGCCTTCACAGGATAGTGGCAGGTCGTGTTCTTTTTCCTCATGTCCTGCTCCATCACATCTGGACAAGCACCCATTGCTCTGGTTCACTGCCTGAATGGCTACTCCCCTTCAGACTCACTTGTGCTTAGGTGCTGCCTACAGAGAGCCTCACCTCCCCCTTCCCAATGTCCTTTGGCTCCCACCTCCTTGCAGTGGATTCTGCTGCCAAACCCAAACCAGCTCCTATGATACCCCTTTTCAGGAGCACTAAATCTGCAAAGTAAACTCCAGCAAGAGCACTTTCCAAGGGCTGATGGCTATGACAGATGTTATTTTATGGAACACGGCACCAGAGATGTGAAAAACATAGTTCATAAATGTCAAGAGGAAGGAAGCAATATCCTGGATTGAGGTCGATTGATTCCCCGCCCTCTCCCAGGGAATGCCTCTTTCCTAGCAGACAGTGACCTGAGAGCTGCTATTTACATGAGGAAGCAACACCCTCTGGGGAAGATTGCGGTTGCTGTGCTTGGGGGAGTGGGTGGATAGATTTGTAGCAAATTTAAAACTGACGGAAGCAAATGTTTTTCACTCAATGCATCTTTAACGTGTAAGACTCATTGCCACAAGATAGCATTGAGGCAAAGAGTTTAGCAAGATTATAAGAACGAATTGGACATTTACGTTGATAACAAGAACATCCAAAGTTAGAGAAGTAAGGGTTAAAAAAAACCAAGCAATTTGTAAGGGATGTCATCCTTTTTTCTTCTGGGCAAAGACAATCTCCAAATGACAGGGATCCAGTGATCCGTCTACTCCAGTATCTAGTCTTTAAGAGTGGCCAGTACCAGCTGCTTGAGAGGAATGTGCAAGCAGTGGATAATTATGGAATAACTTGGCCACATGAAGTTTCCTCCTAACTCCCATTAGAGGTAGGATTATCTGCAAAGCTGCAGCATTTCTGTCTCTCCTGAGAAGCTTGATGATTTTTTAAATCCTCTGGATACTCTAATTCTCTATATAAATGTCCAATCATTTTTTGATTCCCACTAATCTCTTGCCCTTGATATCTTGTGGCAGTGAGTTCTACAGGCTAATTGCATGTTTCACACCATCATTTTCAGGAGGAAACATTTGGAGATAGGAGAGCACAGTGCACAGTAAGAGCCAGAGGTGACAAAAACAAAAAAAGGTAGAGGATTTCAATTACCATTGCTGACCAGCAAAAAAAAAGATGTTTTTGTTAAATGCCTAACAGCTCATCGGGGGCTGAGGTGAGCAGAGGGACAACCAAGGGACAATCACATCTGCTGGCTTGTCTTCGCTGTGGATCGTATGCCTGGTGAAAAGCATTTCCGCCAAGCCCTGGCATCAAAATGAACAGACGCAGTGTCTAACATTAATCCCCCGTGACCGGACTGCCCTTGGCATCCTGCACTGTCACGTTGTTTCTTGCACTGCCAGTCAGGCCATGCATAGTGATACCGCAAAGGCCAAGCTGGGGCAAGCGACAGCCCTGGGTATTTATTCATTATAATATTATGCACCACGTGGGGTTGTTTCTCTTCTCACATTGGTTCAAAGCCTGAAGATCCACTAGTGTAAATGAGAGGAGAATCAGGCACCTGTGATTATTTTATCAGAAGAGGCACATCGTCCCTCAGCAGTGGGATCAGACTGGGTCAAATTATTATAATATGTATTATGGTAGCGTAAAGAGCCTCTAACCCACATAGGATCCCACTGTGCTAGTCACTGTACAGACACTCAGGGTATGTCTAGTCTGCAATTGGGGTGTGTGATCGCAGCACGGGGAGACATCTCTTGACTCTGCCACTGATTTATTGTATGATTATATTGGTAAGTCTCTGTGTGCCTCATTTTCCTCATTGCAACATGGAGACAATAATAGCTCCTTCTCAGTGCTGTTGGTTTTGAAGGTTAATTAATGGGCCTTATCCCACAAGCTCTCTTTATGCAGACGCCTCACTGACTACAATGGGTTTTCTACACACAGGGACAAGCCCAGCATTTGTATTGTACTTCAAGGGTGGGATGTTTTATTGTTCCAGCCAAGAGAAAATCCCTTCCTTTTGGTTTCAGAAGATTTTGCATTCCTGAAATTTTGGGCTTTTAAAAAAAAAATCCCCCCTGCAAAAATTTGTGACTGATTTTGTCTCAAAGCAGGAAAAATGCAGATTTCCTCATGTTCTCTCAGCAAAGCAGTGTTTGGCTGGAAAATAGGCCAGTTTCCACCTTATCTAATGCCTCCAGCTGCAGTGCAAAAAGCTCCCAGGAAAAGCTGCATCTCTCACATTATCTCTTAACTGCAAAGTTTAATTATCCTCAGATATTCTACTGAATTATGACTGGCCTTCCCCACCCTGTGCTGTGCGAGGGGGGGAGAGACAGACCTGGGGACCACAACACCTGAACTGGACATGAGTGTTCCCGGCAGCCCTCCTGCAACACCCGAGCTCAGTGATTTTGTGGTGTGAGGATTTATGATGACAGCCAGAAGAAAGCTCAGATAGACTCGTTCAGCTCCAGCGACCAGGGACTGCAGGCCATTTGAGGCTGGAGGGGAAAAGCCGGAGAAGAAAGACATATCATTTAAAAGGAGAAATGAAGGAAGAAAGAAAAGAAAAATCCAATTCTCTTGCAAGAGAAACTTAATGAATAATAAATGACTGATTATTCAGAATATCTTACATTTATATAAGCATTGCATGTTTAGCTGCAGCCCACCCTGCTATTGTGTTCCTGGGCTCCTGTACATAGCTCTGCCAATGCCCCTCAATTCTGACCCTTGGCCACCTCTCCTTTTCCAGTGCTGGGATCCCACACACACAGCTCCCAATGCCCCTGAATCCTCCCCTGAAATCTCACTCCGTCCCCACTTGCTGTTCCAGACCTGGGCCTTTTCCAGGGTAGGTTGCCAGTTGTGCTACACTGCAGATCTGATTTCTCATGTAGGCAAATGTCTCATGGGGATTAAATTCCTGTAAACCTTCTTAAGAGGTGACAGTCTCTCCCCAACTGCTCACAACACAGCCACCAGGAAATGAGCCTTTGGCACAACCGACCCGGGGCGGTGGGGAGGGGGGGCTTTGTTTGCGCCCGCACCTCTCCATTTTCTCCTTTGAGCAGATCAGCATCTCTGCGCTGGGGAAACAATAATTAATTTTGTCACTGGATGAGGAATGGGGCAGTCCAGTATTACTCTTTGCACTCCTCCGATCAGCAACCAGTTTCCATGATTGAAAGCACAAATTCCTTCCCATCTCATTCTCTGGGCACTGTGTATTTCACAAAATCTATGCGGGGTTTGCATGTTGCCAAGATGCCCATCAATTATTTATAGAAGAAATATATTCATTGGTTCCTAATTTATTCGTCAACCGCTTCATGATACAAATGGGAGGTGGGAGGAGGAAGAAAGGGGAAATGTATATATATATATATATATATATAAAATCTGCCGAATGGTGTGGCAGAAATAAATCCACTAACATAGGAGGAATATTAGAGAAAGTGTGGGGTGTGGAGGGGGTGCAAGAGAGAGAGCTAGGAGAGAGAAACAGAATGTTTTAATTTAAACAAGGCTTAACTACACTTTGGAATGTCAGATTCTTAACAGCTTCTCCTAAGTCTCAGCCTGATGGAAAATATATATGAAGAGGAGGTCCTTCCCTCCCATTATCTCTCATCAGTAGTTTCATATATCTCTATTCCTTGATGATATCTGGCCTTTTGCTTTGTTGGTTTTGATTGAATTTAATTAATTAATTTCTGTTTGGGTGAACAGCCCCACTCCCCTGACCTCTTTCTATTTCCCTTTAGAGTTTGGTAAGAAATTGAATTGTCACAGCTAATGCGTTTAGTGGATCTGGGGAGCAATACGGTCTGATGTCTTTTTTTAAACAATCCACTCTGCTTTGGCACCATGCTATATTGTGTTAATGAAATATTTAAGATCAACAATGGTAGAGGGAACTTGAGGAATTGTCCCTGGATTTTAATTTATCCAACCCCCTGCTGAACACAGAAGATGTAACTCCTACTGAAGCCAATAAGAGATGCTTGTACCTTGTGAAGGGAGAACTGGGATCCTGCATATTGCTGGACTAGAGGGCCTGGATGGTTGCCTAATGGCACCGTAGAGAGGCCGTGTTAGTGGCTGACGAACTGTGCTCACTGGGGGTCTGACCCTTGATTGTGCCCATCAAGTTGTATTACTAACACCAATACACCCTAACACATACATCTTTACTCTGCCAACCCTATTGTTGCTGAAATGTGCAAGATCTTCAGCTCCTTTTACAACCCATTCACTCTCACCCACAAAAACAACAAGGAGTCCGGTGGCACCTTAAAGACTAACAGATTTATTTGGACATAAGCTTTTGTGGGTAAAAGCCCCTCATTTCTTCAGATTTAAGGTGCTCCTTGTTGTTTTTGTGGATACAGACTAACACAGCTACCCCCTGATAGAATATCAGGGTTGGAAGGGACCTCAGGAGATTATCTAGTCCAACCCCTGCCCAAAGCAGGACCAATCCCCAGACAGATTTTTGCACCAGATCCCTAAGTGACTCCCTCAAGGATTGAACTCACAACCCTGGGTTTAGCAGGCCAATACTCAAACCACTGAGCTATCCCTCCCCCTCGACTCTTGACTCTCACCCACAGAATTCCCTCTAACACTACTAAAGGACAAAAAAAGTCACAGTGCTACTATAATATACTAAACGTAGTTGTTTGGGCACCAGTATTCCTGTCTGGTTCCTTCATATTGTATGTGTTATCTAAGGCTCAAAAGTCCCCAGATGTTTCCATCTCCCATAGCATTCCAGTGGGAGTTGGGTTCTTAACTCTTATAGGAGCATCTGACAATCCCAACCTACACCTTTAAAAAATGGGTTGCATTGAAACTTTGTGGCCACCTTGACCTACAGGTTCTCCAAAAAACCCTCATGCCCTCTGCAAGAGGGAGATTTTAAGAAGGGCAGATGTGTTGATAAGCCCCTCCTCCACTTGGTAGCTGATGCCCTGCAGAGCTGGTGATTATCAGCCAGGCTTTCCTCTATGATGTTTCATTTTTAGCTGATCTGATGTATTCTGTCTTTTTTTTTTCTTCCTACCTTCTCAAGTGTGTTTCCCCCCCCTCCCCCCTTTCTCTGTGCTGTTTTCCTTGTGCATCAGCCAAGGAAGCAGCTATTTCAGGGGGGGAAAAAGAAAAAATAAACACTTGAAAGATCAAGATCTCTGTCATCCAAAGGACTAAACTAATAGTGTGATTGGAGAAGCCCCAAGTGGATCCTATCTGTCATATCACTGTCAGCTTTTTGCTAAACATCCATTAAAAAGCATTTACATGGAGAACACAAAATCTTGTATCCAATCGGAATGTAACCTATCACTGCCAGCAAACTGAAGCAGAGATCTCTGGAAAGTCTGGCTTTTTAAAATTAAACGTTCCCTTTCCTTTTTAATACCGCAACAGATTTTTTTGGTGGGGGCTGGCAGCCCCAGAAGACTGAAGGAGAGGACACAGCACAGACAGCAGTGATGCAAACTTCTCTTGCACTAGCCCTTGTTAATATGCTGCAGCCATAACCTCCAGGGGAGTGTAATGAGTTTGTTCTCTAAGGGTACGTCTACCCAGCAAAGAAAAACCCATGGCTGGCCTATGCTAGCTGACTCTGGCTTGCGGGGCTGTTTCACTGCTGGGCAGACTTCCAGGCTTGGGCTCTGGGATCCTACCACCCTGCAGGGTCTTAGACCCCCACCCCAAGCCTGGCAGTCTGCACAGCAATGAGACAGCCCCACAGCTTGAATCCTGTGATCCTGAGTTAGTTAGCATAGGCCAGCCACAGGTGTGCTTTAGGAGGGTTGAGGGATTCTGATGTTAGCATTAGACTTAGGAAACCTAGGTTCAAGTCCCTGTTCTGCTGACTTGGGTAAGACACTTAGGCCTGGTCTACACTAGGCTTTTATGTCGAATTTAGCGCCGTTACATCGAATTAACCCTGCACCCGTCCACACCACGAAGCTATTTAGTTCGACATAGAGCTCTCTTAAATTCGACTTCTGTACTCCTCCCCAACGAGAGGAGTAGCGCTAAATTCGAAATGGCCATGTCGGATTAGGGTAGGTGTGGATGGAAATCGACGCTAATAGCTCCGGGAGCTATCCCACAGTGCACCATTCTGTTGACGCTCTGGACAGCAGTCCGAGCTCGGATGCTCTGACCAGCCACACAGGAAAAGCCCCGGGCAAATTTGAATTCCTTTTCCTGTCTGGGCAGTTTGAATCTCAGTTCCTGTTTGGACATCGTGGCGAGCTCAGCAGCAGTGGCAACGATGCAGAGCTCTCCAGCAGAGATGGCCGAGCAATCTAATAGAAAGAGGGCCCCAGCATGGACTGATCGGGAAGTCTTGGATCTCATCGCTGTGTGGGGCGATGAGTCCGTGCTTTCAGAGCTGCGCTCCAAAAGAAGGAATGCTAAGATCTACGAGAAGATCTCTAAAGCCATGGCAGAGAGAGGATACAGCCGGGATGCAATGCAGTGCCGCGTGAAAATCAAGGAGCTGAGACAAGGCTACCAAAAAACCAAAGAGGCAAACGGACGCTCCGGATCCCAGCCCCACACATCCCGTTTCTACCAGGCACTGCATTCCATCCTAGGTGCGGCCGCCACCACTACCCCACCAGTGACCGTGGACTCTGAGGATGGGATATTGTCCGCGGCTGGTTCCTCGTCGGACATGTTAGCGGACGGGGAAGATGAAGAAGGAGATGAGGAGGACGAGGCAGTCGACAGCGCTGGCACCGCTGATTTCCCCGACAGCCAGGAGCTCTTCATCACCCTTACCGAGATCCCCTACCAACCGTCCCCATCCCTTACCCCGGACACAGAATCAGGGGAAGGATCAAGCAGTAAGTGCTTTAAACATCTAAACATTTATTTTTAACAGAACTGAATTATTTACAATATTAACAATGGCTTATTTCCTAAAGTGCTTTAAACATGTAAACATTTATCTGCAACAAAACTGGAATATTTACAATATCAAGAAAGGGTTTCTCATGATTTCTCTGCCTTGGGCTCTTCACTATGTAGTCCCAACTATTTAAAAAATTTTTTACAATGTCCGGTTATTCATGATTATGCAGCCCAAGACGCTCCACTCTTTAGTCCCAGTGCACCTACGCGAAAATCCGGTCAATATGGCCGGGGATAGACGCGAAATCCTCATAGGATAACTCCTCGTAGGTCTCATGGAGGTACAGTTCCAGCCTGTTCATCAGGTTCCTGGGTAGGGCGATCTTATTGGGCCCTCCGTGGTAGCACACGTTTCCCCGCCACGACACAATCAAGTATTCAGGGATCATCGCACGGCAGAGCATAGCGGGATACGGCCCTGGTTTTTGCATGCTTTCCCTCAGCATGCGTTCCTTCTCGCTGTCCGAGATCCTCATGAGGGTGATGTCGCTCATGATGCCCTGCTTTGAATTAGGGAGGGGAATGTTAGTATTGGGACTGCTTTACAGCCACGCGGTGGAGGGAGAGGGGCAGCATACAGGGATCTTTCCCTGGGACAGCCGCGAGGGGGTGGGACAGGGGCAGAGTTTATGCTTCCCTGATTGCTGGCATTGAGACTGGCATTGCTTTCAATGTGACAGGAGGCCAGTGCTCCTATTAAAGTTTTAAGCAGCCACAAGTCTAGGGCTTACCATGATTGCCTGCTACAGAAGTTCAGGTGTCCTGCCACGCTTCTCAGATCACTGCAAGACCACTGCAAAGACCACTGCAAGACGCCAGGCACTGAAGGCGAGGGCCGAAAATTCGACCTTGTCCTGAGTGCGCATGTGAGAGGTTCAGTGCATGGTCTTGTTCACAGAGAAAGACTAGGTTCTTTGTACACAACTTCATTTATCTGTCTCAGGAATTCACTCCCTTTTTCCCATTCCCACAGACACATCTGCGACTGTCTCCCAACCCAGCCTGTCAGCACACTCCCAGAGGCTAGCGCAGATTAGGCGGAGGAAGAAGAAGACGCGTGAAGACATGTTCTCAGAACTAATGGACTGCTCCCGAGCCCAGGCAGCCCAGCAGACACAGTGGAGGGAGAACTTGTCACAAATGCATCGAGCAGTCATGGAACGGGAGGACGGGTGGCGTCAGGAGGACCAGCAGGCTACTGAAAAGCTGCTTGGACTAATGAGGGAGCAAACGGACACGCTCTGGCGCCTTGTGGATGTTCTGCAAGACCGGAGGCAGGAGGACAGAGCCCCGCTGCAGTCTATCTCTAACCGCCCCCCCCCGCCACCAAGTCCCACACCCCCCTCACCCAAAGTACAAAGAAGGAGGGGCGGCAAGGGCCATTAAAACTTTCAGTCAACCCCTGCAGACTGCTCTAGCACTAGAAGGCTCTCATTCCCCAAAATTTGAAAAGTCCTTTCCTACCCACCTCACACAAGCCCCCGTGCAAGTTTCACCCCCCACGTTTCATGTGTGGTTCATAATAAAATATTCGTTTCTGTTAATTACTGTTTCCATGACTTTCTTTTGGAGGAGAGTCTGTCTGAAGGGGGGGAAGGGGCTTGGTAATTGGACAGGACAGTCACCTTTAGCAGGGTACAGAGGCGGGGTCAGGTCCAGCATCAGGACACATACACAGTGCAGTCACTAGTGACCCTGGTCAGTCTGAGAGGTGGTTTTCATGTCCTGGGGGGGAGGGGGGGGTTGCTCTGTGACTTTGTGGCGGCGGAGGGCAGTTACAGATCTTATGCAGCGGTCCTTATCCTGGATCACAGAGCCACGCAGCAGGGGATCTGTAACCCTCCTCCCCCTGCCAGAAAGTCACCTAGCCGACACATACACACAGTCCCGCCCAGAAGTGCTGGCAGGCTCCGTTGAAACAACCAGTCCACCACTGCGGAGCCTGTCATTCCTGGAGTTTAGAAGCATCATTTGCATCAGAACACTAAACCCGCCCCCCGCCACAGTCTGCGTCCCCGGTTTAAAACATTCCCGCGAAAACAGTAATAAAGACAACGGTGTTCATTGACAAAATAGAACTGATTTTATTTTTTGGGAAGGGGGTGAAGGGGGTATGTAACTGGAGGTTCAGTTTCTGTGTCCGCAAACTTAACAATCACTGGTTACCCTGCTCAGTCTGGAACCTTGCTTTCAAAGCCTCCCGGATGCACAGCGCGTCCCGCTGGGATCTTCTAATCGCCCGGCTGTCTGGCTGGGCGTAATCAGCAGCCAGGCTATTTGCCTCAACCTCCCACCCCGCCATAAAGGTCTCCCCCTTGCTCTCACAGAGATTGTGGAGCACACAGCAAGCTGCTATAACAATGGGGATATTGGTTTCGCTGAGATCACAGCGAGTCAGTAAGCTTCTCCATCTCCCTTTGAGACGGCCAAAAGCACACTCCACCACCATTCTGCACTTGCTCAGACGGTAGTTGAACAGTTCTTTTTCTGTGTCCAGGGCGCCAGTATAGGGCTTCATGAGCCAGGGCATTAGCGGGTAGGCTGGGTCCCCGAGGATCACTGTAGGCATCTCCACATCCCCAAGAGTTATTTTGTGGTCCGGGAAGTAAATACCTTCCTGCAGCCGTCTAAACAGACCAGAGTTCCTGAACACGCGAGCGTCATGAACCTTGCCCGGCCATCCGATGTTGATGTTGGTAAAACGTCCCCTATGGTCCACCAGTGCTTGCAGCACCATTGAAAAGTAGCCCTTTCTGTTAATGTACTGGCTGGCCTGGTGGCCCGGTCCCAGGATAGGGATGTGAGTCCCATCTATAGCCCCACCGCAGTTTGGGAATCCCATCGCGGCGAAGCCATCTATGATGACCTGCGCGTTTCCCAGGGTCACTACCTTTGAGAGCAGTACCTTAATGATTGCGTTGGCTACTTGCATCACAACAACCCCCACGGTAGATTTGCCCACACCAAAGTGGTTCGCGACTGACCGGTAGCTGTCTGGCGTTGCAAGCTTCCAGAGAGCTATGGCCACTCGCTTCTGGACAGTCAGGGCTGCTCGCATCCGGGTGTCATTGCGCTTCAGGGCAGGGGACAGCAACTCACAAAGTTCGAGGAAAGTCCCCTTCCGCATGCGAAAGTTTCGCAGCCACTGGGATTCGTCCCAGACCTGCAGCACTATGCGGTCCCACCAGTCCGTGCTTGTTTCCCTGGCCCAGAATCGCCGTTCCACAATATCCACATGACCCATTGCCACCGTGATGTCCTGGGCGCTGGGTCTCGTGGTTTCTGACAGCTCTGTGCTACTCTCCGACTTCAGGCCCTCACGGCGGTGCCATAGCCTCCTCCCCCGATTTCTCTGCATCTGCCTCAGGGAAAGGTGTATGATAAGCTTCGAGGTGTTGAGAACGGCCACAACTGCAGCGATGGTCGCAGCGTGATCCATGATCGCAGTGCTGTGGCGTCCGCGCTGTCACTGACCAGAAAAGTGCGCGAACTGATTTCCCGCCAGCGCTTTCAGGGAGGGAGGGACGGCGGTAGTGACGGACGGATGACGACACTGACCCAAAAGCACCCTCGACACATTTTTTTACCCAGAAGGCATTGGCGGCTCGACCCATAATTCCAATGGGCAGCGGGGACTGCGGGAACTGTGGGATAGCTGCCCACAGTGCACCGCTTCCAATGTCGACGCTTGCCCCGTTAGTGTGGACTCACAAAGTCGAATTACTGTCCTTAGTGTGGACACACACGTTCGACTTTGCAATATCGATTCCACATATTCAATTTAAGTAAAATCGAACTACTCTCGTAGTGTAGACATACCCCTAGTCTCTCTCTGGGCCTTGGTTCCCCATCTGTAAAATGGGGATAAGAGAACTTACTATGGTGTTAAAAAGGAATGAGGGTCAGATGAGTGTTTTAGATATTTATTGCCCATTCAGTCCACAGCCTCTCTGCTGAGAAGGCCAACAGTTAGTACCAAGTGTTATGTAGGCGGCAGGCAAAACGTCTGAACTGCTCTTAGAACCACCAGCTCATTCCACTGATCAATGGTTTGTCAGGATCTCTGTCTCAGGGTGGATCCTGAGCTTGAATAGAATCACAGAATCAGAGAATATCAGGGTTGGAAGGGACCTCAGGAGGTCATCTAGTCCAACCCCCTCCTCAAAGCAGGACCTAATCCCCAACTAAATCATCCCAGCCAGGGCTTTATCAAGCCTGACCTTAAAAACCTCTAAGGAAGGAGATTCCACCACCTCCCTAGGTAACCCATTCCAGTGCTTCACCACCCTCCCAGTGAAAAAGTTTTTCCTAATATCCAACCTAGACCTCCCCCACTGCAACTTGAGACCATTGCTCCTTGTTCTGTCAAAAAAGGTTCTGGAATCAAAAAGGTGAAAGGCTCCTTAGACTGTTTCCAGCTCTGAGAAAGAAGATGCAAGTTTCCAAAGAGCTTCAAAGGGATGCAACTGTGGTGGGATCTCCTGAGTACTCCCTGCCCTCACTCATCATATAGATTTGCTCCCAGTGTGGTTGGGTAATAATTAAATATGGCTTCCACTGCCATTGAAATCAGAGTGGTAGCATCCAGCTCCCAGGTGGCTGTGATTTGCTTTGCAAATATCAAGGGGAACGTGTCACTTTGACTTTGAAGGGCCAAACCTGAGGCAGGTTCTTGTGAGGTTTGAATCATGGGAATGAGGATGGAATGATGTGATGAGTCATCCCTGAGCCAGCAAATGTGATGAGTCATCAGAGGCAATGAACTGCAGGGCTTGTGATAGGCCCTACTCCACTCCACCAGGGTTCAGCCAATCTATAGGCAAGGACTTACCCAGGTGATCCCAAGGCAGGTATATAGGCTCCCAAGGGGGAGCAGCCTCTGTAATTTGCTGAATATTGCTATGTGAGTGGGAATAGTATGCCTGCCAGTAGTTTCAACAGACTCTTCTTTCTTCTACTCTAGCCTATGCCTGTTGGCAGCAGCTCCTGCCTTAGCCAGCTGCCTGGCAATTCTGACAAGTGGCTGCTAGATTTTGGAGCGTATCTCTGTTTCAGTTAGGGTTGTCGTGCTAATTTGCTAGGGATTCAGGGCCAGTCAGTGAGTCAGATCACAGAAACTAATGGGAGCTGTGGGTGTTTGGCACCTTTGAAAAGCAAGTGCTCAGGAAATAGGTGCTGTGACTGTAGGGAACAATCAGGAGCAAAATGTGGCAATGGAAGGTCCCAAAGGAGAGAGCTGGTTCCCTTGAGCACAGCTCTGGCTCTTGCAGTGCTGGCTCCATGCCTGGATATTTTGTATGTTTGAATGAAGAAGAAAAGTAGTTGTAGGAAAATATTCCAAAGGCAGAACTGAAAAGAATGAGTGGCACAAAGAGCAAGAGAGGGAAATTCCCACGGCATCCCATTTGACATCACACGCTCACCAACCAGGGGAAAGGGGGACTTACTCTTCCAGTGTGATGTGACCCCTGGATCCAGCTTCCCTTCATTATGTAGCTTGCCCAGCCAAGCATTAAGAAGAAATCCCTTAACCCTTTCCAAGTTGCTGATTTTCTTGGTCACACTAATATAAAAACTGTGTGCATACAAGGCCTTGGAATAAAGGGCTAGGGGCCAGCCAACTCTGTTGAATCAGTCTTTGTTCTAATCCCCAAAGTACTTTCCTTTCCTCCAGGAAGTGGCCATGGGGAATCCCTTAATAAGAGGGAGCATGTACATTGATTGGCAAACTGTGACAGCCTTCAAACTGGAACTCTGCATATTAGGAAACTTTAAAGAGTGTATCCTTAGGGCTTGATTGATGGAAAATCTGACATTAACAACCAAGACATTGGATTTTCCAATGCGGCTGCTCATTTTTGCTTCTGCCTCTTACACGCCTGGAAAGAATGCTCTGAAGCTCTGGATTACATTGAACTCTAATTCCCTTGAAATTGGTTGTTCCAACCACTCTCTGAGGCTCTTTTAGGTTCTCAGATGTCCCCTGGCTCTGCCTTTGGAGGTTCATTCTTCTGTAGCTGGTTGTGGCTAGCATGTCAGAGACTAAGGCTCTGCCAGTCCCATAAAATTAAAGTATTTTTTATTAAGGGGGGGGGGGGAATCATCCCTTTGCAGAAAAAAAATCAAACCCATTGATATGCCAGATGCGTGTACCAAAGAACAAGGGCTGTAGATGTCAACTGAGTTGGTGGAAGGCTGTCTAATTTATACAGCTGATTGGGTCCTGGTTCAAAGCCCCTCAATATGGGATTATTTCCCTTGACTTTACTGGGCTTTGGACCCTTATTGAATCAGCCTTTCACCTCTACACTTAGGGCTAGATGCTGATGCACTGGTGCAAATCTGAAGCAAAGGTTAAGAGGTGACTTGATCGTGGTCTATAATTACTTCCACAGGGAGAAGATACCTGCTACTGTGGGATTCTTAAACTGAGCAGACAAGGCATAACATAGATCCAGTGACTGGAAGTTGAAGTTAGCTAAGTTGTAACTGGAATTAAGCTGCACATTTTTAACAATGAGGGTAATTAACCATAAGTACTGATGATCAAAGAGCAGTATAGAAAGTATAGTCTAGTTCAACCATAAGCTATTGGGCTGGAGGTGGGAACCTCTGAGTGAAATTCTAGGGCTTGTGTTATATAATAGGTCCGATTCGGTGATAATAATGGTATCCTCTGGCCTTCCAAATTTATGAATCCCAGAGTAACTCCAGTGAACTTTATTCTGGCCCTTTAATTTTCATTCAGGTCTTTAGGTTCAAATCCTAACTCAATTTACCATTTGGAAGAACTAGAAAAGATATCAGGGGAATCTCAGGATAACGACAGACTGATCAGAAAGGGAGAAAAGTTGAGAACTTTGAAAGAAAGTTAAGAGATGTAAAAATAGTTTAGTGGGAAAATAATTAGAAAATAGGATCATTCATAAGTAGGGTGGAGGGTGAAAAAATTAATAATGGAACCAAAATGGCTGGTACTGACTTGCATTTACTTTTCAACAGTGATCTTTAACAAGAAAAATAATGAAAAAGGGAAGGAATAGCAAGCTAGTCAATGCAAGTAGGAAAGGCAGGAGAGGAATCCGTAAATCCTGGGTTTGAATGATAAGCATTAGGGCTGGTCGAAAAATATCAATTGTTTTTTTGCCCTGATCTTGAGTGGGACCTCTAAGTGCTACCAGAATGCAAATAATAAATGATAATAACCTGAGAACCATGGCTAGAGGCCTGGGGAAATAATGTGTTATTGGTTTTTTATAAAGGAAAAAGAGTAATATACTGGAGGGATCAATCCTTCACTAGCAGGAGAAATAGGTGAAACAAGCTAAGAGGCCTTTCACATATCTAACTGTGATTAATAATGATAATGAATAATTAATTAAAACACCACTTCTTAATATTGCGCTTTTCATCAGCAGGTCTCAAAATGCTTCAAAAATTATGCTTCGCTATGATGGCACATTAAACAATGCAATGTACTTAAAAAGGAGGCTCTCAGGCAGATATGAATGCATCAGTCATTTAATATGCAGAATTAAACATAGCATAATCATAAAGCCAAGTGTCTGAATCTTTTAATATGATCAATAAAGGGGAAGGAAATGCCATGAGTAACAAGCCAGGCTGTGATTTTTTCATACCATGTGAATAGCAGACCCCTCTGGTAACTAACTTTAGGAATGCATGTCAGAAACTGGGATAGAAGAGCAGTGAATATAAGGAGGAATTGTAGCCAGGCACCAAAGGATTTGAAACGTTAAAAGACTAAGAGTTACAAAGGCAGTACAAGGAGGATAAATATAGCATAATGATGACTTGGAAGTCTGAGCGGCACAAGCCTTTGAATTGCACAAAATGAGAGGCAAGAACAGCAGACATGAGAGTCATGGGACAAGCCCTTGCCTGTTATTAATGAACAATGAAAAGCAGAAAATGCTGGAGACAAATCTCGCAGCATTAAAAATAACGATGTCTTTGATGAGCCTTTAACATTTAAAATAGCTGAGCTTTTCCCCAAAGGACTTGGGAGCACCAAATGGGCACATGCTGCTAGCACAGGGAGAGAACATGGGTATCAGCCCAGAGTCATGGGGGGGGGGGGAGGTTATTATTGTTTGCATTAAAGTAACACAATGTGTTAAGCACTGTGCAACCACATAGCAAGAGACAGCCCCTGTCCTAAAGAGCTTATGCTCTACATAGTGAAAGGTGCAAAGAAGTCAAGTGACTTGCCCAAGGTCACACAGCAAGTCACTGGCAGGGTCAGGAATCAAACCCAGGTCTTGTGAGTCTCACTCCAATGTTTTAGCCACTTGGTCACCTCATGTCACAAGATGCAAGGGTCTCCATAGTTAATATAAAGGGGAAAAAAGACACAAGTTGAGTCATAAAAGTGGAGGAGACACTGATAACCTGTTACAAAGGCAGGAGCCTGAAAAGATTTAAGCCTTGGCTACACTAGGAAATTTATCCTTTGCTGACAATAGGGGTCAGGAACAGGTTCGGAAAGTGATTTAACTTACAGGTGCTTGGGAAATGGATTTCCCTTTCCCTGAACATTTTTAAGATTTTGAATTTTTTCCCCATCCGAAGTCAGGACTAAAGGCTCCCAAGCTCACTTTACCAAAGTATGTTTCAAGCAGCATTATGTTAAAGCACACCAGCAGGGTCCACATGACCCAATTAATGCTCAGCTCTTTAGTCCATTTTAGAAATCATATCCCCATAGAATGCATTACCCACCATGTAGACAAGCCCTAAGAGGCTCCACTGACAGAACCTTTTCAGTCTAAATCTTCCTTTCCTGAGCTTTCATCCTATTCTCACAATAAACAATTCTTCTCCCACCTTGGTGTCCCCACCTTTCATACACTTGTAGATGGTCACTGTCTCACGCTGAGCCCTGGCCACATATAACCTGGCTAAATGATGACTGATTCTAAGCTCTCTTGTGCTGCAAGAAAATCAGGCCCTAAATACTTTTATTCTTGCCTCATAAATCATGGAACTGTGCTGATTTACCCCAGCTGAGGATCCGGCTCTTTAATTTTATGGCCCGTCTCAGAACTCTCTCCAATTTCAGCAACATCATTCTGAGCATTCACCGTGTCCAAAATCCAACACGCTACTTGAGCTTAGTGCTCAGCAAATGGATTCCTTACGCAGTCAGAGTCAAGCAAGCTGAAGCATTGACTTCCAGCGGCTGGGGCAATGTGGCAACTCTTACAGGAGCAAACCAGCCTGGCTCTCAAAAGGGGCATTCACGTTACCCACTGCGTTGAAAACTAAAACATTCCTGGCAATTCCAATTCCGAAGCCTCTTGACAAACAGCTCTCAAAGTGGGAGCTCAAAGAGCTGATAATGGTTTTATAAAACAAATCTGCTGCAAACCAAGGCAGTTATTGCCACAGAGCAGGGTTAATGCAGAAGCTCCAGAAACTCATTGACACAAGCTGCATGCAATGTAATAGCTAAAGATCATTCCAAATAATGTAGTCTACCATGTACCCCCATCCGAGATAGGGTCATAATATACCTATGATTAGCTTGCCAAGTCTTACTAAATAGTCTGCCTTTGCAGGATTTTTCTCACATACCCCCTGATGAGTGCTCGTGTACCCCTAGTGATACATGTACCCCAGTTCTAAAACCTAGACTCTAATTGCAATGACATATATTGAAATGTATTTCCAGCATGGTGAGAGACCTTGGGGAGAGTTGACAGCTCACCTGCCTCAGAGTAAATGCTCTTAAAATACACAATGAAAAAAAGTTCCTGCAAATGTGCCCAGGTCAGATGCTCAGCTGGTGTAAATCTACGGAGCTGCATTGACGTCAGCTCCAGCTCAGCATGCTGAGGTTAAGAACATAAAAACAGCTCTACTGGGTCAGACCAAAGGTCCATCTAGCCCAGTATCCTGTCTTCCGACAGTGGCCAATGGCAGGTGCCCCAGAGGGAATGAACAGACAGGTAATCATCAAGTGATCCATCCCCTGTCGCCCATTCCCAGCTTCTGGCAAAGAAAGGTCTGCCCATTGGTTGTTATAACTCCTCCTCCCCGCATTTATTATCCCTATTACGAAATGGAGCCACACTGTGATTCTAGCCTATCGTTTACAAGGTAACATTTCTAGTTATAGAGATGGGGGTGAATTGAGGTGTGACATCACCGCAGAACTCCAGCTCAATCTGCTCAAAGTGCCTGCATCATTCTGGGGTTCAAAATAGGGGTAAGTGGGTGAAGACAGTTCTATGGCCTGTGTTACATAGGAGGTCAGACTAGATGATATGCTGGTCCCCTCTGGCTTTAGAATCTGTGAATCAGTATTTTTAACTCCAGAGACCCTTCATTATCCTTTAGTCCAGGGGTAGGCAACCTATGGCACGCGTGCCGAAGGCGGCACGCGAGCTGATTTTCAGTGGCACTCACACTGCCCGGGTCCTGGCCACCGGTCCGGGAGGCTCTGCATTTTAATTTAATTTTAAATGAAGCTTCTTAAACATTTTAAAAACCTTATTTACTTTACATACAACAATAGTTTAGTTATATATTATAGACTTATAGAAAGAGACCTTCTAAAAATGTTTAAATGTATTACCGGCACGCGAAACCTTAAATTAGAGTGAATAAATGAAGACTCGGCACACCACTTCTGAAAGGTTGCCGACCCCTGCTTTAGTCAATGGAGTTACACCAGCTGAGATTCTGGCCTGGGATTTCCAATGTAAGACATTTCACATTCTGTGAAGATCTGTTTAAGCATTGTCTTTCAGGTAAGGAATGAAACCTGAATCCTGACTGCTCCATTATTGATCCCGTGACAGGTAGCTGGGGTTTGTTTGTTTGTTTTGTAAGAATGGGAGTGTTAACCCATTTTCTTGGACAAATCCAATGTGGCTATTACGCTCCTGATTTTCCCCCAACATCCATATTTTCAGATGAGAAACCAGGACACTTTTGTGGCAACATACATTAAAGTTAAGAAATAGTCATACAAAGACAAAACTGCACTTTTAAATAAAATGTGAGCCAGTCTTGGTGCTGCCAGCTTCTGACTCATGAGCGACCTGGGCATATTACTCACAGTGGAGTGTTTCTTCCGGTAACTCAGTGTTCCGAACCAGTTCATCATGAAACACAGAAAACAAATGTCATTAACATTCACTTGGAACAAAAAGAACAGCTTTGATAGAATCTACACTCATTTGCTTTTTTCCTTTCTCCCCAGATACTGCTCCTCACACTGAACTCTCATTCTGCTGGCCTGTTTGTTCCTGGTAAACACTGAGCAAAAGCTACTCGGTGCAGCATATGTCCCGTACAAACAATTTACAGTTGGCGAGGGGGGGGATCAAATATTTTGATTGACGAAATGAATAAAAAGAAAAAAAGAGGACATTTCAGGTGCCCTGAAAGAAGATTTTGGGAAACTGGGACAGCACATGAAAAATCATAACCATCAAGTCGGGAGTGTGGGCACTTTAACTTTATGTTGTCCTTTACATCTGTGCAAAGTGGGAATAAACTGCTACCAATTCAACACAGCTCCTACAGACCAGATCCTCATCTGGTGAAAACTGGCTAAGTTTCATTGACTTTATCAGCAGGGGAAATCTGCACTGGTATCTAGCTGATGGAACTTACCGTTCAATTGTGATCTTTGTCTTATAAATATGAACACCCTCCCATATGCTAAGAAAACAGGGCCATCTAAATGTTCTGATTTTCCTCTCACTGCCATTGGATTTACACTAGTGTAACACCACTGGAGTTACTCTTGATTTACACTAGTGTAAGTAGGGAAAGAATCAGGCTTCCAGACTCTCTCTCTAATCATTTGGGATGAACCTCAGTTCACTGACTGGTCTATCTGTGGTAGCAGTGTGTGAAGCAGAAGAAGACCTCCCATGTACATATGCAAAGTGATTGTAAATTCAGTTATCCACTTGCTTATACTGGTGGTAACATCTTCTGCTCATTTTCACAGGTGTAAGTGATGATGCAAAGTGCTAGACAGAGCAAAATCAGGGCCCTAAACTTCAAACCAGACACAAAACAATGGGATTGAAAGGTCATGTCGAAAATAAATGTCACAGAATGGAATGGCATGTAACAGTTCCATGGCACAAGAACTTCACATGGTCATAGATACAGCTGGGACTCAGGACCAAATGCAGAAGCACCCACCAGTTCAGCTGCAGAGACAGACATAACCACTGGGTGTGGCCACTGGGGGTAGCCTGGCCCTATAGAAGTCAATGGTAAAGCTCCCATTGACATCAATGGGGCCAGGATTTCATCTTAAATCTGGTTAAAAAATAAGTAAATCAAAAATTTTGACCACTTTTTATACATTAACATTTTTGAAAATTTCAACATCTTTTGAAAAGTGAAACATCTCAACTAGGGTGACCAGATGTCCCGATTTTATAGGGACAGTCCCGATTTTTGGCTCTTTTTCTTATATAGGCTCATATTACCCCCATCCCCATCCCGATTTTTCACATTTGCTGTCTGGTCACCCTAATCTCAACTGGCCATATAGCAGGTTGGAAAATCTAGACATTTTTAATGACAATTTTTGTTAAAACATTTTGAGTTCTTTAGTTGTTGGCACAATTCAAATTTTCAACCCAAAAAGTTGAAATTTGAAAATTTTGACCAGTTGTAACAATCACACATGTAGAACAGGTCTGACTTTCCTTCCAAGAGTGGGTGGGGGTGAAACGTACACATATAGGCTTAATTTCAACCCTGGGACCAGAGCCTCGACTAGTGCAAATCAGTATAAGTTTGTTGACTTACGTGGAAGTTTGCTGATTTATAGTAGCCGAGGATCTGGCCCCTGAGGATCAGCTCCCAATTCATTTGCTGGCTGGCCACAATGCTGAATTTGGCCCACTGTAACACAACATGAAATTATTACACTTATCCCAGCATCATTCTCTCCACTCCCTCCACCAGCACCCCTCCCTCCACACCCCAGGCAATTCAGAGCACATATTCCTGTGAGATCCTGAGCTCTGATGCCTGGGAACATTCAGTGTGGCTCCCATATCACACGCATCGTTTGTCAAAGCTTTCTAGCCCACATCAACAGCAGTGATTAGGTGTCACTTCCACAGTGGCCCAGAATGAGGATCATTAGGAGCTGTCATAGAGTTTTGCCAGAGTAATTTGTCTATATCAGTTGTTGCTGGACAAGGAAATCTCTCGCTGACAGAATTACCTGCGCATCACAAAAACCCAACAACCAACTCCTACATCAAGCTGGAGAGAATCCACTCATGACAAGTGCCCCCTCCCCAATTGAGATGCATCTATTCCGCCAGAATTTAGGATGCTGCAGTTAATTTTTAAAGGATTTCATTTATCTGCTTTCTATAATCTTCCCCACATTCCCCTAGGGCTTCTATTGAAATGGCCAGGTATGTTTAGGGATGGTTTAGTCATTTTGTTATTTTATTTAATTTATTGTACTATTTCACCCTTATTTTTTATCTTGTAGGCAGCCTCTGAATTGGCTTGTCTTGACCAGGGTGAGAAGGGTCCAGAGATGGAAGATAGCCTGCACGGGACAGGTCTTGGAAGTCTGCCACCCTGCAAGTTGAACAGACTAGAGTGTTCTCTTTCTGCCACAGAGTAAGACAGTTAGGACTGTCCATTCTCTTTTGCATCGTTCAAAGGGAGGCAGCATGGTCAGAAATTAGTAGATGTTGCAGGAGATACAGCTCTTTGTCAAATCTGCAAGGGCAGTCTGACTTGCTGGGGAATTCACAGTGCAGGCAGGGAACTGTGCCAGCCTGGAAATACCCTGGTCAGGAGGGAAGGGATACATTCATCTCCACCCAAGAGAGGTGATGGCTAGAGAGCCAGAACCCTGAGGTTGGGTGTCCTTGCTGGACTGTGGAGGGGGAATAGAGGTGCAGTTGCCCTGACCTTGGACACTGAGAACCTGTTTTATGTCTCATTTGACACACAGCAACATTAGCAGCACAGTACCATGCCAAGGCGTTTGTTCGGTGCTGACCCAGAAGGCAGAACTCCTTTGTCGCCTAAATTACTTGGAAGTCTCTTATCCAAGTACAGTCTCAGCCTAAGTTTGCTTAGGCCCTGATTCAGCAAAAGTATGTAAGCAAGTGCTTAACTTTAAGCATATGCTGAAGAGCCATCAGTGTAAAAGTTAAGCACATACATAAGGGCTTCGCTGAACAGGGTCGGACTTAAGTGTGTGCATAACTGGCTTGTTAAATCAGCCCCTTAGCTTGGAAGACCTTACAAGATCATAGCCCAAGTTCCTACTGCTCAACATTTGGAGTTAGGCTTTGTCTATACCGGCATGTGAAAGACAACTTTTGTCATTCACAGTTGTTAAAACACACACCCCCCTCCCCGAAAGACAAACATTTTGTGGACGACAAGCACCGGTGTGCACAGCACTTTGTAGGCAGGAGCACTCTTAGGACATAGACTTAGGTGATCATAGGTGATCAGGAACAGTCAACATGGATTCACCAAGGGCAAGTCATGCCTGACCAACCTGATTGCCTTCTATGATGAGATAACTGGCTCTGTGGATATGGGGAAAGCAGTGGATGTGATATATCTTGACTTTAGCAAAGCTTTTGATATGGTCTGCCACAGCATTCTTGCCAGCAAGTTAAAAAAGTATGGGCTGGATGAATGAACTATAAGGTGGATAGAAAGCTGGCTAGATTGTCGGGCTCAACGGGTAGTGATCAACGGCTTGATGTCTAGTTGGCAGCCAGTATCAAGCGAAGTGCCCCAGGGGTCTGTCCTGGGTTCAGTTTTGTTCAACATCTTCATTAATTATCTGGATGATGGGATTAATTGCACCCTCAGCAAGTTAGCAGATGACACTAAGCTGGGGGGAGAGGTAGATATGCTGGAGGATAGGGATAGGGTCCAGAGTGACCTAGACAAATTGGAGGATTGGGCCAAAAGAAATCTGATGAGGTTCAACAAGGACAAGTGCAGAGTCCTGCACTTAGGACGGAAGAATCGCATGCAGCACTACAGACTAGGGACCGAGTGGCTAGGTAGCAGTTCTGCAGAAAAGGACCTGGGGATTACAGTGGACAAGAAGCTGGATATGAGTCAACAGTGTGCCCTCGTTGCCAAGAAGGCTAACAGCATATTGGGTTGTATTAGTAGGAGCATTGCCAGCAGATCAAGGGAAGTGATTATTCCCCTCTATTTGGCAGTGGTGAGGCCACACCTGGAGTATTGCATCCAATTTTGGTCCCCCCACTACAGAAGGGATGTGGACAAATTGGAGAGAGTCCAGTGGAGGGTAATGAAAATTATTAGGGGCCTGGGGCACATGACTTACGAGGAGAGGCTGAGGGAACTGGGCTTATTTAGTCTGCAGAAGAGAAGAGTGAGGGGAATTTGATAGCAGCCTTCAACTACCTGAAGGGGGTTCCAAAGAGGATGGAGCTCAGCTGTTCTCAGTGGTGGCAGAAGACAGAACAAGGAGCAATGGTCTCAAGTTAGGAAACACTATTTCACTAGGAGGGTGGTGAAGCACTGGAATGCGTTACCTAGGGAGGTGGTGGAATCTCCTTCCTTAAAGGTTTTTAAGGCCCAGCTTGGCAAAGCCTTGGTTGGGATGATTTAGTTCGTGTTGGTCCTGCTTTGAGCAGGGGGTTGGACTAGATGACCTCCTGAGGTCCCTTCCAACCCTGATATTCTATGACTCTATGCTAGGTGGGAGGAAAAACAGTTCTTTTCTTTTCAAAACTCTGCTCCAGTTAACAAACAGTCATCTCTGAGGAAGGGGAAAAGAAAAGAAACGTAAACAGAAATTGGACCCAAGATCTTTTCACATAGTGCTCAAGGCAAACAAATAAAGGATGATAGATAACAAAAAATAGGGGGAGGAAATTGTGCTTTTTCTTTCCTAACAGAGCCACAAAAGGCCCATCTCTCTGGTTTCCTGGTAATTACTAGCCTTCCTGTCAGTGGGTTACCTTATATTAATTAACTTTATTTATTGCTGTTGGCAGAGTGACTGCTACAGTAAATCAAGCAATTAGCAGCCTCGCATATTGCACTCGGAAGAGAGGTAACCAGGTGCCAGAAAGGATTTACTTTCTGATTCATGTTTTATTCAGCGCCTCTCTGTTTAGCATTGTGTCTCTGTGTCACAATTACAGTTGCTTTACAAAAAGGGGGAATGGGTTGTCTGGGTCAGAGGACCAGGGCTGCTTTGATAGACAACAATAGGGTTAGCAGCTCTCAGGGCCTTTATTCTGCAATCAGATGCACATGGTAAGACTCCTACACCTAAATTTCAGTGGCACTCTGCTTGGGTACAGAATTCTGCTCACATGAATCAACACCAACTTTTTGGGGTGCCATCCAACAGCCTGCAAAGAAGCGCCACATGACTTATAAAGACTCCTGACGTTTCTTATGAATCCAACACATTTTTGAAAAACCCTCAAGTTTTCAGTTTTCTCCCCTTTTCTTCTTTATCCCCCCAGGGAAAAATACCCCAAATATTTTTCTGTTTTGAAAAAAAAGTTTCCAGCTTATGTTTATTCATAGAAAAACTGGAAAATTTCAACCAAAACTTAATTTTCCCATGAGAATTCACCCCTGATAAAATTCCAATGATATTGGTGAAGCAAGAATGAATTTGGCTCAAGAGGCTTTGAATAGTTCAGATAAATGTGTAATGAAGGGAAATCAATTCTTGTGGCTAAGATCACATGGCTAAGAGTCAGGTCATGTAGGCTCCCATCCCAGCTTTTTGCGTGACTCAGAGTGTTCAGAGGGTGACACTGAGTAATTTCTCTTCCTCCCTGGCAGCAATCTAACACAGGACTCTGTTCAATGGGCACATAAGGGCTTTGGGCAAGATTGGGAGGAATAATGGGCTACAACACGCAGATGACACTAAATTCCATTTCTCCTTTTCCTCACCCCAGATTTTGCTGGTTAAGGTGCTTTCCTGAGCAAGTGCTACATTCTTCCTGGTTCAAAACTGGGGATCATGATAGATGCCCACTCACCGAGATGTTGGGAGTCCTAGGGTAAAATCTTGGCCCCATTGAAGTCAATGGCAAAATGTCCATGGACTTCAATACAAACAGGATTTCCCCTTGAATGTTTGCAAAGCCATTTGAGAGCTGCTGACTTGAAGTTGCCACACGAATGCAAACACTTTAAATCCTCAGCACTTAGACCACAGTGTTGAGGATTTATATATATATAATATGGAACAGAGAAGGAGAGAGAAATACTTCCCATGGCGTATAAATGAGAAGCAGAGCTGGTTGAAAAAAAGAAAAGAAAAACTGGTTTTGTGCAGAATGTAAAAAAAAAAATCAATGCTGCTTTTGTGTCTAACGGTACGAAACGGACCCCTTTTTTGAAAATTTTCATTGAATTTTTTTTTAACCAAAATATTTTTTTTAAATCAATTATTGAGAACCTAGTTACTGGGGCATTTCAATGACCATTTAAATAGCATAGTTGATAATATTATGATTTTTTAAAAAACTATTAAAAAATTCATGATTTTTTTCATGAGAAACAAAACATGAGGACTTGTCATGAAATGAGTCAGTTTGGGGGGAAAAGTCATTTTGGGATGTAAAAAAACTTCCTATATGAAAAATTTCAACCAGATCTCGTGAGAAGTATCTGCAGGAGATTTGAGCCCCTGCAATTTACAGAACCCACTTAATCTCCATGCCATAAATTTCAGTTGTAATCACAGTCCAGCAGTATTTCTGGATTGCTGAGCTTTGGGACCATCTGAAATGCTCCCCCGGGTTGCATCAGGATTTGCTGTTTCACCCTCTCTGTAATATACTTGATTTACTTTGTCTGAGTGAGTGGGCTGCAGTGGCCTCTTGGAGTTTCTCCAGCTGAGTTCTGTCTCCTCAAGCACCCCAGGGCAGGGTAAGTAATGACCCAATGTAAGCCCCAAACGAATAACTTCTCATCGCCCTGCCGGGAGCCACTGTTTAGATTCCACTAGCACGGTCTCTAAAAGAGCTTTGCAGGCTGCCAGTTCTGATTTAATTATATAGTGGGAAATAAAATTTAAAGAATGGAAGGGAGGGGGGGGAAGACCCCCAAGGAGGCATCCAAAGGGACTTCCAGATCGTTAAAGCAAGGCAATTGCAGCTTGCTGCTAATTACAGGAAAAAATACAGCAGTCCCTGGAGGAGAGGGAGAGCGACTCATAAAACCTACAATATGGTCTGGAACATTTTCTGCTTTTCAAATTTTTCTTTGATTTCTTTTTTCCTTGTCACTCGACAACCTTTGTGGGAGTTCCTCATCTGTTTGGTATGGCCTCCAGCAAGGTACAAAACAGTCTCCTTCTGTGGATCTATTCTCTTCCATTTATCTTGGTCTCATGCTTCAGACATTGGCGATGTGGATTCAATTCCTGGCTCTTCCACAGATTCTCTGTGGGTGGAATTCTCTCCTGTGCAGAGGAGACAGCCCAAGATCTGGACAGCACTTATGGGTCAGATAAGTCCTATTTTGAGGGTTTATGTGGGAAGTAGAGGGTCCCTCATGCTGGCCATCTGCACGGGGGCGAGTTCTACTTTGTGACCTCAGTCAAATCACCTAATCTTTCTGTGCCTCAGTTCTCAGTCGGCTGACCAGGGTTAATAATACTGACCTGTTTCACAGAGGTGCTGCGAGGATAAATCCACTAAAGTTTGTGAGAGGCTCAAATATTGTGGGAATGGGGACCAGGTAAATATCTACTCTTATGATACCAGAATATTTGTATTATGGTAGTACCTGAAGGCCCCTGCTGAGATCAGAGCCCTGTTGTGCTAAGCATCGTATAGACACATAGTAAGAGTTGCTCCCTACCCAAAAGAGTTTGTAGTCTAAACAGACCAAGAGCAAGAGGGGAAGGGACTTGCCCAATATCACACAGTTTGTCAGTGGCAGAGGTGGGATCAGAACCCAGGTCATTTGAGGCCAAGTCCAATGTGCTATCCCTATAAAGAATATGTAACCCTCTAGCTATGATTTTAATTTCTGCACACATCTCCATGGGATCTGACTGACTTCTTTGCTGGCCTCAGCTACGTGTCTCATTATTTCTTTATCAGTCAGGTGAGACTATAGGATCTTACATGAAAGGCCAAATATGAAGGGGGTGGATTTACTAGGAGGAATCTGGGAGACACAGGGTCTCAAAGCTGCCTCTTGGTTTAGGAACGAATCTGACAATGCGCCACTCCCTTTGCTCGCTCTCCTGCAACTAATCAATGAGGTCAGGGCATTTCCTACCTCCTGCAGCAGTGGAAGCTCCATGGGTTCCCTTCATAGCAAAATAAAGTTGTAGTTGAGATGCAGGGAAGGAGGTGGAAACACCCTAATGATGCCTGCAGCTGAGTCTTCTCCTCCCAGAGTAAACTCAAGCAAGTGGCATTAATGAATCATATTTCACTCTGCTGATGAGTAGCACCCCCCGGGAAGGGAATCAGGAAAAGTCGGGGAGGCAGTGGCTACTGCCACAGCATGGATTCAAAGGTAAAACAAATCAATAATTAACAGTGAGGCAAGAACCTACATTAAGCAAAGATGGGCTGAAGTCACCCCATTTCAGGGCTGGCTGTTGTATCCCATCATGCATTCAATAAATGTACACCCACCCTTGCAAGCAGTCTGCTGAAGAGCTTCCCCTTACATGCACTCAGCCTGTAGCCGTGCCATGTGCCCATGACAGAGAGTCATGTCAGAGCTGATCAGAAAATAAAAAGTAATTTACCCCCCAAATTTAGAAACGAACATCATTTTTTTCATTTATTAAAGGGCTTTTTGCAGAAATGTTTTGGTTTACCAATGAAAAAATGAAGAGAAGGGTTGTTTTGTTTTCAGTTGTCAGGAAAGTAAAGATGGTTGGTCAGATTTTGAAAACTGATAGGGTTTCTTGTTTTCAGTTTTTGGGGGTGGGTTTTTTTTTTTTAGTCTGGAAAATTTTAAAAGAAACAAAAACTTCCCACACAAATTTTCATTGAGGAAAGAATTTCAACTACTCATAGGTGTGCGAGATAAAGGAGACCTAACAGCTTTCACCTAATTCATCTCCTGGCTGCTCTAGCAGAACTGGTTCCCCCCCCCCCCCCCCAGTGCCTTCCTGAGTCTCCTTTAAATGTCCCAAATTATGGGGCTCTCTCCCTCCACTTGTCTTAGGAGACTATCACGCAGCCTAACAGCTCTCACTGCTATGAAATGTTCCCTGAGAGTTAGCTTACATTCCCCCTCATTCAGCCTCATGCTATTAATCCTGGTTTATACTTTCCCTGATTGCTTTGTCTTTCTTCATAAATGTTCAGAGCCACGGCTTGTCCAGTGGGTGTTAACACTGAATCTCTTACTCTGGGGATCTTGCAGAACTGATGAGAGAAGCCCAGAGCTTAGAGCTCTTCCACATCTCTCTACTACCCACTGCTTGACACCCTGCAGGTGAGAAATATGCTGTCCTCAGCCAAACCCCTTTTCTCATGTATTATTTGAAAGGTTTCCTTAACAGTTCTGCAAGAAGTCCTGTAATGAAAGGAGTGGTTTCCTTTGGCACTCTTCCCAGATCTACCCAAACAGAAGGATGCTGACCTAAGGCTGTTAAACACTTTGATGTATGGTTGTGTCTCCTTAAGTAGAAGATCCATATTCTTAAACTAAGCTGCCATGACACTGGGACATTATGAACTCTCTGAACCAATTGAATCTTACAAATGAACCATTAGTTGGCTGTACGGAACATTGGGTTCCATGAGCCTGCGGGATCTCACGTTAAATAAGATATTCATTGTTGTCCACATACCCCACAGGCGTGTTAATTTTAATTCAATTTGTCTTATCCCCTTTTTTCCCCTGAATGCACTAATAACCACACCACCACACAGTGTTGTGTTCTGTCAGGCTCTGGGATTTTATGTTGCTGTATAAACATAGGTTATTTCAGCTGCCTCCACTGAGAAGAAAGAAAGAAAGATACTGAAGTTCAGAGAGGCATGTTTCACTAGTCTATAGGCAAAAGCTAACTGGAAAGTCAGTGTCAGTCAAACTGTGCCTTTTGTCAACCTCTGAAGACAAGCATGCCACCATATTCCAAACCCACACAGCCCCAGCAATAGTAATACAGGCACATCTAAGCATGTACCACCTTGATGAGTCCAAGCAAATTCCCATTAAAATCTATGGAGAGACTCCCATTGACTTGGAGTCCTAGCTGAGCATCCAGATAGTCTATGAGCATCAAAGAGATCGAGATGCCCTGCTCCCAGTGGGGTGAGGTACATCAGGCAGTGCTGGAGAGGCACATTTCCCGGATGTCACTGCTAAGTCCCAGTGAAGGATTTAGGAGGTGTATTTCATTGATGTTCTGTGGGTGAAATGAACACTTGAGAGACTTAACCCATCGAAATGCCCAAACAAAAGTCAGCATAAAAATGAAAGATTTCACTATCTAAAAATAAAATTGCTGTTCAGCTAGCTCTGCACCCAGCAAGCATCCCGGAGGATATTTAAACACCCACTACATTTCAGAGGGGCGTCTTGTCTCACCAATGTGTGCTGTGCTCCTAACATTTTGGCGCCCTTGACAGATCGAATCTGTCTTGCAACATCGTCTGCGTGCAGGAGTGTGAAACTGGGGTCATTATTGCAGGGAGAGAAAATGTATGGGTAATTTATTGCATGGCAAAAAGGAAATAGGACTCAAACCCAGGAGAGCAGCATAAGTAATTACAATTGTACTCAATCTTCTGCTGTGGAGGTAGGGGCCAGGCTCCTCCATGCAGGTGCCTGTGAGCATAGTTTAAAACGATTTGGTCCAAGGTTACTCTTTAAGGGATTCCCCCCATCCCATAATTTTAGTGATGAGAGAGATACCTTAGAGTAAAAGCGTATGTTTATCTACAGATCAAATACTGAAACATGTATATATACAGATTATTATTTAGCCACCAGATGTCTATGTGTGTTGTATAGAGTTCAGGACAGGGTCTGGTGCCTGGAAACCATACAAGAAAAAGCTGGAACTGAAACTGGGTAGAAGATTGCTTGCAAGTCAGCCATTTGTACCTGTTAAGAAAGACTAAGACTGATTCCATATATCATGACCAGTACATCATAGAGAGCAACAATAAAAGCTTTCCTTAAAAAAACCCCATGCATTTATATATTATAGTGATGGAATCTATCGATAGCTCAAAACTGACCCTCAATCCTCACCTGGAAGGATGTGATTCCAGGAATCTAGTCCACTATTGACCTCTTTGATTATACTCCCACTGATGGGGAAGAGTATTTCATACCAATTGTGGTGATGTTATTTTGTGTTTCAGATCCCTGCTCACTAGGAATTGAACTAAGACTCATCAGGTTATTACACAGAAACTAGAGCTGGTTAAGAAATGTGTTTTACTTTGGGAAAATGAAAAGCTTTTGTTTTTCTTTTCTAAATTTTCTTTGCAGAATTTTTCAGGTTTTTATTGGAAAACAAAAACCCCCAAACTGAAAAATGTCTGGTGTTTGACAATTGCCCCCAAATTAAACACAGACAATATTTTCTTTGGGACATTTTAATGTAATCATGTCATTTTATTGTCAAATAACAGTTTCAACAAAAAAAGGTGTGACCATCTCTAACTCAGACTGCTGACATCACTGAAACTTGGTGGGATAATACACGTGATTGGAATGTTGGTGTGGATGGGTACAGCTTGCTCAGGAAGGATAGACAGGGGAAAAGGGAGGAGCTGTTGCCTTATATATTAAAAATGTACACACTTGGACTGAGGTGGAGATGGACATAGGAGACGGAAGTGTTGAGAGTCTCTGGGTTAGGCTAAAAAGGGTAAAAAACAA